>NC_064924.1:69998935-71198935 GCF_023897955.1 Schistocerca gregaria
GGCATTGACAATCAAAGGAACACAGCAATTTCATGCTTTCATTCCCAACACTACATCAAAATTAATAGTCAAATACTTCTCAGGTGATATGCAGAGTTGTCAGAAGGAAGTAACTACATCACCAGACAAACTGAAGTTACAACATGTATCAGGCTATGTCACCACAGTATATCGCAAAAACTGGTGGCTTGGGTACATTTTAGAAAGAAACGAAGAACATGATGAAGTAAAATAACTTTTCTTCATCCATATGGACCAGCTAAGTTATTCTCTTATCCTGCACATGCAGATGTCCTGTGGGTGTCAGTTGTGGATATTCTCACAAAAGTGAATCCATTTACTCCAACAGGGAGAACATACATTCTTAATGAAAGTGATGTAAACCAAACCCAGTCAGCTTTATTAAAACGTAATATGTGAAGTTCCAAGACAATTTATTGGGAAACTGCTTTCAACTCAAAACTTAATTTTTGTCTCAGGTTAGTGTTAATGTATATTTTATAGAAAGTTGTTTCAAAATTATTGTTAGTACCTATTGTGTTAAATTTAGCTATGTACAGATACCTGTTACTCAAAAAGAAGCATTACGTATTTAATTTGTTTAATAGTTCCATTTCAAACATCATGGACCACAACTATTATGTAAATACTTGTATTTTTTCATACTTCATTTCAGTTTGTAGTTAAATGCTCAAACTTTGTTTTATCAGTTAATGTACTGTTAGTTAAGTTGTATGAAATTAAAATAAGCAATCAATTATAAAATATGCTGATTAGTTTTGTTTTAATAAGGTGATGTTTTGATATTTCTAATTCTTTTTTTACTTAAGTTACAGTATATTTTAATGACATTCCTGTTTGTTAAAAGGTCAGTTTGGACACACTAGGGACGTTAGTGAAAGACAAGAGTCCGAAATAATTTTTTTTTAACAATGAACCCATCATCATCCCAGATTTATATTTTGCCATGTGATTTATAATAGTATTAAGTAGTTATGGAAATACTTTGAAAATTTTCAATTATGTACTTTTTGTAAAAAAATTACAATTAAATCAAAAAATATTAATTGGTATTTAGAAAAAGGTTATTAATTAGAAGCTATGTTTTGTTGTATATCCCTGGAAAGAGCATGCAAAATGCTGCAAAATGACACCTTTCCCAGTTCTCTACCTCAATTAGGGCAGCTCCTAGGACAATTTAAAAAAAGTCCGCTCACACATTTTTTGCTGGTTTTTGAAAAGTTTACATAGCCATATTTCTGGAATGGTTTGAGATAAAAAATTGAAATTTGGTATATTTCTTAGTCTCAGTGCCCACTATAAGTACACCAACTTTCAGCAAAATCTAAGAGGGTGAGGTAAAATAGGTGTGTTGATTTGACAAAGATGGAAAACTATAGAACACGGATTGGTAGAAAGAAAGTAAAAAGGAGCCACAAAGAGAAAAATTTAATCATTGCCAATACTTGGTTTAAAAATCATTCAGACCGTAATTTATTGCTTATGAATGCAGATTAAAACTGTAGAACGTTAAAGAGATGGGACCTAGATAAGTGGAAAGAAAGGTTACTGAGAATGTAGGAAAAGACTGATTACTACTTACCATAAAGAGGGCACGTCAAGTTCAGACACGCGCAATTAAAAGACACTTACAAAAAGCTTTCACAGACAGCCTTCAGCAGTAGAAAACACACGCACACACACAACCAAGCATGCATGTAAACCACACACACACACACACCCACACACACACACACACACACACACACACTAACGCCAACTCCAGCATCTCATGTTGGAATTAATGATGGTCGTGTGTGTGTGAGGTGTTAAGCTTGTGTGTGTGTGTGTGTGTGTGTGTGTGTGTGTGTGTGTGTGTGTGTGTGCGCGCGCCTCTTTTACAGGTGAAGGCTGTGGCCGTACGCTTTGTTTAACTGCCTTTTAAATTGTAACAGTATTATGAAAAGGAACGTTGCTACTAACCAGATAATGGAGCTGCCGAGTCGCAGATAGGCACAACAAAAAGACTGTCACAAATAAAGCTTTCAATCAGTAAGATCTTCATCAAAAATAAAGGACAGACATATACACTCACGGAAACGCAACTCACACACACATCTGCAGTCTCAGGCAACTGAAACTACACATTTGGGTTTTAATTCTTTCTGTCTGCAAATTGACGTGTCTTCTTTACAGTAAGTAGGAATCTGTATTTTCTTACCACTGATGATATTACTAGCTGGAGATTCCATTGTTTTAAAGATAACTGAGAGTCTCGGAAAGAGCAGTAGGTAATGATTAACTGAAATGGGGGAATGGAATACAATAAGGGAATAAAGGGTAGATTTGACAGGTGAAATAGTGAAGGCAGTAGAGGATCAAATAGGCAAAAACGCAGGGCCCGATAGAAATCTTTGGATAATACCCAAAATACTGAATTTTAATGGTGGAAAAAGGAAAATATAAAAATAGAGCAGGCAATGCAGGCACAATGGAATAAATATGCCTAAAAAGTGAGAATGCAAGAAGTGCAAAGCAGGAATGGTGAAATGAGAAAAACAAAGCTGTAGAATGCATGACAATGGAAAAGATATAGGCTCTTCATAATTGCCAATCAATATCCTTCAACGCAGTTTGTTGCTGAGTTCTTCAACACATTCCGAGTTCAAATATAATAAATTTTCTCGAGGCAAAAGAGCTTGCGTCCCAAAACCAGCGTAGATTTAGAAAGCATCTCTCATGCTAGTCAGGTCACCTTTTTCTCACAAGATATCATATAAACCATGGATGCAACTGGCAGATATCACATTCCTATATTTCCAAAAAAATATTTGACAAGGCGTCCCACTTGTTAATAAAGGTACGAGCATATGGAATATGTTGCCACATACACTATGTGATCAAAAGTATCTGAACACCTGGGTGAAAATGACTTACAAGTTTGTGGCACCCTCCATCAGTAATGCTGGAACTCTCAGTATGGTGTTGGCCCACCCTTAGCCTTGATGACAGCTTCCATTCTCACAGGCATATGTTCAATCAGGTGCTGGAAGGTTTCTTGGGGAACAGCAGCCCATTCTTCATGGAGTGCTTCACTGAGAAGTATCGATGTCAGTCAGTGACGCCTGACACGAAGACGGCGTTCCAAAACATCCCAACGGTGTTCTCTAGGATCCAGGTCAGAACTCTGTGGAGGCCAGTCCATTACAGGGATGTTATTGTTGCGTAACCATTACGCCACGGGCCGTGCATTATGAACAGGTGCTCGAACATGTTGAAAGATACACTCGCCATCCCCAAACTGTTCTTCAACAGTGGGAAACAAGATATCAATGTAGGCCTGTACTGTGATAGTCCCACGCGAAACAACATGGGGTGAAAGCCACCTCCATGAAAAACATGACCACACCGTAACCCAACCGCCTCTGTATTTTACTACAGGCACACACGCCCTTGTAGATGACCTTCACCGGACATTCGCCATACCCACACCCTGCCATCGGATCGCCACATTGTGTACCATGATTTGTCACTCAACGCAACATTTTTCCACTGTTCAATTGTCCAATGTTTATCCTCCTTATACCACGTGAGGTGCCGTTCGGCATTTACCGGTATGATGTGTGGCTTATGAGCAGCTACTCTATCATGAAATTCAAGTTTTTTCACCTCCTGCCTAACTGTCATAGTACTTGCAGTGGATCCTAATGCAGTTTGAAATTCTTGTGTGATGGCCTTGATAGATGTCTGCCAATTACACATTATGACCCTCTTTAATTGTCGGCAGTCTCTGTCACTCAACAGACATGGTCGGCATGTACGCTTTTGTGCTGTATGTGTCCCTTCACGTTTCCACTTCAATATCACATTGGAAACAGGGGACCTAGGGATGTTTACGAGTGTGGAAATCACACGTACAGATGTATGACACAATTGACACCCAATCACCTGACCACGTTCGAAGTCCGTGAGTTCCACAGAGTGCCCCATTCTGTTCTCTCACAATGTCTAATGACTACTGAGGTCGCTGATACAGAGTACCTGGCAGTGGTGGGAGCACAATGCACCTATTGTGAAAAAACGCTTGTACGGATACTTTTGATAACATAGTGTATGAAAGTGGCTCTAAGACTTAAGGATATACGGAATGAGTTTTTCGATGAAAAAAATCGATTTTTGGGTAAATGCATTTCCGAAAAATTTAGACTCTCCCGTTTAATACCACATATAAAATATTTGGATGACGTGAATAAAACTATTTTAAATAATTTTTTAAAATAATTTCAACACACGATGTTCTGCACCTTGTATGAGACGCGAAATATACCTGATATAGACAGCCTTGCCAGAGATATAATTGAGCACAAGAGAGATAGCTTTTCTGTTGGCTACACTGCTAGACAGTTGACAATAGATTCTGCACCATTTGTATTGTTTCCTTTGTGAGTCCATCCATGTCATTGTTGTGAAAGTCGTATGTGGAGAAGTCATTGAGTTTTCTTTCCTTCAACATACCAAGACCTAGTCTGAAGGTATTTAGAAAGCGTATACATTGACGCAAGAAAGTAAAGTGTACTAAAAATTCGTTAGATTCATCTTCATCAGTATCTGATGTCCCAGTAGCGACGAACCTCAACACTGGTAGTGATACATTGAGTGACGCTGCTGCCACTACACCAGAAAGTGCTTCAAGAAGAAAACTAGCTGGAATTGAAGAAGAATAAAAGAAACTAAATGCTGGAACTACAAAATATGAGGTAATTAACGTATCTCTATTATCAGACATTTTGGAGAACAATGCGTGCTGCAAACCATGTGGAAAATGTGGTGTTTCATTGAAAACAAACTTACATGTAGGACTTGCTTGTGAATTAGAGTTGATGTGCAATTATTGCAAACACAGTGTTACTTTCTTCAATTCCTCACATGTTACTGCAGATACAGGTAAACTATACGATATTAACATTAGACGGGTTTATGGATTATGGTGTATAGGAAAGGGCAGGGCTGCAGGTGCCATGTTGTGTGGTGCGATGAACCTCCCTCCTCCATCTTCAAAATTTAACAAACACATAATTGCAATAGGCTCTGCTGTAGAAGATGTGGCACAGGAAAACATGAAAGATTCTGTTGAGGAAGCAGTTGCTGAAAATAATAATAGCAGAGACTTGTCCATAGCTTTTGATGGAAACTGGCAGAAGAGAAACAACACATCTCTGAATGGTGTAGTAACAGCTACAAGTGTGGACACTGGTAAGCTAGTTGATGTGGCAATACTTTTCAAGCATTGCAGATGCAAGGAGAAAATGAAAACTAAACATGAAGAGGAGTGCATGGCAAATTACTATGGGTCAAGTGGTGGTATGGAAGTTGCTGGTGTAAGAAGTATTTATCAACGCTCAGTAAAATGGTACAACGTTAGACACACAAATTATCTTGGAGATGGTGACTCAAAGGCTTTCAAAGAAATTGAGGAACTGAGACCCTATGGTAGCGATGTGAAAATTTCCAAACTGGAGTGTGTTGGCCATGTTCAGAAAAGGATGGGATCAAGACTTCGACGGCTCAAGACTAGCATGAAAGGCTAGAAATTGAGCGAAGGAAAAACTTTAGATGGGAAAAATAGTCTGACAGATGCTACAATAGATCATATTCAGAAGTGCTATGGTCTAGCAATAAGACAGAATACAGCAGACGCAGAATTAATGAGAAGAGCAGTCTGGGCTCTGTTTTTTCATACAGCTTCAAACAATGAGAATCCCCAACATGGGCTATGTCCAAAAGGAGACGATAGTTGGTGCAAGTACAACAGAGGCAAGGTAACAAAGAAACAATACAACCACCCTCATCACCTGCCATAACGGATGAAATAAAACCAATATTCCGAGACCTCGCAGATATTAGTCTGCTAAAGAAATGTCTTCATGGCTGGACTCAAAATCCAAATGAGTGTGTGAACCATGTGATATGGAACAGACTACCTAAAACTGTGTTTGTGGGTATAAACACACTTCACTTTGGCGTTTATGATGTTGTTTCATCATTCAATCAGGGTAATATAACAAAGTGCAAAGTTCTGCAGAAGTTGGGGCTCTGTGTAGGACTACGAACTGCCGCAGCTATGGTTTGTTTGGACAAGGAACAGCTCAGGTCTTCAGATAATTCCATAAAAATATATTCAAAGAAGGCTAGACAGCATAGCAGAGCCATCAAGAGGAAGCTGTTGGACAATTCTGATGATACAAGCTATGGAGCAGGCTTGTACTGAAGTAAAAACTTTGAAGCTAATTTCTCATAACTTTAGTTTTTTTTTGTGTACAAGGTACATTTTCTGAGGGCCTATTTATAGAAGAAAGATGAAATTTTCTGTAGTTGTTCCTTAAGACCTTCTAATATATCTGAATTAAAAGATATGTGGAATTATTTTGTATTAATGGATTAAATTTTAAAATACTTGTTAAAATGTATAACTTTTCTTAACATTTACAAAAAATAAAATATCTGAAAAAGTATACATTATTTTTTCAAAATTAATAATTCAGCATAAAAGCAGAACATATCTCTGTGTTCTGTGAAAAAAATCAAGAGTATCATCCAAATAACAGGTGAGAAAATGTTCTTAACTTTTAGCTCAATTTAACACTGTAAGCATAGGGCTTTCCATATACTCTTAAGTAATTGAACCCAGTATGTTGCCCTCAATGTCTTCAGCAGAGGCAAGGGTATCAGCAAGAGTACACCAGGGAAGTGTCACAGGACGACACTCCTACATCTGCAACTGTTTGCTGACAGTGCTGTGGTGTATGTGAACAGGCAGCACCTGCATAGGGGCCTCACACAACCTCCAGCCCCAATGAAGTCACCACGATTGGAAGCATCCGATTCCACTCGTCAGCTCTGACCTACGGCATAATGTTGTTGTGTGTATCACGATGGTGCGGTGGTTTTGAGTTGGTTCATGTTTGTACATGCTGTGTTGTGTTTGATAGTGCCCTCTGGTGGTGGATGTCGATGTACTGAGTTTAACAAGTGGTACTGGGTTCATTTGAGTCTTTGTTATCATTGTAGTGACATGGGTTTATTTGAGCCTGGGTAGTCAGTGCTGTAACGTAGATTTAGTAGTGATTGCTTTGTTTTCCGTGAGTTTTTTTTAATTGTGTGTTTCACGTTTTTGTGGGGTCTGCTCGCATCCCCCCTCCCCCCCCCCCCCCCACTCACACACACACGTGCACTACCAACTGCAGAGATTTTTTTGCAGGCTTTGGTTGGTAAGTAGTTTTTGTTTTGGGGTCAATCCCAGCGAAGTGAGCCAATACAATTAAGTGGCTGCTTGACTATTTTTAAATATTTGATTACCTTGTAATTGAGAAGTTTAGAACAGTTCTTAAAAAAATTAACTTGCATGCTTACTGAACAGCAGCCATTTTTATTTGTTAAGTGCATAACGGTTTTTCAATTTGGAGACAGCATTAATTTGAATATCTCTGCACTGGGTTAAGTTACAACATTGTAATTGACATGAATGCTTTTAGGAAAGGATCCTTTACAACATTGTTTATTACTCCAAATATGCTAAATTAAAAAATAACCAGTGAAAATGACCTCCAAAGTTTGGCATTGAAAATTTAGAAAATCCACTTTTTAGACCCAAAAATACCAACCAAGGAGTGATTTATCAGAGTGCATTTTTTTCTCTAGTTAGGTATTGAAAACTACTAACTTCATATAGAGCAAGAGCAGGGACATGTTTCCTGGACATTTTACAAATTTTTGAAATTTGAAAACCTTTGTTTTTTGTAAAGTTTGGGGCTAGCTATCTGTGGTGTGACTGAATATAAAAATCTGATTTCTGCACATTTTGTATACCTATGCGATAAAGAACTGTACAAAATTAAACACTGCTAACTGACTGAACAAAGATATGAATTTTTGAAAATGAGGAAATAATTGACATTACACTACAGTTGATCTTATGGCTTTTGCCTAATTCATGAGGGATATTGGCTACATGTAATAAATTGTTACTGAAGTTAAGGTACTGAATTATATGGAAAAACTCTAAAAATTACTGGACAAAACATTTACATTATATTGACAAAATTTGAAATAAATATTTTCAATTAACATACTTTTGAGAAGCAGTGCTTCCTAATCCTAGTGGTGATTTTTAAGAATGCTTATTTCTCCAAACAGCTTTTGTGATATAGAATAAGACCTCGTGTTTGGTGTCTTAAGTTCAAGCACTGAAAGCTTCCTAAATATGTTTTTTATTGGTATCCAAAATTTGTCACTAGCAGATTTCTTGAATGCCGTTCTTGGGGCACCAGGGTGGTAAAATTGCACAAAAACATCATTGTTTTCAAAACTTATTCTTTCAATATGTGCAAGTCACCACAGTCCATCATATACACATGCCACTATGTCATTCTGTGAGATTAATTGTACTGACACAATTATCCTCGTAAAGTTCGGTGCCTGATGTTACATACCATCGAACTAAGTTTTCTGCAATGCCAAGGAATTTGTGGAATTGCTTTGTTCCTTTTATTGTCATACAGTTTTCCTATCTCATTTGAAATGTTGTTTTGATATGAAGAGCTAACTACCTCTTCTTTCTTGATGAGAAAGTAGGCAATGCCTTTAACTTTATCCTTGAGCAAGGCATACATGTCCTCTATTGGAAGAATTAGATCTGTGCTCATTCTCTGTAGGTTGGCTTTACTCCCTTCACATTCTGTAGTACCTGCTACTCCATTGCATGCATTTTTACCATGGCAAGAGGCAAAAAAGTGCCATTCAGCCTCCAACCTGAAATCTACTTTGTGGTTGCAAAAGATCTGAAAAAGTCTCTTTGTTCTTGTATTGACTATCCCTTCCATCTGAAAAGTATGTGATATTATGAAAAGGATAGTTGCTACTCAGCATTTCCACTGTAATATGAGTAGAAACTATCCTTTTCATAATATTGTTACATTATTCCGCCCTGGATTTTCCATTGTTTGAAAAGCATACAAGCTGCTCAACCTTGGATAAGTTTCCTTTTGTGTAATTTGTTACATACTTTTGAAAAACATTTATAACTGAAGTGTTCTGTTCTGAGTAGTCGCTTAAAATCCAAAATGAAGAATTGCAAACTTCATCTTTCTTATTCCTGAAGTACAGAATCAATGGATGCATTGTTGCCCATTCACTAACTCAGTGATACCATTTGTATTTCATCCTGAACCACAAACGTATTAAGTTTTCTGCAAAAATATCTAGGACTATGCATTCACTTGCATGAAGGCACGCTTTTTTTTTTACCTAAGTTGTGCTTTTTTTGTCCTTCAAAACCTTGCTTTCGATTTTAGAAACATAGTGGTAAGTTGTTTATTAAAGATTCAAACCTTCCTCGAGATTTAACCACTGTTGTTATTTCAGCCCTGTTAGTTGTGACCCACTGTTTGACGGTAATGTTAAATAATTCAAGAGCATTTTTTTTTTGCCAAGTCACTTCCCACATAAACTCATCATGCAGCCATAATTATTAGTGTCACAGACCATTAAATCTAGTATATCTTTGCAGTTAACATCGTTAAGTTTTGCACCCACACACATCAACTTGATATTCTGATGGTATAAACAAACACATACAAGTGTGTTCCTGAGGAGCCAGCCAAAATACGCCATTTAGGTAGAAGGTCACAAAATTCTACATTAAAGATGAACATTTCGGAAAGCTATGCAAGTACATTTAAATTAAACAGTACCATTCGTTCTTGCTTTGTTACCTTAACCCCATTTATAACAACTCTTTTGTTATCTTTGTTACCCGGGCACATCCTATTGTTTCATTATCTTAAAAAAACTGCTGGATATTTTCAGTTCTTTCTTCACTTATACCTACTTCTTTCTTCTTTCCAGCACTGTTTGAATGCCTTGCTTCTCCACTAATTTTCAGTTTAGTATAATCAAACAATCGTATACAATGAATTTATGAACTTTTTTTTCTCTTGACCGTGAGACAGGAAACAAACTTGAAATTTCAACTTTTTTCTCTTTATGTGTCACTGAACACTTACTTTTTAATTTCTTAATCAAGCACAAATATTCAGTGTTGGAGATTCTGGAGGTAGAATTTTTTTTTTTTTTTTTTTTTTTTTTTTTTTTTTTATACTGTTGGTTTCAAAGAATGATTCTAAAAAGCATTTTCTCATTTTGTACAAAATTCTTTGTACCTTACTTTCAATAGCTGCTTTTCTTTTTCCACTATACAATTTTCTAATTTTCGAAGCAGGAGACACCTCTAACTTAGAACAAGGGAACTCCGACTTGCTAACAGTTTCCTCATTATGAATTAATAAGATTACACAATTCTGCTTCTGGATTCACAGTAGGTATATCTGAGTAACAATTTGGGCACAGGGTATTTCCAGAAATAACATTAAGTTTCACTCAGGAAGCTGTTTTACTCACACATAAGGAGGACATATGTTCAAGTTTTTGTGAAATTGAACTATAAACTGTTTTAAGACACACTTCATTTACTACCAGTCCAGCAGGCACTGTTCATCCATTTTATTGCATTCCAGTTAGTCGTTCAATTTTATTTATTATTAAAATTTCAAAATTATTTTGGTTAATTAAGAATTACACTCACTACAAAGGCATGAAAACTATTCTACTCTCTCAATAAAGTGTGTGCATTCACTCGAACAGGGGTTTCAGAACAGACTGACTACAACAATGCCACACCCAGCAATTGCAGTGGGGGTACACAGTTCATCTACAGACTTGTTTTTCACTACTGGGCTCCTGTGCAGATTTGTTGCTCTGTCCACATAGCCCTTGTTCACACTTCTCTCAAGGACTAAACTCTTGCAGAAAACTGTAGCCTTCTCAACAATTGAGAAATTTCACTTGTTTGCTTTTATCATTTTGAACTTCTAATAATGTGCTACTTAACTGAGAGTAAGCTAGATGTATATGGACATTTTTTTAAACATACAACTAAAGCAAAAGCTCCTACTGTTTAATATTTTATTATTAAAATAAATAATACTAACAAAATACAGGGTGATAGTGTTAACTAAATACAAGTTAAAATTAAATTTCATTACAATGAAACAATAAACCACTTAAATAGGCAATAACCGTAAGGTCAACTGTAGCCCAATGTGAATTTTTTTATTCATTTTCAAAAATTCATATCTTTACTCACACTTGATCATCAATGTTAAACTTTGATAGCACTTTGTTATCATACAGATGTACAGACTGAGCAAAAATCAAATTTTTATTTTCAATCCCACCAGATATAAACAGCTCCATACTTTTAAAAAAATAAAGTGTTTCAAATTTTAAAAAAAGGAAATATTTGTCAGTTTCTTGCTGTATATATAACAATACCTCACGAGAGAAAAAAATTCTTCTTGCTGTATATATAACAATATCTAACTAGAAAAAAAATTCATTCTGATAAATTACTCCTCAGTTGTTATTTTGGAGTCTAATAGATGGATTTTCTAAATATTCAATACCAAACATTGGAGATCATTTTGACTGGTTATTTTTTAATTTAGGGTATTTTGGATAATAAACAGTGTTGTAGAGCAGACTTTTCTAGAAACATTCATGTCAATTGCAATGTTGTATAACTTAGCCCATTGCAGAGATATTCATATTAACACTAATGTAACCTAATTGAAAAACTGTCATGTGCAGGGGGGGGGGGGGGGGAGGCCACCGTTCAGTAAGGATGCAGGTAATTTTTTTTAAGTTCTCAATTGTGGGGTAATCACATATAAAAATATCAAAATATTTAAAAAATGGTCAAGCAAACCTCATTGGATCACTTCATATGGATTGACACTTTCGTTTAATTCTACACTAACTGTGATATTTTGTCTGTTTTACATTTATGGTATTTTGGTTGCTTTAACTGATGTAGTGAACATGGGGGTTCTTGAGCTATTGATATTTTGGTTCCAGTGGTGTTTTCTGAAGTTTATGGTCGGTCTTGCCAGTATGTATTGAGAGCTTCATTTAAGATGTATAAAGGTCACTGAAAATGTCCTATTCCACTTTTCAAAGTTGGTGTTCACTTTTTTGTATACAGTAATTTTAAGCCATGGAGATCGAGTCATGTGTAGATTCCTGTTGATTTTGTGGCTGTAGCTTTGTGTCGTACCTTGAGCTGTTGTGTTTTCTTCTAATATTTGTTTCAGAATGACGTGGTATTTTGTATTGTTGTTATATATGTAGCTTGTCTCTGCCCTAAGCCCCCAATTTCCCGTGGTTGTCCCATTAGTCTCATTTTATTGTTTGTGTGAGACACTTTTGAGTCATTTTTATGTTTGTTCACATTTGTTAGCATTTAGTATGCAGTGACGACATCGTCAATAGTTTGTATACGCTGGAAGCAGGCATTTCCGCCACACTGATGACATCATGGGTCAAAGAAAACTTGAATTGGATGCTTCACCAATGCCCAAGTGCCTTCTGCATATGAGGTGTTCCTAAAAAGACATCCCAAAGTGGCATTTTGTCATAGTTCTGAGACAATACAAGTTGGCAGAAGAAGAAATGACAACAATTAGGGTTTAATACTTCACGAAAGAGACCATTAATAACATTGCGCAAGCTCAAGGTGGGGGAGGAAATAGGTCTAGTTCCATCCAACCAAAACACCTCATAATCTACCTTGTGACATTTCGAAAAACCATGGAACCCTAAATATGGTTGGCTGAGCAGTGAAATTAACTATCATGCTCAATTGTTGGGCTACTCTGCTTGGTCAGCGGTAAGGATAGCTAGTTAGTTAGTTGGTTGCGTGTTCCACTGATCAATCGCACACTACGGTAGCCATTATGATTTGGAACGCGTCAAGTGCACAAGAAATGCGCGCACGCGGGCACACACGCACGCACACACCCACCCACACAAGAGAGAGATATTAATATTTCTATTATTTACACCTTTCCCTGAAATGGCACAAAATGCATGTACTATATTTATAGATTTATTTAGTCCTATTCAAGAATTCATCTATGATGTAGAAGGAGTTGTAAAGGAGATATGATTTCAATTTAGTTTTGAAGCTATTACTGCTGTCTGTCAGACAGACATTTTATTTCATTGTCAAAAATTTTTATGGCAGCATATTTTACCCCTAGTAAAGTATACCTCAAGAACATTTGAAGTAGCTTTTCACATTACATAAAACGTATCATTCAATAAGGGCAAGAATTTTATGGTCTTTCTAAATGGAAAATAAGCAAAAGGCTAACGCATTGTGCCTTGGATTCTCTTTGCATCAAATTAGTCTGGTAGCCTAACTTTGTGTTAACTAGCATACAGTTGAATGCATACAACAAAACTCTTGGGTTAATTCATTGTATTGTCTTACCTTTCTCGTCTTTTTGAGTATTAACTGTTTGACAATATGGACTACCAGTATCTAATTTGCTATATAATGGAAATAACACATCTCATTATGTACAACTGACCTTGAAAGTTGTTTCAATGTTTCCTTATTTTGCTCCTCTATGACGTTCAACTCAGCTGCAGTTGATGCCATTTCAACACTTTCATTTAACTCCATTATTTCCATAAGAAATTCTGGATCTGAATGCTGTGTTGCTTCACTGATTTCTGACCCCTGTAGTTGGAGCATGTACAAGCCGCGAGACAAAGGTTGTTGCAGAGTTGAATATGCTTTATTCACCAATGAAGAATAGTCTTCTGACAACATACGCTCCTCCTGAAATGGTCATGCTCAGATGGAGTAACTCCAAATCTGTAATTACAAATTAGCGAGTCATTACACTCTTCCAAAGTTCGTAACGTACACAGAAAATGGTCCACGATCCACATCTCACCTTTGTCCTGTTGGCAAATCTATCTGGATGCAGGATGTTTTGTAACTGTCGATACTTTGTTGTCAACTCGACGGTGTCTAAATCGTAACTAGGTGTTACTCCTATCACTTCAAAATAATTAGATTTATCGTCCGGTTGTTGGATGGTGTTACACGAGTGGCAAAATATCTGCGCTTCATCACTACCACATTTCCAACATTTACGTGATACCTCGCTCATATGACGTACCACCGATGAAATTAATTTCGGACATTTAATAGCTGATACACATTTAAGGTTGTGTGCTTTCGCACGATGATAGTATTTCGCTGACATTCTCAAACCTAACCTTGAGAGCGACATCATAAACATTACAACTCAGTACTCCGCACGTAACGTCACAAAAATCTAAGCCAAAAACTTAAACCACTATCGTATACACGTTCTTTTACTCCAAAACAATATCACATAGACATTAGACAATCTTTAGCCCAAAGTTCAAGCTTCGACCTGTTCGTCAACAAAAGAGCAAGTCTTCGTTTGGCAAATATAAAAGATGCAGATTGCACATCTTCCTACGCCGTTACGTGGATTTTCAAGATTCCATCGATTAAATTTTAAATGCATCACAAAAATAAATATACTTTATCAACACATTTGTCTTCGTGTGCGGTTCTATTTCCAGATTAATTCCGCCACTTTAAACTTCTAGAAACTAAATTTAACACTTGGTAACAATGATTCAGTGTGTACACAATTCGTGCAGGCAGAGATCATCAGCAACAGAGACCAGTGAGCTCCATACGAAATCTTCCATTCACTTTCACCACAAAAGGGCCGCACCCGTCGTTTTGACGGAACTTCCTCGTACGCCTCGTCATGTGAAAAGTTTCTCCTCTGTGGTTCAAATAGTGGCATTACACACGCCGTCAACGGAACGTCACCGACTCGTCACTTTACTTTAGCGTCACATCAAGGTTTCTCAGGAAGAATGTTTCGAGGGGCCACAGTGTGGCCTACTTGGCGAGCAACATTAAATCTTTGACTGCGGCTGACTGCTACAGCAGTCCGAGCGTGCCGTGCAACCGGTGCGACTGATTACCAGACTAGTTCAGGGCTGTCGTGTCCCAGGTGCTGCCGACTGCTGTAGAAGTTGTGAGACGTTTATTCGCCAATTGTTTAGCTGCGCTTGAATAAGACGTCCGTTTGTTTGCAGCGCTACTGGCGAATTCTCGCCATACCTTACCGTTTGCTGTAACTGCAACAGATGGTGTTTCAATATGCGAAACACGACTGCTTTTGAAGTCGATGTCAGCACTTTTGGCGGACCGTCACAGCACTTGAACGAGTAATTTGCTTTACACAAAACAGATGACGCTACTGTGGTTTCTGTCGAACTGTAGTTTCGCGTCTTTCTGCGAGATTCTATTCTTGGTTCAGACTTCAGTCGCCTATTATTCGCTTGTGTTTGCACAGTGAATTTACTTATTGTGGTGGCATCTAAAAAGCTCCTCACCTCCGAAGAGATAATATAGATGTTAATGGAGAGTGACTCCGAAGAATGGCTGTGCTCTTCAATAGACAGCGATTCTAATGAAGAAGATTCCCATACGAATAGTTTACAACCTACAGACGTCATTGATTCTCTTTCATCTCCTTCTATAATTACTAATGCTACCAATGTACCACATAGCTGAAAAGACTTCAAACAGAGATTGGAATGGTGGTGATCTGAAAACGAAACCGAGTGCGGTATTAGATTACAATAAATCAGTGGGACTAGTCGACCAAAGCGACACGCAAATAAAAACAGTGGAAAGTACACAGAAGTCGTTTAAATGGTACAGAAAATGGTTTTATCATATTTTGGACATGGCAATGTTCAATGCCTTTTGCAACTTTTTGTGTCGATCGCAAGACAGTAGGTAGTGCTAACCGTCAGGAGTATCCTACATTACTAAACGTGTCGACACATTAACCAGATCAGTGGGAAAAGTACAAGACATGCATAGTCTGTGCTCGAAATGTTGTGAGGAAACAAGCTAAGTCGTGCTGTAATGAATGCAATGTAACTCTTTGTGTTTACCCGTGCTTCAAAACTTACCACAAACAATTTCAGCAATAAAAAACTGTTAAGCCACGTTTTGATTTAATGTAGAAGTATATCACTATTTTAAACGACTTTATTTGTATGTACATTATATTAAAAATGCACCTCACACGAAAATGAAGTGTATATATTATAAATAAATACCCCCAATTCTTCCAAAGCCAATCCAAAGACCAGAACAAAACAGAAAGCCGAAAAACCGAAAAACACCGAGCATGTTGGAAGCACTGCGCGTGGCGAGCATGCCAAAAGCATTCACCTCCCAGTGCAGGGCGAACGGGCCACAATGCAGCGCACAAGCAGCAATATTTTTATTTTCCTTAGGCCAGTAAGGCAATAGACAAAGTCATACATATAATACAATATAATTCATGTGTCAATAGAACAATAGGTTTGTTATTATAGTGTAGTATTACAATTCAGGAAATCCTACAAAGTCATACTTATAACACAATATAATTCCTGTTGCAAAAGAACAATAGGTTTGTTATTACACTGTAATATTATAATTTGTGAAATCCTACAGAGCCATACTTATAATACCTGTTGCAAAACAGTAATCGGTTTGTTATTACAGTATATTACAATTGATGAAATCCTTTATGTCGTAGAATGGGTGGGCAACTAACCAGTCATACAGCGCTTGTTTGAATGGTTTCTCTGGCAAATGTTGCATAGCTAGTGGAAGTTTATTAAATAATTTGTGCCCCATTAGTTCACAACTGTTCAGTGATTTTGATAGTCTGTGGAATGGAGTATAAATACATCTATTCGTCGTAGTGTTGTAGTAATGTATATTTTCTTTGCGTTTAGCTTTGGGTAGCTTCTTTTTCGTATAGATTAAGACATAGTATATGTATAGGTTTCCTACTGCCATAATGTTTTGCTCAGAAAACAAAGGTTTACAGTGTGCCTTGTATTATGAGCCTGTAATTACTCTATTAGCTTTCTTCTGTAGTAGAAGGATGTCGCGCACACAACTGGAGTTTCCCCATAAAATGATACCATAGGTTATTATGCTTTGGAATAATGAGAGATAGGATAGTGTAACATAATTTTAAGTACAAAATCCATTAGTCGTATTAACAGACAAATGTCCCTAGTCAACTTACCGCTAAGATACTTGGCATGTTGACCCTAAGATAATTTGTCATCCAAATATACCCCTAAAAACTTAACATAACTAGGATCATCAGATGGTAGCTTGTCTCTTAGACTAAATACTACCTGCTTGCTTTTATTCTAACTAATCAAAAATACATTTGCTTTAAACCAGTATGATGCTTGAGCAATTCTCTCTGTAACACAAATATTAAGGCTATTTGGGTCATTACTGCTGTTCAGAAAAGATGTATCATCTGCATATAGCACAGTTTTTGATTTAATACATGAGGCATGTCGTTGATCATTATTAGGAACAGAAAAGGGCCCAGTAGAGAACCCTGTGGGACACCTACCTTAACTAGTTCTACACTGGACAATTATTTGGCAACACAGACAGCTGTAAAAATGATCTTAATAGTTTAAGACTATTACCACTAACACCATAGAAGTCCAATTTTTCAAGTAGTAGTGTATGTTCTACACAGTCAAAGGGTTTGCTTAAGTCACAAAAAGTGACTTGAGCTGAGTCTTTATCCTCAGGTACTAGATGGATGTATTTTGCAACAGCATCTCTCGCATCAATCGTCGATATGTTTTTCATAAGAATATTGAAATCCACTAATAATTTCTATATTATCAAAGTAATCAGATAATTGTTTGTAAATTATGCATTCCAGTACTTTAGAAAAAGATGGGACTATGGAAATTGGCCAGTAACTTGAGGCAGAGTCTTTATCCCCTTTTTTATAAACTGGAACTATCCTAGACAGTTTAAAGACATCAGGAAAATATCCTTCAGCTAGACATACAATGTGTTAAGGGGTACACTATACTGCCTATGACTTTCTTCAGTATGTTACAGGATAAATCACATATGTCTAAACTGTCTGATGGTTTTAACTGTTTCACTATACTTAATACAAGATCTGGTGAGACCCCAGAGCAACTGAAGATACTTGTATCTGTTGATGATCTACAACTGTTATTAACAGTAACTGTGGTGAGCTGATTTCGGGTTTAGCAATACTACTTCCTACTTCTTCAACTAATTTAACAAAATAATCATTGAATTTTTGGGTAGAGATTGTAACATTTGTTTCATCTTTAGCAAATGGTTCAAGTGGCTCTGAGCAGTATGGGACTTAACTTCTGAGGTCATCAGTCCCCTAAAACTTGGACTACTTAAACCTAACCAACATAAGGACATCACACACATCCATGCACAATTCGAACCTCCGACCATAGTGGTCGCGCGGTTCCAGACTGTAGTGCCTAGAACCGCTCGGCCACTCAGCCCGGCTCATCTTTAGCAACACTATTTATCAGCTTCCAAGCAGCTTTGCATTTGTTGGTAGATTTCTCAATGCTTCTGAGACTGTGTGCTTTTTTGGCATCTATGATCGCTTTTTATATTCATTCGTACATGTAACATGTGCTAGTTTAGCTTAATTGGTCTTCAATCTACAATAAACATTGTGCAACAACATAACTTGGTTTTTCAGAGTGGTCAGCTCTTCTGTATACCACGTATTTGGCCTTTTGGAACTTTAGTTTTCAGGACTCGATTAGTTAGACCTACTTTGAATTTCTCTGTTGGAATACAATCATTAAAGTGTGCCAAAAATACTTTAAAAATCTATCAAATAGTATAGTTGCTGGCAAATCGTTACTTAAAGTATAGGTTGTGTCTCCATAACACTGGCCAAACCAGTCTATGTCAGAAAGGGAATTACAAAATCTATGAATTTTTTCATGTGAGTCTTGTGATCACAATTTTTGGGACAGGCTTAGTTATACTAGTCTTATCAGGATGGAACCTAATTGTATAGTTTAAGGTTACAGAACTGTGATCAGAAAATGCAAACTCTGACACATCACATGCTTCGTCTGTTGTTTTAAAATTCACAAAAATATTGTCAACACATCCTTGTTCTCTCGTGGGCCTATTATTGACACAGTGTACGTTGGATTATTGTATTAGGGTTTGAAGTTCAGTGACACTACGTTTGTGTGTTGTTACATCAAAATCTGAATTCAGATCACCACCCTCTAGTTTCGCCAAATACAAGTAACAGCTGGTTCAGTTTCTCTATAAATACACTGATGATGCCTTTAGGTGATCTGTACAGGGTTATTACCAATAACTTAAAACTGTCTAAAGCTATACCAGCAGCTTCAAAGTTCAGTTCTTCACACAAAAAATTTAGATCCAATCTATTGGTTGAGCATCTAAGTTGCTACACCACCTCTTAAATACAATTTTCTGCAGTAGCTATTGGATATATTATAATTATAAAATTTAACAAATGTTAGGTCACTCTCAGTAGCCCAGTGTTCACTCGAAGACAAAATATTAAACCAATTTTCTATTCCATGATTATTGACAATAAGTTCCTTATCCCTGACTCCTTGAATGCTAAGGGGAGTCAGATGGTTCTATCTCGCAATTTATTACTTTAGGAACATTTTTCTCCCTAACCAATTGACATATTATCATTTTTTGTTGTGTTCCTTATATATTTATCTTCATCTTAAACTGCTAAGTCTTAAAAATAATAAATACTTATATTTAAAAAATATTTTTTAAGTATCCATAAAAACTGCATTTTTTACTTTAATTAAATTTATACCATAGTTCTTTAAAAAATATTCATATTTCCTCAGTTTAATTCAACAACTGACAAATAAGGAACAATTTAAAGAAAACTCATGTTGATGAAATTAATAGCAGACAAGGAAAATGTTCCTAACCATTGAAAAACACAGTTGTTGGGGAAACACAAATAAAGATAAGACTATTAAACAATGATTTTATTCATACTTTAGTACATTCCAGCTTCATTTGAAGATCTATCTGAATCTTATAGTTCTTCAAACTGGTCCTCAATCTTTCTTCTTGCTTGCTGTGTGGCCTGGCGACACTTTTTCTCAATTTCTCTGAGAGATTTGTCCCCTTTTTTAATCCGAAGTTCGTCGTCCTTTTTCAAATACTTGACACAGTTCTGCCTGGTTATATGCCTAGATGGCTCAGAATTTTAGACTTTGCTAAATTTCCTTAACCGAAACTTGTAATAGCTTCGTACCCTCTCAACTGAAATGTAGTTATCAAAATAAAAGTTGCCTTTGGTAGCGGCATCCATACAACATTGTTGAACGATCTCTGACGGATTTTTCATTCTACCATGTAGGCACTTATGCAAGAGGTCAGGATGGGCCAACCTCTGAACATGGGTTTTATTTGTTCCATGACAGCGAAAGGAAGATGAGTGTGGTCACTGTGGTCATAAGGCTCAATTTTTTCTTGGCATTTTTCGGAATTTGCATCAGCTTGTCTCACCTTTGGGGCATTGTCCATGTCCAGATGTGTCTTCATTGGTAGCTGTCAAATGAAAAAATTCTGCCCAGACCATTGCCTTCATGTCCTTTAGAGTTTTTTAGCATTCATTCTTGTAGCTAGGCCATAATATAGTTGTATTTGATTTATAGCCTCACCAGTAACGCAGCCACGACCCCCGATTGTTTTGCCACTGGAAAGTTTCCTTTTCCCAAGTTTCTGTTTCAATTTCTTGAGGCGACTACCCATCTGCTTCTGGACGTGATCGCAACATTCCAATTTCTCAATTGAGAAGACGGGACCGTATGGTTTGGCCTCACAAACCTTAGGGTAAGAAGCACTGTCCCCATCTCCTAAATAATACTTGTACTGCACCTCGTATTTCGGCAGTGATTCTTGGAACATTTCCACAACTCGTTTTACCTCCATTCCTCCACTTACTCCACAGTAGTTAGCTAGGAAATCAGCATCATGATTGTGGTCATTCCATTTTCACATCTGCAATACTTGGATAAAATTTTAACATCAGTTACCTTGCCTGTGTTTTCTGATATTGCAGTTACAATTCCATTGAGAGCAGTGTGGCCCCTATGTTGCCACGATCCGTCAAATATTGCTGTCAAGGCTCTATTACCGTCATTTTCACCAACAATTTCTTCAACACCAGCTTTCATACTCTCTTCACAGACCTCTTTTGCAGCATCTCGAAGCATTTTATTGTAATATTTGAAAGTTGGCGGAGTCGGCAAGTTCTTTACACCACAGAAAGTTTTCGCCGCTTCTTCACCTTTTCCAATATATCGGAACGCGTAGGCTAATCAAACATCCACTTCTGATTGTTTAGGGCCTGGTAAGTATGGAGAATTAATAATTGACACTTCAAAAGAACTGTCACTGCACTTCATTACTATTGGTACTTGTAAGCCTAGCCTGGTTCCAAAAGAGACGGTAAGGGATTCTTTACATTTTACACACGCCACAATTTGGCTAACTGGTCTAAAAAAACTGTTGATATTAACAATATCATACCAACCTTCTTCTTTAGCATGTATCGCATATTTAGCCACTTTACAGGTAAGGTTCTTAGAAGAAGAGCTTGTTTTAGAAGCAGAAGTGGCTTCAGCACTAGAACTAGGCCTAGGCTCACCTTCACAATGAACTTCAGATTCACCCCGATGCAAAAACTGTTTTTGTTTACAACTCCCCCCCCCCCAAACTCATGTTATCTTTTCTTGTTTTGTATTCACGGCATTTTTACATAATATAAACTTATTTTCTGAGATCTAAACACTGAAATACGAATGCTGTAAACAAACTTCACTTTCAATCACCCCAAACAAAGAACTGAAAACAACAAAGTAAACTGGCAGCTGTTTCCATCATTGTTGCCAGCAGTATTTCATCAGTGTTACCAGCTAAGCTTTCAAACAGCTTTACTGTAATAAGCAGTCACTAGTGAGTAAAAAGAAGGTTGAGTTCATGAAAAGTGTGAGTTGCAAGGTTTTACTAAAACGCCAGTAAAACGGAAACTACTCAACATAAATTAATAAATTTGGTACCAATTTAAACCCAAATATATGCGTACAAATAAGTGCAGAAAATCAAAATCAAAACTGTTGAACTCAAAAAACCGTCTGACTCCCCTTAAGATAGCATATTTTAAGATCATAGCAGTCAATGGTTTAAATACTCAGTGTGAACTAACACGGAAGTATTCACCACTGGCTGCTATTGGGAAAAGGTCTTAATCTGCACTGGAAGACAATACTAAGTTAAAGTATTTTACTTTTTACACTGAAGGAATATGTTTCAATATAAACATATCTTGTTCAATGTGGTTTTTCCAGTGGAACACCGAAAAGAAAAACTGGGTGTATAGCAGTTTAAAATAAAATTTGCAATAAATTAATGATGAACAGCAGGTAGCAGAAATATATATAAACATAGTTCAGGATCACATAGGTACAGTCATGGGTAAAGCAAGTGATAGATTTTGTTAATTGCTAGAATATTGGGGAAGTGCAATCAGTCTACTAAAGAGATTGCTTACAAATCACTTGTGCAAGCAATCGTAGAATATTGCTCAAGTGTGTGGGACCCGTACCAGATAGGACTAACAGGGGATATAAAGAGAAGGGTAGCACAAATGGTCACATGTTTGTTTAATCCATGGGAGTGTACCATAGAGATACTGAAGGGTTAACTATGGGCCAGTTGTACAAAGATCTATTCTCGGAACAGCGTGAGAAACGCATTGTACGAACTTGGAATAACGGCTGACGGGACTGTAAACTCTCGCTAACTGACCCGGCGATTTCTGGCCAGTTAGAGAGCATAACAGGGGAATAAGTTTTCAGTATGGCAGGAATACTGACAAATATAGACTGCGATGACGAGGTTTAGCATAACTGTTCGTGAGATTGAGGAAAGAGGAGAAAGTGACATGACGTGGATTACAAATTTATATCCAGATTTCACCTGTCAAAGGAAGCTGTACTACGTTTTTTCTATCTTGTAAGTGAGAAACTGGACCATATGATGGGAGGGGGATACTGTTTCTCTGTTTTCTTAAATAATACTGTTCATCTGTAGTAATATGCATTTAATTTCAGTACTTCATGAATTCATCGTGTTATTTATGTAGCTCAGGCACACGAAAATAACGATTCGTGCAAAAAGAGTGTCGTATACCTGGCGTGTTGCAGTGTTTTCAGAAGTGGATGAATTGTTTCATTTTATTTAGCAGTGCCACAGTAGACTTAACCAAATCGAACAACCACATCAGTTATGTGTACTATCTGTATTAACAGATTTTTCTATTTTAGAGAAAACATCGCTTACAGAACGTTTTGATTAAATAATGGTGTTCCAATTTCGCTTGGTCCCATTACATCAATAGAAGTAAATATTTTCAGGTCTTTTTCTTTTGTGAATTCCTTTTTTTGCAAACACCAGAGCACTGTCAGAACAAATTTCTGCCTTTTAGTGAAAATCTTAGGATCACAGAACGCTTACTCAAGCTAAGTTTAACACAGTAATAATAAGAAGAATGTTGTCATTTTTTTCTTCATTTTTGCTTTCTCTGCAATTTTAAGTGGTGCTTCCCCAGCTACAGAACGTAGCTGTCGTGTTTCTCAATTATCTGTATTACCCACATATGCCAATGTGTATGTGTGTGTGTGTGTGTGTGTGTGTGTGTGTGTGTGTGTGTGTGTGTGTGTGTGTGCATCTATGTATGTATATATGTATATAGTTACTGAGTGTGTGCAGCTGTAGCATGTGCAAGGAGTGCCTGGAATGCTATGTATTTAACTTTCCTTGAGTATCATGATATTTTCTGTCTCCTGCTTTGTATCAAATTGTATCTAGTTGACAGCAACTAAAATTTAAATATTTTATATTGTACTTGTGTGAAGTACTATCTTTCTGAAATTGAAGACTTTTTATGATTGTTTAATGTAAAAAAAGATTAGGTAGTACAGTAATGTCCCAAGTTCACTCAGTCACATATAGAGCAAAAATACTGTTCATTCTCATCTCCCAGTGGGACAATAACTTTATGTCTTTCAGTGATTGCTTCAGAGCAACAAAATTGTCCACCACCTAGCATTATTACTATAAATATGTTAATTATTTATGCTTATGAAACTAAGATTAACAAAGTAAAATCAACAGGAAGGCCATAGGGCATAGCTGTTGTTTTTCTCAGTTATTAGTATTATCGACATAACCACATCCACATTTATCATAAAGTAAGTGTTGTCTTTGTGTTATGAGGACACAGATATTGGTCATTCGTTTAACCAGAGTTTTTAGCTATTGAATCATAATCCAGTGGAAGGAGTGGCTGACATATTTTGTTTTTAAGTTTCTGTTGAATTGTCTCATGTCATTCTTTTCTTTCTTTCTTTCTTTCAGAAATGACTCTGTTCCACCGAAGAACCAGCTATTAAGGAAACTCAAATATTTTGCTTCTGGTGATTTTCTTCTGTCACTGGAGACTTTATTGTTATGGGCAACAGAACAGCCATCAGGATTGTTAAAAGGCTGTGTATGACACATGCACAAGAGACAATTTTTTAAAATTATTCCAGTTCTCTGCTGTAATTAAATGAATATAAAATAAACAAATGTATATGGATTAATATATTTTTATTCTAAAATTATTTGTTTTAATTTCTATTTTCTGATTCTAATTTTGAGCTTTATGTTCTTTTTTAACCATTGCAGTTCTTCTTCCATCTTTAGTTCTTGTCAAGCTACTTTTGATGTAGCACCAACCAAAACTCTGCTAACTCTTTCACATTTGAGAACACATATTTTTAATCTGGAAACAAAACTTAGAGTTCTGAGCTGAGATGATTGTAGAAAAAAAGGAAGAACGCAATGAAGTTGTCATGCCTCCAGTTATTTCCCTCCCACATTACATATAGCTGCGCTAGATGATTGAACAAACCAAAACTATGCTTGAAATAATTACTGTTGTTCAAGAGATTTATGGTGAGATACAATAACAACAGCCACCAGTTTGATATGTGCCTTAGGTACATTTCTACCTCAGGATTGTTAAAAAGATAATGGTTGCTTACTGCAAGTGCTGACATCTTATTCTTTATATATACCCTCAGTGTAATTAATAATCACAACACCACAGAAATGGGATTTATACATGCCTAAGAAGTGAAGAGGAGGATGTACAAATAATGTTCAATAATTCAGCAAGGGTATTTTCTGCAGAGCACTCACTTCTGCTGTAATTCAGGAATCATTCTAAGATGTAAATACAACAGCAAACTAGCAGGTAACCCGTCTAAGAATTTACAGTGAAATCAACCTCGACAATGTCTGTGTTGTTACCGTTTGTTGGAGAGGCTGAAACGACCTACTATTTCACAAAGCAGACCGCATTTCACTATTTGTTCTATATTATGTGCCTACTTACAATTCATTCGAACTGACTGCGTCATCCTTCTGTTGGCAACTTAATCAAATTGTGTATTTCATTGTGCACCAATTGGAACTTACGTTCCACAGACAGGGCGCCATGAATCTGCAGCCTCTGCTACCTTTTCTGAGCATAATATTTACGTGTTCACTTCGTTTAAAAAATCGTACATTTGGTGTAGCTGCTCTGCTTATCTATCTGAAGTTGTATGAGAATGGAATCTGTTGCATATGTTTTCCCATATCTATCTAGAAAGATCTCTTACTGGTCAGACAACCAATATAAGATCCCTTGACTAATTTCAGGATAGATCGTTATATTGTTATACATATAAGTACCCTACCTATTTAGTGAAATGTTTTGCACTAACATTTCCACTGAATGAGACTGCAGCGATTTTCGTGTTTTCTGCTACACTCGCTAACTTATTTACTGTATCTACCAACTTCAAAACATCCTCAAGCAAATAGTTTTGCGATCTGGTACTCTCATTACTCATGTTCCACACACTATTTTTGCAGACAACGACTAAGTAAATGCGACATGACGTACACGAGAATACCCAGAGTGCTCTTCAGTTGTTGTTTACTTAAGTGGGCATGTACGCTGCCTGGGCCATAAAGTGGCATCATACAATGTGCACTTCAAGACAAAAAGTGGTTAGCCTATTCCTTGGTTAGCTATCCCTGGATTTATCCTGAGATTGTACAACTGGCCCTATCTGAGAAAGTCCATCAGCAAAGTTTCAAGAACTGGCTCTAAATGATTACTCTAATGATGTACTACAATGCGCTATGTATTGCTCATCCAGGGATCGTGAGGATAAGATCGGAATAATTACTGCACACGAAGAGGCATCCAAACAATCGTTCTTCCTGTGTTCTCTATGTGAATGGAACAGGAAGAAACTCTAATAACTGGTACAATTGGACGCAAACTCTGGCGCCCACCTCACAGTGGTTTGCAGAGTATGGATGTATGTGTAGATGTGTAAAGGTCAAGTATACTAAAACGGCCATGCAACTTCTGTCGAAGTGATATTGGAGGCCTAAATCTTGAATTTATCTTCGTAATTTCTATTTGTATCTTGCTTAACAGGTAAAAAACGCTGTTGTTTACACATTCCGAAATATTTACTACGCCTCCTCTTCTAGCTGTTCTTAAAGAGTGTGGATCTCTCCTTCACAGTCTCGATTTTTTAACATTTTTCTATCCCAGACCCTTTTTGCTCTCTGCTCATCATTATCAAGTGCTACAGTAATCATTGCAAACTGCGTTAAACTAAATTTCGGCATTTTTATGACGACCTACCATGAAATACGAAACACCGCCTGTGATGAGTATTTTATGAATCGGCTTTAACGCCACGACGTTCTTTCGATACTGACGTGACATGTAGGATTTCAATATTGGTTGTCTGACCAGTAAGAGATCTTTCTAGATAGATATGGGAAAACATATGCAACAGATTCCATTCTCATACATTTGACAGTCGACGTTCAGAAAAGTGATTGTTAACTAATGGTGACGTTCTGGTAAGTGGGAATCCACCATAAGACGAATTCACAATGTCTGTATTATCAAGACAAGTCACATCCCATGAAAACAATCTGCAATGCATGTCAAACGGCGGCATACACACTGGCTGTCCATTCCATCACATCATGTCATGGCACCATCATGGTTTCTCGGAGAAGATGAATTGATGGCTGACGTCATCCGCTTGTTGTTCGTCACTGATCACATGAAGCACTAAGAGCCCAAGGTTGTTGCCTCATGATACACTGCCATGCTCAGATCTCCACATTTCGTTTAGAAATGGTTTTCGTGGTTCATGTAAGTTGCATGTTGTTAGTTATTTATTACGAATTGTATCGTTACTTCTTTTGTTAAAATTTACAATAAATGATGAAAGATTAATTGAAGCACTCGGGCAGCAGTCTGAATTTCTCAACAAGAGTGTATTAAATAAAATTCTCTCTACTGCATTTATAAAGTGGATTATGGTTCATACTGGTTCTGTATTTAATATTTTAGGATGTAATACATAGCAATATTGCTGCAACATGAAGTGCAAAAAAGAACCAGGGGTAGAACCTGGTTAGTAAGTAGAATTTATTTGTATGTTATCAGGCATTTGTAACACCTCACAGAGAAATGGAATGACGTCTTGAGCCACTGCAACAGTGGCAAAATCCTTTCTTTGCAATGTATACATAATGTATACATGGCTCTCTTAATTGTGTACAAAACAGTTTTGCAAGCATAAATGGCCAATATTATGTGGTTTCACTAGCTAGCCCCATTACAAATAAGGCACTTGAACTATTAAAACCCATAGCAAGAGGGAAAGAAAACATGTACATCTTGAAGGGAAACATATTGAGGGAGATATGACTACTACAGAAAAATTTACATTTGACTGTCATTTAAACTTAACCTAAAACAGGCCACTTTTTTTATAGGACATGATGACAGCTCGTAATACTGTGTTTCGTTTAGCAATTCTGGAAGAAATTTGACGTAACAAATGAAAAAACTGGGTGATTTGGCTTTGTAGGATATTAGGAGCTGGCATAATGTACTCCTACCAGAAAGACCGCTACAACTATTATTTTTCACCTTAAGACCAATTAACACTGGCCCTGCCATGCACCTTACTGTTATTTGCAGGGTATAGATGCAGACGTAGATGTAGAATGGTTTGACGTGAATGTACTAAATTACTTGCCCTCTACAAGTTTATAAAGTGGATTTTTATAGATACTGGTATGGTATTTAATATCTTGCAATCAAATGCATTGCATTATAGATCTAAATTGAAGTTAAAAATGTAGTGTGGGTAGAACCAGGTTGTTTGGTAGGTGGAATTAATTTGCATGTTGTCAGGCATTTGTATCGTTTCATACAGAAATGGACTGAAACATTTAGACACCGTAGGTTGTTTCTTTGAATATATCTTTGTGGCAGGCTTGTTTATTGCTATGTAGTTCTCTGGATTGTGTGTGAAACTGTTTATCAAGATCAGTGGTCAATATAAACAACTTAACCTCAAACAAATCATTTTTACGTGGGATGTGGTGGCAGCTCATAATACTGTGTGCTTTTTAACAATTCCGGGTTCAATCTAAAATTAAGAAATGAAAAAAACCGGTGCTTCGACTTCCTAAAATATAAACTGAAGATTCCTCCTCCTCTAGCTCTTTGCATAGTGTGTGAAATTCCTCCTTTGTATCACTTAATGACTTTACCTGACCCACACTCTTTTTTTCCCCTTCTTTCTCTAATATATACACTACCCTATAAGCTGTAACCATTCAAGTCCAATACAAGTCATTTTCGTACAAATGTGGACTCCAACAGCCACGTAAATTAACTATCATGTTGTGTATGTGCAATTCTCACTCAAAAACAGTTGAAAACCGACTTGCGAAGATCGCAAATGGAGCGGAAGAGCAGTGAGGACAGCCATGCAATTTGAGATCACATGACTTCAAATGACTTGACGTTCGGTGATGTGACGGACAGTGTGAATACATCTTGATGTGGCGGTGTCATGACATGAAGTGCGAACTGGCTGCGTTCTGCAGACCCTTTTAGATGAGGAAGGAAGCTTTATTGCTTGAGTGGTGCAGTTGTTCTGATCAGAATACAGTTGTATCGAAAATAAAACAGTTACAGCTGCAAAGTTACTTTTATCTATGAATAGTGCGTTTTGCTATGGTCAGGCATCATCAGGTTATGTAAAACCACAGTCTAACATAACAGTCGCGACACTTCGCGTCTATTTTGTTGCCTACAGTGCCAGCAGCGCTCCAAGCAGCCGGTAGGTTGAACTACGAGTTCGGCGCGATCGTGAAAGCGAATAGTGATTGTTTATTTTGATTTATACAATGGTTTTTACCATCGGGAGCGTTTGTAGCGCAATAAATTGCAGCAACAACAGGAAGAAGACACCACAGCTGTCTTTTTTAGGTTTCCTAAGGATCATGGGAGGTATATACCATATTGTTACTAAACTGTATCAACAGGATTCACTTGCAAGCTATATGTGTATAAATGAATGATTCGTTTTAGGAGCAGAAAATGGCTAGTTAATAGCAGACGAGAAGACCTTATGAAGAAAGACCCAATTTACCTGTATAATAATACTAGGTTTTGTTCGCTACATTTCGAACAAAACCAGTTTATGAACGAAGAAAATAACAAACTCGTTTGGAATGCAGTACCCACACTGTTTGACATTCCAACTGGCGATGGAGAAGAAGAAACTGTCACAAAGATTCGACAGTCAAACTAAAGCTGTAAAACAGTCCTGTGACACAGAAGCGGCCAGTTCGACTCTCCATGTATCAGTGCCAGATTCGTGTGAATCATCAACACAGACCTGCTTTGATGATGCAGTGATTAAATTAAGTGCAGCTGTTCGTGTCTTACAAAAGTGTGTGAAGTTTCAGAATGTGCAGAAGCGAAACTATAACGAGACAAGAAAAGTGCCTACATACCGATTGTTCGAAAATTATTCAAATTTTTGGTTTTTCGTGAAATGTAATCAGCTCATTATAATGTTTTCAGCATATTTCTCCCACTATTTGGCAGTTGCTTGTCCCACTTAGAATAATATACTGATGAAGGTCGTACTTGTGGCAACAGTCGACAATGACAAACACAGAAAGCTAACAGAACGATAAACGAGCTGTCGATCGTTTTTGCATGTAGAGGAGGAGGAGGAGGAGGAGGAGGAGGAGGAGGAGGATCTTAGTGTTTAACGTCCCGTCGACAACGGCATGTAGAGGTACATGTCTGTGCTTCTTACATGTGAATCTGCGTGTTTATATTCTTTTGATATCAACATGGTAAGCTGCAATTCTGTCCAATGTCACAAGTTTTTCTTCACGAATGTGTTGTCGCTTGCCACTCTATTCATGGCTTTTGTCCATACTTGCGCATATTTTAGAATCATTTTTAGAAAGGTATATGCCTTCTGATAGTACACAAACGGTTGGAGGCAAGAAAATAACTCGAATAATTCGGAAATTACGTAGGAAATGGGTGCAAACAAACATTATGCTTATGACGCGCCTGACGTTCACCTTACCTGCCCCTTGGAGCGCTACTGTCGCTCCATCTGTCAACCGGCAACAACTTTTACAGCAGTCAGTGTCGCGACTGTTGTGTTAGACTGTGGTAAAACTATCAAATGAAGTTCATTGGACTGCCTACCAAACTCTATATACACGGCAATTCATCTGGATGAAATTACAGTCATCAGAATACTGTAACTAAATGGAACTTTGGGAACAGTTCAAAGGTTCCCACTATACCTTCTAGTTATTATGACGGCCTGATTTACAACCAATCGGTTTTATGCGAATGTAGTTGACATAGAGCTTTGGTAGCTGGTGCAATGAACTTCATTTGACAGTTTTACATGATCTAATGTGCCTAACAACAAGGAAATGCGTTATTTTTAAATAAAAATAACATAGCAGGCATAACTGTTTTATTTCCAATATAAACATGAAAACCAGTTGCTGTATCAGACAGCCAGTGATGTTGCGGAGTGAATACTAACAGTACTTTGGTTGTTTCATAATGGCGATTCCAAGAAATGGTTTGTCTGGTACAAAAATTTAAAATACTTGATTTCAATGTCAAATGATGAATGTGAAGCAGAAGTTACTCATAATGTCTGTGAAAACGATGAATTACAAGAAAACACTGCAAACGCTATTGATGGCGAGGAATATATCCCTCCCATCGACAAAAGAGTGACTCTTCAGACAGCAACGTTGCGCCTGCTACACAGGAGCAGACCAAAGAGGGACAAACCAATGTCGCTTTATCTATAGCAGGTATGTTTGTAAAGTCTTTATATTATTAATATTGTGCATCTTCATATTTTCGCGGCGCAAACATTGTTCCGTAAAATTTTGGTTGTGCAGCTGCATAAATTCGAATTCTTCTTCTAATATTTGAGATGTATACCATCCACTCATCTTCATAGTGAACCTGGAACACACTGAACAGAAACAGATTATGTAAAATTTTGTGGTTTATATGATTTGATCAAATGGACACACATTCCCAAAGGACTGATTTCTTTGCTCCAGCTACCCCTGTGTGGAATTCTCTCATTGACAATTTCTTGGAGTGTTACATTCTGGGTGAAAATATCACTATGGATGAGCAACTCTTTTCTTGCAATGCTTCAATATATGGGCAATAAACCAGACTAATTTGGAATAAATTATTGTTGCAGTTGATACTAATTCTAGGTACCTGGGGAATGATTTTCCTTACCTAGAAAAAGATGAGCAGCACCCCACAGGTATTCCTGTTGCAGAGGATATTGTAATGCATCATATACAGCTATCAGTTTCTGCAGGATGAAATATTATATGTGATGGTCTTTTTGCAACCAAATACCTCACAGAAAGTTTGAAACACAAGAATCCAAGAATTGTAGGTAGAGAGAAGAAATCTAGAACGGAAATCCACTGCAGTGCCTTTGCACACAACTATACTTTGTAAGTCAGGTCATGACATTGGTGTCATTGACAAATAGCTTGATTTCCACTGTGAAGTATAGATGTCGCAGATAGCCCAAGACTTTTTTTTGCAGTGTACTGGACTTTGAAGCTATCAATACATGAGTACCCTGAGGAAGTAACAAGTTAAAAGGTAAGCTGAAGTCAGTTTATATACACTCCTGGAAATTGAAATAAGAACACCGTGAATTCGTTGTCCCAGGAAGGGGAAACTTTATTGACACATTCCTGGGGTCAGATACATCACATGATCACACTGACAGAACCACAGGCACATAGACACAGGCAACAGAGCATGCACAATGTCGGCACTAGTACAGTGTATATCCACCTTTCGCAGCAATGCATGCGGCTATTCTCCCATGGAGACGATCGTAGAGATGCTGGATGTAGTCCTGTGGAACGGCTTGCCATGCCATTTCCACCTGGCGCCTCAGTTGGACCAGCGTTCGTGCTGGACGTGCAGACCGCGTGAGACGACGCTTCATCCAGTCACAAACATGCTCAATGGGGGACAGATCCGGAGATCTTGCTGGCCAGGGTATTTGACTTACACCTTCTAGAGCACGTTGGGTGGCACGGGATACATGCGGACGTGCATTGTCCTGTTGGAACAGCAAGTTCCCTTGCCGGTGTAGGAATGGTAGAACGATGGGTTCGATGACGGTTTGGATGTACTGTGCACTATTCAGTGTCCCCTCGGCGATCACCGGAGGTGTACGGCCAGTGTAGGAGATCGCTCCCCACACCATGATGCCGGGCGTTGGCCCTGTGTGCCTCGGTCGTATGCAGTCCTGATTGTGGCGCTCACCTGCACGGTGCCAAACACGCATACGACCATCATTGGCACCAAGGCAGAAGCGACTCTCATCGCTGAAGACGACACGTCTCCATTCGTCCCTCCATTCACGCCTGTCGCGATACCACTGGAGGCGGGCTTCACGATGTTGGGGCGTGAGCGGAAGACGGCCTAACAGTGTGCGGGACCGTAGCCCAGCTTCATGGAGACGGTTGCGAATGGTCCTCGCCGATACCCCAGGAGCAACAGTGTTCCTAATTTGCTGGGAAGTGGCGGTGCGGTCCCCTACGGCACTGTGTAGGATCCTACAGTCTTGGCGTGCATCTGTGCATCGCTGCGGTCCGGTCCCAGGTCGAGACCTCACGCCCCACGTGTTGAGCAATTCGGCGGTACGTCCACCCGGCCTCCCGCATGCCCACTATACGCCCTCGCTCAAAGTCCATCAACTGCACATACGGTTCACGTCCACGCTGTCGCGGCGTGCTACCAGTGTTAAAGACTGCGATGGAGCTCCGTATGCCACGGCAAACTGGCTGCCACTGACGGCGGCGGTGCACAAATGCTGCGCAGCTAGCGCCATTCGACGGCCAACACCACGGTTCCTGGTGTGTCCGCTGTGCCGTGCGTGTGATCATTGCTTGTACAGCCCTCTCGCAGTGTCTGGAGCAAGTATGGTGGGTCTGACACACCGGTGTCAGTGTGTTCTTTTTTCCATTTCCAGGAGTGTACAAGTTGGCAGAAAAGTTAACTTCAGCATGTAAGGCTACAAGGAGACAAAATACAAATACTTATACAATACCGCAACATAGCAACATTTGCAAGACATGTCAAATTGAAGGATGTAGATGGAAGGACAGTAGCAAGTACTAATGTGGAAAGTGCAACAAGTATGTAAGTGGACAATTTTTAGGCACTGCTGAATACACATTTGCAAGTATTACCATGCAGCATGTGGTTTTGAATCAATGAGATATGAGTTATGTATATTTTTCCCAACTATATATTGTGCTATATAAAATTTTATATTAGAATACATTTTTATTAAAGTAAGTTAGTCTCACGTTTTGTTGTCATATATATTTGGATTAATTATTAGGTTAAATGTTCATTGCACCATGTAATTACTCAGAAAAAGTAAAACTGTATCCTGGTAAAGTGTACTAATAGTATGAAATAAATTGGCACATGTCCAAATTTGTTTACGATTTTTAAAATGGCTAATTAAACAGCATACATCAAAATGATTAGCTGGTTCTTTTAGACAGACCATAATGCACAGTCATTTTTCTGTTGAAAAAAGTTTCTGCCATGTCTGATATGACACCTCACGTTGAAAATACTCCAACCTCAACTTCTGTATACTTAAAAAATAAACATAGAACTTTTAGATCATTTCTGTTTGATATGGGGAATGCACATGAAAATCATTGCTTTATATCGCCCAACACCTGAAACATTTTCAGTTCAAAATCATAATTATTCAACACATGCGCCCCATCTGTAAAAATGCAGTCCTTGTCACACTTCTTCAGAATTTCTTCCTGTGGTCTGTTCATTACAATTAACACAGAATCTGCACTCTTCAACTATGGCTGCAACATCTCGACGTTGTCCTGTCATTCATAAACAAATCCACTTCATACACTCACTCCTCAACATCGCTAACATCATTGTGATGCCTAGTTGTTGCGGAGCACAGGCTTTAGCAACATTCAGTGTGCTACAACTGATTTCTTTCAAGTTCAGTCACAAACAGAGCATCACTTTATCTTGCATAGTGTGGAAAGGGATTTTATTCAAGATACCTACAGCTATTATTTCCTTTTCTGTTTCAGTCAGTCCCAGGTGACTTACATCGTGTTTAACCACCATGACTGATGCAAATTTGACATGGTATGATTCATCTATGGCATGAGTGATATTTATTTTTTCGAGACATTAAAAAAATTTATTGCTGTCTTGCAATGTGAGCAGTCTAGTGCCTTTATGTTTAGAGACAATATTGCTTGACAGAGGACAGGCATTATATACTAATGTCTTATACATTTATCAGTACCAGAATGTGAGCTCCACTATTTCACAAACATCACCTGTGTAGAATTTGCAGTTCCTATTTCGCATTTTTTGAGAGAACCAAGAGGTGAAATGTGCAGAGCCCTGGACTTCACTCATATGTCATGTGCAATTCTCTAAGTGTTCAAATTAATTATACTCTGTAAACGCTTCATAATTTCATATGCTACACTTCACTGATCTTTTTTAACTCAGCGACTCACTGTGATGGTCTCGCTGACCTTTAAATTTTTTAAAAGTTTCTCTGGGTTAGACTTTGACACGTGGTTCCAAAGATTTTTGATGTATTTTTACCCCTTCCTGGTTTCTGAAATGATGTATTCACGTTGAGCAGACAGTACCACCAAACACAATAACGAAAAGGTACTGGCAATGCTTACTTCACTCGCTGCAAGCACAGGCAATGGTAAAATGTGAAGACTAAAGCTATGAACACTGAAGACTAAAGATATCCCCACCCTGATGGAGAGACAAAGTGAAATAAAAACACCGCCACATTACAGTGGTACATCGATGGGTTCAGGACAAGAAACACATTTTAAACTTACTGACTCCATTGTGCTACAACGCGATACTGTCCACCATAAGGATGACTGGTTACTCTATCCCTAGTTACTGATCAGCAACCAATTGCAGCTGAAATTGATATGAATCAAAAGATCACTGTGTGCTCTCTATACTTGTCTTCACAAGATTTTGTAGCATTTGAGTCACTGATCTTATAGAACAATTCTCTTGGGCTTTCTTCCTACTGGAAGCTTCAGTTCCCACAACATGTTGTGAGTTTCAAACTCTACTTTTCGAGTTTCTCTTGAAGTCTTATGAACTGGATATTCTTCGAATGGGCTCCCCTCCACCCCCTCATTTCAACGCTAATAATGGGTCATCCTCAGCTGTAGATGTCTCTTTCTGTCCTTTGGCCCTCAGTCAGTGGAGACTTACTAATGACCTTCGTTCCAGTGACCACTTCCCACTCTGGATCTACCTACAAGATGAAGCAACCCCTGACAAGAAGCCTCTAAGATGGAGAATCAGTAGAGAAAATTGGACATTGTTCAGCCAGGTGGCTGTGCTTGATTGGCGATGTAGCCTCCAGGAATGGGTAGATGATATTACACATCAATCTGCTGAGCCACCGACTTATGCATCCCAAGGTCGTCAGCTCTTTTTAGAAGGTGACTGGGGATGGGTGGATGACATAGCACGTGTAATCCACCACGGCACCGAATTATGTATCCCAAAGTCTTCAAGCCTTCTTAGCAAATGGACTGTATGTTGGCACACTGATGAGTACTCAGTACACAAGATAGGTGATATGATGTGCTGTAACTGCAGGGGAATTCGCCTATTACCTACATCAGGGGTTCCAAAGCTTTTACTCTAGGAGAACAGTTTGAGAAACCTGGTATATTCTGAACATGAATAAAATTTCAAAACAGGAGAAAACTTGGTTTATTCCATGATAACTTCTATTTTAAATCATAACTGATAACACAGAAATAATAAACAATTTAAAAAATAGTATCGTCAAAATTAAAAATTTGGGAAAAACCCCATGTTATGGATAGTTTTTTGCAGAGCTCTTATTCACTTCTCGTGGAACAACAGTATTCTGTGGAACATAGCTAGGGAAACCCTGGCCAACAGCATATAAAATATTCCCCAACATCCTTGTTAACAAGCTATGTTGATAATGCTGTTGGTGATTATCAATGTGTATTTCGTTGAGGAAGATCTACTGTTGATCAGATGCTCACAGATAGCAAATACTAGAAAAATGTAAAGAATTTAGGATCGATACACATCATGTCTTTACAGAGTTCATATCGGCCTATGACAGTATTGACAGATGGTTGCTACATATAGCAATGGAAGAGTTAGAGAAGAAATGACTGCCTTAGTGAAATTCAATTTAAAATACAGGATATGTTATCAAGTGCAATGACCGTAAACAATGGAGTGAGGCAGGAAGACAAATTATCCTGCCTTCTGTTTAATGTAGTGTACATTATAAGAGATGCGGGCCTCTCTACAGTGAGGTGGGGAATATCAGTTCAGGTGCTGGCATATGCAGACGATACAGACATAAGTGCAAGAACGTCAAGTGCCATGAATGAGGCCATTACAAGTCTAGAAAGAACTGCTATAAAGCAGAACCTATAGACAAATGAATGGAAAACTAAGTATAGGAAAGATTGTCTTAGGATCCCTTATACACAGCTATTGGTTCATATAATTTGATTTTGTGTTTAATTTCAGCTACTTTCGATCACAAGTAAACGGTAAGAACAATACCAGCTCTGAAATCCAAAAACGAATATTGTCTGTCAACAAATGCTGCATGGCTTCAGAAAACACATAAAATCTAAGCTACTGTTCAGGAAAACTAACGTTATGATGTATACAGTTTTAGTGAGAGCAGCGCTAACATGCTGAAGCATGGACATTGATGAAGTTCGATGGAAAGCAGCTTCCCATATTTGAAAGAAAGATGTTGAGACATTGAAGAAACTGGTGTCTGGAAGTGGAGATGCAATAATTAATTATGTAATCTATATAATGAACCAGATATTGTCATCTACATTAAGAACCTGGAATGGGCAGGGACATGTTCTTAGAGCAAATAAAAGAACGATTAAGAAGATATTAAATGAAATGCCTGAAGGAACCGAAACAGTTGGAAGAACAAAGGTAAGATGGGCAGTAGGCTTCAGATAGGACATAAAGAAAACTGGGTTTCAGAAATGGAGGAGTTTGGCGCTAAGTAGCGAAGAATATAATAATCTTCACAAAAGGCCAAGGCTCACAAAGGGCTGTTGTACCAGTGATGATGATGACTGTCACGGACAGCCAGGGTCCAACATTCTGCCACTAACATGCGACCGAGGAGAGGGATGAATTGTGCTTCAGATGCCGCAATTCTGAGTCAAACAACTGCTCTTTCTCCATCTGGGGGCTCGATCCTGCACTGTCTGAGGCTGTGCCTGATCATGACGAAATCCAATACAGCATGCTGTGAAACACAGCATTGTGTCAAAGAAACTTCTTCCAGTATGTTTAATTTATTCTAGCACACAGGACAATTTTCAACCTCTTGGAGAGCAGTAACTTTGATACCTTTTGTCAAACTTGGAATGGACCGAAAGTGTTCCAGTAGTTATAGGAACTTTACCTTAATGAGTCGTGAAGGTAAGGCCTTGGAACAAGTGGACAACTGTCGACTGGACTGGATTCGAGACTTCGCAACACCTTCGCCGTTCTCACTATGAATCAGACGATGTCAATCGATTGTTGACAACCTGAGCCTGCTAGACACAGCTATGCAGCAGACTTTTTTTATGTTGAAGGCATAGGGACAGGGACATTTTCTGACATCAGTCAGGCATATGACACTACTTGGAGTCACAGTATTCTAGGGCAGCTCCACCAATGTTGTTTTTATGGCAACCTGCATATTTTCATTTGGTCTACACCTACATTTACATCTATACTCCGCAAGCCAACTCACGGCGTGCGGTGGAGGGTACTTTGTGTACCCCTGTTTTTTCCTCTTTTCCTGGCCGGCCGCTGTGGCCGAGTGGTTCTACGCGCTCCAGTCTGGAACCGCGCGACCGCTACGGCCGGAGGAACTGATGATCTCAGATGTTATGTTCCATAGTGCTCATAGCCATTTGAACCATTTTGAACCTCTTTCCCTGTTCCTTTTGCTACTGGTTCATGGGGAAATGATTGATGGTAAGCTTCTGTGTGAGTTTGACTATCTCTAATTTTATTTTGATGGTCTTTTCACGAGATATAGGTAGGAGGAAGCAATATATTGGTTGACTCTTCTAGGAATGTGTAATCTCAGAAGTTTAACAGTCGACTATACAGTGATGCACAATACCTCTCCTCTAGTGTCTGTCATAGGAGATGGCTGAGCATCTCCCTGATACTTTGACACTTACTAAATGAATTCCTATGTCAGTTTGATCTGGTACGGATCCCAGACTGACGAGCAATATTCAAGTATCAGCCGAACGACTGTTTTGTAATCTACATCCTTTGTTGGTGGAGTACATTTTCTAAGATTTCATCCAGTTAATCTCAGTCTGGCCCCAACTTATCCCCAATTAATTTTTTGCGTTTGTTTGATTTCAAATCTCTCTGTATTCATACTCTTAGGTAGTTTATAGAAAGAATTCCTTCCCATTCTTGTTCTTCAATCGTGTAACCATACAATTACCGGTCTTTCTGTCTATGTACACGCAATATGTTACATTTTTCTATCTGGAGGGTCAACTGTCACTCCCTGCAGCAAGCGTCAATCCTCTGTGCGTCTTCCTGCATTTCACTACAGTGTTACGGCGTTGCATCTACTCTGTATGTATCAGCATCATCTGTAAAAAGCCTCATGGAACTTCTGACTTTATCTGCTAGGTCATTCATACAGGATGAACATTAATAAAACCAACAAACTCCAGAGATGGATTCCTGACTGGAAATGGAGGAAAAAAGGTCTTATGAACAGGTGTCTTGAAATGCATTGTTCCAAGTTCCACTGATAATGTGCTGTGACTGTACCCCACAGAAGACGATTATGCAGATTGATGCTAGCTGTAGTAGAGGTTGCTTCGTAAGTAAAGAGGTCTGATGACAGAAACTCCATAACTGTGATGGTCTGGTTCAAAACCTATCAACAAAACCCTTCCCATAGTGGGAAATCCACTGCTGATAATCCTTGCACTCATTGCAGGTGAGATAGCATTGGTTGTTACACACAATATCTAAAATCGTACTTTGGCTTACATCTTGTTGGTGGGCCACTTGCCTGGACGTTGCTCTGTGATTCATATCAATATCCTGTTGAACCCTGTTCTCCAAATCTGGTTTATGCGAGTCTGCCACCTCCCTGCACATTCCTCTGTCTGAAAGGACCAATGATCGCACAAATGTCCAAAAGTGGTTTGAAGTGTTGTATGATGTGGTTGGTGTCTGTGAGGGTACTGGTTTGGTATGGCTGTGCTGTCTCTCTACTGTTTCCATCTGCTTGGCCTACACAAACTGCCACCTCGGCTTGTTCTCGACGTGTATGCCAGACTGCAGCTTACAGTACGCTGCATCAATCACACAGCCTGCAAAATACGAGGAACCCACAGCACATGGTCAGACGAAGTTTCCTTTGTCAGTTCCATATACTGTGACAACAATGCAGTTCCGCACAGATATTCATAGGACCTTTTTCCCTCCATATCCAGTCAGGGTCTGCCTCTGCAGTTTGTCAGTTTAATTAATATTCAACCCCTTGGGTTATGCCTGGAGTTACATTTGCGTGAAGTACATTTGAAGATTTCTCTCCATTTATAATCACATGTTGTATTGCTGGACATGTCTGCTCCAGTTTTATAGGGCATTGGTGAGATTGTGGGAAGACTAAGGGTGCTCAGTGTATGGATCAGCGAGGCCTTCTTGCCTGAAGATCATTGTTGCTCTCCAACATGAGGGGACCAGCGCTTATAGGTCCAGCCCCAGACATAACCTCTGTACTGGAGAGGGGCAACTGCTGTTTACCATCTGGAGACTACTCCTCATGGTGTATCAAGTGTATAGGATACTTGCTGCTCCAAATTCACCAGCATAGTATACTGTTGCTCGTCCAAGTATGAAACACCGTTTCTCAAATAATTCACTAGGAACAAGGCCATTTCAGTTTCGTGTGGAGTATGTGATGGAGTCAGTAGGTATGGGGCAAGGACAAACTGAAATCCAGGTGTGGAACTGACTGCCACCTTATTTACTGCAGAGGTCCAGAGGAATTTTAGATTTAATGGAGTCCAGGAATGGCTTCATCCCTGCATTTCTTTTTAAGGCATTGCTTTACTACTTTATCAATGAACACCACTATATGTCTTTATTCACATATGTGTCTAAACAGGATGCTCTGTTGTTTTCCATGATTGTGTTCACAAGATCTGATTTCCTCAAGAATAGTGTTGTGTTCAATGTGGAGCTGTACATGATATTCAGGACACTGGAGCAGATGATGAGGTCTTAACTCTTTATAACGCTTGTGCCCAACAGATAAAGTAGACCAGAATATCGAGGATGCCCCTCTCCACCTACGAGGGCTGGGATGGGAGTGTCTTTGTGCCGGATGCCAGGGTACACAGATGCTAAGAGAAACTAAATGTCAGATGTAGCATCCAAGTATGCGTCACATAATAATCAAATAGTACATTATGCCATTCCCCTACATGCTATCACCTAATTGTTGAAGTACAGAGTCGTGCATGGATGGGAAGAAGAATATCTGGAAGCGATAGACTATAAGCTGCTCCTAGTAATGTCAAAAGGTTGACTATGGCGTACCTCTGTCAATCCACACAGACGTGCTGAGGTACTTCTCGCTCGCCCTTATACAGGACACTGTCTCTTGACGCATGGCTTCTCGTTCCAGCCAGAAGACCCAACTTTACACTTCAGTAGACTGTGTTGTGTATTCAGACAAGAGGGCGGAAGCTAATGTGCGAATAGCTTTGTCCTCTATTTCAACTGACAATGATACGGCTATGGTACGACTTTTAAAGTTCTGTCAAATGTCTGACTTGTTACATAAAATTTTTGGGGATGGTTTTTAACGTGTGATCAGGATGGTTGGCTTATAGGAGTTTGTTGTAAGTGATCAGCCAGCCACATATTCCTGTGTAATTATTTTGGGTTTATTCTTGTATTACTTGCGTTTTAATTGGCAGTTTTATAACTCCTGCGCAATCTGCGCTCTCTTAAAGGATAGAGATGGGTAGTGTGATTGTGTGAGTGTGGTTGGGAGAGAGTGAGTGTAATTATGTAAGACTTACTCTTGCTTGTTTTACACAATTACAACCACATTCGTTTTTACTACTTTTCGTAAGAGCGCTGATAACCTCGCCGTTGAAAGCCCATAAAAAAAACACACATGCACAAGCTCTTCTCTGAAATATAAAACAATGATAAAATTTTGATTGCTGCATAGTATAGCACCTGTGGACAGTGTGGACCAATGGGAATCCGACAACACAGAATTCCCGAAAGCCACCGTATTGCCGGTTGTCAGAGCGAGAGAAGCCACGTACGTTAGAGATTAACTGTGGAAGGGTGTAAGAGAAGGTGGTCGCAGAATAGTAATAAAAATGTTGAGGTACTTGTTGTTACTTGCGCTAGCATGTGCAGTGCTAGCTACCGAAGAGGATGTCTTGGAATTGACTGACGAAGATTTCTCAACTCGTGTACAAGAACATGAAACAATGCTTGTGATGTTTTATGCACCATGGTAAGTTGTTTACTATGCTGTTTCTAGGATACTAAGCAGATCATAGGGACGCACATAATTGTGTGGATGATTGTCATGTACATATGAAAATGTTGTGTAGCAGTCGTTATTGTTATGCCGCAGGTGTGGTCATTGCAAAAAACTTAAACCAGAATATGCCAAAGCAGCTGGCATAATAAAAGACAACGATCCACCCGTTACGTTAGCCAAGGTAAAGTATTTGATCCATTGTTTACTACGCAGTAAATTTTGATCGTTATGTATAAGCAACACCGCATATAATATTTATAATTATTTTGAAGTGATTGCCTGATGTGGCCCACATTCCAAATTACAGGTAGACTGTACAGAAGCAGGAAAAGAAACTTGTAACAAATTCAGTGTCACTGGATATCCCACATTGAAAATTTTCCGTAATGGAGAGTTGTCTCAAGATTATAGTGGACCCAGGGAAGCAGGTTTGTAAAACACCCTGTATTTTCCATTGCATTAACGTTCTGTAGTTTCTTCACTGACTTAATTTACGAGCATATTTTTTTACAGCTGGTATTGTGAAGTACCTGAAAGCACAAGTCGGACCAAGTTCTAAGGATTTGTTATCAGAAGAAGCCTTCGAAGATTTTATTTCGAAAGATGATGTGGCAGTTGTGGGTTTCTTTGAAAAGGAATCCGATTTAAAGCTAGCATTTCTCAAGGTAGCAGATAAATTACGCGAAAAAGTGCGTTTTGGTCATACATCTAACAGAGACTTGTTGAAGAAAGGTGTAAGGTAAATCTTAAACATGCCAGGCGTGTCATATGTTTGTATAACAGTGTCGTAAATGAACACAACGGATAATTATATAGTGCAGTAATGTTAATGAAATTATTTTTTCCAGTGATGGCATTGTACTGTACAGACCAAAGCACTTGCACAATAAATTTGAACCAGACACTGTTACATATGATGGTGAAGCAAAGAAAGAAAATATTGAATCCTGGATCAACAGAGAGTAGTAAGTAAATCACTGGATCCCCACATTCAGAATTCACTGTATTTGCTGATAGCAACATCGGTCGTGTTAGTTACTATCTTACTTTTCTGTACTGAGGACTCGGAACCTCAAAAACTTGTATGTCCATGTATTCTATTGTCTTTACCAAGGAGTGTTATGTACACAGAGGAAAACCACTTAAGTTTCATTGCTGTCCACAAATTTGAGCATAGAATGTGGTTTGTTACCTAGTTTGTGCACCTGATTGCATATATTTTTTAATGCAGATGTGCATAATATGCATGAAAATTGGCATCAGGGACTTGTCCAGTACCTAAATATAAATTTTTTGAATGTACCATGCGGTTTTAGTTTTTAGAAATGCATTGGAAATGGAGTGTGGTTAAATGACGTAAATGTAAATATTAGTCTGTTGCAGGCCAATCTTCATTGGGCATTAACGTTCGTTGGCTTTGCCAACTTAGAACCACATCATCATGTTTCAGCTTAACCTATATTTCATGGTACACAGGTTGTCACAAGGATTTAAGGGTGGGGGGGGGGGGCTATCATAACACTTGATGCTAGAATGTGTGTCCAGAGCATCCCCAGCTTTAGAGAACATCTCATGAATTTACTTTACTTCAATTCAGTTACTAATGGGTCATGTAGGCATGGCCAAAAAAAAAAAAAAAAAAAAAAAAAAAAAAAAAAAAAAAAAAAAAAAAGTGCCATTCTCATTACATCACATTCATAATTGTTCCGTAGTTCAGGAACATGGCATTTTGAAATGATGGGAACATCATTTTAACATAAGGTTTCACATATCACAATTACTATTTTGTATCTTAAAAATTAGAGTAAGGGTTCAATTTGTTTTTAAATGCCGGTTGGCTGTCTGAGAGGTGTTTAATGCTACTTTGTAAATGATGGGACTCGTGTGGCAGCGTAATTCACCTCTTTCCGTGCCATTTAAATTGAAGACCATCCTTTTTTTCTAGTGTTGTAGCTATGCACTTTGCTATTATTTTTGAACTTGGATATGTTATTAATAACAAATTTCATATGTGAATATATGTGTTGTGAATATTCCTAGTACCTTAAATAAACGCCTGCAAGGTGTGATCTTTGGTGGGCTTCAGCTATTATTCTGATTACATGCGTTTGTGCAATGGGTATTATCTCTTAATAATGAATTACCCTAAAATATGCCATATGGCAGCAATGAATGAAAATAGGCTTAGTTGGCTAATTTACTGATATATGCTTATCAGCAATTTTGCAATAACCCTGATAGCATAAGTAGCTGAGCAGATCATCAATGTATTTCTTCAAATTAAATTTCTCATAAATTGATACACCCAAGGATTTGGAATTTCTGCTTTAGCAAGAACTTGTCTTAAGTCTGTATTTACAAATTGTGCTATACCCTTTACTGTTGAACTGTATATACTGTTTTTTCTCAATTTGGTGTGAATTTATTTTCAGAGAACTACTTCATAATTTTATGAAAGACATTTACAATTTCCTCAGAGTTATTGTTCGTTGGGTGTTATTACTGTGCTTGTATTGTCAGCTAAAAGAACTGTGCATCTTCATGAATATTGAGTGGCTAATCATTAATATATGTTAAGAACACCATATCTGCCTAGTTAGAGGACTGCTGATTCTTGCAGATGCTGTTAATTTATCAATCTTCTGCAGTCTTCCAGTTAAATATGAATTAAACCTTTTGTGCACTGTTCCACTCATACCACAGTACTTAAACTCATCTAGGAGAATTTTGTGATTCACACAGGCAAAAGCCTTATAGCATATTTGTATACTCAGAAAAAATGCGAGTTTTCAGTGCGGCTGAGAACCTACTTATGGTGGGAACAAGCTCTTAGTACTCTGTTGGAAATGTCAATTCCATGTGAGCTTCTGCATTTCAGTCTAGTTATTATTTTCAGTAGGAGAGGTGGGTTGAACTTAAATTTTATCAAATTTCATTAGTGCCTCTACCGTGTACTGCTTTGCTTTTCTGATGAACAGTTCTTTTCTTTACAACACTTAAAAATGTTTATTAGAAATATTTTCTACTTTTGGATTTTTTAAGACTTTTCATTGAGTTTCATAGAAATAGTTTTCCTGTGCTCTCGGTTGCCCTGTTTCCCTTTTAACTATATTCATAATTGTTCCAATTTTAGTACTGTAGGCACTAATCTTGGACACAATGCCATACTTCAGGATTTTTTAATAACTTTTCTTAATACAGTGCCATAGTTTTTACAATGTAGGACTGTTGCTGAACCATTACTCCTTCTAGCTATAAGATACATTACCCTTCTCTGTTTACAAGATACATTTGTCCCTTTATCAACTTTTTGCATGGTTTCTTACATTTATTTCACTGTTTTGTTGAAGTTCATTTTCTGTATTTATTTATTTTTTTAAATTTGTTACAATGTGGCAAATAAATGAACCGACTTGGAAGTCGCTACTGTTATAGGTAAATAGCTCTTTTTTGAATCTGTATGTTTCTTTACACAAAATTCATGTGGCCAAGTCTCTTCCATTTAAGGTAAGCCATCAGAGTACAGTGAAGTTGTTAAGTGGTGACTAGGAACACACAAAAGCTCTGAAATATTGCCTTTAAGCTACAGATTTACATTATCCCAGTCAACAGCTTCATTATACAGTAAGATATAGTTGCTAATGGGCTAACAGTGGGATAACTGAACCTAACTTACCTGCATAGCCATGTATAATTGCAGTTTTGTGTTCAGCCTTGAGAATTCTTCGGTTAGTCATTGAGAATTCTTCGGTTAGTCATTGAGAATTCTTCGGTTAGTCATTGAGAATTCTTCGGTTAGTCATTGAGAATTCTTCTTGCATTTCAACACTGAGTTTGGCTTCAGTATTGTAGTTATAAATAGAATTGTGCTCCTGTAGATGATTGTGAGAGTGAGCAATTAAAAAAAAAAAAACTGTATTACAGCCATGGTCTTGTGGGGCATCGCCAGAGGGATAATACCCAGGATTTCAAGAATCCTCTCGTGGTTGCTTACTATGGAGTTGACTACGTCAAGAATCCTAAAGGTATGTAGAATGTACTGTAGTAAATTCGTGGTCATGCATACAAGAACTGTAATTTCGTGTAACTTGTAATGAGATTGGAAGAAGTTTGTAACCTCGCTTTAACATTCTTTGTTAATGTTTTTGGATGCCATATTTGAATGTACTGCTTTTCTTAAATTTCAGGCACCAACTATTGGCGTAATAGAATCTTGAAGGTTGCAAAGAGCTTTGCTTCAGTTTTCAATTTTGCAATAAGTGCTAAAGATGATTTCCAGCATGAACTGAATGAATTTGGCTTTGATTATGTGAAAGGTGACAAGCCAGTCATATTTGCTCGTAACGCGAAGAATCAGAAGTTTGTCCTTACGGATGATTTTTCGTAAGTAAATTGCATGTTTGCTTTTGTCTTGGAACGGAAGTCTAAATAAAGTCATTGAAAGAGCAGTTTGTCTAGCTTTCAAAAATGCATTGACAGCATTGGTGGGTTGTTAACTGAATGTGTTTATTACTGGTTTATAAGTAACTTCGTGACACACTATTATGCCTTATTCTATTTCAGGTCTTTTTGGGGTAGGTGTTTGATGTAATGCTATCTAGTAAGACATTTATATGTCTAGAATGTTGTTGGCTATGTTGATTCTTCTAAAATGTGTATGAGATGTTTCGTAAATTTGTCATGTGTCCTACTGGTACATGCATATCATCTGCATGTTGAATGAAGAAATGCATGAAATGTTTTGTACTGTGCTGTTCCTGCAAAAGTCTGGTGTATTGGCTGTATATGTTAAATGCCAGAAATGCAGGAAATCTGAGTATGTTAGGTTTATGCAGCCTGCACCAGACAATAATTTGTGCCATATCAGGAAGACAACTTGTGTCTTCAAAAATTAGGGCTTGCTGTCTGCAGTATGGTTTTGATAACCTGCTTCTTAGGGTTTTTAAGTAATTGTACAGTGTTTCTAGCCTAAATGCTATCAAGGGGGACTGGGGGGGCAATGAAATCAGTTTTGCTGTAGAGTCGCTTTGGTCAGTACTGTCAGGGGAAGATTATATGACAGATGATTGCTACCTGTTTCAATCCTTTTAAAAAGTTACTGGAAGACTATGTAATTGGGAAGCTTTGGGCGATGATTGGTGTTGGTATGTGTTTAATTTTTGATTGGGATTTGGGTTGCAGATTATTGGAGTGGTCGGGGGGAATAATATGGGGCAGTGGGATGCATTTTTGTTTATGGAATATGTCAACAGTTAACTACACCAGCTGTGCTCTCATAATTACCTACTATTTGTTTCATTGTTTCGTTGTTGGTGGGTATTGTGTAGTTCACTATAGCTGTACAGATTGTGTGAGGTAAATAAAGCCAATTTTACATAGAGAAATTCACTTAATTTGCATTTATCAATGTTTTGTAGTGTTTGTGAGGTTATTGAATGTTTTCATACTGGGTAGGGGCATTTGACTAGTTTATTTATACCCAAAGCAGCTCATGTTCCCCAGTCACATATTCGTTTACACAGGGTGAGTTGGGAGGAAAGGTAAATGCTTTGAGGGGTGATAGTGTTAGTGAGTCTGAACAAAAAAACTTCATATGGACATATGCCCTATTGTGAATGGTTTCAGAGATAGAACACATTTAACCCTTTGGGCATTTTTTGTGATGAATATTTACTGTATTTGTTGCACATATGCCATATCCATTGAAAAAGTTCTTTTGAACATATTGATTAATAAAATGATTCCAAATGGCATCATTGTCACAGAAACCCACTGTATTACTTAGGTATAAAGTAGTCAGTATACATACATAAACTAATGTCTTATTTTAATAGTAAGTGTTAAGACTTTGTTTTGTTAAGATATAAAACAGTGTGTTCCTTTGAACCTTTCATTTATTTTTAATTCAAAACCATGCTACAAAATAGATTTTTTAATGATTTATTTACAATGAAATTTTCTGAAACAGGTGTTTTGTTTGTTAAAACACAATGCAACATTGCAGTTGGAGCATTTAACTCTTGAATATGCCTTTATACAAAGTCTGCATCTTGATTTTGATTCTAAATGCTCTGGCCAGTGTCCTGTTTGGTCAAAGTATGTCAGCGACTGGGCGAATTGCCTTGGGCTCTTTTTGGAGCACGTAGACTTGGAGAATCTATGGCTGGATGGCCCCTCTTTATTGCAGGTGTACCAATTCCTTTCTTCAGCAAGACACTTGATATTTCTGCTTGAAACTTCAGCAGTGGTGTGTGTTTCTCATTTTTCTGAGTGCAGTGTCACCTGTAAAGCAACAAAGTGTTCACACAACCCGTGTCTATGAAGTGGAAAATAATTCTCAGATATTACCTCTTGTTTTTTATGTTCTGTATATTTGGACCAACATACAATGTAGGTCCACTCCTCCCATGTGCATATTATGCTCCTGCACAATGTTGGGACATGGAACGTCTATATACAATCTCCCCCCCCCCTCCCCTCCTCAACATTCCACATTTTGAACAGGTTCCTTGCCTTTATAAGTTATAAGTAGAAATCGGGTGGACAGCTTCATTGTCATACCATTTCAAAATTATAATTTTTTTCCATCTACATGGTACAGTGAAACCTCTATATAACGTTTTTCAAGGGACCACAAATTCTGAACACTGTATAGAGGAAAACACTATAAAGAGGAAGGCTTCCAAATAATAATTATAAGGCATTACTGAAGATCAGGATACCACTAATCAGCTTTGACAAATGGTGCCATAGATGACGTTTTAAATTTTCACAATATTTGATATTCATTGCAAATGATCAATGTATCAATTTTTTTTATTTTTTTTTTTTTTAAAAAAAAAAACATGGGGCTCGGTAGGTGGATGGGTGAAAGTAAATGGATCAGTTTGTACAGTAAAAAGTTATAACAGATTCTTAAGATTGACATCATTCTCCAAAGATGACGGGTGGTATCCCATTCTTCAGTTGACCCAATTATAGAATGAGCCAAATTTTGTTTATATTTACTGAACATATTACATAAAAACACAGTAAATGGGACAGATTAAAATAAATTACTTTAATAATTAAATTATGAAATGGAACTTAAATTTGCACAAAACTCTAGGAACCTAAGCAATCTGAAAATAACATACTTATGATTTTTTTTTAAGTATTCAAGCAGGCTTGCTTGTTTTCTGTTTCTCCTAGACTCTATGGCAATCATTTCTTGCTCCAAATGAGCAAGTTGAACTACTGTTCTGTCCTCAAGTCTATGGGCCATCATGTACCTCCTGAATGTTTCAAAGGCTTCAGCTGCCTTAGTATATGAGGGCACATGATCATCTTCCTTGTCACTGTCACTTTCACTATTACTCTCAAAGCTTCTCTCTGCAGTCAGCTCCTCAATACTTTGTACTCCTGTGGTTGCCACATTGTCATCCACAGCCACAAAGTCCTCAAAAGTGACAGAATCACTGCCTATTAATTGGCAAAACTCTTGCAAATCACTTGCAACTTCTTCCACAGAGCTGCCATCTCATTCTCACAGAATCCCACTTTTGTGAAACAGTTTTTAATAGTTTCAGCAGTTACTTCCCTCCACGAGTACATAATTAAATTTATTGCCTGTAAAATTTTCAGTTTCAGTTGTGATGTTTGCTGGCTTCCCGGTTTTCTTTGGTCCATCAAATTCAAGGCCTTTCTTTACAAGGGCTGTCCTATATTTAACCTTAAGGGCGTGTATTATGCCCAAGTCCAAAGGTTGCAGACGGCTGGTGCAGTTGGGTGGCAGGAAAATTACTTTTAACATTTCTGAGAAAGGGTACGTCTGGTGGATGTGCCACACATCTATCCACAAACAGCAGCACTCCCCATTTTGGCGTCAAATTCTCTTAGAAAACGTAAAAATATTTCACTCGTCATCCATGCCTTGGCATTGGATATTTGCATGGAAACGTGGAAATGCTTTCGAAGCACCTCGGATTTTTTGGCTTCTCGATAACCAAAGGTTTCAGTTTTTCACTGCCATCAGCGTTTGTACACAACAAAACGGTAAGACGTTCCTTGCTCTTCTTACCGCCATGGCAATTTTCCCTACGAAAAGTAAATTTCTTATCCGGCATTAAATTAAAAAACATGCCGGTTTCGTCAGCATTATAAATGTCACGCAGTTTGTAGCCCTGTATCAGATTAGGGAGAGTGTGTATCCATTGAGCTACAGTTGGTTCATCTACACTTTTACTTTCTCCACATTCCGATTTGTACACAACACCATGGCGCTGTCGAAATTTATCAATCCATCCATTGGACGCCTTGAAATTGTCCATTCCTAACTGAAGTGATATTTGAAGCACCTTCTCCTTCAAAATAGTTCAGTTTATAGGAATGTTTGCAGCACGTGCTTGCTGAAACCAAGTTAAGGAAACTTTCTCCATTTTGTCGTATGTCGGTTGTTTCAAACGCTTACGTTTCGAATTTCCACAATTCTCAAACCCTTCCATTATCGACGATCTGTTTTTCATAATAGTGTTGAAGGGGCCAGTTCCAATTGCTTCGCTAGCTCCACGCTACTCACGCCAGGAGATGCCTCCACTTTTTTAATAGTAGAAACCTTCTCTTCCAGAGAAATATTCTTCCGCTTTTCACCCATGTCCACTGATGAAAGCTTTAAAAAAAACATTATATGGAAGACACAAACTTACTAGGCACACGAACTGTTTGCTGCTCAGCTCACACTAAGTACTAATACAAAGCATCGACTGAAATGGCGCCAAAAAAATCGCAAGCAGAATGTGCGTCACATGTCACATGACCCCGTTTTGCCGCTGACATATGAAATACGCTGAGCGTGGGCTTTACGAGCCAGTGCAAACTGTGAAACCACATAACGGAAAACGATGCGTCTATATCCAGTCACTTAAACGCTATAAATAGGTAAATAATTGACCAGGGTTCCAAAAATATGAGCGTTACATGGAGGAAACTATAATATAGAGGAAACGCAGTAAAGAGGAAATTTTAACATTGTTTATATGGGCCTTTAGTTGGGACCGAAAAAACGGACGTAACATAGAGGAAAACATTATATGGAGGAACGTTATAAAGAGGTTTCACTGTAATCACAGGTTCCTCTGCCTTCTTTTTTCATCTCTGCATCACTTTTAAGACTGTATCCACCCAATTTTTCTGATGGTTCCCAAAACATATATTCCTTCATTTCTAAGCTTTACTGCTAGGTTGAGGGAAGTAAATCGGTATCCATAAGGAGTTTAGAAATTGGCGTGCCTGGGCAAGTTCCCAATCAGTCGAATCACCACATTTCCAATCATTCCTAAATCAGGATTACTTGCAGTGTTTGTTCCCTTCCCAACATACACTTCAAAATCGTAAATGTAGGCACCCCACCAGCTCGCGCAAATACTTTGCCCCATTTGTGTGGCTTTGATTTTATATACTGGCACAGAGATGTATGTGATTTCAGTGGAATGAGTTCAATACTGTTGTATTCGTAAACTTCAGTTTTTAGAAAACTTTTCTGTAGTTGATCTAAAAATGGCCTGATCTTGAACAACTTGTTATGATGATGGTCACCCTAGGTAACATATTTACATTGTCGTTCACATGCAAATACCTCCTCAACTTGTAAAATTGGTGGACTGGCATCACGTCGGCTATCTGATTATACCTTGTCTTATTTTTCCAATACATCATGTAACTCGGCACACTCAAAATACCACTCAGTAAATAAATTCCAATGAACTGTCTTACTTCATTGGTACTAGTGTTTATACTTTGTCCTAACATTTGAATAGATTTTAGATTTGTCTGCGTAACTAAATTGTCAATTCTAGTCTCATCAATAAAACTTTAAAAATATTGGAGGGAAGGACATTCTCCACTTAGTGGATCCGAACAATGCACAGCACACTGAACATCCATATCCTGCAGATCCTTGCATATCCATCTATAGCTCAGGCAATTTCCATTTCCTGCTCCAAAATTTTCAAGCCTTACAGATAGGGGTGTTTCATCATCAGTAAGAGCTTCTTCTAAATTGTCCAGTTCAGGTTCTGTCTGTAGAGGCAATACTTGCTGTACTGATGGATCATAGTCACTTTCATCGTCCAAAACAATTTTGTCATCTGATGTTTGTCATCTGATGTTTGTCATCTGATGTTTGTCATCTGATGTTTGTCATCACCGCGAAGAAGAAGAAGAATAATTTCATCATCCCATAGAGCTTCGTTTTCCACACTTAACCTATGAAGAAAATATGATGCAAGAATGAAAACTACAAAAAACTAGAATAAACATAACTTACTCTTAGATACAAATTCATTTTTGCATACCTCGTACATACTAATGCATCAATGACTCCAAATGGTGTCATTAGAAATTATGTAATAAGTACTGAAAAAAAAGTTATATCTAACTGTATTGTAAACTTACCGTATTTCTTTCCCTTGCCCTTGAGGAACTAGGTAAAGTTGGTTCCATAACGAAGAATTTCAGTATACACAGAATAAAACTAAACAAAACTATCATTGTTCACTCACAAATGTAATTGCACAACTCGCGATGCTTTCTTGTTCTGCACTTCAAACAAACGGCAAGTCACAAAAGCAAATGCCACTGTGATCTGTTGACCAAACTTGGAACTACACAGTGATGCCAAACAGTATCATTGAAGCATTGGGAAGGTCAAAACAGCCAGAAATACTTAATGATGCCATTTGGAATCGCAGAAAGGTTTAATGACTTTCGTACGTTTTTCTTGAATAACTCTAAATCCTCACCTTCCAGCAAAAATGTGTTGCAGTACAAAATTAGACTATATTAAATTTCCTACAAAGAACATACTATTCATTTTTTCTCCAGTACTAATGGTTTGTGTGAAGAGAGCACTAGAATGTTGAAAAACTTGCTAGACATGCTTGCACTGTAGCTTATGTAGTTTTTGTGGACCAATTTGAGGTAGTTTACGGAACTGATAGACCACAAGTATCCTGTATCAAACTGTTCATCTCAGCTTGCTCTGCACTACTGTGGTACATTGTAAACAGTGAAAATGTGGCAGTACAGAAAATTATTTCTTGTACTATCAAACATGGTAAACAGTGACAAAGTACCACAGTACTGTAGAGCAAGTTGAGATGAACAATTTGATATGGGATAGTTGTGGTCCATCAAGTAGGTAAACAATCTCGAAATGGCCTACACACGTGTTGAGTGAGTTTTTCAACATTATAGTGTTCTCTTCACACAAACCATTAGTTACAGAGAAAAAATGAATAGGAAATGTAATATAGTTTAATTTTGTACTGTGACACATTGTTTGTGGGAGTGTGTGGTTTTAGAGTTATTCAAGAAAAACGTATAAAAGTGATATTAAATGTTATCTACCTTGGAAACCACTCAGAATAAGGCGTAAGTTCATACGAAGTTTTTTTGTTCAGAATACTATCACCCCTCAATGCATGTACCTTTCCTCCTGACTCACCCTGTATATTACTAATGTTAAGAAATTATGTGCTTATTATGGTTGTGTGTGTATGACATTATTCATCATTTTGATGATGTCATGGGTCAAACTGGTACCAAAAAGTTCACTGTTCCTGAAGTGATAGGTTATGTTTATTGTACCTGGTCTCCTTATTATGATGAAATTGCATGTGCAGGTGCAATTAGGTTGTTCAGGAAAGTGACTCACGGTGTACTGTGGTTGATGGAATGAAACTAATTTGATTTACTCAGATTTGGAAGAAGATTTGTTCTTTTCCAGCAAATAAAACATTTACCATTGTTGCATTTCTAGCTACCATCCAGGCATTTACTAGAGTTAGTTTTGCAATACCCAGCAGGATAATGCACTCTGTTGTTCCTCCACTTCTGTTCATGTTTGTAGTTTTTGTGCTTTGAGTTATCACAGCCAATTGTGGATGATTTTTCAGCTGATAACATTCTGTAGTTTCTTAGTTCATTTCTGTTATATGTTATGTTGTTCAGTGTATAATGTTTAAACACCAGAATGTCTGGAACCATAGTGAAAAGGCACACAAAAATATCTGCATAAAAAGTTATGTATCTTCAGTTTTGATAACCTTCGATTACTTAGTTCCTTCATTAAAATAACTGCAAAAAATGCATTGATTTACGCAACCATAAAAGTTAAGGAGACAGAAGCCCTGGGTTGAATTTGCCTTCAGGAGACAAAATTCTGTGTTACCTAAACACACACAATTAGTGAGAACTATCCCACCTTCAGAAAATGTTGAGTCCTCCCTCAGGGAAGGAAAACGAATAGGTTGGTGATGGTTAGAAGATCATCTCGGACCCCAGTTTGTAGGGGCCGCATATAGAAGACAAAGATCTCACAAGTGGTACCCTCTGAGTGACCTACCCCTCTGTTTTAACTGTCCACAATCCACCCAATTTTCCTCCCTTAGGAAGGAACTAACATTGTCAAAAGTTGGTATAGTTTTTGTTCTTTTGTGTGTCTATTGAAGCTAATGCATAGCATAGCTTTAGCATTATTATTGGTTGTGTTGTTTGGAAACGGTGTTACGGGCATAAATATTTTTGTTTTTGTAAACATAACCACCACTTGTGGTTTAGGCTTTAGGCCTAGTCAGTAGACTTTGAGGCTTACAATGAAGCATGAGGAGCAATCAAAGATGTGGCACAAATGATCAGCATGTTGCCAACCTCTCCGGCTGTTATTGCCAGTAAGTGAATCCTGATCATGCATTGGTGCTTTATTCAAACAGCTCCTCATTTGGCCCCAGAGAGGTTGGGTGCTGCTGCCCTCCTCCCCCACACCAGGACTCCCCACTTTAAGGAATGACCCAGGTCCTTCCACATTGAAGGCATCAAAGCTAACCATTATTTAATTTTTTTAAAAAAACTCACTGCACAGTACAGGTACAGGAAGTTAAACATACCACTGATTGTAATTAAATTTAAGAATTAACTGATGTGCACAGTCTTCACATTAACATTTTCCACCAGTTTGAGATGGTCAGATTTGTCATGAATGATCCTGATTATTCAATTCTTCTTAGAATCTTTTGTCTCTGGTGTTCATTCTCTTTTGTAAGGACACTAAACAGAATGGAGCTTTATCAGTGGCTGTTACTGCCACCCAGTGTTTTATTTATGAGATCTTCAAAAGTAACGATCATATTACAGTTTGAAGTATGATACATGGTACTTTTACTTTGCGCGTTCTTAATTGTGGGTGACATATCAAATTCTGTTGAAGCTATCAGTTCCTTCATGATGCTTTAACTGTCTGTGTGGAATGGTGACAAAATATTTTGGGGTGTGATGAAAAAGTTTCATTTGGTCTTAACAGACTTCAGAAACTTGAGTATGTGTAGAGTTGACAGTGTTTCATACATAGTTTTGGAGAGGTTGTTGCAGTGTAATACTACAGTACGTACTGCAGCTTCTGTAAGAGACATATTCACTCCCTTCAGTAAGTTGTGTTACTGAATGCATTTTCATGTTAATATCCCTACAAATATCAAGTTGTGAGGGTATTCAGTTAATGTCAGCATGTTTCATGTAATTATGTTTTTCTTATCAATTACAGATGTTGCCCTTATTTATTTTGTATCACTTTCATAGGATGGAGACATTTGAAAAATTCTTGAATAACTTGAAAGATGATAAATTAGAACCTTACCTGAAATCGGAGCCAATTCCTGAAGATAATGATGGACCTGTAAAAATAGCTGTGGCCAAAAATTTTGATGAAATTGTGACCAATAATGGACAAGACACACTTATAGAATTTTATGCTCCGTGGTGTGGACATTGCAAGAAGCTGGCACCAGTTTATGATGAGCTGGGAGAGAAGGTAAATGTAAACCATGTGACTTTGTTACATTTTTCATTGTTATTGAAGTTCAGAATCTGGTTGCCAGTCAGAAGGATAGGAGAAAATCTCATCTCTTTATTTGCTCTCATGAAATTTTGGTGCAATTCATAAGTATTCATGTTGAACTTGATGTGAAAGTAACAGTTTGGGATTTGAACTGGAGGGAGAGAGAGAGAGAGAGAGAGAGAGAGAGAATTTTTTTATTGGTCATTGGACTGGATAGATGAGTCTGGTAGTACCTTACGAAAGGAACTGGAACTTCAGTGTTTTACTTTGGAGCTGCCTTTGCTTGTTTTATTCAATATAAACTTCTGGAAGCAACACTTCACATTGTAAATGAGGCTTTGCAACAAGGGCATGTCTGAAGAACCCATGTTACATCTTTATGATTACTCTCCAACTCAGAAATTTTAAGTGTTCGGCGGAAGATTCATAGAACCACTTAGACTTCCTTGATAATTCAACCTTCAGGTAGCATGTAACCATACTGAATAACCAGTCTGTCAGTGCACTCTTTCTCTTATTTTATTGCAGTTGGTATTTCTCAGTATGTAAATGGGGACCTGTAAAATATTTATGGAATTGTACAAGAAAACATTGCTGTGAGGACCTGCAATAAAAGAACACAGATTTTGTGTATTTAGCAGTTGGTGCACAAAAGGATGAGGTGACAATATACGTGTATTACCCACCAACTGTGGATTGTGGTACATTGTTAAACATTGGTTATATGTTGATGAAAATTTTAACACTTCAGTTGAATTGTCCAGATAATTTCACGAAGTGTAACATAGGTTGTGATATGGAAATAACTGAAATGATAAACTAGTACTGATTTGTGCACGTTTGGAATGTTTAGAATGGTGTTAAGCATAGTGTGTAATCTGCTGATAGTAAACACTGCCTCAGTATAAAATAATTTTATATTATTGCAGTACATATTCCGTAGGTCCATTATTGCATGATAGTGCATGGAGGTAATATGAGTCGCAACAGACAATCCCATTCAGAGATCAGAAATGCAAATTTCAGGTACTGTATAAACAGACATTGAGTCATAAAATATAAAGAAGATTCTTGTGACTTCAAGAACATAGTCTAAAGCAGCAACACATATTAACACAGAAATATATGGGAAATAGTCTTATGCCTTTGTTGAAGAATTTGTTTAGAGAAAAACATTATTTTTCCAAACAAAAACTCCTTACTTTTAAATACAGAATAATCCCACTTCTGCATTCCCAGAATTAATATTTCCCTTCAGTTTATATTTTTTCCTCCATGAAATTTCCCATGTTCACAGTGCTAATTCACACTCTTTTTTGTAGTTAACGTATTTATAATTTTCCTGGGATTTACTTTATGGAACAATGTTCAAGAATAAAAACTGCCCTGACTGATATAAAATGCTGCTGGCATGGCATTAGCTTTTGAGTAAACACTGAAGTGTTTACAAACATTAAGTGGTTAGGTTTTTTGATAGCAGGGCTCTGTTCAGCAGATTTGAATCATTAAAAGTTAGAACAGTTTGTGCAATGTCTCCTGCCATTGCCAAGCTCTACTTGGCATTGTCTGATAAGAGTAAGAAGGTCTGTTCGAATATGGATATCATGACTGATCGCAACTGTTTTAAAACTGTCTCCACCTTGTGCTCATCGTGACATCTTTGCATTACTCAAGTACATATTTTCAGTGTTTCATTGTTTGTCCACATGTATCACAAGTTGACACTGTTGCTATTTTTGTTGCTCGGGTGTTTCTGCTTTAAATAATGTACACTGTACAAGTTATGTATTTTTTCATGTTTAGCATGATGTGTTCAGAGAAATTATACTCATTGTCAAGTGCTAATATTCTTGTGTTTTTTTTTATGTTTGACAAACAGTGAGAGTCATGGTTTGCGTATGTGCGAGAAGCACAATGGAAGCGGCAGAAGACGTGCAAAAGTTACACAAAATACTTTTGTAAATATTTCCACTGGACACTTCTAATAAATTCTTGAAAAGTGCCGCGCTAAGTATGAAAAAATATGTAACCGACACAGTTTTTCATTATTTAAACAGCGAATGTTGCAGTCGATTATGAGGAATGAAATTAAGTCACATTTTTGCTTCCCAGTCCCACAGAATGTTGAATTCTTCCTGTGCAGCACCTTTCTCTTGCAAGCAATCACTTTCTGCTTAACACTTACAACTGTATATGGGCAGAGGGCACATTTCCTGGACGCTAGCATGAAGCCACAGTCCCACCCATACCTAAGCCCAGTAAGGACAAAAACCTTTCTTCTAACTACCGCCCCATCTCCTACCAGCTGCGTTGGCAAGGTGATGGAACATTAAGATTTGTGCCTGGATGGTATGGTGGCTCGAGTCTCACAATTTACTGACGACTGCACAGTGTGGATTTCGAGCACAGTAATCTGCTGTTGACCATCTCTTTACTTTGTCCATCCATGTTGTGAATAGTTTTCTGCGGAAATCTCGGACTGTGGCCATGTTTTTAGATTTTGAGAAGTCCTAAGACACCTCCTGGACAACTGGTATCCTCCGTACTCCTTACATGAGGGGCTTCTGTGGCCACTGGTCCTGTTACCTTCAGGCATTTTTGCAATATAGTTTTCAATGTGCATGTGGGTTCTACCTTGTCGGACAACTGTATCCAGGAAAATAATATCTCAGGGTTCCATCCTTAGTGTCGCCCTCTTACCTATCACCATTAACCCTATCTTGGCCTGTCTCCCATCGGGCATCTCTGGCTCTCTTTTTGTTGAAGATTTTGCCATCTATTGCAGTTCTCCATGGACCTTTCTCACAGAGTGGCATCATCAGCAGTGTCTTGATAATTCCTGGAGCATCGACAGTGGCTTTCCCTTTTCCACTGACAAACCAGTCTGTATGAATTTCTGGTGACAAAAGTGGTTGCTCCCAATATCTTTACATCTTTGGCCACCTGCCTTCCATTTTTTAAAACTAAGAAATTCCTGGGGCTCAAGTTCGATAGGAAACTCTTTGTCCTCCCATGTACCTTACCTGTCAGCTCACTGTGTGTGGTTCCTCTGTCCTGTATCCTCAGTGGCACTTCCTGGGGGTGCCGATCGAACCACCCTCCTCCCAGTCCCTTGCCTGTTTCAAACTTGACTATGGGTGCTTTGTTTGTGCGTCTGCATGCCCATCCCTCTACACTATCAAACATCATGGCATCCATTTGGCCACAGGGTGCCTTTTAAACCAGGCTGGTTGAGTCTGTATGCTGAAATTGCTTAACTACCCATGTCCTACCATCGTGCCTTTCTCCTCAGTTGCTATGCATGCCGTTTGTCACGCCCTGCATGTCCGAGGGTTAGAATAGGCCAGAGGTATTCCTGCGCCTGTCATACAAGGCTTGATATGGGCAAGTCTTCAGGTCCAGATTGTATACCGATTAGGTTCCTTTCAGATTACGCTGATACTATAGCTCCCTACTTAGCACTCCTATACAACCGCTCGCTCACCGATAGATCTGTACCTACAGATTGGAAAATTGCGCAGGTCGCACCAGTGTTCAAGAAGGGTAGTAGGAGTAATCCATTTAACTACAGACCTATATCATTGACGTCGGTTTGCAGTAGGGTTTTGGAGCATATACTGTATTCAAACATTATGAATCACCTCGAAGAGAACGATCTATTGACATGTAATCAGCATGGCTTCAGAAAACATCGCTCTTGTGCAACGCACCTAGCTCTTTATTCGCATGAAGTAATGGCCGCTATCGACAGGGGATCTCAAGTTGATTCCGTATTTCTAGATTTCCGGAAAGCTTTTGACACCGTTCCTCACAAGTGACTTCTAATCAAGCTGCAGAGCTATGGGGTATCGTCTCAGTTGTGCGACTGGATTCGTGATTTCCTGTCAGGAAGGTCGCAGTTCGTAGTAATAGACGGTAAATCGAGTAAAACTGAAGTGATATCAGGTGTTCCCCAGGGAAGCGTCCTGGGACCTCTACTGTTCCTGATCTATATAAATGACCTGGGTGACAATCTGAGCAGTTCTCTTAGGTTGTTCGCAGATGATGCTGTAATTTACCGTCTAGTAAGGTCATCCGAAGACCAGTATCAGCTGCAAAGCGATTTAGAAAAGATTGCTGTATGGTGTGTCAGGTGGCAGTTGACGCTAAATAACGAAAAGTGTGAGATGATCCACATGAGTTCCAAAAGAAATCCGTTGGAATTCGATTACTCGATAAATAGTACAATTCTCAAGGCTGTCAAATCAACTAAGTATCTGGGTGTTAAAATTACGAACAACTTCAGTTGGAAGGACCACATAGATAATATTGTCGGGAAGGCGAGCCAAAGGTTGCGTTTCATTGGCAGGACACTTAGAAGATGCAACAAGTCCACTAAAGAGACAGCTTACACTACACTCGTTCGTCCTCTGTTAGAATATTGCTGCGCGGTGTGGGATCCTTACCAGGTGGGATTGACGGAGGACATCGAGAGGGTGCAAAGAAGGGCAGCTCGTTTTGTATTATCGCGTTATAGGGGAGAGAGTGTGGCAGATATGATACACGAGTTGGGATGGAAGTCATTACAGCATAGACGTTTTTCGTCGCTGCGAGAGCTTTTTACGAAATTTCAGTCACCAACTTTCTCTTCCGAATGCGAAAATATTTTGTTGAGCCCAACCTACATAGGTAGGAATGATCATCAAAATAAAATAAGAGAAATCAGAGCTCGAACAGAAAGGTTTAGGTGTTCGTTTTTCCCGCTCGCTGTTCGGGAGTGGAATAGTAGAGAGATAGTATGATTGTGGTTCGATGAACCCTCTGCCAAGCACTTAAATGTGAATTGCAGAGTAGTCATGTAGATGTAGATGTACAAGGCAACTAAAAGGACTTTCACATATTTCGGCCCGAGCGAGGTGGCGCATTGGTTAGACACTGGACTCACGTTCGGGAGGACAACGGTTAAATCCTGCGGTCAGCCATCCTGATTTATGTTTTCCGTGGTTTCCCTAAATCTCTCCAGGCAAATGCCGGGATGGTTCCTCTGAAAGGGCACGGCCGACTTCCTTCCCCCCATCTTTCCCTAATCCGATGAGACCGATGACCACGCTGTCTGGTCTCCTTCCCCAAACCAACCAAACAACATATTTCGGCCTTTATGCGATGGTCCCATGTAGGGTTTGACCTCCATTCTCCAAAATTTTCCCGAAGAGGGAGCCAATTACGAAAGGGTGCCTTACAAGGTGCATCGTATCCAATGTGCATTGAGATCTTTAGCCCACTTTCTCATTGTCATTGCAGTCCTGCCCATTCTCCCTCTCTTGGGTGAGGATACCTTCCTGGGCGTGTTTTCCGTTATGCACTATGCAATGTCGATTTCTGCGTCAACGATGACCACGGACTTCTTTGCACCTGATAACCAACATGGTAGCCAGTCCGTTGTGGTGGGGCCGCCATGTACCCTGTCCACCCCTGACTACCATGCCGCCATGTACCCCTGACCACACAAGGATTGCTCAGCTGATGACTGCGCCGTTAACTCCCCACGTATGCCAAGGGGTAGATGCCGATCCCCAAGGGGCATTGGGGCTCATGACAATGGCAATCCTGCCAGGTGGTCTTTGCTGCCCAGAAGTAAGACCCCAAATCGTTCCCCTCCCTGGCCACACCATGGGAGGAACGTCAGGCTAAGGATGGCAGCGGATCTTTTTTGCCCCAGTACCTTGTAGGTTCAAGAGCTGATGGGGAATCTTCCATGACGATAGTCTGTCTTGTTGGAGCATTTAGAGTAAAAGTTCGAGGAGGTGGAGGGCTTGTCCAAAATGAGATCTGGGTCAGTCTTGATCAAAACGGCATCCTCTGCCCAGCCACAGGAGTTACTTGCTTGTGACAAGCTGGGGGATGTTTCTGTAACCATCACGCCCCGTAAGAGCTTAAATATCGTCCAGGGTATCATATTTCAGAGACCTTCTTTTGCAGTCTGACAATGAGCTGCATGCCAATTTAGAGCAGAGAGGTGTACATTTCATCCGCTGTATCCACCGGGGTCCAAAGGATAATGTTTCCCACCGGTGCCTTCATCTTGGCCTTTGAGGGTAATACATTGCCCAAGGTCGAGATGATGGTCTACTGGTGTGATGTAAAGCCCTATATCTCCCCTCCCCCCCCCCCCCCCCCATGCGGTGCTTTACGTGCTGGAAGTTCAGCCATATGTCTTCCTGCTGTACTTCCAGCATCACATGCCGAGATAGCAGGCACCCATCACATTCCAATACTCAATGTGCCCTGCTTTCCATCTGTGTCAACTGCGGAGAGCACGATTTGCCTTGCTCGCCTGACTGCAGGATTCTCCAGAAAGAAAGGGAAATCATGAAGTACAAGACCTGGACAGACTGACCCACACTGAGGCTGGACCCTGTGTGTAATACACCGTCTGACGCTGCTGCTACAACAGTTCTGGCACCACAGCTCCGCCAACCCAGGCCACCTCTCGGAGCTGGAGGACTGCACCATCCCCCTTGATGGTGGAGGTCATTTCCCTACTTGTTGCTCCTGCACCACCTACTTCAGGAGCAACCCCTCAACCATCGGGGATGTCCTTCCCCACTTCTAAGCTGGAGAAGTGTAATCCTTCTTCGTCTTATCTCATTAGGAAGGGGTCCCTTGCGTCGCTCCCTTCCCAGGTTTCTTCCAGTGGGAAAGAAGACACCTGCCAGCGGGTGGCTGAAGAGCCCACGCTCATCCTCAGCCCTGGAGACTGAGCCAGTGAAGTCCTCCCAGCTAGGGAAATCCAAGGAGCAGCAAGAGAAATAAGGAAAAACAAAAAGAACCCGAAAACCAAGGAAATTGCTGTGGGACCCACACCACCGTTACTTACAAGCTCTTAGGATGGGGTGGAGATTTTGGTGTCTGCTGCACGTAAATCTCGCCAGACCCTCAGGCACAATGGATATAGACTGCTCAGGCAATAAATCGGTGGCAGCAGATGACTGAGGCGTAAACTGCCTCATTGAATGTTTCATGCCTTCCCAGTCTCATGTCATCCTTCAGTGGAATTGCAGCAGTTTTTTCCATCGCCTGGCTGAGATACAGCAACTGTTAAGCTTTACACCTCCTAACTGCATGCCCTCCCGGAAAGCTGGTTCTCAGCAATGCTGACTCCCACCCTCTGCGGCTGTAAGGGATATTACAGGAACTGTAGCAACTCTAATAGTGTTTCAGGTGGAGTTTGCATTTATGTCCTAAACTCGGTCTGTAGTAAACGTGCCCCTTCAAACCTCTCTTGAAGCTGTGGCTGTCAGAATGACGACGACACAGGAAATAACTGTCTGCAATGTACATAGTCCTCCAGATGGAACAGTACCCCTGGATGAATGTATTAGCCGCTCTGATTGATCACCCCTCGAAACCTTTCCTACTAGTGGGAGATTTTAACACCCATAACCCCTTGTGGGGTGGTACCATTCTTACTGGCCGAGGCAGAGATGTCAAAACCTATCGCAGTTTGACCTCTGCCTCTTGATCACTGGGGCCGCCGCACATTTCAGTGTGGCTCATGGTAGTTACTCAGCCATTGATTTAGCAATTTGCAGCCCAGGACTTCTCCCATCTCTCCACTGGAGAGCACATGGCGACCTGTGTGGTAATGACCTCTTCCCCATCTTCCTCTCACTGCCCCAGCATCAGGCACATGCACACCTCCCCAGATGGACTTTGAGCAAGGTGGACTGGGAACTTTCAGTTCTGCTGTCACTGTTGAATCTCCCCCACATGGTAACATTGATGTGATGGTTGAGCACGTGACTAGCACAATTGCTTCTGGGGCAGAAAATGCGATCCCTCGCTCTTTAAGGTGCCCAAGGCGTAAGGCAATCCCTTGGTGTTCACCAGAAGTCGCTGAAGCAATTAAGGAGTGTTCTCGAGCTCTACTGTGGCGTAAGCGGCACCCTTCCCTGGAGCACCTCATAGCCTTTAAACAGCTCCATGCCTGTGTTTGCTACCTTATCAAACAATGGTAGGAGTGTTGGAAGATATACATCTCCACCATTGGGTGCCACATGGCACCTTCCCAAGTCGGGTATCAGGCCCCAACAGCTGTCCCCAGTGTTACCATAAATGGCGAGTTATGTACCGACGCAAATGCGATGGCCAAGCCCCTCCATCAGAGAATTACCCCCCAGCCTTTCGCACACTTGATCGGCAGCTGGAAGGGAATGTTCTCTCATTCATTACACGCTGCAGTGAATCCTATAACTCCCCATTTATAGAGTGGGATCTCCTCAGCGCCCTTTCACATTGCCCCGACACAGCTCTTGGGCCTGATCACATCCACAGCCAGATGATTAAACATCTCTCATCCGACTACAAACGACATCTTCCTATCATCTTAAACTGGATCTGCTGCGATTAGGTCTACCCATCACAATGGCAGGGGAGCACCATGATTCTGGTGCTCAAACCTGGGGAAAATCTGCTTGATGGTGATACCTATCAGCCCATCAGCCTCACCAAGCTTTTTGTAAGCTGCTGGAATGTATGGTATGTCGCCAGTTGGATTGGGTCCTGGAGTCGCATGGCTTGCTGGCTCCATGTCTGGCGGCTTCCGCCAAGGTCACTCTATCACTGATAATTTTGTACCCATCGAGTCTGCCATCCGAACGGCCTTTTACAGATGGGAACACCTGATTGTCATCTGTTTTTAGTTATGTAAAGCATACAAAATGACTTGGTGACATCATATCCTTGCCACATTGTATGCGTAGGGTCTCTGGGAACCACTCCCGGTTTTTATCCAAAACTTTGTCGCTCCATACTTTCCGTGTCCAAATTGGTGACTGACACAGTTCCATCCATATCCAGGAGAATGGAGTCCCACAGGTCCATGTATTGAGTGTCTCTCTATTTTTAGTGGCCATTAACAGTCTAGCAGCAGCTGTCGGGCCCTCCGTCTCACCTTCTCTGTATGCAGATGACTTCTGCATTTTGTACTGCAGCTCCAGTACTGTTGTTGCTGAGTGGCACCTCCAGGGAGCCATTCACAAGGCGCAGTCATGGGCTCTAGCCCCTGACTCCGTTTTCAATCACAAAGTCGTGTGTCATGCACTTCTGTCAGCATTGTACCTTTCATCTGGAACCTGTACTTTATCTTAATGACGATCCACTCACTGTAGTGGAGACATACCAATTCGTAGGACTGGTTTTTGACACTCAATTGATTTGGCTCCCTCATCTTCATCAGCTTAAGGAGAAGTGCACCTCAATTCCCTCTGTTGCCTGAGCCACACCAGTTGGGGTGCATATCGCTCTATGCTGGTGCAGCTCTACAGAGCCCTTGTCCAATCCTGAATTGACTTTGGGAGTGTGGTTTATGGTTCTGCAGCACCTTCAGCATTTACTCGACCCTGTGCACCACTGTGGGGTTCGATTAGTGACGGGAGCTTTTAGGATGAGTCCGGTGACCAGTGTACTGGTGGAGGCTGGAGTCCCTCCATTGCAGATCAGATGTGTGCAACTGCTTGCCAGTTATGCAGCACACATTCATAGTTCCCCTGAGCATCCAAATTACTGTCTCCTTTTCCCACCTGCGGAAGTCCATCTCCCACTTCGGCGGCCCATATCGGGGCTAAAGATTGCGTTTCGCATGCGGTCCCTTCTCTCTGGAATCCTTCCTTTTACCACCTCTACTTGCGGTCTGTTCATGTATGCCTCCATGGTGTATGCCTCGGCCGCAGCTTTGTCTGGACCTTTTGCATGGCCCTAAGGACTCCGTTAACCCCGCCGCTCTCCACTGTCACTTCTTTAGATTCTCGACATGTTCTAGGGCTCTGAATTGGTTTACACCAACGGCTCAATGGCTGATGGTCACGTAGCCTTCGCATTTGTTCATGGAGGACATATACAGCACTCCTTGCTGGTTGGCTGCAGTGTTTTCACTGCAGAGCTGGCGGCCATATCTCGTGCTCTTGAGTACATCCACTCCTGCCCTGGCGAGTCATTTCTCCTGTGTACTGACTCATTGAGCAGCCTACAAGCTATTGACCAGTGCTACCCTCGCCATCCTCTGGTCGCGTCCATTCAGGAGTATGCCCTGGAACAGTCCCACCGTTCCATGGTGTTTGTGTGGACCCCAGAACATGTTGGAATCCCCGGCAACGAACTTGCCAACAGGCTGGCCAAACAGGCGACACGGAAACTGCTTCTGGAGATAAGCATCCCCGAACCTGACCTGCATTCTCTTACACCACAGGATTTTCCGGCTTTGGGAGATGGAATGGCATAACAGCATGCACAACAAACTGCGTGTCATTAAGGAGACTATGAATGTTTGCAAGTCTTCCATGCAGGTCTCTCACAGGTAATCAGTTGTCCTTGCTGGCTCCGCATTGGCCATATGTGTTTAACACGTGGTTACGTACTCCGTTGTGAGAAACCACCTTAGTGTCACTGTAGCTCCCAAATGACAGTCGTCACCTCTTGCTTGACTGCCCACATTAAGCCGCTATGTGGCAGATTAACTTTCCCTGTACCCTGCCTTTGGTGTTGGGTGACAATGCCTCCACAACAGCTTTAGTTCTAAGTTTTATCCATGAGAGTGGGCTTTATACTTCTATGTAGGTTTTAGCGCATGTTCTTTGTCCCCCTGTGTCATCCACCCTAGTGCTTTTAGGGTGGAGGTTTTAATGTATTGCAGAGTGTCTGGCTTTCCCTTTTTATTCTCGTGGTTGGCTAGTCACTGTAATCTGCTTTCATGTTTTACTCTCTTCTGTTTCTAGCATCTGTTTTCTTGTCCTCTTTTGTTCCTTTTAGTGTTCGTTGCCTTCCCTTCGTTCTTGTGGATTTTCCTTTCTTTCTGTTTTGTTTTGTGGGTTTCCTCTTTTACTCTCACACTTGTGGCATTATTTTATCAGAATTTTACATTGTTCATGGTGAACTTTCTTTTAAAAATAAACAGTTCTGTAAAATATTTGAAATGTGAGAATTTAATCAGTGATGGCAAAAATGACATTTTCATTTATACAACAGTGGAAACACTGCTTTACATTACCATTTGCCAGTAGGAATAGGAAGCAACTACAATTATGTAATCTTTGGGTCAGTATGTAGTTTCACATCTTACGGGTTTTGAATGTGGTTGGACAATATTTTTTGAAGTGTTCATGACGTATTTAAGGTTCTAGTGCAATCTTTGCAATTTCTGTAGCCTCAATGTACTGTTCATCTGTTACAGAGTATGTTGAAGAGTTGCAAGTTTTTGGTAGGTGTTCCATAGAAAAGTTGAACTTGACAACCTTATGTTTTATTATGCAGATGAGGGTGCATTAATTTGAATATAAAATTGTCATGATTACATCTGCCTTTAATAATGGTACTTCACCACACCAAAATTTTGTTTTATAGTATCCAAATAGGGTAATGAAGTTGTGAAAGCTATAAAACGCACATTTGATTTTCATACAGTTGTACAGTAATGTGAAGAAAGGAGATGTCAGATGTTGAAGTATGAGAAAATAAAATAGAAAGAAACTTCCACGTGGGAAAAATATATTAAAAACAAAGATTCCAAGACTTACCAAGCAGGAAAGTGCCGGCAGACAGGCACAATGAACAAAACACATGTTAGAGTAGCCTACCTATATCTCACTGCCTCAGTTAATCATGGCAGTATAGGGAAGAGATTTGACAAAATTGATAAGTTGCTGTTTAAATTCAAAATTCAGTTTCATTTCCTCAAATAAATGAAAATGTATGGAGTCTATATGACCATGTTTATCAGCAGGGGACTTAAATCACAACTTTTTTTACAGATGAAGGGAGAGGATGTGGCCATAGTGAAAATGGATGCCTCAAATAATGATGTTCCAGAACCATATGAAGTCCGTGGATTTCCAACGTTGTACTGGGCCAGCAAAGATGGCAAATCAAATCCTGTTCGCTATGATGTAAGTCAATTTCTCATAAATCCTGAAGTTCTTTTTACTATTTAAATAATGTCTCCATTAAGTAAGAAGTTACTAATTGGGTATCTTAATTATCCAGGGTGGCAGAGAGCTAGATGACTTCATCAAATATATAGCAAGACAAGCAACAAATGAACTGAAGGGCTGGGATCGCAAGGGTAAGACGAAGAAGCAAGAACTGTAGGGAGAAAATTGTTTTCAAGACTGTAATTGAAGCAATATGGTGAAACTTGAGATACTGCCCAGATCAGAAGAGCCTTTGTACAAAGTTTGTACTAAAACTAAACTAAACTAAACTGAACTGTACATAGCTTGTACAAGTGTAGTTGTAACAGATTTGTATTTTCTGCATTTGATAAACCAATGGTTGTACTGTTAAAGATGTATTAAAATTCATCAGGATCCTTTGAATTTTGTCATGTGAGATGTCATGATGCTGAGATTTGGTTGTGTTTAGATGGGTGTGTGCTATTTTTATATTTATTGTATTGTTTGAAAATTTTAATCAGTGGATTTGGGTGTTCTGGTATTGCATGAAATTAGAAAACTTTATCATTCCATGCGCCTTTCAATAAGTTATATATACAGCTGAGAATGTCAGCTCTTGATCTGAATTATAAAAAGTATGTTGTACTATACCTGTGTGCTGCAACAAGTGTTCCATGAATGAAGAATTAGTTGCTGTATACAAAAGTTTTTCATTTTATAGCCTTGGAGATACTAAGAAAACAGATTTTAATGTTCCATGCTTACCTATACTATTGATTTTGTAAATCAGGTTAGAATAAGTTACACAAGATAGTGTAGGAAAACTTTCTAAGCTAGCATCTTTACAGTGGAGAATTCAAAAGTCTGATTATAATTAAAAATTTGTGCTGAACCTTTGTTTGAAAAGTAAAATGTTTTATATAAATGTCTGGTCATAGCATTATTTATCTTCCTCTTTCCTCTCTCCTCCTGTTGTTAACACACAGTGTGAAGAATAATGAATGTGACTGGTTACACTAAGTAGTCCTTAAATGGATTTTCATTATGGTCAAATTTAACCTACAATGTTTGCATTTACAAAAATTAAAGTTGTCCCCAAATCAGTTGACTCTTGGAACACGACAGTTGTTGCACACAAGCTCTGCCTGTACTGCGTGTGTGTATGTAGCTCTAAATTTTCACTGGTGTCAAGTGCAAAATATATGTACAAGGGTGTCCTGATAAGTCCTTGGCTATATAAAGAAAAGGATGCTGTTTGGGTTTGATAAATATTAAGTACCCAACATATTCCCCCTTAAGCTCAACAGGTATTTGGAATCTATGTTCTGGTTTTTTCACCCCTCTTAAAAAGACAGATCATACTGCAAGCTGCTCATCTGCAAACTTTGATTCCTCAGTAGTCTGAAATCTTCCCTTGATGGTTCTTCAGGTTTGGGAACAGTTTAGTCTGAGGGAGGTCACGTTATGTGAACGGGATGGATATTCCAATTTTTGCTGTGCTGACCATCTTGTGAGAAGGGGCATTCATTGTTTTTCAGGAACCAAATTCTTGTTCTCCACTTTCCTCAATATTTGGAGATGTGTTGCTTCAGTTGTCAAGAAATTCAGTGTAGTTCTTTGCCATGGTGGTTTTACCATGTTGTAAGTCAGCAAAAAATAGTGTTCCGCCTTTATCTGAAGACAGGTGTGAGCAAATTGTCTGACCTTTGTTTTGAACTGCTTTGAATGTGGAAAACCACTGTCTACACTCTCTGGATTCTGGATCATAAGTGTATGCCCATGGTGATAACATAATTTAAAAATTTCACAGAATCATAGTGAAATGGGACCAAAGTGGACTGTGAAGCAAATACTAATTCACACTTTTTGTGTGCATTGAGATGTGTGGGAATCCATTTGGGAGAGTGCTTTTGATGTCCAGAATTTCACAAATAATGACCTAAATATTCACATATTCCCAGTGTTTCTGCTATCTTTTTGTCAGTTATGCAGGATCATGGAATGAACAATCCACTGTTTCTGGAACTGTGGCTTGACTTAGTGTTCCAGTAGACTGTTTATTTTCAGTGCTGAAATTCCCTGTTGTAAATGCAGAAGCCCAATGCTTGATAATAGAGCATCAAGGGCAATTGTGAGCCATTGTGCCAGACAAATTTTTTTAGCAATGTTCTGTTTTAAAAATATATACTTAATCACAGCATGACTTTCACTGCCAGTTTGGTTTTCTTGCACAATATCCACTTCAAACAATAAAAATCAATGTTACTGCTACAGTTACTATTACATATAATGTACAGAACAACGTTTAATGCCAAAATGTTAGAATAAAAGGACATCCATTTTAACTAGGAAAAGGCAACGACTTGTCAGCACACCCTTACACAGTTTGTGGGACAACTAAACATTCTTACATTCTTTGGAGTAACAAAATGATATAATCTTAAATGGTCCTGCAGCAACACATAGCATGATTCTAGTGGTGTTAAAATATGTAGTCATGGTGTGATATGGTAAATGTCTGGAAGTTTTTGAGATGTTTGAGCTGTTGTGGATCAAATGTTTTCAGTTAAGAGCCCTTGTGGAAACACTTCTAAATACAGAGGGGTAAAAAAAAAGTATCCAGTGTTTAAAGTCTATAACTTGCAAACAAATTGGAGTTTTCTAATTTTTGGTGAAAGTGTAGCTTAAAGTCCAACTTAGATATCACTGTAGGTGTTTGAAATGGTCACCATTAACATCTACACACAAATGATACCACTGAACTGCAGCACGAACTACTACTGATAGCAACGTGTTCAGTTGGATATTTGCACATGAATGTACAATGGATTCTCAAAGGTCATCCAATGTGCGTGGCTTTTTTTTTTTTATAAATGACATCCTTCAGTGTTCCCCACAGGTAAAAGTCAAGAGGAGTTAGGTCTGGGGAATGTGGTAGATACTACTCCACAGCACCTCTACGGCATATCTATCTTCCTGGTAGACTTTCGTCGAGATACGCTCTAACAAAGGAAAGTAAATTGGCTGACCTGAGTAATAGATTTATTAACCAACTTGCAGTGGAATGAAAGAAAACTGAAAAGCTTAACTGTGTGGTACCAAAAGTGGGACATTAAGAAACTATGTAGTGGTGTAGTGTATACGATTTCTAGTACAGGTAAGTTTAGAATGGGTTGAAGTGAGGGTCCTTCCTCACTGACAAGGATAAAAGTAGTCCATTTAATGCAGACCAATTATTCTTTCTTCCCTCCCTCCTCCCCCCCCCCCCCCCCCCTCCCCTCCAAAATGCTCGTAGACTAGAGCAGTGGCTGTCAAACTGCAGTCCAAGTCAAGTGTTCGTGTGGCGTGGGGTTCTCAGCTGTATTTTATAATATGCTTCTAGCCACTAACAGCAGAACCCGAAAAAGTTGATGTTAAGAGCTTAAGAGTACTTTTCTTGCTGGATAACAAAAAAAAATACTTGAGGCAATAATATGCTGTCAATTGATGAATTTATAGAAGTGAGAGGAGGGAATAGTGTGTTTCATGTTGTTGACAACTCATATGCGAGCAGAATCAGCACCAATCAGCTGCTGCATTATAAATGTGAAATGGAAGTTGCATGGGAATGCACATTACAGAGGAAGTCCACAATAAATGTGGTACATGTTTGTAGAAAGTAATTTGATATCAGATGAGTAAAAGAAAAAGATATTCAAAACATTTAGTAAACATCTGTGATGTCTCATTTTGTAGTAACTAATATGAGATACAAATTTATGTAGGTTACCAGTTAATAGTAAGATCAGTAAAGGAACATGGTGTAAAGTGGTCATTGCATACTTTTTGCCCAGCACAGTGCTACTGGCTGCCAAGAAGTGATTGGACTAGTTCTAATATGCACATTTGTATTGCCATTATCAGTGAGACTGATATAGGAAGCTTGTTCCATTATTTTATAGTTAAAAAAATTTACACTTGTGAAAGTAAAATAAGAAACTTATATTATTATTGTTACCTCACTTGTATGAAGAGTAATAAAATTTTTATATCATTCTTAAAACAAAATTTTGCTATTTATTTCAGTTTGATGCTTTCTTCTAATTAGGTTATATTATTAAAACTGTCTCTGTTCTGTTATATTTGGCCTAATGCAAAATTCTGTGGTAAATGGTCCGCTTCACCTGCTTGGTATTCATTCAAATACTGGGGATTAAGGTACCTTAGAAAATGTACAAGGAAGTCAGAAAAATAAACACAGGTTCCTTATGCACAAAAAAGTGTTTAAATGGCTCTGAGCTCTATGGGACTTAACATGCATGCTCATCAGTCCCTTAGAACTACTTAAACCTAACTAACCTAAGGACATCACACAACACCCAGTCATGAGGCAGAGAAAATCCCTGACCTGGCCGGGAATTGAACCCGAGCATGGGAAGCGAGAACGCTACCGCACGACCACGAGCTGCGGACATTCCTTTTGCAATGCTACTGGCTGCAGTACCTGCTTTGGTGCGGAAAACTGATCATTATGCAGAATGGGCCAGTAGCCATAAGCGGGTGTAGCCTACTCATAGCGAATAGCAGATCTAGTCTGGTAGGCATGCAGAGCCAGACAATATAAAAATAAAATTCTTTTCCATCAACATTCTGACTTAATGTCCAGCTTAAGCTTTTTGGATGCATCACACACAAGTATGAACTCCTGTTCAAAGTCAGTGAATTTTAACACAGGATCTGACGTTAATATTTGCTTGAGTTTCTCAAGCAATTCTTGCCATTTGATTGTCACTAAAACTAACACCGTTTTGTAGCTGTTGGGAATGCAGGAGGATGGCGTATGTTACCTTCAATCAGAAAGATTCCCAACAATTAGTAATAAAATGATATTTATTAAATATGAAGAAATACTCAACTTAAATGATGCTTCTTCTTGTGAAATGTCCAGCACGATTAGATGTTTGAAATTATTACAAGTCCTGTAACATTTTAAATTCCTGCCACTGTGATTCTGAGTGATGCCTATGTAGAGCTCAGAGCTGGCCTATGATGCATATGGAACCTGAGTCTCGGAGACAACGAATGAACACTGCAGCTTGCAGCCTCGCTGGTACCTGTAGACTGTACACAACTCAGTTCACTGAAGACAACTGTCTGCTGTAGCTCAGCGCTCTGGTACTTAATGAGGTATTGACCAATTGCTATCCACACATGTGATGCTCATGGGTGGGCAACTGCAGCCCGTGGTGGACCTTGGTATAGTTCATACTGCCAATCCCTATAACTGCGACACTACAAGTGTTTCGAGTGCAACTTATTGATTTTGGTGCGGTACTCTCTGGAGTCATGAGTAATATCACCACAGTAGCAACTTAGTTCATGATCGTGCAATTTCAGCAAATCCCTCATGGATTGGCAATAATAATTGCATAACACAATGAACGAGTGTAATCATTTAGTAGCTTGTGGTGTTGCTAAATAACATAGGGTATGGGTAAATCAAGGATACATCCTCACTGTTGTCTTGATTGATAATGTGCTGAAGATAAGTTACTTGTGTGTGAGCAAAATGGCATTTCTCCACACTTAGTGTAAGGTGCACTGTAATCAATCTACTAAACACTTCATCCAGACATTTAACATGATGATCTGTAGTTTTTGAATAGACAACTATATTGTCAAGATATACCATACAGATTTTTGGTTTTAATCCACAAAGTACAGCATCTAATGGTCACTGGAAGATAGCTGGAGCATTTTTCAATCCAAATGGCATTCTTCGATATTGGTAATGACCTGAATTTGCTGTGAAAGAGTTTTGGGTCTGTCTCCACAAAGCATTTTTAGTCACTTCTAAGATTAGTTGCTGAGGTGTATCTACATTTCCCTAGGTTGTCTAATGTATCCATTATGTTTAGTATTGGATATGCATCCGTTGCGGTTTGTGCATTTAAGTAATGATAGTCACAGCAAAATTGACATTTTCTGCTTCTGTCAACAGATTTTTTGGGTACCAGGACAATATTTGCTGACCAAGGGCTATCAATATGCTCGATAATACCCTCACACAATTGTTGATCTATAAGCTCTGCCTGTAGGTGTTTCGCATAAACTGATGGATTATCATCTGTTTGTATGCAGTGTTGTGTGATAGGTGTTGTTGGTAGTGGACCATCTAATAATAATAATAATAATAATAATAATAACAATATTTATTCAACATCGAATAATCAGATACAATCCCTAGAAATAATACAGTTTCAGGACATCATATAGATTATTCTTCTGAATACGTCAGTTTATAAATTTAAAAACTAATGGTTTGTTTGGTATTAATAAATTTTACATTTGATGCATTTTACATTTGGTAGTATACAATCACAATATTACAAATATTGTTGTTATCAACATCGTATTAGTTGTAAGTTACTTTAAACTATGAGCTTGACATACTTATGAAGCACTTTTCATATAGATATAGTACTCGTCTAAGGAATAAAAAGGGTTTTCAATTAGAATTTTTTTTAGCTGATCTTTTAATTTGTTACTAGGAAGGGTTGTGAAACTTTTTGGTAGGGCATTAGCTAGCTTCAGCCCAGCATAAAGTGCATTTTTTTCATATAAAGCTGTTCTGTGGCTATTTACATGGTATCTGAACTTTTGCCTTGTATCGTACTGGTGCAGGTCACAGTTGAAATTTGGATTTATTGTTTTAACGAGCAATATAACTTTCAATATGTATAATCCTATAATGGTAAGCACTCCTAATTTTGGGAACAGATTTCGACATGATTCTCTAGGTTTGGCACCACAAATAATTCTGATAACTTTTTTCTGTAGTATTAATAATGTGCTTAGGTTGGCTTGAGTTGTTGCACCCCATATTTCTACAGCATAGTTTAAATTTGATGAGAATAGTGCATGATAAGCAGTTTTTAGTACACCCATATCCTTACAATATCTGCTCATCATATTTATAGCAAATACATTCTTCGACAGCTTACAGGCTAAGGAATCGATATGCATGTCCCATTTGAGGCTGTCCTGGATTGTAATTCCCAAGAACTTTGTCCATTTTTCTTTTTTCACAATGTCATTTCCTATGGATAATTTCATACCAAATTCTATTTGTTTCCTTGTGTTAAATTCCATCATTGCAGTCTTTGAAGCACTTACATTTAGATGGCTTTCATTAAAATACTTCACTATTTCATTAGTTACACTGTTGCACAGCACCTCCAGACTGTCATAGTCTTCGTGTCTACACACAATTGATGTATCATCTGCATACAATATTTTTTTACAGTTAGGGGAACAATACTGTATGTCATTAACATAAATTAAGAAAAGAAGGGGTCCCAAGACAGAACCTTGAGGCACTCCATATTCGATATCAGTAATTTTAGATTTGAAAGACCCACTTTTTGTTTTAAGCAAGACAAATTGTTTTCTATTGCACATATAGGATTTTATTAGATCATAGCCAGTTCCTCTAATACCCAGGTTCCATAGCTTGTCAAGTAATATGGTGATGTTGACACAATCAAAAGCTTTTTCTAGATCAAGGAACACTCCAGTTACATACTCCTTATTCTCTATGGCAGTTATTATTTTGTCTATTAATTGTGCTGCGGCTACTGAAGTTGACTTGTTTTTCATAAAGCCATTCTGATTTTCAAATATTAAATTGTGTTGACTCAGGAATGTCTTTAATCTAGTATAAATAACTTTCTCCACTACCTTAGAAAATGCAGGTAAGATTGAGATGGGACGGTAGTTCTCAATTTTTGATTTATCACTTTTCTTGTAAATCGGGGTTACTTGTGCTATCTTTAGACTATCTGGGAAACAACCTGATGCAATTACATCATTTACTGCTGTGGCCATGGCATCAGATATGTTGTCTATGCATCTTTTCAGTGTACTGATAGACAATCCATCATAGCCTGCTGATTTTGTATTTTTTAATGACCTTACTATGGTTTGGATTTCCTTGCTATTGGTTGGGGCCAAGTATATGCTTTGTTTCATTGGAATGCCCTTATATCTATACTGAAGATTCTTAAAATGGTCATTGACAGATTTTCCAACAGAAGAAAAGTACTCATTACAAACATTTGCAATCTGACATTGAAGTTTCATGATACGCCCTTTATGGTTTATAGTAAAATCACTAGTAGATCTGTCCTTACAATCCCTAAAGCTATTTATTACTTTCCAAACAGCTAGTCCAGTGTTAGTAGAGTTCCTTAACATTGTGGCTACATATTTACTTTTAGTTTCTAGCAGCAGATCTTTATAATAATCATGATAGTTCTTAAATTCTACCTTTAGTCTATTGTTATTGTTATTATTTACCATTGCATATTGGAAAAGTCTAAGTTTCTCTCTTGCTGTTTTTACTTCATGATTTATCCAGTTATTTTTTTGTCTCTTTTTGCAGTCATTTACTGTAAAGGTCATTTCTGGGCATGAAATACTGAAGCAATAATAAAAATCTGATGCAAATTCACTGAAAGTAATGCTGTTTTTTTCACCCCGTTGTAAGCTTTTCAGCAAACTGTTGAGATCTTTAACATTGTCATCATTGGTGATTCTTTTTGTTACATATTGTTTCTCTTTTCTATTGACATGAGGATTTTCAGCTTCTATCAATACCTGTATTGCGTGGTGGTCAGAAATGGCAAGCTTCAGAACTGATGCACTGCATGTAAAGTGGGACATGTTAGTTATAATGTTGTCAATGCATGATTTGATACTATTGACCTCTCTAGTGGGCTCATTTATCAGAAATGTTAAGTTAAACTGTGCTAGTATTAGCATTAGTTTTTTAGAGATAGAGTCATTGGACAACAGGTCAATGTTTATATCTCCAGTTAGTATTATGTCAACCCAGCCATTTTTACTGCAGTGTTTACTGTCAATGTCAACAAGCAGGTCGTTAAGAACATCAAAGAAAATATCTAGGCTACCAGATGGAGGTCTATACAGGCCTATAATAATTAAGTTCTCTTTCCCCCACTTATAATTAATTGCTGCTAGTTCTATTATTCCCTCAATGCTGAAAGCACTTACATCTATTACACTATAATTACTACTGCTGGTAGCAAAGATAGCTACCCCACCACCACGTTTCTCTTTTCTACTGAAGGCAGAGCAAAAGATCATGGAGAGTGGCTTACATACACTGATTAGCTCATCTGTGTACCAGTGTTCACTTATAACTAAAACATCTGGGTTATCAATTGCTGCAATGGTATCCAACTCATTGTGCTTATTGCTAAGACTTTGAAAGTTCTGCTGAATTAATTTGAATGTGAGTTTGGATTGTTGAACACTTGATGGGGGTGTCACCCTACCAGGCTGATTGTTTTTAAGACTACAAGGGTTCCGCTGTATGATATTAGGGCTGAGTTTCTCCTGCTGGACCATACAGGGAGGTTTAGAGCTACCAGGCTGTCCAGCAGGGCTTACAAGTTTCCCTGGCTTGTCAGCAGTAGCTGTTTGTGTGGTAGGTCCTGTTTGGGTGGGTTGTGCCATTCCATAGCAATGCACTTATTTACACTGCTTTGTGTATTGTTTCGTCTGATTTCATTAATAATTAATTTACTCACAAACTTTTTACCTCTCTTATTCATGTGCATACCATGAGTTGTGTGCAGGTTTCTTTCTAGTTTACTGATGTTTACCAAAGACACATTGCGAAATTTATTACATATTGTATTAAGCCTAACATTTGTCTTTTGCACTTCCAAGTTCACAATAGATTGGTCCACTAGATCATGTCTATGTGGAACATTAACAACAATTACTTTCGTGCCAGTCAACTTACCGAGTGTTATTTTCATGTGCCTGATAGCGTCATTTGCTTGGTTTTTAGCCACATCATTTGTACCACCGATGATAACGACATAATCATTTGCTGAGAAAGATTCACTATCTTGCACACACGGCTTCACCACAGCAGAAAGAGGTGCACCAGGTTGAATGTGAGCCACAGTTGTAAAATCGTCTTGGATATTCACGATGTTTTGAGCTATTTCGCGACCATGACTGTCCCCATATATAAGAATTCGGCCCTTCTTGTACTTCTGGTTCTTCTCGCTTCTACTGCCGTTTTGGAATAGTTTCTTGCATACATTTTCATGGATTACACTGTCATTTCTTTCACGGACTTCACTGTCGTTACATTGAACTATTTGTTTATGTTCACTCACTAGGTTAGCATTAATACATGAGTTTGGCGTTTTTTGAAATTATCACTGGCAATTTTTTTACAGTTTGAACGGTTGTTTTTAGTTTGCACGGATTTTAATGCTGCAACTTCCGCCATCGGTATTTCGTCAAGAATCTGATACCTGTTTTGAGTTACAATAGTCGGAAAGCATTCCTTTGTTTTTGATTTAGGCCTACTACCGTTCAACAGGCACTGCCGATCAATTTCGTTCACCTTTTTATTTAGTGATGTAACCTCAGCTTTTAAACACTGAATTTCACGTATTAAATCTTCAACTAATGCTGAGAATTCGCACTTACAGTCACAACTTTTTGCATTTGTAATTTTACCCGAGTTTTTAAGGCAGCACTGAATGCAGTTCCAGCTTGTCGTAAATTCGTTGTTTTCTTTCACTGATGAGTCAATTTTAGCACATCGAAAATGAAACGAATTGTTGCATTCCCTGCATGTGATTCCAGTTTTCAACATTTTTGCGCACTTTCTACACTTTTTATCGTCTAAAGAAGTGTTTTTACACGAGCTAAGAACCATTTCACTACTACTTGCCGCCATCTTGCCATCTGAATTGAACAATACTAAATATTCTAACAACAAAGCTTCCATGGCTTCTCACTCACTATCTTTCAAGTGTCAAACCTTGTCACATAGTACAGATGCATTGGTGATTTGTTTGATGCTGTTATCATAGTGTGACCCTTTGATATCCTTATCTTTGAATATCTCTAGACTTGCTACAAATAATCTTTTGAGAGAGATTCACTTCATCTGTCCTGAAGTTATCCAAGCTTACCAGAATCATAAGCTCCCCATTAATGTTGGTTATGGATGCAGTGCTTCTTCATATAAAACACTGCATTTCATCTAATGCTTCATTGTTCTGCAGTGGCTCAACCACACACAATCTCTACTGTGGCACATCAGCATCTACAGATATCCAAACCAACTTCTTTATACCAGCAGGTACTTTGTAATGTGTAATCACCTTTAATGGACATATACTCAGTTCAGCTAGTGACACCTTAGCAACTGGCATACCTTGCAACATTAAAATATTTACAGCTATTGGACCCATTGGAAACAAGTTTTCGCCAAGGCCAACCATGTGCTGTGAAAGATTAATTTTTGCATTATGCCTATACAGGAAATCAAATCCAAGAATCACAAAATACCCTCATATCACAATTCACAACACTTCCATATTCTCATGAAACTCTATAGTTCCAATCGTAAAAATGAGTTGCATTGTCTCCAGTGATACCAATTGACTGTTTTGCACTCCATACAATTTATACCTTGGAGTCCCTAGTCTTCTCCTGCCCACAAGGTCTAGACTAATAATAGATACATGTGCACCTGTATCAACTAGAAATATACATTCTCTACCATTTACAAAGTCCATCAAACAGTTCATCTTTTTCTTAGTGTCTGCAGTACTCTGACTGACCATGAATGTTTTCTGACAGACAAAATACCCCCATTTATGTTTAATATATTCTGTTGATTATTTCCTTTACTTTGCATCTTATTCCCACACTTGTTTGCCTTGTGACTAAAATGCTCACATCTTTAACATTGTGGTTGATTGCATTGCTCCTTCAAATGCCCTTTCTTCCCACAGTGATAACAATTCTTTTCACAATCAAAAAGTTGCTTATCAGTGCATACCCATATAGCAATATGTATCTTCTGCAGATTCATGGCAGTATGCAGTGCTGCAGCCAAATCCACTGGATTTTCCATTTGGACAATTCATGAAAACTCTTCAGGAATTCCTTACAAAAACACATCAAGTGATCTGTTTATCTGAGTCCCCGAGTATGATGTGATCTGCATTAGGATTTCCCGTCAACTCATCTGTATTTGCATTTACTTCATGGATTCTGTCTGAAAAAAATCTCTACAGTCTCATTTGCATCCTGTATCAACCATTGCTTATGGTATCTCTGACACAAACTTTCCATTAACTGCTCAGTGTCTCATGACACGTCACATATGTACTGACTTCACACAGAAGGCATAAACTGGCAATCTGCAGAGTAATTTCATCTGGCCAATTACATGTTCTGGCTGCAGCCAATAAATCATTGATGAATACTTTGACACCCTCTGTTGTTTTGCCAAAGAAGGGTGTGATGATGTTAGATATTGAAGAATCTACTGAATAGTGGGGCATTGCTACTGGTGACCGAAATTCAATCGAACCCTGCTGTGAATTTCATGTGGCCCACAAAGATTCTTATTGTTGCACCAATTCCTCGTGGCATAACTTCTATTGGGCATTTTCCTCTAACAGTTGTGACACTTGATCTGTGAAAGTGGCTATACTATGCTGAAGAGTCAAAGAAACTGGTACACCTGCCTAATATCATGCAGGACCCCACAAGCATACAGACGTGCCACAACACGACATGGCATGGGCTCGACTAATGTCTTAAGTAGTGCTGGAAGGAATTGACACCATGAATCCTGCAGGGCTGTTCATAAATCTATAAGAGTATGAGAGTGTGGAGAACTCTTCTGAACAGCACGTGGCAAGCATCCCAAGTATGCTCAATAATGTTCATGTTTGGGAAGTTTGGTGGCCAGCAGAAGTGTTTAAACTCAGAAGAGTGTTCCTGAAGCCACTTTTTAGGAATTTTGGCCATATAGGGTGTCACACTGTCCTGCTGTAATTGTCCAAGTCTGTCAGAATGCACGATGGATATGAATGGATGCAGGTGATCAGACAGGATGCTTACGTATGTGTCACTTGTCAGAGTTGTATCTAGACATAGCAGGGCTCCCAAATCACTCCAACTGCACATGCACCACACCACTACAGAACCTCCACCAGCTTCAACAGTTCCCTGCTGACATGCAGGGTCCATGGATTCTTGAGATTGTCTCCTTATTCGTACACATCCATCTGCTCAATACAATTTGAAATGAGACTCGTCCAACCAGCAACATGTTCCCAGTCATCAACAGTCCAATGTCAGTGTTGACAAGCCCAAGTGAGGCTTGGCTCCGAAAGCCCATATCGATGATGTTTCATTGAATGGTTCGCACACTGACACTTGTTGATGGCCCAGCACTGAAATCTGCAACAGTATACCGAAGAGTTGCACTTCTGTCACGTTGAACGATTCCTTTCAGTTGCCATTGGTCCTGTTCTTGCAGGATCTTTTTCCAGCCACAGCGATGAAGGAGATTTGATGTTTTACTGGATTCCTGACATTCACAGTACACTCATGAAATGGTTGTATGGGAAAATCCCCACTTCATCGCTACCACACAGATGCTGTGCCCCATTGCTCATTTGTAGACTATAACAGCATGTTAAAACTCACTTAAATCTTGATAACTTGCCACTGTAGCAGAAGTAACCAATCTAACAACTGCACAAGACACTTGATGTCTTATATAGACATTGCCAACTGCAGCACCATATTCTGCCTGTTTACATATCTCTGTATTTGAATATGCATGCATATACCAGTTTCTTTGGTGCTTCAGTGTATTACTAGTAGTAATTGACCTTGTGTCTAGCATATTTGTGTAATTTACCACTCTCTTATAAGTATACCAATATTAGCTTCACAAACACGAGACTTAGTTACTTCTTTTGTCTGATCATCATCCAGCAACACTCAGTATGTTCCTGTGCTGCATGACCATAATTTATACAGCTATAAAAAGTTACTGGTACAAACTTATTGCATGGTTCACTGTGACCTGTTAAATTACAAATAGCACATCTCACTGCTACCAAATACATTTCTTTACAATTGCCTCTGAAGCCTAATAAAGCAGCTGCTCCATTGCTTTTAAAAAAGATACTTTTGATATAACACATGCATCAATAATCTTACATTCTACCATATCACAAAGAAAGAACATTTATTTGGGATCAATATTTGAATAAAAGTTTGAAGATAACAAATATAGTAATTTTACCTGTATAGTATAAACACCAACTGAATTTGTGTTTAATCCATTGTTGATCATGTAAGATCACTTAATTGATTTTAGGTAAAATAAAGGAAAGGCAACCCCTCACCTATTGAGGACTGATGTGTAGCACATAGATACATGTAACAGAAAACAGTGTTCACACTAGCTTTCAGCTCTTGCTCTTTTTTGAGCAAAAGTACACACATTCACACCCAAAGCCCACAGACACCCAAATGCACACCTATGGCAATACAGATCATTAATTGATATTCAGTCTTGCCATGGCGTTGGGAGGGTATGTCTGAGTGGTTGTGTGTGTGAATGTGTGTACTTTTGTTCAAAAAAGAGTGAGAGCTTGTAAGTTTGAGTGAAAATTGTTTTCTGTTGTATCTGGCCTTGTGTCACACATCAATCTGCCATAGATGAGTGGTTGTCTTTCCCTTATTTTATCTACTGTTGCATCCAGGAATTTTCATTATTATTTTACTTGGTTGTTAATTATATTCTTCCTCGTTAGCACTATCAATTTAAAGATTCTTGCTGAAAATGGTTTGAACAGTTTAAGTATATTGAGAAATAACTGACGCAATTACAAGTGTTTTATGTTCAATTCTTGGCATTTTTATTTTGATTAGAATATGGTTAAGCAATGACCAGTTCTTTGTGCAACCCCTCGTACAACTATCAGTTCTTCATGGCTTGTCAGTGAATCCACCAAGTGAGCACACTACTAATTGATATAAGACAATAGAATCTTACTTTCACATTACACTGATTAAATGTTCACTGAGTTCACACATGACAAAGTCAACACAAACATTTACTTACAGTGACTATTTTCATGATAGTTTTCCCAAATAAATTTTCACCAAAAAGACAGACACAATAACAAATTATTGCACATACATATCCAATTATTTCCGATACAGATGTTAAATGAATGATTACACTTCACAGACTTTTATATCAGTAGCAGCTAATCAGATGAGGCATGGGAGGCTGAGCCGCCTCCTTTTTTGGTAGTATAGGTGGAGGTGGTGGAGGAGAAAGTGGTAGCAGTGGTGGTGGTAGTACCAATAATTATATTTTTACAATAAACTTTTATGCATTTTGGTTCACAAGCAAAAGATGTTAGCTTGTGTTATTTCTTCTAAATTTCCAGCACTAGAGACTACATCAAAATGTGAAAGCTCAACCATAACCTAAAGCAGATGGAGTGAGACATACTCTATATGTTGAGGAGGGCGGGCATATGCCAGGCCACCTGTAAATGATAGGTTATAATGGTAACATTTAGTCACTGCTAGAAATAGAGGAGGGAGTACAGGCTTCTTAGCTGTGTTGCCAGCCTTGGTGATGCTGTGTTCTTACATGCTGCAGGAGGCCAGTTGCTGTGGAGCCACCTCTCTATGTTTTTATGTTAGTTGTCCTGTGTGTAGTGAATATGGGTCATGCCCAACTTTGTGAAAGTACTGAGATAGCTCTTTTGAGTGAGGATATCATAACATCCTTGCAGGAGCTTTTGTTTTCAAGGACATCTGAAGCTGAATGACATTAAATTTTGAAGAAAGGACATCCAACATTGAAGTGACACATTCTTTAGAAAGGTAAGTTCAAAACAGGGTCATTCCAAAGTTCTTGGCATGAGCAGCACAAGTAAATACAAAGCCACACAAAAGGAAAATTGTTATTGTTCTGCTGGCCATGTTTGCTCTTAAACACAGTAACCATATGATCTGCTGAGAGTTATGATGACCTGAATAATCTGTCTACAGGTTTAGCACAGCATGCATTTCCTAAAGATTATCTAAGTAGTTTTATTTCATTTACAGAACTGTCCAAACAAGTGTTTAATATTTCAGAGCTACTTAATGAACAACACACACTGAATAAAATCAGAGACAACAATGGAGTGAAGCCTAACATATCATAAGGCTTTTGTGTAAGCAGGAGGTCATGATGAGACAGAAGATGTCCTGCACCAAAAATTTCAGAGCTATTTTTAAACTTGTGCTAAACAGAAATGAATATTTGAAAGCACACTGAAGAAATTGGGCTATTTCTGGGATTTTAAAAAACTATACAGAATGAACTGACTGAATGTGTAAATGGGGAGATTTGCGAATATACATATTCAAGAATTTCATTTTATGCCTGAATTGTGGATGAAGCAGCAGACATTTCAAACAGGTCACAACACACTATTTTTGTGTGGCTGGTGGACTGCAACAACAACATTCAAGAACATTTTCTGCTGCTGCTGTATTCACTGAGCTGGGTCGCATGTTTCAGAATTATGATATGAAAAACAAACTGGGCAGCCAGACTATGATGCTACTTCCTTCCTGGCATGAGAATTAAATGGCCTGCAAGCTGAGGTCTGTTAAATTATTCCCCAAGCTCTTTTCACAAAATGTTTTGCTCATAATTTAGCTGATTGATTGATTTGTATTTGGTCTCATTTTATTTTATGTTTTTACAAAGTGCGTACTTGTAATATAGGACAAGTTAACTTAAACCTATTTATTACAATTTAATACATCAAACTGGCAATACTTATAATAATGTTGCATAATCTTTCACCCATTTTTTAGGTCCTGAAAATTATTTACATACTGCATTATACTCATATTTACATTTTTCTCTCAGTATTCATGTTCTCACATTATTTACATTTCATAATATATGTCTGCTTGTGTCTGTATATGTGCGGATGGATATTATGTGTGTGTGTGTGTGTGTGTGTGTGTGTGTGTGTGTGTGTGTGTGTGTGTGTGTGTGTGTGCGCGTGTGTGCGTGTGTGCGCGCGCGCGCGCACGCGCAAGTGTATACCTGTCCCTTTCCCCCCTCAAGCTAAGTCTTTCCGCTACCGGGATTGGAATGACTCCTTACCCTCTCCCTTAAAACCCACATCCTTTCGTCTTTCCCTCTTTCCGGATGAAGCACCTGGGGGTTGCGAAAGCTTGAAATTTGTGTGTGTGTTTGTGTTTGTTATTGTCTCTATCAACGTACCAACGCTTTCGTTTGCTAAGTTACAGAGTCTTTGTTTTTAGATATATTTTTCCCATGTGGAAATATAATATTCATAATACGTTCAACTAGTTATAGTACCTCTACAACAGTAATAGCAGCATTTTTCATTCACTGGTACATATACTCTTCTGCACTATAAAACACTTTTTCCACTAAATAATTCTTTAAAAGTTTTTGGAATGTCTTATTGCCCACATTGTCCTGCAAACTCTTTGGAAGACACTTTATGAGTTTGACACCCGAGGATCTTTTCCAGCAACTTTCAGTTGGTGTTGTATATTTCTCAGCTGGTCTTTATTTCTTGGTTTGTTGGGCTCTCAACTCATGGTTATCAGCAGCCTTTATTTCTTGTTTTATATGTATGAATATCAGCATTTATTTCTAGTACTGCATTTCCTTTTATTAATGATATTATTGTTTTGTAAATGTATAGAGATAGAAATGTCAGTATTTTTAGACTATGGAAAACCGTTCTGCACGAGTGTCTCAGTTTCTTGTTCAGGATGGCCCTAACAACTTTTTTTGCAATTTAAATATTCTTTTTGTATTTTTGCTGCTGGAATGCCCCCAAACAGTAATTCCATATTGTAGGTATGGCTCAAATAGAGCATGGTACGCTGTACATACGGGGTGGTCCATCTGAAGTTTCAGATGAGATTATCTCCAAAACTGTGCATTGGGTCAAAATAGTTTGTAAGACAAGTTCGTAAGCTCAATGGGTGACATCAAATGATACTACAAATGACCCCCAGCCCCCAACCCCTTGGGTGGGGCGGGGGCAACTTTTAAATCTTTGTTTTTAAACCAGTGACAGATAGTGCTGAAATCAAGAAAAATTACAATTGGCAAAGAACTCCGATTTATTTAGAATGATCTGAGAAGGACACATCATATCGATACAAAATGTGCACCAATTCTTTCATTTCGCCAAATTAAGATTTTTTTTTTTTTTTTTTTTACAAAATGTATCCTACCCACCACAGTTTTCGATGGAGGGAGGCAGAGTAGTATTAAAATCTCATTAGGGAACTCTTCACAATTGCATTACTCACCCAACTCTGGTGCTACCATGACCAAACTGAGAACTACGGCTCAGCATAAAGGTCGGTGTAATGTGATCAGATGTCACTTCACTTTCAGATTGTGAACCATAAACATCAACTGATGAAAATAAATTATTCTTTAGCAAAAAATGGCTCATTATCCTTCTACAGAGAATGTTAATATGATGTTAATTTTAGGTGAATGCCATAACAATTAGCTGCAGTTGTGCAATTGCATGCGGATCGTTTCCCAAACAGATGACATCCAAGTGAAAACACTATTTGAAGTTGCACCCAATGAGCTTGAAATAGATACATGTACCACCAACCTCGTCATCACAAATACAATGAAAATGATGCTCATACCCTTACCATGCTTGCCTGTGTTCAACTGGATCCCGAAATGAGTAGTCGTGTGATTCAGAGACAAACTGGAATGCTGAAATCAACTGTTTTGAGGGTTTTGAAGGCACATAAATATCATGCATTCAGGCATTAACACCAAATGATATGCAAATACGTGTGCATTTCTACCAATGGGCCTTGGAAATGATAAGAGGTGACAATGATTTTGTTAGATATGTTATGTTCACTGATGAAGCCACATTCAAAAACAATGGTGAATTAAATCATCATGATTGTCATTATTGGTCCCCTGTCAATCCACACTGGTACAGACCCATTGACAATCAACACAAATGGTCGTTAATGGTCTGGTGTGGAATTTTAAACAGTTATTGATAGACCATACTTTTTTGACCGAAAAGTTACTGGGGAATCTTATTTACAACTTCTTCAGGATGATTTGTTGGAACTGATGGAAGATGTTGATTCAGAAACTAGGCAATCAATGTGGTTCCAACAGGATGGAGCAGCTCCCCATTATGCTAAAAATGTGGGGAACATTTTAAATTTACTGTACCCTGGTTGGGGGATAGGACATGGCAGACTATTTCAGTCGCCTCCACGTTCACCAGACCTGACATCTCCTGATTTTTTCTTGTGGGATTGTTTAGAAAATATTGTTTATGAAAGACAGCCCACAACCCGAAATGACATGGAGCAATGCACTCGAAGAGCTTGTGCATCCATACCATGGGATGTGCTGCTCAAAACCGTGGACAACTTTTACAGTCGATTGACTTTATGCATTGAAGCAAATGGAGATAATTTTGAACAATTTCTTCATGGCTAATTTCATTAATTAAGCACCCCAAATTGTGAGAGGCAAGGGGACTCACACTAATGAAGCACCCCAACATGTGAAAGGCAAGGGGACTCTCAATAATGAAGCACCCCATTGGAACATCATTCTGCTTTGTCCATGTCATTGTTCCTGGGTAATGCTAAAAGTAGGATACAGTACATTTTGTACAAAAATAGCTTAATTTGCCATAATGAAAGAATTGACGCACATTTTTTTATTGATTTGATGCGTCTTTCTCGGATAATTCTAAATAAATCAGAGTTCTTCCCTAATTTTACTTTTTTCTTGATTTCAGCACCATCTGTCAATGGTTTAAAAAAATGTTTTAGATGAAACTTGATTACGTTTTTATGGAGAATCTGAATCTGCAGTGAAAAAGGGGTGTTTCCATGTTTCCATTTAAGATTTAAAAGTTTTTCAGAAATTTTATAATATTACCACTTCGGGACTTGTATACACAGATAATTCTGAGCTCTTCACTCATTATGCCAGTGATTTCAAAATCTTTTCCAATGCAAGCTGACAGGTTTACATATTTACATTATTCAGTATTTTTTAGACTTCCAATTTTCTTCCTGTATGTAGCGATACCTCCACCTTTATGTTTTGGTCTACAGAAATAATTACTCAAATCATACCCTTATTATTAGGCTGCTAAGTTCTGCTTCATTTAACCCATGCTCACTGATGCATAATATATCTGGATATGTTTCATTCAGGACCACTTCCACCTCAAGTTTCTTGTTGCCTAAGTACTGAATATTTTGGTACAATATTTTAATGTTTTTGTTCTCTTTATGAGTCCTGGGTTTCTGAATATCTGTTGTAGTTGGAGCTTGATACGTGACTATGCTGTATTCATTATTATTTATCTTGCCCTCCATCTCTTTCATTGGCTGTGGCATAAAAAATCTTTTGCTAAATAGTGGGTAACTGCTCATACTCACTGTGAAGTTCATGTTGGTTTCCTTTCTATTTGTTCAAATTTTGAAGTTGTTGGTTGTATGATTTGTTGTGTTTCACAATATTGTTGTGGTGCTGTGTGTGATGGTTCCTTTATTACATTAATCCACTATCAGTTGTATCTGTTGACACATTGTGATCTTCCTGTTTTTTATAGTGTGTTCCAATACTGCTGTTAATGCTGCATCTGCTACTATTTATGTTGATTCAGTGTGGTCTATCTCATTGTTGGACTGTGATGGTCCAGTTTTTCCATCTTCCTGGTTTTTTGATTCTATAGAAGATTTGTCTACTTCTGGTGTGACTGTTACTGCTACTTTGTTTCCGATGATTATGGTCTGCTTTTTGGTTGTTATTGCATACTTTAATTATCTGCATAGTTTCTTTCTTTCTCTTTTGTTTATAAGCAATCCTCGCCATGTGAAATCTTGTCTTCTTAGGAATCTGTTTACATCAACTACTGTGGCATGATTGTATTGTTCACAATTTACTTGTTCAGCTGATATATTACATAATTTGTCTGTACCTTGTCTCACTGGTATAGAATTGTTCACAGTATCACCCTCATATGTAACATATTCCTGATTAACTCCTTCCAGTTTCTGCTGTCATTTGATCCAGAACAGACTATTAGTGTGTCTTCATTTCCTAAGTGTTTGCTTGTGCTATGAATGTCTGTAGTAACTTCGTTAAACAACACACCTGGTTTCACATATTGCATGAAACCAGGTACTCCTGCTTTCTTCCACTGGCTTTCCAAACGCACAGCAATTCTGGACCATATGTTGGTAAATGCGTTCCTTCAAAGAGTCAAATGAGATCAAACTGTAATTCAAGTACAATATCTGCCAGTCACACAAACCAGACAGGTCTAATTGTTGTTTTAAATTAAATAATTGACAGTCCTGACAGCAGTGCAATGACTACAAGTGAAGCCTGTGGTTTCAAAAATAGCCTGCTAGATTTTGGCATCATTTTTCTTGTCTCTGTTTTCCAAAACATATTTTTAATGACAGTTCTGCAACAATGCTGTCTCAGAATGCATAGCTTACATGAAAAACTTAAGAGATGAAAGTAAACTGATCAACTTTTTAAATTCCATAAAATGCTTGACTAATACACAACATGAAGCTTCCATGAATAGAGCTGAAATTATAAATGAATATATTGGCAATCCAATGATGTCAAAATACAGGCAAGTATACTTTGAGTGATTGGATACTCTATATCTTGTAGTGTTTCGGATTATTTGTAGACATCCAAACACACCATTGGGACACTGTCTACAAGAGATGCTTGTGAGTAAGTTGAATAAGGATAAATGTAGTGGGAAAGGGAAACTGTGTGTTTTCCTTTACTGTATGCAGTGAATTTGGAGCAGTGGTGGAGCCAGTGAGAAGGGGACAAGTAAAAATAGTGTTGCAACCAATGGTCATCCGGGAGTCATTTGGGCCATCGTGCAGCAAATGCCTGAATAAGAGAGCCATGGAGTAGACAACTCACCAACAAGGGTGTAATGAACATTTGAACAGCAGTAGTTTCTTATCTGTGTTTTATTTGCTCTCTCAGGACCTGAAGTACGCATGTATGGACATTTTTGAATGTACTCAAGAGAGTAGTATTACCATAGCAATTGTTTGTTGTGTTGTTAAAAGAAATAGTGAAAATATACCCCTGTTTGTGAGAAGTGTGGCTATTTATTTAGTAGTGCCAGTAGAGAGAACTTGCGGAAGCATTCCAAGAATCTTCACCGGAATTGGATCGACAGGGAAGTGGCATGGAAGGTTCCGGACCACCAAACACCTACTCTGAGAAAAGACGATAAAGGTAATAATACTTTCATCTAGTAGTGTATTAGGGTCAGCAAAATATTGCCCAGTTATATCAGCCAGGGACGCAACTTCCTGCTAGTGTTGGTATAAGACCCACGACAAACCCTACAAAATATATATCAGCAGGAGAAGAGTGAAAAACACACCGCAGTCTACATCTATAATCTGCAAACCACCATGAAGTGCATGGCAGAGGGTACATCCCACTGTACCAGTTACTAGGGTTTCTTCGTGTTTCATTCACATATGGAGCACAGGAAGAATGACGATTTGAATGCCACTGTGCATGCAGTAATTATTAATCTTATCCTCACAATCTCAATGTCAGCAGTACATAGGGGGTTGTAGTATACGCCTAGAGTAATCATTTAAAGTTGGTTCTTGAACGTTTGTTAATACACTCTTTTGGGATTCCTTCAAGTGTCTGCCAGTTCAGCACCTTCAGTATCTCTGTGATACTCTCCCAGGGATTAAACAAACCTGTGACCATTTGTGTGACCTTCTCTGTATATGTTCAATATTACCCGTTAGTCCAATCTGATATGGGGTCCCATGCAGTTAAGCAATATTCTAGAATTAGTCATATGAGTGATTTGTAAGCATTCTCTGTTGTAGACCGATTGCACTTCCCAAGTATTCTACCAATAAACAGAAATATACCAGCTGCTTTACCCACGACTGAATCTATGTGATCTGCAACCAGGTATTTGTATGAGGTGGCCAATTCCAGCAGTGTGTCATTGATATTATAGTCAGAGGATACTACTTCTTTTTGTTTTGTGAAGGACAACATTTTACATATCTGCATAATTAGAGCAAGTTGCCAATCTATGCAGAATGCTGATATCTTATCAAGATTTGACTGAATATTTATGCAGCTTCTTTCGGATCATACTTCATTACAGATAACTGCACCATCTGCAAAACCCTGATTTTACTATTAACATTATCTACAAGGTCATTAATATATAATATGAACAGCAAGGGTCCCAACACACTTCCCTTCCTCACAGCCAAAGTAACTGCTAAATGACAATGACTCTCCATCAAGACAACATGCTGTGTCCTCCCTACCAAAAAGACCTTAATCCAATCACAAATTTCACTTGATACCCTTATATCATACTTTTGACAATAAGTGTAGGTGAAGTACTGAGTCAAATGCCTTTCAGAAATCAAGAGACACTGCTTCTACCTGCTTGTCTTGTCCAAAGCTTTTAGTATGTCATGTAAGAAACATGCGAGTTGGGTTTCACATGATCAATGTTTCCAAAATCCATGCTGCCTGGTACTAAGGAAGTCATTCTGTTCAAGATACCTCATTATCTTTGAGCTCAGAATATGTATTAAGATTCTACAATGAATCAAGGATATTGGACAATAATTTTGTGCATCACTTCTACTACCCTCCTTGTAGATGGGTGTGACCAATGCCTTTTTCCAAGATCTGGGCACAGTTTTTGTTAGAAGATTATAGTTGGAAGGGGGGCTAATTCAGCCACAAATTCAGTATAGAATATGACATGGACTCCATTGGGCACTGGAGCTTTGTTCAATTTTAATGATTTCAGCTGTTTCTCAACACCACTGACATGAATACTTATTTCACTCATTTTTTCAGTGGTGTGAACATTAAATTGGGGCAATTCTCCTGGGTTTTCCTTTGTAAAGGAACATTTGAAAATGGAGTTAAGCATTTCAGCTTTTGCTTTGATAACCTCAATTTCAGTTCCTTTATATTGTGACATAGCTAGAAACATAATTTTCACATTGTGATAAACCACTCTTCCTTAAATTAGGCAATACTCCTTTGTTTGCTAATTATGCCCAACATTTTGCTGTAGATGCTGGGGATTCATTATTACAAATGTATGATGGATTCTTCAATCACTTGCAGTTGTGTCCAGGATTGGAGACTGTTTCTTCTTAGCATAAAGAAAGATTTCACTCTGTCAGTATGGGTGACATTAGAATGAAACACAGCAAATTCTTCTAGAAGCTTTCAAACTCCTTTTTCTAATTGCTACCATTCCTGCAACTAGTGCTTCAGTCGGAAGGTGTTTTTCTTGTTTTCCTGTGGTGCACACATGCACTGCAATGGACAGCTGTTAAGAAGTGACCACTTCTTTGGTATTTTCAACCAGTCCTAAGGCTGCAAATGCATACAGTGCACAGCATCAGTAGGCAGTACACAGTAGGGAACTTCACAATCTCATAACTGCCTAATTCTGGGTACACAATCTGATTATCTAGAGACACTCTAATATTAGAGTGGATTCTGGTTTTTGTGCCATTTGTATACAGAGTGTTTCAAACACATTAATCTCCTGTCATAAGGCAGTTCCTTCTACATGAGTAAACAGAGACACTTGAGGCAAATTTGTATCTTACACATAGGACTACAAAGTTGTTATTTTCAACAGAACCATCCAATTCTAAACAGTGTATCTTTCACTTGTATATAAATATGACATTTGGGGTACTTTTTACGATTAGATTTAGAATCAAAGCTTTATTTGCTTCTCACAAATGTTCCAGTGCCTTCCAGTGGATGCATAACACATATGCAGACAATAATCAATCTCATCCTATACTATTCTGAGTATGTCTGGAGTTGTTGCATTCATTTTTGGCAGTGTCATAGTTCACCCAAAGTTGTTGGTAGGGGATGGACATAGATGGAGTGTTTCATAACCACTTCCCCTACCAGAAAAAGAGAGTTCTCCTTAGGGTGATCCATTGTCGAGGCAGCTCCTTGTTAGGAAATGCTCTTACATGTACATGTCAATGTGGTGGTGCTCAGTCCTGTCGAAAAATGATGTTTTGAGCATTTTCTCACTTATTGTCGAAGATAACCACATCTCCAACATATCCAGGTGTGTGGTTCTTGTAACAAACTTTTCCATAAAAAAGAATGGCCTGTAAATGTTTTCTTGTGAAATGCCACAAAACACATGAAGGTTTACGGAGTCTCTCTCATGACTGATAGTTCCTTTTGATCTTACATTATGGCAACCCACTTTGAATGGAACATAGCCTCATTGTTTTAGCACAAATTGTTATCATCCATCTCCAAACCCAGAATGAATTCACAAAACTCTAAACATTGTTGTTTTGTCACAATCATGCAATGTTCATCACAACTGAATTTTGAATAAAATGAAACACAAATCTCATCACAAAACATACCATACAGACATCTGAGAAATGGCTAACCTTCAGCTGGTGTGATGAGTAGACTTCTATGGAATAAATGCAAAATTCTGTTGAATGTCCTCTATGTCTTGAACAAGCACATGAGGGTGACCTGTGGTTCTCCCTTGGCACTGCTGTTGAAAGCTTTGAACTGTAGGAGGTGCAGTGATGTACTCTTAACAAAGTGATGCTGCCTAGTTGTAACTTTATTATACCCACTAAAATGGAATTTATTGCCATGTTACCACCATCTTGAATGAACGTGCACTGGGTAATGAATGAGCAAGTGTGCTAATTGGGCCAAGGAGATCCCTACTGGTGACCACATGAGACAGGAACTTGCAACTGACTTCAAGGCAAAAATTACCCAACATTTTTGTATTCATTCATGTAGAAGCTTAGCCTTTTGAAATTGTAAGATTTTTTTCTGAAGCAGTCTCGGTATTATAAGCATCAGATGTACCTGTGCACTTCATTGTGGCAAATCTGACATTGCTTGCACTTCCCCTGATGCAGCTTTTCCTACCCTTATTGATATTGTGTGCACTTCCTCTGGGCCACCTTTTTCTACCAATTCTCTTTGGGTTCTGGCTTGCAGAGGCAGGAATGCCATTACTGAAGCTACTGCTCTATCTTCTATTCCAGGATTTCATAAATTGTGTAACAAGAACCCACAGTGGACTCTGCTATATTCCTCTGATAACCCTGCCACTGATGTCTGTGTCCTGCAAGTTGTGGTTCACAAGACTCTTGTTCCCTAAATGTGCACTCAATTTTCTTATGTCATTGCATTGCGTTGTACATTGTACAGATAGCTAGAGATCTTTCTATAATTTTGCTGACAACTGATGTTAGACTGACTGACATATAATTTACAGCGTTGTCTCCTTTGTGGGCAAGACTACCGACAAGTCATCTGCCAGTTCCTCTCTCTCTAAGCTCAACCTGAACACTTTTGCCAGGTGGAGCACAACTGCTGAGTCAACCCTCTTCAGCAGATCAATAGACACACTGTCTGGGCCACACACCTTCTATGTTCTGCTGCTTCTGAGAATATTCATTACTTTCTTCATATGTATTTCGAAATCCCCAATACATCACCTGGAAAGTACACCACTGGTTCATTCCCCAGTGTCTGGATTGTGCTTCACAGTCCACCCTCCATCTTCCTAAACATGTAACTAAAGGTGGGTGTTTTTCCGTTCTCAAATATGACCAAATCTGCTTTGCTCCCTCCCAGAGATAGAATACTGTTCATTCCTTTACATATCCTGCATAATGGTAAAAACTGCTGATGATCAATATTGTGGAAATGATACAATGCTGCTCACCATAAAGATAACATATATAGTTGCAGACTGGCACAGCAAAACGATTGTTACACATTGAACTTTTGGCCAAATCCTCTTCCAGAAAAGAAAAGAAAACACACACATCTTCACACAAACAAGCACACCTTATATACACACGACTGCTGTCTCTGGCCACTCTGGTCAGAATGCAACAGTAGTGTCGAACAGAACCTGGAGTGGGCTGCGGGAGGGGGACAGGTTATAGATGGGAGGAGAGAGAATGCTGTCTGGCAGGGTGTGCAGGACAGGGCTGCCAGGTGAAGTGCAGGGAAGCTGTGGGGAAGGGAGGGCAATGGAAATGGGGAGCGGAAAAGGAGAGGAGCAGAGGTGGGCAAAAAACCAGTGGGTGCATTGGCAAAGAGCGGTACACAATGAAGTTGAGGGGACATGGACTTGGAGCAGGAGATAAGGCAGAGAGAGTGGAAACTGTTGGGAGGAGGGTGTGGGAAAAGTAGGTCACTGTAGGATGATAGGTTTTTTTTTCAGGCAATTTTCACCAGTCGATATATGTTGCAAAAAACTCATGATACAGAACTGCATTAGCTGGATTTTATTATTACTACCAATTTTGGCCATAAGCCAGCACCTCGTATGAAAATCGCACAAAACAGTTCAGTCGTCATGAATGACAACAACAAATACAAAGACTTTGTATTTCTTGTTGTCATCTCATATGAATAGGACAATTGCTGCACTTGTGAATGCCATGAATGAGGTTTTTATTACAAGTATCAAATGGATTCAAATATTCAATGCTCTGCATTTCAATATTCATGACAAATGAAAATTTTTAAGTGATTTTCGTACCACATGATGGTTTATGGCCAAAACTGGTAGTACTAATAAAATTCAGTTAATTTAGTTCAGTGTCATAAGGTTTTTGAAACATTGTAGGCTGAGCCTAGGATAATTTCAGGAGTGGAGGGTGTGTTGTATGTTTAAATCCCATCTATGCAGTTAAAAAAAGATGATGGTGGGGAGGTTGTGAAGTAACCACTGAAATCAAGTATGTTATCTTCAGCTGCATGTTGTGCCATTGTGTGGTCCACTTTGCTCTTGGTCACAGTTTAATGGTGGTCATCCATCCTGGTGACAGATGGTTGATAGTCATACCAATATAAAAATATGTGCAATGATTGTAGCATAACTGATGTATGAAATGGCTGCTTCCACATATGGCCTAGCCTTTGATGGGTGGGATAAAACTGTTACAGGCCTGGTGTAGATAGAGCTGGGAGGATAAATTGGGTATGTCTTGCATCTGGGTCTTTCATGGGGATATGATCCCTGTGGCATAAAGCTGGGCTTGGTAGTAGGACAGAGATTGACCAGGATGTTGTGGAGGTTAAGGGGGCAATGGAATGCCACTTTAGGAGGATAGGGAAGGATCTTGGGTAGGATGTCTGTCATTTTGTGACATAATGCAGATAATCAAAGCTCTGACAAAGGATGTAGTTCAACTATTATTGTCTATTGTCATGAACTGAAATGAGGAACATTCTACCCAAGATCCTTCCCACCCCTCCTTAAGCGTTGTTTGGTCACTGACCCAAACTCCAAAAACACCCTCGTCTACCCCTATGCCACTTTCAATCCAAAACTGATGACACAGGGATGATATCCCTGTGGGAGATCCAGGTGCAAGACCTGCCCAATCCACCCATCCAACACTTCCTATTCCAGCCCTGTCACAGGCTTATCCTACCCCATCAGAGGAAAGGCCACCTGTGAAAGCAGCCATGTCATATACCAGGTCTGCTGCAATCATTGCACACTTTTTATACAAGCTGTCACCATGATGAATGACCACTGCCAAACTGTGGACAAGAGCAAATTGGGCCACCCTATGGCACAAGATGCAGTTGAACATAACATGCTTGATTGCAGAGGCTGCTTTATGACTGAGGTCATTTGGCTGCTGCCCTCAAACACTACCTTTTCTGGACAGTGCAGGGAGAAGTTATCCTTACAACACATCCTCTGCTCCCGAAATTATCCCTCCCTCAACCTACAGTAACATACCATTCCCACACCCTCCTCACAACAGTTTCTGCCCCCTATGTCCTATCACCTCCTCTCAATTCATGTCCCTCACCCTCATCATGCGCTGCTATCTGCCAATGCACCCAACTGTCTTTTCTCCTTCTCTGCTCATCTGCTTTACCACTCTCCCCCACCCAGTCCATTCCCTCCCCCACAACCTCCTGGCACTACAACTGGTAGCCAAGTCTTTTCCTGCCAACATCTAGTCCTAGCAATGCTTTTTCTCTCCCAACATGAACCCTGTTATCCCTTCCTCTTCTCTGCTCCTTTTATTCAATATGACAGTTGCATTCTGGCCAGAGCAGCTGTAGATGGCAATCATGCTTGCTTGTGCTTCTCTTTCCTGAAAAAGGCTTGGGCTGAAAGCTCAACATGTAACAGTCTTTTCGCTGCGCCTGTCTGCAACTCAATGTGTCATCTTTATGGTGAGTAGAAATCTATTCCTTTCATACTACTGTTGATATTTCAATCTGGACTTTCAATTGTTTGAGTTTGCAATACTGCTAATGAGTTATTGTCCCCTGTACCACGTCGAACATGAAATTATGTTTTGTTCCCTGTGTTGTTCCCAGTTCTCTCCTTATTTCTCTTAATGAAATGCTGTTCCCATCCACCCTTTGACCTTATTGTATTATGTCCTGCATTTTGTTTTTAGTTCTTATGTTTTTGTTATTGTTAGCACTGTCCTTGTCTTACTTTTCCTTTGGTACTAGCTTCTCCTATCCTCTCTCAAGGCATTCTCCTAATCTTCTCCACTTTGAGGTCTAACACTGTTTATTTTATAGTATATACATGACTTTCCATCAGTAATTTCTCAAATCCACAACTCCCTTGGTTATACTTATCTACTGACATCATTTTGTCTAGGGTTGCAGGCCAATGACTTTATACAATGTCTAAGGTGATCCTCAGGTTTGATTAACAAACAAAAACTCTGTGTAATGTTTGATTACTATTATTAGTCTCAAACAAATCAAAACATGTTTCTGCTACTCTTCAATGTGGCTGCCATTAATGCCACTTCCAGATGATCACTCGAAAACAAAAATACAGGTTCAATGTGAATCTGTTAAATCAAACTGCCATCTCTCACTCATATCTCTGCTCTGAATTGCCATAACTATGAATTGAGCACTTACTTTTCAAATGTGACACCACAAGGTGCCAACCTTGTGGTGTCACTGTTATAGCATCAGCCAAGTCATACACAATGATTACACAATTTCTTTTGAATCAAATCACCATTTATACAGTTTTGAATTATGCTGAAAGCCAATTTCAAGCAGATTCAGTGGATCAGAACAGAATTTAGTGCTTTCAGATTCAGTGCAGCAGAATAGAATTTGGTGCATTCATAGATTGTCATTTCCATTTGCTTGAAAATAGTGTTTATAATTTGTTGATTGAACAATGATAGAAGGGCCAAAAACCATCAAAATGAAAATCACTACAAAAATAATAACTGAAATGAGTGCAGTTGATATTGACATTAAATCAATACATTTGGTTATTAGATTTTGAGTCTGGAATTAGCTTTTTGGTGAAGACAAAGTATCTCGAAAGTTATCAATGCATTTTCAGCAGTTTTAATTAAGAAATGGTAACTAAAACATTATCTTATAGAAGAACAAATTATCTGTACTGAGATACTTTGTCCTCATACTTTAACAAGTATCTCTCAACTAATTCAAAATGCTTTTTTACAAAAAGTTTCGAAAATGGTGGGTCTTACTTTCAATAAATGCAGGTAATGTTGAGCATAATTTCTAAAAAGGAAATCAAAATTAAAACTTGTATCATGTGATTAGAGACAATAAAGTAAAAAGAGAAATTTGTGTTGTATTAAGTGAACAAATTTGATTATCTATATAAAGAAGTCTAAATCTGAAGGAAAAGTAACAAAAAGAAAAATTGGTGAATGGAAAGACAGTGATAAACCTCCAAAAAATTGTATATATCAACAGGTATGGATGATAAATCATAAAATATTGTTGCAGATAGCCATGAAAGAGTAACTGCCAAAATTTTGCAACAGAAATTCAATGTAACTAGTACTGCTAAGCTAAGAGCTACTATATCTCAAGTTCTAAAAAACTGTGAAAGCTCTTTACAGTCTGAAAACTGCTCTGTTGTAACAGAGGATGCAAATTACATTTATTGTAATGATATGAGATGTGCAACAAACATTTTAAAAGATAAACTTTGAAATAACCCCACATTAACTTTTTTGCTGGGGCTATTCCATGGATCCATGGAGAAATAGCTTAATAGAAAAATCCTGTGTTAATATTGAAATCACCAACACTAATAAGAGATTTAAAAAAAACTGTGAGTCATTTCATAACACAACATGCATACTAACTTGCAGCTCTGTAAGAGAGCACCTTACAAAACATTGTCTGCACAGTAATAACAGTGGTAAAGAATAAAAGTTGTTCTATCATCATCTAAAGTAAATGGCATCCGAATTCCCCGAACAGCAATAGCAGGTGTAGAGGGCCCAACAATACATGTGGAAACAGTGGAAGAACCAATAAAAATATAAAAGAATAAAAGCCGTTCTGTCATCATCTAAATTAAATGGCATCCCAATTCCACCACCAGAAATGGCAAGTATAGTGGGCCCAAAAGTACATGTATAAACAGAGGAAGAACCATTAGAAACATTACCACAAATTCATGTGCAGGGCAGTGATTTTGCCTTCTTGAAAAGCAGCCACAAGACCTACAGTAAATGTTGCCTTCATCATTATCATTGTCATTATCATTACCACCACCACTGCCACCAACATGGATAATTTCAAGCAATTTTATACTGCAGTGGAAAAAGTCTGCCAATATACTGATGTAATTCCATTAACTGATAAGTATGGTTATGCATGTTCAGAAAATATGTATTACATAGCCATGATGAAGTCCAGATTCATGGCAGGTAATCAAAAGAAATTGTCCAGAGTAACTGAAGCATCAGATATCACTCGGCAAACTCATAAACAAGCTGACACATTCCTACCTAACCAACATTCCACAAATAATATGTAGGAGTTGAACAAAAATATGGAAACATGATAAATGCATAGTTGAACATAAATGCAGATGCTAGCTAAGCTTACAGGTTGTTCTGTTGTATTATACCATCAACAGCACTTGTGCAAAGTCCTTAACACATTGCAAGCACCTGTCATGATCAGAACAGTGTTCTCTACAATTGTAAGTAGATTATGTCAGAGCTGAGTGACTTTGAATATTGGCAAATCGTTGGTGCTCATATGATGGGTGCTTCCATAAGCAAGGTAACCAAAGTGATTGGTGTTCAAAGAGGCAGCATATTGAAAATTTATATCACATACAGGGAAACTGGAAGAACAACATCTGCTAAATCACAGTGCAGACAAAATTGTGTGTTGAGTGATCATAATGAATGATCACTGAAGTAGACTGTGATGAAAACAACAGCTGAAAAAGTCACTGTAGAAATGAATGTCACACTAATGAATGCTCTCTGCACCAAAGCAATATGAAGGGAGTCCAGCAGCAGGGAATTTCAGAGTGAGCTCGAGTTCCAAAACCATCCACTAGTATTGTAAATGCCCAAAACAGCAAAATGTGGTGCCGAAGCCACTGAACCTGGGCTATAGAGAAATAGAAAAATGTCATTTGGTTGAAGATTTTGTTTTACACTACTTCCAATTTCTGACTAAGTTTACCTCCCAAGACTGAAACATGGTGGTGGTCAGTGATGATTTGGGCAGCTATATCATGGTATTCCATAGATCCCTTGGTTATTCTGCAAGGCTGCATTGCTGCCAAGGAGTATGTCATCTTTTTGGCTGATCAGGTCCATCCCATGGTACAATGTTTGTTCCCCAATGGTTATGCTGTGTTCCAAGATAACAGGGCCCTGTTCACAAAGGCATAATCAAAATCTGGATTTGTGAACACAAGGATGAATTGTCACATCTCCCTTGACCACCACAGTCATCAGATCTCAATAACATTGAGCCTCTGTGGTCTACTTTGGAGAGAAGGATGTATGGCCATTGTTCACCTTCATCATTGTTAGCTGAACTTACCACTATTTTGCAGGAAGAATCTTATAAGATTCCCTTTAAAAACACAAGGGACCTGTATTTATCAATACCCAGCTGCCTGCAAGGTGTTATAAATGCCAGCAGATATCCTACACCGTGTTGTGTTTGTGGTGCTTTGTTATCCTTGTCCACTCTCTGCAGAGGGGGGGGAAAAAAAAGGTCTGTGCTCTTTTCTCTTTCTGTTTGCCTATGCATGACATCATATGTCACATCTTCATTACGTTATAGGACAAATCCATCATTTGGTGTCAGTAAGCTCAGTTTACTCAATCATCCACTGGTTCTCCTCATTTAAAACAAAATGAGAACAGTGGAATGAAATGTTAGAAAATAAGACAAGGCACAAGTGATGACATAAAACAAAAGAACATATAAAAAGAGAAGATAAAAGTTCTAAATAAATTGTATGTTTATGTTTGCATGTTTTATATTACTTGAGTAGCACTTCATAAAAACATTATGGGTGAAAGAAAAATACATGCTATTGTTAGTATGGCACTAAAATGATGTAACTGTGAGTATCTTTGATTATTGCAAGAAGTCTTTCATTTTACTTTATTTATCTATTTATTTTTTATTCGTTCATCTTTTAACTATTCAAGACAACATTATGGGATATGCTAGGTACATTACAGGAATAATATATGTGTACACAAACATATACAAGGGGCATTCAATAAGCAATGCAACACATTTTTTTCTGAAGGCAGGTTAGTTTTATTCAGAATTCCAATACACCATATTAGTCCCCACTCTTTTGGATACAAAGCCCTATTTTTCACCATAATCTCCATTCAATGTGATGGTCTTATGCTGTCCTACTGGGAGTGCCTGGATGCCTACATGGCACCACTCTACTGGTCAGCATTAGAACCAACCTCTTGCTGCAGCAATAAATTTCCCATCATCCACATACTGCTTCCTACGGAGCGCATCCTTCATTAGGCCAAACAGATGGAAGTTAGGAGGTGCAAGATCTGGGCTATAGGGTGCATGAGAAACAATAGTCCAATGAAGTTTTGTGACCTCCTCTCGGGTGTGCAGACTTGTGTGAGGCCTGGCATTGTCACAGAGAAGCAGAAGTTCATTTGCATTTTTATGGAAGTGAACCAGCTGAAGTCATTTCTTCGGTTCCCTGAGAATAGCACAATACACTTCAGAGTTGTTCACAGCACCATGAGAGAGGACATCAAACAGAGTAACCCCTTCAGAGTCCCAGAAAAACATTGCCATGACTTCACTGGCTGAGGATGAGTCTTTGAACTTTTTCTTTGGAGGAGAGGTGGTGTGGCACCTCTCCACAGACTGCCATTTGTTTCCAGTTTGAAATGATGAACTCCTGTTTCATCACCTGTGATGATGTCCATCAAAAAATTGTCACAATCAACCTCATAACACGCAAGGATTTCCTTACAAATGGTACTTCTTTGCTCTTTATGGCCTTCTGTTAGGCAGTGAGGAATCCAGCAGACACACACCTTTGAGTAGCCCGAATGGTGGATGAGTGTGTCAGCACTGATAGAGATGTCCAGTCGTGCAGCAAGGTGTCTCATTTTCATCCATTGCTCACCATGAAAGATAGCATCTGGACTTTCCAGCACTGCAGGTGTCACAGTTGTTCACTGACAGGTCTCCATGACATTCTGAAAGTGCCTATAAATATCTTGATGGTCTGCTCCCCACCAAAAGAAATTCAGTGACAGCTCTCTGCTTGGAATGCATCTCCATTACAGATGCCATTTTGAATGTTTTTGTATCCCACCTGGGAGGCAGCGTGTGGGTCTGCTCCTGAAATCTGTAACATACACTCCTGGAAATTGAAATAAGAACACCGTGAATTCATTGTCCCAGGAAGGGGAAACTTTATTGACACATTCCTGGGGTCAGATACATCACATGATCACACTGACAGAACCACAGGCACATAGACACAGGCAACAGAGCATGCACAATGTCGGCACTAGTACAGTGTATATCCACCTTTCGCAGCAATGCAGGCTGCTATTCTCCCATGGAGACGATCGTAGAGATGCTGGATGTAGTCCTGTGGAACGGCTTGCCAAGCCATTTCCACCTGGCGCCTCAGTTGGACCAGCGTTCGTGCTGGACGTGCAGACCGCGTGAGACGACGCTTCATCCAGTCACAAACATGCTCAATGGGGGACAGATCCGGAGATCTTGCTGGCCAGGGTAGTTGACTTACACCTTCTGGAGCACGTTAGGTGGCACACGATACATGCGGACGTGTATTGTCCTGTTGGAACAGCAAGTTCCCTTGCCGGTCTAGGAATGGTAGAACGATGGGTTCGATGACAGTTTGGATGTACCGTGCACTATTCAGTGTCCCCTCGATGATCACCAGAGGTGTACGGCCAGTGTAGGAGATCGCTGCCCACACCATGATGCCGGGTGTTGGCCCTGTGTGCCTCGGTCGTATGCAGTCCTGATTGTGGCGCTCACCTGCACGGCGCCAAACACGCATATGACCATCATTGGCACCAAGGTAGAAGCGACTCTCATCGCTGAAGATGACACGTCTCCATTCGTCCCTCCATTCACGCCTGTCGCGACACCACTGGAGGCGGGCTGCACGATGTTGGGGCGTGAGCGGAAGACGGCCTAACGGTGTGCGGGACCATAGCCCAGCTTCATGGAGACGGTTGCGAATGGTCCTCGCCGATACCCCAGGAGCAACAGTGTCCCTAATTTGCTAGGAAGTGGCGGTGCGGTCCCCTACAGCACTGCATAGGATCCTACGGTCTTGGCGTGCATCCGTGCGTCGCTGTGGTCCGGTCCCAGGTCGACGGGCACGTGCACCTTCCGCCGACCACTGGCGACAACATCGATGTACTGTGGAGACCTCACGCCCCACGTGTTGAGCAATTCGGTGGTACGTCCACCCGGCCTCCCGCATGCCCACTATACGCCCTCGCTCAAAGTCTGTCAACTGCACATACGGTTCACGTCCACGCTGTCGCGGCGTGCTACCAGTGTTAAAGACTGCGATGGAGCTCCGTATGCCACGGCAAACTGGCTGCCACTGACGGCGGCGGTGCACAAATGCTGCGCAGCTAGCGCCATTCAACGGCCAACAGATTCAGATACAGATTCAGATTCTTTATTGGTCATTCAGCATTATTACATGCAATAGACTTCGTCAGTTCACTTAACCTAATATTTTTATTAAATATATTTAACACATTTAACTTAAGTTGATATTGGGTATTTCTAAAAATTCTTCTATTGAATAGAATGGGTTCATTAACAAGAAGCTGTGTAGCTTTTCCTTAAATAATTTGATTGACATGCTTGTGGCATATTTGTACAATTTGTTGTATATTTTAATTGACATGTACTTATGGCTATTGTTTGTTTTTGCTAATCTATTCTGTGGCAAGATCAGAGAAGTACAGTTTCTTGTATTGTAGTCATGTCTTTGATTCATTACACTTAAATTAGGTAGTTCCGCAAGTATGAAGTTAACACTATCAAGAATATATAGATTAATAACTGTTAAAATTCTATATTTAATGAACAATGGTTTACAATGTGTCCTATTATCTACCTTTGCTATTACTCTGATTGCTTTCTTCTGGATCACCAAAATTTCATTTATTTTTTTGCTATTTCCCCAGAGCGTTAGCCCATACCTTAAAACAGACTGAAAAAAAGCAAAGTACGCTGTCCTTACATATTCCGATGTCACACAGAACATCAGCCTCTTCAACAGGTATATAACTCTTGACAGCCTAACTGCTATGTGTTCTGCATGAGAGTCCCATGTTAGTTTGTTGTCCAGGATTATACCTAAAAATTTTGCACTTTGTTTTTCTATTTTTGTAGTCTTTGATAGACTGAACCACATGTTCTGGGTCTTTGTCTCATTTAATAGTAGCCCATTTGCATTAAACCATGATGTTGCATTTTCTTTTGCCAAATTCATACTGCTTACAAGTTTATCAAAATCATGGTTTACAGACAGCAGAGTTGTATCATCTGCATACATATATGTCTTTACATTAATATTTGCCGGTAGGTCATTTATATGTATGAGGAATAGAAGTGGTCCTAATTTAGATCCCTGTGGCACTCCGTGTTGAACCTCAAGTGTGTTTGACACATTACTTCCTGAGCTTACCACTTGCTTCCTATTATTAAGGTATGATTTGACGAGTTTTAAACTTTTGCCACATATTCCATAATATTCGAGTTTAGAGAGTAAAACAGAGTGGTCAACACAGTCAAAGGCCTTGCTCAGGTCACATAAGGTTACATGTATGTGAGCCTGGTCCTCAAATGCTGCTAAAATGTCACTCACTAAGAGTTCTATGGCATGTATGGTTGACCTTTCTTTCCTGTAACCAAACTGTGATGTACTCAGCATATCGTTTAGTTCTAGGTACTCATAGATCTGCTGATACATTATGCCTTCAAAGACTTTGGCTAGTGTTGGAATTAGTGAAATTGGCCTGTAGTTAGCAGGCTCAGCTTTGCTTCCCTTCTTAAAGATTGGAGTCACCTTGGATAGTTTGAGAGAATCAGGAAAGACCCCTTCTCTAAGACACAAGTTTATAGAATATGTTAATGGTGCTGCACTGTAAGGTATTACTTCTTTCAGTAAATTGTTTGACATATCATAAATATCTGTACTATGTGAATTTTTCATTTCTTTGACAATTTTGATAACTTCGTCTTGACATACCTCTTTAAGGTGTTTCAATGAAGGTCCGGCCTGATTATGATTTCGGTTTGCAGTCTTAAGATAATCTATATGCGTCACATTGGGTTTACTGATCAAGTTTTTTATTTCATCTGCACAGCCTACAAAATATTTGTTGAATGTATCTACTGGTATTGGGACTGTCTCATCAAAGTTTCTTATTTGACCTTTAACAGTCTTAATTATTGTCCAGGCAGTTTTGCACTGGTTTCTACTACTTTTTATGAGATTAGTGTTGTATCTTTGTTTAGCCAATTGTAGCTCTTTCTTATACAATTTTTTTGCGTTGATTTCAAGATCCTTAATTTCTTTAGAATTAATTACTTTGCCTAGGGGCTTTTACAGCATTAGCTTATTTTTTAGATTCTTGAACTCTTTCGTGTACCACATTTTACCCTTTCTTGTTTTGTGATATTTCTTTGGTGCAAGATGAGCTTTTAAAACCCCTATTAAGTAATTGTGGAATGTTTCATACACTAACTGCGCATTAGAACCACATGTTTGAAATAATTTGTCCCAGTTAGTTATGTTTAGTCGGTGTGTTAGTTTTCCGAGATTGTTTTTTGTTAGTATAAAGGTATTGCATTTTGATATTTTTTGTGTGGCCTTGTTCCCATTCCTTTTCATAATATGTCTTAATTCTACTGTTAGGATAGAGTGGTCAGAGAAAGCAAATTCCTTTACATTGGTGGAGTAAATATCACGAGTACAGTTGACAAAAGCATTGTCCAGGCACGCTTTTAGTCTTGTCGGTTCAGAATTTACATGATGGAAGTTGTGCTGCCTTAGCATGTTTAGTAACTTATTTACACTTGGTTTGTTACATGTTACATCAAAGCCTGAATTAAAGTCTCCCCCAATTATAGTTACATATTGTTTCCACTTTGTTATGTGGCAGAGTATACTGTCTAACTTATCTAAGAAAGTTTTTTCATCTGAGTCAGGGGTATGGTATATACATACTAACATAAGTTTCATTACATCACATATGATTCCAGCAATTTCAAAGTGTTTCTCTTCACATGCCCAACTAAGATCTAGTGGTCTAAACTCTATTTCCTTTGAAACGAAGGTAACAGTACCTCCTTTGCGGTACTGAGATCTGCAAAAACTGTTTCCATGTTTATAGCCTTCTGGTACATAGTATTCAATTTGTCCTGGTTTAAGCCAATGTTCAGATAAACATAGGAAGGCGTACTTATTATGTGGCATTGCCTCCTCCAGTATTTCAACTTTACTTTCAAGACCCTGAATGTTTAAGAATATGATACTACTGTTACTTATCTGTGAGTTTGCAGGCAGTTTTTTCACATTTTTGTCTTCTTTTTGGCTTGAAACCATAAAAAATTATCACCAAGTGGCACAGATGTATTTTTCCTTTGGCTCCTCCTTAAGCTGCACTGTACTGCTACTGTTGCTTCCTTTTCCACCGCTGTACTTGGTGATGTGGTTACTGCTGCTGGTGAAACTTCTGCTGGTACTGCCTTTTCCACTACTGTTACTGGTGATGTGGTTACTGTTGCTGGTGAAACTTCTGCTACTGGTGATGTGGTTACTGTTGCTGGTGAAACTTCTGCTGGTACTGCTACAGTTACTTCCTTTTCCCTTGCTGTTACTGATGATGCCACTGGTGACTGTGATACTTCACATGTTGGCACAGATGTAATTTTTTCATCACAGAGTGTATCTGCAGATGTTTCTTCCTCCTATGTTGTAGGTGCGCTTTTCATTTCTGTTGTCATTGCGGTTCCTGGTGTGTTCGCTGTGCCGTGCGTGTGATCATTGCTTGTACAGCCCTCTCGCAGTGTCCGGAGCAAGTATGGTGGGTCTGACACACCGGTGTCAATGCGTTCTTTTTTCCATTTCCAGGAGTGTAGTCCGAATGTAGGAAGTGAGTAGGAGCAAGTGAGGTAAAGCTTTCGGTACTGCAAGTAAAGTAAAAGTGGTCACTAGCATTGATGCAAAGTACATTGTCCTGAATTGTGAGGCCAAAAAGTTCAAATGCGTCCATGCCAAAAGTGTTCATAGTATCACTAGAGCAGAGCACATGGAAAGACACTGTACATGTTGTTGCACCATACGTGGCTTACAAACTACACACGCTGAGCACTGAAATTTCCTGTCCAGTAAATGCACTCAGTGTGGAAAGTGAACTATGAAGCGGGGATGAACCAAGCAAGTCGTATATTGATCTGTTCAGTAAAGAAATTGACGCACCAGTGTCCAGTTGCATGCGAACATAAGGTCCACAAATTTTCAAAGTCACAAAAAGTTTCCTTGCATTGCACTGAATGTGAGAGGAAGTGTCTGGCTAAACTTGTTTATTCACATGATGAGCTGTAGAAGCATGTGAAAGAGAAGGCTGTGAATAAATGGCATTAACGTCCATAGGCTGATGTGAATCATGATCATGGTGGTTGCCATTGTGGTGACGCCCATGCAAGTCATGCGAATGGGAGACGGGTTGTGAATTAGAGTTTCTCTTACTACACACAGCTTGCACATGTCCTTTCTTATTACAGAAATAACACTGTGCTTGATGGGATGGGCAACTGTCTTGTGGGTGGGCACAAAAACAGTTCAGACATGATTTCAATTTCTTAGTGTGTGCCTGGCTTGAAACTTGTTTACTTGCGCATGAACGGCGCGGCATGGATAGCTGGGCCGGGGCAGGGCAGGAGGGCACGTATTATGCCTAGCTAACAGTACAAACACCTGGGGTCATGTTGAACATGGAAGTAGCCATATCTAATGTATCTTGTCTGTCTAGCAAGTCCACTACTTCCTGCAAAGGTGGGTTTTTAAATTGTAAGATTTTCTCGCAGATGTGGTGGTCCCCCACATTCTGTGCAATAGCATCTCTAATCATGTTATCTACATATGACGTTCACATGAGCAATTAAAGTCACAATCAGATGTTAGTCCCTGAAGGTCAGCTAACCATGATTTATTTGACTGAGTAGGACCACGCCGGAGACGAAAGAATTTGTAGCGTGCAGCTACCACATTTACACTGTCACAGAAGTGGGAGTTCAATGCATCAATCGCTTCATCGTAAGTTTTAGATTCTGGGCCAGTGGTGGGAAATAGTTTTACAAGCACACTGTATAACACAATACCCTTGTTGGCAATGAAAAAGGCAAGCCGCTCTGTACCTGGTATGTAGTATGCTGCGAAATGTGCCTTGAGCTGGGCGATGTATTCTGACCAGCGTTCAACGTCAGGATTGAAGTCATGAAATGGCAGCACTGGAGGCATCATTGGCAGTGGTACAGGCGGAGGTGTCATAGTAGCTGCAGTTTGTAGTGTGACCAGTCCACTTACAGCAGCAAGTAACTGTGTCATTTGTGAGCCTGAAACCGTACAAGATCGGACAGTGAAGCCTGTTCCTGTGGTGAAGCCATTGTTGATACAAACTTAAAGTCTTATAGTGAAGGGTGGAAGCACTCATACACTGATTCATGCAGGGAAATGGAGAAAGCTAAAGCAGTACCGAGCAAAAAAACAGATAAGAGGAGAGGAAAAAAAAATGTTTATCCCCTGTCGTTGGCGTTTCTCATTGCCAGGAATTTTATATCCCACTGAGAAGATGGCACATGGGTCTGCTCTTGAAATCTGTAACATAAGCCAAATGTAGGAAGCGAATAGGAGCAGCTGAGGTAAAGCTTTCAGTACTGCAAGTAAAGTAAAAGTGGTTTTACTATAGTCCAATCCAAATTATACACTTGGATACATAACTTGGTACAGGTGAGCATGTAGGTGAGAAGCCGTGGTCCAAATAGAAAGTCTCAATGGCAAGTTAAGCTAAGGCGTTGGTTCTTGGCCATCTGCTCTTGATCAACTGGACGAAAGTGGAGTGATGCTCATAGAGCTGCACAGCGTCGGCTAGAGGGCGCTGTCATCAGCGAAGATCTTCCACTCTCGTAGTGCCAACCTATGCTGTGGCACTGGAACTACCAATGCCACAAAGGTGACATACAGCATTGCCACATGCAGAATTTCATGGAACACTAGGGGCTGAAGCAGGAAAACTCTGTGGTGTCCCACAACAAATTCCACATTTTTTCAACTGAATTAGTCGAAGAAAAAAAAAATGTGCTACTGAATGCCCCTTGAACAAAGGGATAGGATTGAGTGTGGATAGGGCCAGGAAGTCAGCCACGACCTTATCAAAGGAACCATTCCACCATTCACCTTAGTAACTTGGGAAAACCATGGAAAATCCAGGTCAGTGTGTCCAAACACAGGATGAAGCCTGCTCCTCCAGAATTCAAGTCCGTTGCATTAACAATGTCTTAGCTGCATCACTCAGTACATGATTTGGAAAGAAACCTGCATGTATCTCGTCTAAAAGGAGCTTATACCATGCACTAGTGGTAAAATCAGTTATGTAGCTGGAACACAAAAAACTTTGTTATTCAGTTCTGTAAGATGTAAACACATGTACAAATTATATTGCACTTCTAAAAAATATAAACACACAAACACCTGCCAACACTGTATCCAACATAACTTTTCTTGCAACCGATTCCCTACTTTGAGGGGGTCTATTGCAAAAACTTGAAACAAAGGAAACAGGTAACCAACAGCAGAAACATTCTTGTACTAAGACATAAGATGCTACACCCACTACCAGATTTAAAAAGTACTAAACAGTAAGCAAGGGCCTAGTATTTCGCGGTAAGCTAACATATCACTTACACCATAGGTACAGTTCTCAGCAGAAACTTCTTAAATTCTGCTCTAAAAACTGTTTCCTTCTCCAACCTCTTCATATGTGTCGGCAGTGCATTATAAAGAATGACACCAAAGTGGCCCACAAGTCTTTGAGGGTGAGTTGTTCTTGGTTAAAGTGCACTTACAGTGTTGGAGGTTCTTCTGATCCATGCTGTTATTGGCAGTTCATTTCTGTTGGTCATAGACAATTGGGCGATAGTATGCAGTAGCCAATGAGAATTACCGAAGATACAAATTGATTACTTTTGTTTTTGACATGGATAGTGCGAGATTGATGATTATTGATCTGGTTTACCAGTAAGTAAATTGCTTACTGGTTTTCATGTATATTTTTTGTATTGTTGTTTCTCAGAATATGACAATATTTCTTGAGGAATTGTTTGATATTCCAACATGTTAGTTTAATTGTGAATAGGCAAATTCAATGAATGTGAGTGTAAGAAAATTGGTTGTGGTGGGTGATTGATCCACAGTGCAGCTCAAGGTATAGATTAGGTTGAAATGTTACAGTTTGGTTTTAAGTTGGTAAAGCCAATTAAAGTGACTGGAGGAAAACTGGATGTAGTAATGGGCTGAGCCTTTGTGTAGTACAATTAGTGTTCCGAAAACTGTGTGTCATATTTTTGAAACGTGCCTATTTCCAACAGTGTGGTTATGCAGGGCCTAAGAGTACAGTTAAAATTTTATGGAATATTCTGTTTTATATGACAATATTCTGCACAATATAGTCCATCATGACACCAATTCTATACATGTCACATCATGAGAATGTTTATAGAAAACTATTTTCTCATTGGTTCAGTTATCTTGTCTAGCCATCTTCATGTTCATTTCTCATCATTCCCCTCACAGTTACCAAAGAAGCATGCAATGCAAAATCACTGACACTGGAAGTTCACTTTTATTGTTGTTATTACTTTTTCTTCATTGAGTGATTGACAGTTGTGAGTGTTATAACTATAATAGCTGTCATTGGTTTGCAGGACTCCAAGTTTAGCTCTTGTCATCAACACATATTTGTATAAGTATAGGGAGGTTTGAGTAAACATACACAACACTTTAAAAAGGCATTTGCAGTGAGCCCTTGTAGAGCTCTGTGACAAAACCGAAAAGTCATTTTCTGTAATGTAATAATTTCATTTAATCCCCAATTACTTTTAGCCCAAAAATCTGTAACATAAGCTACAATGGACTGGAAGTAACAAAAGTAAGGCATTCTAACACCTCCTGAGGAGCATACTTTTGAAATGAGTCTCAGAGCAAAACATGCCAAAGTGAGTTTCTGGGAGAGTTTTGCTACATGTTCTTTCCAGTTTACACTTGATCAAAACATATTTCTGAAAGTTCTGTACATCAGACTGTTGTAATACTAGCAGGACAAGGTACTACAGAAGAATCTCGATAGTTCAAGGTGAATGGGACTGGAACCACCTCGAACTATCGAAATTTAAATGGGAAAAAGAAATATTATGATATTGTAAGTAATAAAGGTCAAAATATGAACTTTACTCAAATAAAAGTAGTTACACATGCATTTGCATTGGCAGAATAACAATGATTATTTATTTAGACAAGTAATAGTGAAGTGTCTTTTGTGAAGCTGCAATGTTTCCTCCCGGCAATGTCATGCCACCGTCTCAGGAGCTGTAGGTCAGTTGGTGTCGCCTAAGGCTGCTGTTCCACATAGCATATGGCAGCCTCGAGAGCAGTGTAGCCATTAGTGTGACTCATCATCGGTGCAGCCTCTGCCTCGTCACTCTCACACTGTGATGGAATGTTAACCATGCCAATTACAGAAGAGTCTGTCACTTCCAACTGTTCATCCGAATTTAACCACTCACCTACTTCCACCTCTTATGCCTCTTCACACCATGGCAATCTTCTGATTAAATTACACAATGGTTGATCGTCCTCATCTGCTAAATCTTCAGTTTCTATGTCTGGTACACTTTCCTGTAGAATTTTCCTCCATGACTTAGAAATTGTATCTGACTTTATTTCGTTCCAAGATTCACTAATCCAGTACACGACGTCCTTCAAAGTCACTTTCTTCAAAGCTCCTACAATGCTTTCATTGTCTTCGGAATACAGGATTGACTGTAGCAATCGCCATCAATACTTATTTTAGACATTCCAGAACGACCTGAACCATGGGCTGATGAGACACGTAACGTTTGGTGGGAAAAACAAGGCATGGATACTGTCGCACTGCAGTTCTCCTGCACTTGGACGTGAGGACGCATTATGCATGAGCAAAATTGCTTTGCATGGCAGTCCCGTTTCTTTTAAAACATTCTTGCAGTCAGGTACAAACGAGTTAAAAAACCAGTTCTTGAAGATTTCCTGATTCATCCAGGCATTATTCTGCTATGTATAGACAACCAGAAGAGCTGAGATGGGTACATTCTTGAATGCTCTTGGCTTGGCAGACTTCCCAATCACAACTAGTTTTAGTTTGTGGTTTCCAGTTGCATTTGAAGCCAGTCTTTGCTTCTTTTGCGGCCAGCAGCACTTTTTTTCTTCACAAGAAGCAAGTGTTCTTGCTGATAACATTTTAAAATTTAGCCTAGTTTCATCACAGTTATATATTTGTTCAGTAGACAAATTTTCTTCAGTTATGATTTTTTTTAAACTCGACGATAAATTTTGAAACGTCCTGAGCGTTACCAGAGAGTTTTTCTCCTCATACATCTAGTTGATGCACTCCATACCTCTTCTTCCACTTGTAGAGCCAGCCCACACTAGCGGCAAAATTGTCATCTCCTTCCTGCAGCTAGTTTCTGAAAAACAAAGCTTTTTCTTGCAAGATTGGGCCAGAAATTGGATCACCCTTCTGTCTCTGTTGGGTAAACCACACGAACAATGCCTCACTTGTTTTTTCGAAGTCTGACTTCCTTATACTTCTTCAATTGAGAGATTCGTCTGAGCATTTCTGTGAAGGAAACTGTTCCAATTTATGTCGGTTTCTTCGCCAGTCACCAACAGTAACTTCACCGACACCATATTGGAGAGCAAGTTTTTTTTTTTTTTTATTCTTTCTCCTTCGTCAAATCATCTTAGTGCTTCTAATTTTAGATGCAAAGGCACAAATTTCCTCTTTTTTGTTACAGTACTCATCTTTGTAAGGTGTACAATGGAACACATAGTCAACAAACAAAACGACACACAACACTGTACAGTACAGGTACTGGGAACTACAGCAGCATATGAACTCCCCCGTTTTGATCAGTAGCAGCCAGCAGCAGTCGGGGTATTTCGTGCCATACTGACAACAGATGTTCATGCAACAGGGCAGCGAGCTAATCATTGGTTTTGATTGCATTGTTGTCTGCTTTTTCACTGAGCTGTACTCTCCCTACCTACCTTTTGTAATGATGTTTTCATTATTTATCATGTCTGATCGAGACTCTACTGTACTACAATATGAATAAAGATGTACATAACCATTGTTGTGAATAAAAGAATAGGTGTTCAACTGTGTTTATACAGTAATGACAAGTACTTCAAGGAATATAAATAATTTGTAACAACTTACTGAATAGTAGATATGCTCAGTTGACAACAGGCACATAAACAAGACTGAGTGTGTTAAACAATGGGAAATTCAACAGTATAGTTTTAAACGTGCCTGCCCACTGCTCAACACCTACTCACTCGACTACAGCGAAGTGGGTGAGGGTATGAAGTAAGTGGGAAGTGACACGGACAGTTTGGGAAGGGTGGCTGTTGTCTGAGTTGAAGTGGCAGCAGGGGCACAGGTATGTAATACTGGTGGTCTCATTGTACTCATAGGCAGTCAAGGCTGTGTGCAGTGCACTGTGACATGGAGCAGAGGGTTAGAATGAAGAAATAGAACAGAGGAAAAAGGAGACATGGTAAACACTTTCTAATGCCAAGAGCACATAAAATTTCTTTATTTACAAACAACTGGTTTCAACAGACTTTGCTGTAATGTTCAGGTCTTGAAACTTTTTTGTTATAAAATGTGTTCATTTTGAGCTGAACCTCATGTCAAGTTGTCATGTAGATAAAATGTAGCACACTATATAAATGTTTGTCATGAATTAAACATTCAGAATCATAAAGCACTTTATGCACATGACCATATCCACATTTGTAGCACACATCAGATGATTGTTACATCATAAAAAAACAGTACAAAATAAAATACTTAATAGCCCATCTGCTTGCTCTTCTACTGTGTATTTTATTGTGTACTGTGTTTTTTTTTATTATGTAACAATTATCTGTGGGTCACAATTATTGAACTATATGAAATAAAATCATCATAACTTCTGAACAGTTTGTGTTAGGATGTCCAAACTGCACGGTTGGCTGTAGGGCATAATGGGAAGTAGTATGGTTTGGTTTAGAGACAAAACCCATTTCCATTTGGATATGTTCACCTATAAGCAAAATTGGCCCATTTGGGGCACTGAGAATCTGCATTTCGCAATCAAGAAGTCTATTCACCCTCAACAGGTGACTGTGTGGTCTGCAGCATCCAGTCACAGAATAACCAGTGAGATACTGCTTGATGCTGCAGTGACTACTGAATGGTACTTGAAGGTTTTGGAAGATGGTTTCATCCCCATTATCCACAGTGACCCTGATTTTGATAAGATTTGTTTCATGCAAGACAGAGCTCAACCCCATCAAAGCAGGAGAATGTTTGATGTCCTGGAGGAGCACTTTGGGCATCACATTCTGGCTCTGGGGTACCATGCCACTGGCATGGGCCTCGACTGGCCACCATATTCTCCAGATCTGAACACAAGTGACTCCTTTTTGTGAGGCTACATTAAAGACAAGGTATACAGAAATAACCCAAAACAATTGCTGGGCTGAAAACACCCGTTCAGGATGTCATCAACAGTATTGATGTTCCGACACTTCAGTGGGTCGCGTAGAATTTCACTATTTGTCTGTGCCACATCATTGCCTATGATGGCAAGCATATCGAACTTGTCATAAACCCGAATGTCTGTAGTGATGTTTACATGTTGAATAAAGTGTCTGCATTCCATAATTTGTAACTAATTTACATTTTTTCCATATAGTCCAATAATTGTCAACCCATACATGGACATGGCAATATGCATGAGGTGCTTTTTGATTTTAAATGTTTTATTTACAACAAATCCTTATATGATGTGCTACATGTTATCTATGCAATAACTTTGTGTGAGGTCCAACTCAAAATGAACACATTTTATAACAAAAATTTTTGAAGACATGAAGATTACAGCAATGTCTGTCAGTACTGGTTGTCTGTAAATAAAGAATTTTATGTGACCTTGGCTTTAGAAAGTTTTTACCAAGTAAAACAGATTGCTTCTTCTGATTTCTCAACTTGAGAAAGTTCAATCAAAAGGAAGACTGTGGAGAAGTGAGAGTAGTGCACGATGGGTGAATTTAGGGTTGTGAGACAGGATTGGAAGTAGGTGTGATGCAGGGGCTAATAGAGACTGAGGCTAGGAGGATCAAGACCAACGAAACAGTTCATGTTCTCAAGGCATACTGACAGATGTTTTTCCCTCACTCCATTTGTGAGTGGAACAAGAATGGAAATGACTTGTAGTAATACAAGGTACCCTCTGCCATACACTATATGGGGGCTTGTGCAGTAAGTATATAAGTAGATGTAGTTATGGTAGTATTTGTCTTCACAGCCAACCAGATAGCAAAACATATTAGTGCACTGCTTCTGGAATTCAGTGAGACGAGCACGCCCCAGATCAAATCTACCTCACAGGTCAATTATAATGGCTGGTGAGCCAGTCAGCCTGGATGTTGTTTTACATGGCTCCCCATATCCACCTATGAAAATGGGCTGTTAGCCATGTACCACCACAGATACCCCCTACGCAAACATTTAGAAAATATTCTCAGTCTTGAAAATGAGATATATGCTAGATACAAACAGATGAGAAACACAAATTCCATCCTGGGAGGCAATGGTGGCATTAGGAAGTGCATCTGGCCACCAACTATCAGTGACATTGCTTCAACCCATATAACAGTGCTGATCACATACAGAAATAGAAAAGGGCAAAGGAGAAAGAGAAGTAGAGTATTTATTTTCATGTTACTTCATAAAATGTCACAATGTAGTTCCATTTTCAAGCTTCATAAATATTTCCTCTGTAAGACAAACATGCAACATTTCATGTCCATTTTGATTTGCGACACATGATATGACTTCAACTGCTTCATTTCTTTGCCAGTGTACTTAAAGTTTATGTTTTTAATGTGTTTATTTGTATTTGTTTTAGTCTCCATATTTGTCATTCTGCTGTGTTGTCTTTGTTGTCCGTCCACTGCGGTTGTCTTTCTGTGGTTGTCGGTAAATTACAGTTGATGCCCTCACTCACTTGGCCAGTGCCTCCTGGTCGTGTCCAATTCTGGTTACCACAATTGCTATGGAAGAAAATACGGGATTTCAGCACTATAAATATAAATAAAATATATTTCATTTCATTTGGAAGTGAAACATGGACAATAACTAGTTTGGACAAGAAGAGAATAGAAGCTTTCGAAATGTGGTGCTACAGAAGAATGCTGAAGATAAGGTGGATCGATCACGTAACTAATGAGGAGGTATTGAATAGGATTGGGGAGAAGAGAAGTTTGTGGCACAACTTGACTAGAAGAAGGGATCGGTTGGTAGGACATGTCCTGAGGCATCAAGGGATCACAAATTTAGCATAGGAGGGCAGCGTGGAGGGTAAAAATCGTAGAGGGAGACCAAGAGATGAATACACTAAGCAGATTCAGAAGGATGTAGGTTGCAGTAGGTACTGGGAGATGAAGAAGCTTGCACAGGACAGAGTAGCATGGAGAGCTGCATCAAACCAGTCTCAGGACTGAAGACAACAACAACAACAACAACAACAACAACAACAACATTTCATCATAACGTCCCATAAATAACATGGGAATTGCCTTATTGGGCAAACTAATTCTATAGGCTCAAAATTAGTGCTGAAATGAGAAAAGAATACCATGAGGTACATTGTGTAGAGATTACCCCAAACAATGAACATCCACCTGCCCTATCCTCCTAAAAACATACATACATATTCTACATGTATATGAACCTTTTATTTTCATTGTATCATGATGACAAATATTGTATAATTGTGAGATGATCCCTGCATGAATGAATGAATAAATAAGCAAACAAACAAATAAAGAGGATCATGACAGGATCTAGCTGCCTTGACTTTCTTAAAGATAACCTAAGCGATAAGATCTAAGGAGGTCAATCCACAATTACAATACATGAAGTGGGAACATAGTTAACATTCTGTATGCTAGGCTGACAAAGACTGATAACTGATCCAAAAGTTGACTGCAGTGTGCATTACCTACGGTAAAGCTTTTATCTCTATTTCTTTGTGTCTAGTTATCTTTTATTTTTGTCAACAACATGTGTTTGTTGTGAAGTAATAAAAAAAAAAATGCCTTTGCAAATTTAAATGCTGTGTACTTCGTCTGAAGTGGCCTGTAAGTCTTCACCATTTACTTTATGATCCTGACAGTGAAGAAACAACTATTACATGGACATTAACAATTGCTGATGACAATGAACTATATAAGTTTCCAATTTCCTAGCACATAACAGGCACAATATACAGTGGAATGGTGCAGGTTCTGGTCTATGCAGATGATGTTAATATTATTGCATGAACAGATCTAGCTGCTAAAGAAACATAGGATGCTGGTGGCACCAGCAAAAGTGAGTCTGGAAGTGAACATCATTAAAACCAAAAACATTCAAATAATACAACCAGAATTCTTAGCAGAACCAATGTATACTGTATGTTATTAATAATATCACATAATGTTAATACTGTGTACAACCTGACTTCTGTACAAGTTTTGTACAGTAATGCAATTGTTATAGATAAGTACACTAAAATGTTTTTATTTATTTATTTATTTATTTATTTATTTAACGATGAGTAGCTTAAGAACTACCATATGCTCCTAGGTATACTGAAATTTCATATTTGGTGACAAGTGTTATATCCTTATACATGTAAATATGATTAAGAGTTTGTCTTTTTTGACCAAATCTACATCCACATCTAATTTCATTTAGGATCTGTGGAAGATACATTAGCATACCTATTCTTATTTCGTAAATATTTACTGTGTGTTCTTGTCTTCTGACATGTTACACATCCCAGAAGATCGCCTCACTATAAATCAATTGGAATGAAAAGTACATGTAATCTAATCTGTTCTAATCTAAACTAAAAATAATGTTAGAAACTAACCAGGAATAAATACGATCTGTTAGCAAATTTGTCTATCTGGGAACTCTGATAACATCACTATATGATATTAGTATGGAAATAAAGTGGCCATTCCATCTAGCTAATAAATACTATTATGGGCTGGTCCCATAATTTACGTTCAAAAGTCTGTCCAGAAGAACTAAGTGTCAGCTGTATAAAACTGTAATATGTCCAGTGTTAACCTGGACACAGACAACAGAGTGAAGAGCTAATAGGATGTTCTGAATAAAAAGTGTTACACAAAATCTATTGGGTTACTACCAAAGATGGAGAATATAATAGATGATATAATTTTGAACTTTACAGATTATATAAGGAACTTGAAATCATAAAGTTTATTAAAATAAACTACCTGAAAAAGATTGACCATGTTTTCCATATGGAACATGAGAACCTAACAAAAATGGCATTGCTACAAAAACCAGTGGGTCAAAGAAGCAGGAGAAAACCAAGATTTTGACACTTGGTTGATGTACAAGAAGTTTGAAAAATTACTGGTGTTAGAGGATGGAGACACAATGCACCAAACAGGGACAAATGTCCTACAGCAGACCAAGCCCATTAAGGGCTAGGAAGAGGAAGATTCTCTGCTCATTATACATTAACAGCAGATTTAAGGAAAATACAACTACAGAACACAACTGACAGCAGCTTATTAATTGGTATACGGAGATGCTTAGCTTACAGCAAGTTAAAGAGAACATGGAAAACTAATGTCTACAACAATTCTCAGTAAACAACAATTATGAGCAAGAACATTGATAGCAATTCACGTCGTCCGAGATGTTACAGAAGCTCCACACACTTAGGGTGAAATCTAAACATCCAGAATGTGATCTAGAAGAATTTTCATGGTTAAAGAATTATTGCTGTGCTGAAATGTAGTCTGTCATGAAAACGAGGGGGAAAGAGAAAAACTTCACCCACGAAACACATTGATGTTGCAGTAGAAACTTCACCATTTGCACCTAGTGGCCTGAACTACAGTGGCCAAATTAAGGTAGGAGCAAGCACCAGCAGCAGACACATGTGCACTTCTGCAACGATAGTCCTTGACACTGCACTACTATAGTTTAGTCAGTGTAAGATTATCCTTTACACCTAACAGTGCTCTTGCCAGTTTTCAATTGCGAGCCACCAGCAGCTGCAGACAAAAACGGTAGCTGTCAACAGAGCTGTAACAATGCTGATGTGTTGCCATACAGCCAATTACAAAATCGCATCATTTGATTGGTTGAGGTGGGTCAGCGAAGCTGCTGTGCCCATCACACTGCAACTGCCAGGGATCAACTTAGGCTGACTTGAGTAAAGCACTGGCTAGCACACAACAGGAATCATTAGATCATCACAAAGAAAGAGAGAACTTTAGCAAATCCAAACTAGGCAGTAGTGAAGCATTTAAGTCATACTTTACTCTATATAAAAAGATATTAAGGAACGTGGTAAATGCACACAAAAAGCTACAGAATGATAACTACCTCAAATTGTCATCAAATAAGAGCAAAAGCATGTGACAACTTATTAATATGAATACTAATAGAAGAAAACAACTACAAAGTGATATTAGCTTAAAAATAAATGGAAAATTAGTCTCCAGTAGGAAAGAAACAGCAGAGGGATTCAATAACTACTTTACAGAAACAGTAGAAAACCTGGCTAACCATCTTAAAAATAGCTGTCCCTTACAACTAGAACCAAACTTATCCTCTGAGACTCTATTTTTAAGGCCTACATCTGAAATTGAAATAGAAAAGACACTTCATAGCAAAATTAAAAAAAAAAAAAAATCATCTGCTGGACAAGATCAAATTCCATGCTTCCTCCTTCATAATTGCAGTAACTTTATAAGTAAACCCTTAGCCCACATAATAAACTTCTCATTCCTGAATGGTGCATTTCCTGGTGTACTCAAAAATGCAAAAATTATACCTGTCCACAAAAAAGGAAGCAAAGTATTTGAATATATAATGGCCACCAGAATAATGTCCTTTCTAGACAAAGAAAATATCCTGTCACCTGCTCAGTTCGGCTTCCAAAGTAAGAAAGCTACAACTGATGCAATACAAGAATTTCTAGATCATGCACTGGAGCTTGTGGACAAAAAACTCCCAGCCATAAGTATCTTCCTAGATCTAACAAAAGCATTTGACATGGTTAATCATAGTATACTTTTGCAAAAGATGCATTCCTATGGAATAATAGGAAATGCCTATGACTGGTTTAAAAGCTATCTGGAAGATCGACAGCAGTATGTCGAATTAAATGAAACTAAGCTCTCAGGTACAGATAGCACTGTACATTCCTCCATACATACCATAAAGCAAGGCATTCCTCAAGGCTCCGTCCTGGGCCCCTTGCTGTTCTTACTTTACGTAAATAACCTTCCTCACAGCCTACCAAACACAAAAGCCCTTTTGTTTGCTGATGACACCTCTATACTCACATCTGCGCCTGAACAAATTCTCCAATCTAATATAGATAGGACCACAGATCAAATAAGTCGATGGCGTCAAAGTGACAGGCAGCTGCTTAATACAAAAAAGACAATTGGAATAACCTTCCACACTGCCCAAAACAGAAATCTATTACTACCAACTATATCACTGGAAAAAATATAATGTTAAACTTGAAAATGAAATAAAATTGTTGGGGGTCACTATTACTGATACGCTCACATGGAAAAGGCACATTGATGTTACCAGCACAAAACTTAGTAAAGTATGCTTCTTGATTATATCAATAACGAACGTCACTAACACAAGTATCCTAACCACAATGTACCATGCACTCTTTCACTCTGTACTTAACTACGGAATCATCTTCTGGGGCCAAAATTCTGAATCAATTAAGATATTCAAACTGCAAAAAAAAGATAGTCAGAACAATTATGTTCAAAAAACAAAGAGACACTTGTAAACCATTATTTAAGAAACTAAATATTTTGCCCCTCCCATCCCAATACATACTAGAATTATTATTCTTTACCAAAAAAAGTATCAACAATATTAGCAAAAATATGGATTACCACGATTATGACACAAGATCAAAAACCTCTCTAAGAATACTTCCCCACCCAACAAAACTATACAGTTATGGTGTCAAGTGCATGGGAATAAAATTATATAATCATCTTCCAACTTGTATACAAGAAATCCAAGAAAGAAATAAATTCAAACAGACAGTGAAATCTCTTTTAATAAAAGACTGTTTTTATACCATCCAGGAATATTTGGAATCAAAGTTGTCTTAGTTCATGATAATGTATCAGAGCTGAATGTTGTTAAGTCAATTTTGTCACATCACGTAACAATTGTCTGTAAAGCTGTAACTTTAAGTAACATAATTTTGTAGGTAATGTAAAATAACCATTCTTTCATGTTCTTGTTTACTGTTTTAGACTCCTCTAAACTGTACATTTGTATTGACTTATCCCATATCAGTTGTACAAGCCATTGTACTGATTTGATATACGGGACAAATAATAAATAAATATGATAAGTCAGGAAGCCACAGCAACAGTTTTCAAGCCCAGTGTACAAAGAGGTCATTAAACTGAAGCTGGCTGATAAATAAATTTTCTGTCTCATTGCATTCCAGGCACTCTGCATTGATGGCATAGGAGATGGTGTGGGGGTTAAGTGTGAATAATCAGCCCATCAACTCACTGTAGTACTTGTTACCTTTGGTACAAACTTTTATCTCTTTGTGTCTTCTTCTCCAATGTCATCAACAAGAATATGTATCTTGGACAATGAATAATAAAATGACAATTCTGTACATTTAAATGATGTGAACCTCATTTTATGTGGTTACAGGTATTTCCCACAGACCCATAAATCTTGGTCTTATCTATTTCAACAAATTACCTGAAACTGCCAATAAATAAATTTAAAATAAGGAAGAAAAGTGAAGGATTTCTCTCTGCTCATCATTTCTGTGAGTGTGTGACAAATGACCTACTGTGCATTTTTTATGCCAATGAACTACAAATAAGTAGTAGACTGTATTACATAATCTTGTATTACATATTATATAACGTTGTTTTGTTATTTAATTAATTTATTGTCCTTCTCATTGACCTCATACGTACTGAATTTATCTTGTAATTGATCTATTATGTGATTGTTTATTATTACTGCCATTTACTTAATTACGGTATGCAGTATATCTGCCTTGTGTCTTTTGCTTGTTCTTATTGACAGTCTCTAAATATTTTGTTTGATGACAGGGATAGCATGTAAAAATACTCACAGGGAAATAAAGCATCTGGCAAAATAGCAAGTCTGCCTCTTAGGTGATTTTTTTTTACAGTTCAGTTTCTCCTCAAGTTGTTTCCGATCCATGAAAATATGTTGCACAAAATCACCTGTTAAACTTCAGCATCTAGCTGAACAGTTAATTGATTCCCAGTTATTTTTAACTGAGATGCTGGTTGCTTATCGATAACAACTGGAAACAAAAATAGCTGCGACTAGCGTCTCTAAGTACTACGGGGTGGGTAACCTTGAAGCAGTATGTCGTGACAAAAGATTGAAAAAAATGTTTAAAATTGCAATTGCATTAACCAGTTCTGTTTTGATAAATGGATAAGAATGTTTATTGCTCACTGAACACGAAAAGTGTACTGGTATTGATTAACATTCCATAGGACGAAAGAAAAAAAATGTTGAAACTTCCTGGCAGATCAGCGCACACTCCGCTGCAGAGTGAAAATCTCATTCTGGAAAAAAAATGTTATTTAACGGCCCGTAATTTCATTAATAATCCAAAGCAATTAATCTTCTACGATCTGAACTGACGAAATAATCTACATTAATGATACTTTCAACAAGACTATGAGTATATTCTGAAGCATGGATTCACAAATATTACGCTGATCGCCATACGGTTGTTGTGCGACCTTGAACATCAACTGACAACTGTAGCCCACGTGCTATTGTGCAAAATGGCAACATCGCAATGTTTACAGTCAGCTGTTGCTGCGATAACATGCCAGGCTCGACACAAAGGAAAACGTCAAGGCGTGCAGAAGAGCGTCGACACACAGCCAGGCGCTTTTTTACCTGACAGGGTGTTCAAGGGTTAACCAGGACCTAGGTAACTGCAGACTTTTTTTGTTGTTGTGTAAGTATGTGACTGAAGGTAGGGATACTTCATTTTTAAATGCTCTTGCTTTTATTGTGTATGTGAATTCGCACGATATTTATAATTACAGAAAAATACATTTTTGTCAACAAAATCATGTGGCAGCCACTGGAACCTGGTAGTTCTCCTGTTGACTGGTGTGAAGGAAATTACTTAATATCTCCTGTCATCGCCGAATTCGTTAATACAGTTAGTACCAGTAGTGTTTTCAAAACCTTGATTATATTTTAAATGCAGGCAGATGCATTGTTCCTACTATTGTTATGCATATTGGATACTTTGACATTATTTTTTTTTTCTTTGCAGTTCAGTAACGTGCTGTTCTTTCTCCTGCCGCCACTTTTAATGCATTTATTCAGAGAGTATGCAAGATTTGTTAATCCAGGAATTAATGTCATTTGGGTATTACTGATCGTCGTTGGATTTAGTTCAGCGTATTTTCATGCTACACTTAGTCTCATTGGGCAGCTGCTGGATGAACTCGCAATTTTGTGGGTCTTCATGGCAGCATTTGCCATGTTCTTCCCAAGGAGGTTCTTTCCACATTTCTTTCAAAATGACAGGTAAAAATAACGTATTTTTGTTTCGTGATACTGGCTACTGATCCTTATTAAATCTGTTGTTGAAAATATTTGGGAGGATGACTTTTGGATGTTAAAATTTTGTTAAAGGGATGTATTCGTCACATAAGAATACTTTATTACTAAGTCATGACAGATTCTGAGGGTTACAATTGAATGAGAATTTTAATCCACGTCTGTAAATTCTGTAATATAGCTTAGTTTCATAGACGAAAAAAAAATCCTTCCTTTCATTCTGCACTCATGACCATTGCACTCCACTTTGCAGATGTACTGAACAGTTATTAATCAGATATATCAACAGGTCAGAGTCAGAGATTGCCAATGATAAGCAAGAAAATATTATGTAATTTTGTGTTTTTCTGACAAATGTTTTGTGAATCTGACATTTTACTATCAATTTATTATAGAATTGCATGTTTGTTAAACTACTACTGTAGAGCATGTCTCATTTGATACTACTCTCTTGTTAGCAGTGGGGAAGGAAGAATGTTCAAGTTATTTACTCTCAGCAAGTGGTCTTTAATAATCTTGTGTTACATTTGACTCTTTCTTTACTCACTCTCATCCAAAATAATATGTAATTGTAGGTCAACATTGAGATATAATTAGTTCTATATAGAGCTACCACTCTTCCATTTGATAGCCTTTCATTGTCAAAAATCTTTCTTAGTTGCATTGAGATACCTGCCACACCAATTCTTTCCCTAATTTATTCATTCCTCCCACTGAAAAGTGACTATGCTTTAATACATAATTTGGACCACCTGTTATAGTGAATGAAAAACCATGTACCTTGCCTAGAATTATCCACAATAGTACTGCACTGCTTACCAAGTTCCATTTCTCACTTAAGATGTGATGAATGATAGTCTTAAATGCGTAGAGAATTGTACAGATTAAATAAATAACTGTGAAATAACATGATGATTTGATTGAATTACAGGAAGCTATTTAGCTTGGCAGCAACAGTTATGACAATATTTGCCACAGGCCTGGCAATTCTACACCCAGCTGTAAATGCATTTGCACTAATGACACTTGGAATTCCTGCCTTTTTCTTGCTCATCCATGAATTGAAGAGGTAAGCAGATGACCATTAATGTAAACGTTTATATTTGCTTTCAGATCTTGCAACACATAGGCGTCATCACTCTTGTTTTGGCTTTACTGTGCTTTTCACAGGAAGACTTTGGCTTGGTATGAATCTGTAGTGAAACACTCTTTGCTTTCATACAATGCCCATAGTACTACTGTTGGAACCACTGAAGTGCATTACCTATAATATCTGTGAGTTGGCTGCGTAGGTTCTCCACATTAACTTCTTAAGAGAAAAGAATCTTGATGCTCCATGTAACAGTTAGTGTGCAGAAATATTCTCCTACACCTTTATCCAATTCCATCAGTACTGGTGATGTAACAGTGTTATGACAAAATAACCCTTCCAGTAAATTCACTGCATGAAAAAGATCAGTCCTTTATTTGGCAGAATATCTTAAGATTTTACAATTAAATGTTTCGAGAATGAAAGGCAAATGTTCTGAGTTCGAGTCTCGGTCTGGCACACAGTTTTAATCTGCCAAGAAGTTTCAATTAAATGTTTGTTGCCTGACTTGTTGCTCAAGATAATCACTCCTGTTCCTTTGATTCCTTAAAAGAAGTGAACATAATATGTGGCCTATGACTGGATGTTGGGAATGGAGAGAAAGGAAACTGACACTCTTTGTTGACTGTAATTTATGATGAAATTTTACTGTCCAACATTAGTGAATCAGGAGGGAGCTGCTTGCTTCTGTAAGTGGTAACTGGTATGGGTCAGTATGTTATGTACCTTCCACAGAAGTGCTTTCAGCCTCAAGACTGTTCATATACCAGTTACTGCTCGCAGCCACAATGATCGAGGCCTGTCGCCACCAACGCGTTTTGAGCTCATGGACTTCTTGACTGTTGCCATGGCCTCTCATAACTTTCTCTTGAAGCTAGTGGCTACCTAGCTAGCAAATGTGCTTCCTTGAAGTATGTATGTACACCACATTCATTTGGTGCTCTGCCATTGTGGATTTATGATGCTGCATGTGATATTCGTGCTCCTTTAGTCATGCTGCTTCTGCCTCTCCCATGTAAATTACCTTGCACTCTATCAGCAGATCTCATAAATTCATGGCATGGGCAGTGAATCAATGGGAGATTTGGTGGTATCTACTTTAGTGGTTGCTTTGTTCATGGCACAGAGCAGACAGAAATGCAACTCTACATTAAGCTTCAGACAGTTAATAGGAGATAGTATGTGGTCACCAGTGAACAGTTGTTGACTAGATCTATCTTCATGCCACCAACATAGGATTAATCATATTTTGTATGTCACTCTTTCTTCATTTTCTGCTTTTGATACTTGTAAGAGTTCTTTGGTTGATAACACAGCAATTTTGCAAAGTCTGTGTTGAAATATTATTAATGATTTCATCTCAGAGGCAGAATCTGTTACGGTGAGAGACTGATTTGTAATGTTACCCAAGGTCTAAATTAGGTTGGGAGGTGACAGTTTCATTGAGTGTTAACAAAGACAAATAATTAGAAAGTGAAATCTCTGTTGAAATGACAGATTGATCTGTAGCATAGCCAGAAGTGTAGGTTAGGGTGGAAACTGACATTTTCATTTGCCATTATTACTTGTTTATTTGCATCCAGTGTCCTGAAAGTATATACACTGATCATCCTGAACATTATGACCACCAACCTACTATTGATATAAACCTGTCCAGGCAATAGCAGTGCCACCTGTCCATCTGTAGAATGGGGAAGGCGCATGATCAATTTGAGTTTGGCTGAGGGCAGATTGTTGAGTTTGACTGTGGACAGATTGTGCTGTCATGAGTGTCTTCAACAGATGGCAAAACCAAGATGAAACCACATCCAGACATTGTGGTGTTTGGCAACCACCCGTCATTGCAGATGTCTGACATTGTAGGCTGGGCAGGCTGGTAAAGCAGGACAGGCAACAAACTATGGTGAATCTAACATCAGACTTTAATACTGGGCAGAGGACAAGTGTGTCTAAATACACAGTGCATCAAACACTCCTAATGATGGACCTCTGCAGCCGATGACTCTTGCATGTGCCAATGTTAACACCATAACATCGGCAACTAAGAGTGAAATGAGCACATTATCATTAGCACTGGGTGGTGGTGCAGTGCCAAAGCCCTGCACCGTCTGATGAATCTCAACACTTTCTTCATCATGTCAATGGGAGGGCACGAGTCTGTCATCTTGCAGGGAACAGCTCCTTGGCACCTGTACAACAGGATGCAGACAAGCTAACGGAGGCTCTGGGGGACATTCAGGGAGCATCCACAGGTCCTGTGGAGCTCGTGCAAGACATTATGATGGCCAGTGAGTACCATACACTGGTTGCAGACCACATACACCACGTCATGACGATCATGTTTCCTGATGACAGTGGTATTTTTCAACAAGATAATGCACCAAGCCACAAGGCTAGGAGTGTGACAGAGTGGTTCAAGGTAGTGAGTTCCAATTGATGTGCTGCCCCCCACCTCGCCAGATTTGAGCCTGATCGAACACATCTCAGATGTGATTGAACGTGGTGTCAGAACTGATCGCCTCCCTCCCCAGAAGTCCAGAATTTATGGGAATTAAGTGACTTGTGTGTGAAGATGTGGTGCCAAATCCTTCCAGTGACCTACCAAGGCCTCATTGATTTCATGTCATGATGCCCCATTGCTGTCGTCTGCCAAAGGTGGACATACTGGCTATTAGGTAGGTGGGCATAATGTTCTGGTTGATCAGTGCATATCAATAACAGAAAAACCAGTGTGTGGCAAAAGTAGAAAATGAAAACTTGGTGCAAATTATTAATTATGATTCTCTAAAAAAATAATTTGATAGCTCTCTAGTACATAGCATATTAAGGTTGTTGTTACATTAAATATTTAATACTCCTCATGTGATCAAAATGAAAACATCACTGGCTATATATATTGATCAGACAAAACATTATGGCCACTGCCTACTGTGATGCTGTATGCTGCCTGGTGGCATTGTGGGCATGTGATGTGGTAACATAAATATATAAGCAGAACAGACATGGATAGGAGTCACCTAGTGAAGATATGGACTGCATATGGGGAATTCCATTGAGATATGCAACTTTGACAGAGGCCAGATTATTATTATGCAAAGTCTGTGAATGAGTATCTAGAAAATGGTGAAGCAAGTCAAATGTTCACATGCTACTGTTGTGAGCATTTACGGAAAGAGGTAGAAGAACAGTGAAACTACCACTAGGTGCTAAATATGAGGTTTGGAGGCTTGTGTGCTTTGTAAAGTAGGATAGATGGTGATTTGTGGCATCACTGCCAAAAGAATGCAGTTATGGTGCAAGCACAAGTGTTTTGGAGCACACCGATCATTGTACATTGCTGAACGTGGAGCTCAGCAGCAGACCACCCCTATGTGTTCACATGTTGACCCAACGATATAGTCAGTTAAGGTTGTAGGCGGCACAGGACTATTGGCATTCTACTGTTGATCAATGGAAATGTGTCTGCTCTTTGGGTAAACCGCATTTTTGCTATGTTAGGTTGCTGCTCACCTCCACAAACATAGTCATCTTGGGCGAATGGCAGCTCGAAACATGCAGTGCTGTTATGTTATGGGAAACATTCTCCTGTGCTTGCAAGAGACCTGTGATAGTACGCAGATACACACTGACAGCTGTGAACCACCTGCATCCCTTGATACTTGGTATCTACCCCAATGGTGATGTCATCTTTCAGCAGTATAACTGTCCATGTCTCAGAGCCAGACTGTACTACAGCGGTTTGAGGAGCATTATAGTGAACTTACGTTGATGTCTTGATGACCAAATTTGCCTAATGTAAATCTAACGGAACTCATTTTTGTTGCTATGGGTTGTGATAACCGCATATGAAAAACAATGGTCCATTATTTACACAAATTACATGAACTGTGCATAGACATCTAATGCCAAATACCTCCACAAACCTACCAACAAGCTCTTGGTCCCCTGATACCCAGAATCTGTGATGTATTTCATTTCGAGGCTGCGCAAACATACTATTAAGCAGGTGGTCGTTATGTTTTGCCTCATCAGTGCAAATCAGCTGTTCCACCATTATAACTTCCTGTAATCATCCACAAATCACGTTACCAATGTACCCTTTGATGTTAGTGTGAAAAGCCTCTCATAAAGCTTTAGTCTTTTGCTATTTTTCTTTGAAGTCATGATTTTCTTTATGCTTACATTGCTGTACCCATTAACTCTGAAGGTAGTTCACAGCTTGTGCAGTTCAGACTTTACGTTTCACACATTCAGTGACTCCTCTTAACTCAGTACAGAATTATTCTGCTGTAGGTAGTGGTGGGATGCAGCATGCAGATATCTACTGATGCTTTTGGGCTTCTTGTGAACTGTGTATCCAGGTGTATCATTTAGTGCTGTCCACTTCAGTGTCAAGAAATGGCAACACATCTTTCTTCTCTATTTCCACTGTGAAGTGAATGTTTTGGTGCTGTTTATAGGGATACTGGTGGAACTGACAAAGTTTTCGTTCCACATGCAGGTAGATTACAAAAGTACTGAAGCAAGCATTTTGATTTCAGTAGTGTGCAATGAAGTACAGATTCCTCAGATGTTTCCATGAGGACATCAACTGTTAATGGTGAAAGAGAAATCCACTGTTACGTTGTGTATCTACACATAAAAATTGCCTCTTCACTTGTTAAAGTGGACATCAAGCAATGTTGCACAAGACCACCTAAGTTGGGACAGCTCACTCTCCTAAAATGTTCTCCTCTCTCCCACTAGTACGAATGTGAAGAATGTTATCACAACAAAGCTGATCGTGAGGTATTTGGGCGAGAGGTACTGTGTGACGAAGTGAGCGAATCATTTGCACATGATAGAATATTTCCCACCAGGTGCCATGGCTTTCTTGTTATGTTAACTACCACTCTTGGTGGTCAGGCCTTCCAAGACACTTTTTTTTCCTTTTTTGTTTGAAGTCCTCAGTCTTATGACTGGTTTGAAGCGATCCACCATGAATTCCTCTCATATGTCAACCTCTTAACCTCAGAGTAGCACTTTATTCCTCTCTCTCTCTGCTCCTACAGTGTTTACCCTTTACGGCTCCCTCTAGTACATGAAATTATTCCTTGATGTCTTAAAACAAGTCCTAGCATTCTGTCCCTTTTCCTTGGTCATAATTTTCGAAATGTTTCTTCCTTCATCAATCCTGTGCAGAATGTCATTATTCTTTATTTTATCAGTCCACTTAATTTTCAACATCCTTTTATACCTTGATTCTCTTCTCTGTTGGTTTTTTCACAATCCATAATTCACTATCATGGTGCTCCAATTGTACATTCCCAGCAATTTCTTCCACCTTTTAAGCCCAATTTTTGATACTAGAAGACTTATCCTGGCCAGAGAGGAGCTTTGCCTGTGCTGATCTGCTTTTTATTTCATCCTTGCTTTGTTCAAAATGGGTAATTTTACATCTGTTGTTGTTGTTGTTGTCTTCAACCCAGAGACTGGTTTGCTGCAGATCTTCATGCTACTCTATCCTGTGCAAGCTTCATCTCCCAGTACCTACTGCAACCTACATCCTTCTGAATCTGTTTAGTGTATTCATCTCTTGGTCTCACTCTACGATTTTTACGCTCCATGCTTCCCTCCAATACTAAATTGGTGATCCCTTGATGCCTCAGAATATGCCCTACCAACCGATCCCTTTTTCTAGTCAAGTTGTGCAACAAAATTCTCTTCTCTCCAATTCTATTCAATACCTCCTCATTAGTGATGTGATCTACCCATCTAATCTTCAGCGTTCTTCTAGCACCACATTTCGAAAGCTTCTATTCTCTTCTTGTATAAACTATGTATCAACCATGTTTCACTTCCATACATGGCTACACTCCATACAAATACTTTCAGAAACGATTTCCTGACACTTAAATTTATACTCAATGTTAACAGATTTCTCTTCTTCAGAAACGCTTTCCTTGCCATTGCCAGTCTACATTTTATATCCTCTCTACTTCAACCATCATCAGTTATTTTGCTCCCCAAATAGCAAAACTCATTTACTACTTTAAGTGTCTCATTTCCTGATCTAATACCGTCAGCATCACATGATTTAATCTGCCTACATTCCATTATCCTCATTTTGCTTTTGTTAATGATCATCTTACATCTTCCTTTCAAGACCCTGTCAATTCCGTTCAGCTGCTCTTCCAGGTCCTTTGCTGCCTCCGACAGAACTACAGTGTCATTGGCAAACCTCAAAGTTTTCATTTCTTCTCCATGGATTCTAATTCCTACTCCAGATTTTTCCTTTGTTTCCTTTACTGCTTGCTCAGTATGCAGATTGAATAGCAGTGGGGAGAGGCTACAACCCTGTCTCACTTCCTTCCCAACCACTGCTTCCCTTTCATGCCTCTCGATTCTTATAACTGCCATCTTGTTTCTGTACAAATTGTAAATAGCCTTTCACTCCCTGTATTTTACCCCTGCCACCTCTGAATTTGAAAGATTGTATTCCAGTCAACATTGTCAAAAGCTTTCTCCACGTCTACAAATCATAGGAATGTAGGTTTGCCTTTCCTTAATCTATTTTCTGAGAGAAGTCGTAGGGTCAGTATTGCCTCACGTGTTCAAACATTTCTACGGAATCCAAACTGACCTTCCCCGAGGTCAGCTTCTACCAGTTTTTCCATTCGTCTGTAAAGAATTCATGTTAGTATTTTGCAGCTGTGGCTTATTAAACTGATAGTTCGGTGATTTTCACATCTGTCAACACCTGCTTTCTTTGGGATTGGAATTATTATATTTTTCTTGAAGTCTGAGGGTATTTCGCCTGTCTCATACATCTTGCTCACCAGATGGTAGAGTTTTGTCAGGACTGGCTCTCCCAAGGCCATCAGTAGTTCCAATGGAATGTTGTCTACTCCGGGGGCCTTGTTTAGACTCAGGTCTTTCAGTGCTCTGTCAAACTGTTCACGCAGTATCGTATCTCCCATTTCATCTTCATCTACATCGTCTTCCATTTTCATAATATTGTCCTCAAGTACATCGCCCTTTCATAGACCCTCTATATACTCCTTCCACCTTTCTGCTTTCCCTTCTTTGCTTAGAACTGGGTTTCCATCTGAGCTCTTGATGTTCATACAAGTGGTTCTCTTATCTCGAAAGATCTCCTTAATTTTCCTGTAGGCAGTATCTATCTTACCCCTAGTGCCTCTACATCTTTACATTTGTCCTCTAACCATCCCTGCTTAGCCATTTTGCACTTCCTGTCGATCTCATTTTTGAGATGTTTTTATTCCTTTTTGCCTGGTTCGTCTACTGGATTTTTGTATTTCCTCCTTTCATAAATTAAGTTCAGTATCTCTTCTGTTACCCAAGGATTTCTATTAGCCCTTATACTTTTACCTATTGCTGCCTTCACTATTTCATATCTCAAAGCTACCCATTATTCTTCTACTGTATTTCTTTCCCCCATTCTAGACAATTGTTCCCTAATGCTCTTCCTGAAACACTCTGCAACCTCTGGTTCTTTCAGTTTATCCAGGTCCCATCTCCTTAAATTCCCACCTTTTTTGCAGTTTCTTCAGTTTTAATCTACAGTTCATAACAAATAGATTGTAGTCAGAGTTCACATTTGCCCCTGGAAATGTCTTACAATTTAAAACCTGGTTCCTAAATCTCTGTCTTACGATTAGCTAATCTATCTGAAACCTTTGAGTATGTCCAGGGTTCTTCCATGTATACAACCTTCTTTCATGATTCTTGAACCAAATGTTAGCTATGATTAAGTTATGCTCTGTGCAAAATTTTACCAGAGAGCTTCCTCTTTTGTTTCTTAGCCCCAATCCATATTCACCTACTATGTTTCCTTCCTCTCCCTTTTCCTACTCTCAAATTCCAGGCACCCATGACTATTAAATTTTCGTCTCCCTTCACTACCTGAATAATTTCTTTTATCTCGTCATACATTTCATCAATTTTTTCATCATCTGCAGAGCTAGTTGGCATATAAACTTGTACTACTGTGGTAGGCCTGGGCTTCGTATCTATCTTGGCCACAATAATGCGTTCACTATGCTGTTTGTAGTAGCTTACCCGCATACCTTTTCTTTCATTATTAAACCTATTCCTGCATTACCCCTATTCGATTTTCTGTTTATAACCCTGTATTCACCTGATCAGAAGTCTTGTTCCTCCTGCCACCGAGCTTCACTAATTCCCACTATATCTAACTTTAACCTATCCATTTCCCTTTTTAAATTTTCTAACCTATCTGCTTGATTAAGGGATCTGACATTCCATTCTGCGACCCGTAGAACGCCAGTTTTCTTTCTCCTCATATCAAGGTTACTCCTGATAACAAGATAACTCTAAGGTAACAGAATTCTGTAATTTCATCTACTTTGTGGTCCCCAATTTTTGATAAGTGCATCATTTATCTCATTTCTGCTACATCTCTTTTCTTTAGTCTTTCTTCATGTTACTCTCAGTACATATTCTGTACTCAATAGCCTGTTCATTTAATTCAATGCATATTGTAACTCACCTTCACTTACACTGAGGATAGCAATGTTGTCAGCATAAATTATCACTGATAGCTTTCGCCATATTAAACCCAGTCTTAAAAACCTTTCTTAAATTTCTGTAATAGAGATTGGACAGTAGGGACAAAAGACAACATCCTTTTAATCCTATGTTCTTGGCCCTCCGTTTTAATTTTTCCTTATTGGTTCTTGTACATATTGTATAGTATCTGTCTTTCCCTTTAGCTTACTCCTACTTTTCTCATAATTTTGAAGATCTTGTCTCATTCTACATTGTCAGTTGCTTTTCACAGGTTGAAAAAGCCTTTGAATTTGTGTGTATTTTTTCGTACATTTTAAAAACAGATTCCAAGACTTACCAAGCTGGAAAGCACCGGTAGATAGGCACAATAAATAAACACACACACACACACACACACACACACACACACACACACACACACACACACACACACAGAATTTCTAGCTTTCGCAACCGACGGTTGCTTCTTCAGGAAATAGGGCAGGAGAGGGAAAGACGAAAGGATGTGGGTTTTAAGGGAGAGGGTAAGGAGTCATTCCAATCCCGGGAGTGGAAAGACTTCCTTATACATGTCTGCTTGTGCGGATGGATATTTGTGTGTGTGCGTGAGTGTACACCTATCCTTTTTTCCCCCTAAGGGAAGTCTTTCCGCTTCCGGGATTGAAAGGACTCCTTACCCTCTCCCTTAAAACCCACATCCTTTCATCTTTCCCTCTTCTGCCCTCTTTCCTGAAGAAGCAACCGTCGGTTGCGAAAACTAGAAATTCTGTGTGTGTGTTTGTGTGTTTTATTTATTGTGCCTATCTACCGGCGCTTTCCTGCTTGGTAAGTCTTGGAATCTTTGTTTTTAATATATTTTTCTCATGTGGAAGTTTCTTTCTATTTTATTTACTACAGTTTAATGTTCATTGAGTCATTGGGTTGTGGCGGTGGTGTGGGGGGAGTTCTGTGTCTTATGAACAAAACTATGCATTCTCATGTATTTTGTTACCTGAACAGTTGCTTCCTATTATAGATAATGATAGATGGCTTATTCATTAGGGTTGTACAATTCTCCACTTTACAGCTCAAGTTAAGAAATATGCACAAGACATTGTTACAGAATAGAAGTCTCTGATAAAAGTAATTCTGCCAGAGGTCTGTCCTTGGTGAGGCTAACATTTTTGACCAATTCAGCCAGGCTAAAGAAGGGATGTAGGTTTTAATCCAGACTGAAGGGATGGAATAAGTTGCTCAAAAACTGAATCGGAAGACAATCAACATGCAGGGGAAAAGTGGCCTGAAAGTAATGTGCAGATTCCACAGCGCTAAAAAGTAAGTTGGTTATAAATCATCAGTCAAACTCTAGAGATAGAACTAAATGTAAATGTAATCAGAAGATGGTAAAAATCAGAAACAAATGAGGAAAATATAAGATATGGGACACATGAAAAAACTATAAATAGCTGTAATGTGACAATGATTAGAGACAAAAGAGTATAATACAAAACAGAAATTTAAAAAATGAGGAAGGGTGGTGTGAATAGAGAATACAAGGGGGGAAACGTCAATCACAGAGTTAGACTGGTTGAATAGTGAGAGCCAATAACAGGTTGCAAAGGCAACTTCCATCTGCAGTGTTTTTAATCTCTGTTGTTGGTACTGAGAACCTATCCAACACAAATGCTTCAGTCATCTGGAGATGGTAGTTAGATTCTAAGCACAAAACGGAATGCAAGTCCACACACTTTAAATTTACACTGTTCACGTAAGCCTTGGCTCTTGGATTTTTCTTCATTAACTTTCTCTCTCCGCTTATCAATATTATGAGAAGGAAAGTTGCTACTCAACATATAGCGGAGGTGTTGAGTCGCATATAGTTACAACAAAAAGACTCTCACAATTATAATAAAAAATTAGTGAACTCAGTTGCCCGAGACTGCAGCCGCGCGCGCGCACGTGTGTGTGTGTGTGTGTGTGTGTGTGTGTGTGTGTGTGTGTGTGTGCGCATCTGCTATATGGTGAGCAGTAACTTTCCTTTTCATAATATTGTTACATTCCATCCTGGATTTTCCATTGTTTGATCCCTTCACTTATCTATTTACATAGTACATTATTTTCTCTATCACCTGTGTACCGATATGCTTGCTTTCTTTTTATTTATTTTTGTGTTTCGTTCCTTGTAGCCACATTTTTTTTCTGTCTAAAATTTCATTTATATTGTTTAGATGAAATTTCTTTTGACTTCGGTTCTGACCTCTTCATTATCAACAACTCATTATTTGTGCTTTGGTGTTTGTTTATAACCTGTTTCTCAATTTTTGCTTCTGACTCAGTCCCTGTTCCTTACACCCTTCGGAATATAATATTTGGAGCAACTTCTCTTGCCCTCTCACAGAACTACGTCTCAACAATTATTTTCCTATTTTCTATTTTTTTCTTATCCTTTTTATGTATTTTTTTAAAGCTGTGGAAACCAGTCATAAGTATTTCGTTTTTCCCTATCAGTTTTCTTCAACTTGTTCTTGTTTTGGAAATTGGTAAATAAAAATTCCTTCTACCTCTAAAATATGTTTTTATGACAGTATCATAAAAAGTGTAGACTGCTATTCATGATAAAGAGGAGACACTGAGTCACAGATAGGCATAACAAAAGACTTTTATACATATGTGGTTTTGGCCACACACATTCACATAAGCACAGCCACCAAGGCGAGCAGTGTAGCGTAGCAGCGGCCGATGGAAAAAGCAGTCTGAGGGTGTTTTTGGATGAGTAGGAGGCTGAGTCGGGCAGTGGGAGCAGTAGCAGGGTGGGGGTTGAGGGGAGGTGTAATGCTGCTTGAGGGTGCATGCAGGGATGTGGTGGGGACAGTGTAGGGCTGTTATAGTTGAGGCAGCATAAGATGATCCCTGACAGCTTGTAGTTCTGTTGCCAGCTTTCAACTGTGAAGTGCTAATGCCTGCAGGTGTTAATAACAGCTAATACAGAGCTGTGATAACAATGAGGCATTGCCATGGAAATGTTTACAAAATCACATTACATTAAAGGATGAGATAGGCCTCTGAAGCTGCTGTGCCCAGCTTACTGCAGCAGTCAGGGACCAAATTACACCAACTCAATTATAGTGGCAGTTGAGAGGTTTGAGGGGGAGGAGGAGGAAAAAGGTAGTTCTGGTGTGGGAGCAGGGAAGGGGAGAGGTGAGTGAAGGCCAGAGGCTAGCTAAGGTCGAGGCCACAGGGTTACAGGAATGTAGGATATACGAGGTGCGTTCAAAAAGTAAAGTGACTTTATATTCTTATGAAAAAATTTCTGTTTATTCATCAGTATTCGTTTTCCCCTTCAGAGTAGTCCCACTCAGATTCAATACATTTGTGCCAGCACTTCTTCCAATCCTCGAAGCACTTTTTGGTACAGCTTTGAGTACGTTCAGTGATGTAGTTTTTATTTCCTCAATCGTTGAAAATCTTCATCCTTTCATAGGTCTCTTCTGTTTTGGGAACAGGAAAAAGTCACAGTGGGCCAAATCCAGTGAATGTGGTGGCTGAGGCATGATTGTCATGGTGTTTTTGGCCAATAAATCTCTCACAAGCAATAATGAATGAAGAGGTGTATTGTCATGATGCAAAAGCCATGAATTGTTTTTCCGCAATTCTGGACTTTTTTGTGTGTTGCTTCTCACAAACAGCACATAACATCAAGGTAATACTCCTTATTGACCGTACAACCTTGAGACAAAAGTTGATGATGCACTACACCATGGTAATTGAAAAAAAATCAGTGAGCAATACTTTGACATTTGATCGAACTTGGCATGCTTTCTTCTGTCTTGGCTCTCCAGGATGCTTCCATTGGGATGATTGGGCTTTTGTTTGAATGTCATAATGTTTTGTCGCCAGTTATGACCCTCTTGAGCAGATCACAATCATCATTGACTTCATTCAAGAGCTCCTGAGTGATGCTCATGCGACGGTTCTTCTGATCAAAATTGAGAAGTTTTGGAATAAACTTCACTGACATATGTCTCATGCCCCAAAGATCTGAAAAAATTGCTTGACATGAACTGACCGATATGCCAACATCCTCAGCAACTTCTCTTCGATAATTTGACGATTTTCCAAAACAATTTTCTTCATAGTTTAAACATTGTCATGTTGTTGTTGTGCTGGGACATCCAGAGTGAGGTTCGTCAATGGCATCTTCTCGGCCATCATGGAAGATCTTGTGCCACTTGTAAACGTTTTTTACTTGGAACAGACTCACCGTATGCCATTGTCAATATTTCGAATGTTTTAGAGCACTTGATTCCATTTTTCACACAAAATTTGATGCAAATTCTTTATCCATTTTTTATAGTAATTGAAAATTGCCGAGCACACTAAAAAAGTCTATCCTTTCTATCTGTCACAAACAAGTGAAGTATGCTGTATACTTGAAACTGAAAACATACATTCGGAACATGTGTACCAGCATACAAAAAAAAAAAGATTGATAATCGAATATACATTGCCCGCACAATTTGAAAAGTCACCCTACCATTTGAACAGCCCTCGTATTGTAGGGAGAGTTTGTGCCTGCGTAGTTCAGGAAAGCTGGTGTTGATAGGAAGAATCCAGATGGCCCAGGCTGTGAAACATTGAAGTGAAGCATGTTGCAGTGTTCAGCAACTGTGTGGTCTAGCTGTCTCTTGGCCTCAGGTTTTCAGTAGCTATTCATGTTGACAGACAGCTTGTTTGCTGTCATGACCATGTAGAAAGCAGCAGTGGTTGCAGCTTAGTTTTGTAGATCATGTGACTACTTTCAGAGATACTCCTACCTTTGATGGGACTGATGATGCCTATAACTGGACTGGAGTAGGTGGTGGTGGGAAGATGTATGGAACAGGTCTTGCATCTAAGTCTATTGCAGGGATTTGAGCAGTGAGGCAAGGGTTGAGAGCAAGGATGAATTAGTGATGGACAGTTATATTGTGTAAGTTTGGTGGGTGGCAGAATACCACTGCGGGAGTGCTGGGAAAGGTAGTGGGTAGGATAATCCTATTTTAGTTCATGACGAGAGGTTGTCAGATCTCTGGTGGAGAATGTGATTCAGTTGCTCTAGTCCTGGATGTTACAGTGGGAATGTTGGAGGTGAATGTGACTGGAGAGATAAGGAACAACAAATCTCTTGGTTTGTGATGGCTTCAGTGAGACAGGTGGTATATTTGGAAAGGGACTGCTCATTACTATAGGTATGATACCCACTTATGGTTAGGCTATAAGGAATGCACTTCTTGGTGTGGAATGGGTGGCAGTTGTCAGAGTGGAGGTATTGCTGGTGGTTGGTGGGTTTGGTATGGACAGAGGTACTTGTGTACCCATCTTTGAGGTGGAGGTCAACATCGAGGATTGAGGTGGACCAGGTAAAGTGAGAAGATGTTGAGGTTCTGGAGGAATGTGGATAGTGTGTCTGTACCCTCAGTCCAGATAACAAAGAAGTTATCAGTGAATGTGAGCCAGGTAAGTGTTTTGGGATTCTGGGTGGTTAGGAAAGATTCCTCTAGATGGCTCGTGAATAGGTTGACATAAAATGGTGCCATGTGGGGGTCCATTGCTGTACCATCAATTTGACTGTAGGAGATACCTTCAAAACTGAAGCAATTGTAGGTGAGTATATAGTTGGTCAGGTTGATAAAGGAAGAGGTTGTGTGTTTGAAGTCAGGTGGGGGGGTATTGGGAAAGTTAGTGTTCAATAGCAATAAGTCCAGGTGCAAAAGGGATGTTAGTGTAGAGGGAAGTAGCACCAGTAGTGATGAGCAGGAAACTGTGTGGTAAAGGAACAAGAACTGTGCAGAGTCAGTGGAGGAAATGATTGGTGTCTTTTATATAGAAGGGTAGGTTATTGGTAACAGGTTGATGATGTTGGCCCATGATGATAGAGATTCTCTCAATGGAGGGCACATTAACCAGCCACAGTGGGGTGTCCTACGTGGATGAGTCTGTGGGCTGTAGGAAGTGTGTAGAAGGTAGGAGAGGAGTGTGGGGAGTGGTAGGGGGGGGAGAGAGAGAGAGAGAGAGAGAGAGAGAGAGAGAGAGAGAGAGAGAGAGAGAGAGAGAGAGAGAGAGAGATTCTGGGATGGGCCTGTTGATTTGTTGAAAGACCGAAGATCCTGTTGTACTTCTGGAATGGGGCACCTGCGGCGGGGTTTCAAGGTGGATGCATCTGACAGCTGGCGGAGTCCCTCTGCTAGGAAATACCTGCAGGTCAAAACTACAGTAGTTGAGTCTTTGCCTGCAGGTAGGATTATAAGGTTGGGATCAGTTTTAGTTGGTGGATTGTGATTCTTTCTGTGGATGAAAGATTAGTTTCATGTTGAGGGATTTGGGGAATGATGGTGAGGCAAGGTTTGAGATTAAGAAATTCTTGAACGTTAATAGAGGGTAATTTGGGTTATTGGGGTTGGATCTCAGCTGGATGGCCGAGTGATCTAACTCAGGCAGGGTTTAACATTGGATTTGTATTATGTTATTTATAACTGATGGTAATTTGTATTTCCTTTGTGTTAATTACATTTGGATTTGAGTGTTATTTGTTTGTGTATTTAGGTGTCCGTGCTGGCGGGTATACCGTCTGGGAGTGCGCTGTGCAGCTGTGTGGCTGCTAGCAGTTACCTGCTGGCTGAATGACAGGCTTCTGTGTGACACCTGGCTGTCCCTCAACTTTCCATACTTACATGCTCTGTGGCATGTGCTGATCTTCATAGCATCCTACACTGCATGCGTGCTGTTTGCATACTTTGCTGTCCAAGAGGAACGTCCAGAGCAGACACCTATGCTGCGGTACTGGCCTAGAGATGACTTTGAACTAGGAATCCCATATGTTTCAATTCGTTGCTACTATAAAAATCACAAGAATGAAATATAAATCAAATGAGCTAATGCCCTTATGTTCAGTGTTGCTAGATGTATACCAAATAATATTCATAGTTTTTTTAACATTTTTACATTATTGTATAGTAACTACAATAACATTCTGCTGTTACTGGTATGTTTGTGGTATGCCACTGTCTTGTAATTAATATTCCAACCTTTTCCCGCCTCAGATGAACAAATTGTCCACAGTTATTGGTAACAACCCTAACAACGAATTTATAATGTAAAATTATACAATTTCTGTTAAAAAGAAACTTAATATATTTAATTTATTTAACAGAAGTATTGGCACATGTAGTTGCCAGAGTTTAAAAAGAGAAAGTATGATCTGTATGTGTATCCATACAGAGGTTTATAGCAATATATTTTTTATTTAATTTAATTTCTCACCATGTTGTAAATATTAGTAATATGTGAATGTTTTTTGTTCATAAAACTAGTTGCTGAGTGCAATATTTAATCACTACTTAAACTTTGTACCATACAGAGTAGGATAAACAGTGTTACCCTAGTAATTAAATGTTCAGTTGATGTTTAAGTTTAAACAGCTTTTGTTTGTCTGTAAATACTTGTAATTTGTTTAAGACTGTTGAGGAGGTGAACTTGTAAACAGGAGATGATTCATGAAACAAGTATCTGCAATATCTATATAGGGCTGCTCCCAGTTAAGAGTGCCAAGCATCAAAGCAGGAACATCATTATAATTAACACCTTCTGCCATTGAAATATATGGTGTATCTGTTTTGAAAGATTCCATAACAATACAAACAAATTCAGTGGAAAAGAGCCTAGCCGGATGTGTTACTGTTCTGCACTACATTCAGAATGAACTTAAAAATCAGGTCATTTATACAGGATACAATAACAAAAGTAACTGCAATAATGTAATTTTTCATTAATTTATGTTATATTATCATCTATATTATTGAGTGCTATATAGATGTAATTTCTTTACTTGCTGCTAGAAGTGATTATCAAGACCAATTCTAAGAGTAGATATAAGGTTGCATATTGAAAAACGTTTTTCTCCAAGTAATGCATTAGCACCCATGTCATCATCAGACACTAAAGGCAACCTATTGTTGGTGTGCCACCCTTCTCTGTCCTCACCATTTGGTCACAGTTACTGCAATTCATTCCATTGTAATATGGATGTTCAAGGCCAGCGTACTGATTTTTTTCTCAGTATTTTTCTTTCAAGATGTGATCTATGAACCTTTTATGTGAAATTAGGTGTTCACTTAATTCAGTTTTTCTTCTCTCTGTCATGTTAATCAGAGTCCTTTTCTCTTCAGTTTCTTTTAATATTTATTCATTAGACTTACTTCCTTTCAATATAGGGTGTTTTTGTGGCTCTTCTCTATACCCAGCACTCTAATTTTTTTCTCTTTAGTCCACCGTTCACAGCCATAACTTAAAATGGTGCAAAAAGTTATTCTTATTTCTGAATGCTTACTGAATCATTGCAGTCCCTTTTTTAAATATCCATTATACTTATGTTGCTTGCTATTGTACTTCCTGAGTAGCTAAATTGATTTACTTGCGGTAGCATTTTACTCCGTACCTTAATGTTTGCCTTTACTTGTCTTTTCAATTTATTTAGCACAATTATTTTAGTCTTGTTTGCCTCTAGTTTATGTGTATCCAAGGCATTGGACAAACTTTTAGTGTAAAGTTCATATTGTTACCAGAATTTGCTAAGATGATTATATCAGTAGCAAATCAAATACACTGTAATTTTTTCCAATTAATTTTGATCTCTTTGGTGCTGCTTTTCATTGTTCATGTTGCACTGGCTATAAATAAATAAGGATAGCACACATGTGATAATCTTGAATATATTTGGCAATTTTCACTAGTCATTGCTAACCCCTGATATGAACTTATTTGGCTTATTAAGGGGCAGGCCTCTTCAACACACAAATTAGTGGAGGGAGACTCTTGAAATGAATGACTGTTGCTAAATGTGAAACTTTATTCCTCCTGCTGGCTGCTAAACTGCTGGCATCAATTCAAACTATATTGAAATTTTTTTCTGAAGCAATAACTTTGGCTACAAGAAGTTTGCTATTTTCTTATATACAGTGTATGCAGTTATGCGGAGAAAAAAAATCTGAAGTGATGAACTCCTGCAATTTTCCAACACTAATCTATTTAAACATCTATTTAATATTTCTTGCCTGTTTTGTAGTAATTACTTGTAGAGAAAGTTAATTTCCTTCTTGCATGTAGTACATGGAAAGTATTGGGGCCAACAGGAAATATGTCTTTGTAACTGATTATGAGTCATTAATACATGGCACTTGTATTCCTAGCAGCGTAAAAACATTTGCTTTCATGAGTCTTGGAATTTAAATTTGAAACTGCTCACTTTTTTTGTACTTCCTGCTGTACACTGTCCAGTCACACTAACATGGCCACCTGTCAAAAGCCTGAATAGCCACCTTTTACTGTGTAAACTAATTTGAAATGTGGAGGAATCAAATCAGTGAGGTGGAAGGTACTGACAGGGACACAGAGCTGTGCTCCCCCCCCCCCCCCCCCCCTCCTCTCCCTCCGTACCGTGGCCAGCTGTGCAAGGTTTTGCGACTGAGGAGCCATAGTGCGAACAGCTTGATTGAAGTGGTGCCTCCACATTCTCAACTGGGTTTAAATCTTGGGATGGCCAGGGGTGTATGGTAAACTTATCTGGTTCTCTTTGAACCAGGCACTTACACTGCGAGCTGTGTGACGCATTGCACTATCCTGCTGGTAGACGCCACTGTGCTGAGGAAAAACAAGCTGTATGTGGGAGTGGGCATGGTTCCCAATGATACATGCATACTTGTGTTGGTTCATAGTGCCAACCAGAATGACGAGATGACCCAGGGAATGCCACACAATTGCTCCCCAGACAATATCATTTGCAGGGTATTTGCTTTAAGATGTTTCACACTGTACACACCAATGGCACCTGTCCAATGATGCATAAAATGTGATTCATCTTAAAAGGGCACCTGTCGCCACTCACTGAATGTCTAGTTGTGGTACTGGTGTGCATATTCCAGCCTTCATCGCTGATGAACATCAGTCAGTTTGGGTGTATGAACCAGCAGTGTGCTGTGGAGATCCATTTGCAGCACTGTTCACTGAAATGTCATTGGTTAATCTGGAAATTCAGTTGCTCAACAGTTGCAAGTCTGTTTGCCTGTACGCATATTCGCAGCTGTCATTCACCACTTCGGCACTGATTTTGGATTGCACCATTTTACCATGCATGGTATACTTTAACCATGGTGGCATGCGGACAGTTTACGAACTTAGCCATTTCGGAAACGCTTCCACTGTGGCTCAAAATCCAGTTATCATGCCCTTTTTGACATCAGATAAATCACTAAGTTTCCATATTACAACAAAGGTTGCACAGTTTTTTGCATTTTGTAACGTGCTTTATGTACACCCTACAATGGTAATGCTGCTGCCTGCTGTCTGTAAATGGTTACTGCATGCTGACATCGAACATATGTGTTGGTCATATTAATGTGACTGGACTGTGTATTACCCACCATGTATGGATTTCTGTTGTAACTGTTGAGAGACTACTTCTTGCCTATGTGATTAAAAGGGAATATGCTAAATGATAATTGTATGTGCAGTATTTTGCTTTGAATTTTGAAAATTTCTTGCCCTCTCTAGTCTGAATCTTTACTTATTTACTATTACATGCTGGTCTTGTATTTAGGTGCTTCATTAAACACTTTGATTTATTTCATATTGTGTATTACCCTGATTGTATTTTTTGCCATATTGGTCTCTGATGATGTATTACAATGTTACAGGTAATGGAAACTGTAATTTTTAGAAATCTGCCTTGAGATTCAGAGGTGGAATTTCATATTATAGAGGAGTCTCTGATCTTGTAATCTGTAACACAATAAACTTAAATATTTTTTAATAATTTTTGTGTGTGAACCAGAAATGTGATTCACTGTGTTGGGTATGCTCAGAAAGAAGAGACTGAATCTCTCAGCACATGTTACATTGTCTGTGGCACAGTTTTAATATTGGATATTGGGGACGAACTTATGATCTGCTCATTCTGAATAAATATTTTATTTTCTACCATTAGTGTGTCAAAAGGTAGAACCATCAGAGGACACTGACATAACTGATGAGTAATTAGAGTATGGTGCATGTGTGTCAAGAGAAATTACATTTAAAAACTGTGCTTAGTGAGTACAAATTTCTGGTGTTATGTAATTGAACATTACCTGATTCTTTGACAGCTAAATCTTAAATACCAAAGATAATAAACTTTTGTATAATATAGTTCAACATTTTGTATGATTGTATTTTGATAAGAGAAATAAAAAATGAAGAATTATGTTGCGTAACACAATAGTTTATCTTGTTATTAAGTATGAAAATTAGTTAGATGCTGATATCTCCTAACTGAGCTACTTAAATTTAACTGAGAGCAGTGTTTTGCCTCAAAAAGCAGTCTGCAACTTTTTATATACCAGTTTTCCAGTTGCCATTTTACCATAAAAATTATTTATATAAGATATATACAATAAATCTTTGAATCATTGTATATTTTACATTGACAGTGGAGGAAATGTTGAGAAGCAGACAGGCACATTTATATAAAAAAAAATATTGTTCTTATTTCTTCCTGGATTTCCCATTATACTTTATACTTTATACTTTATACGAAAGATTTGAGATTGTTGAAACCTGTTTACGCAGGTCCTCCATGATTCCATCTATCCATCTGGTTCTCAAACGGCCCTATCCTCTGACATCTTGGATATCATTTTAGTCACTTCTGTATCAGACCAATGCCACATGCTACCCCCATCTCAGTGTGCCTGATTTCACTATTACTCTAACAGATGGATTCTTATATACTGTCTAGCTCATGACTGTACCACCACCACCACCTCCTCATCCTCCATCTTCTTCTTTCAAAGTTTGGCCCAATGATTTTTCAAAGTACCTTCCTTTCAAAGGCACCTAGGATTCCAACATATTTTGATGTTAATGGTGAAGTTTTCTGAAGCTTAAGTGTTTATAAATCATTAATTTGGTGAAAAGAGGTAATAGCCTTGTGAGAAAAATAGTGGTATTTTCTAATAGGCTTTGTTGCCTGCTATTTATCTGTTTCATTTCATAATTGGTGTCATTTTAGTGGATAAATGTCAATCCCAGATATTGAAACTGCTTTCCTCTCCAAAAGTACATGTTTAGCATGAGGATGACTTGCTCTTCCAGCAGCCATATATTTATATTCTGTTGTTTGATATCCAGTCCTATATACCTATCAGCTGCTAAAGTGTGATGAATGTCTCCTCCATTGCCTTCCTAATTCTTGCGACTACACCTATGTCACTGACATGAGATATTATTCAATGGAAAATCCAGGATGGAATATAAAAATATTGTGAAAAGGAAAGTTGCTACTCACCATACAGTGGAGATGCTGAATGACAGATAGGCACAACAAAAAGATATCACAAATATAGCTTTCTGCCAGTAAGGCCTTTGTCAGAATTAAATGGCAAACACACACACACACACACACACACACACACACACACACACACACACACACACACACACACACACACGAACACACACACCTGTTGTGAGAGTTTTCTGCGTGAGTGTGTATGCTTGTGTTTGCTGACAAATGCCTTCCTGGCTGAAAGCTATATTTGTGCCTATCTGCGACTCAGCATCTCCGCTATATGGTGAGTAACAACTTTCCTTTTCACAATATTGTTACATGGACATTCCCTAGCATAACAGGTCTGCATACCTCCTGACCGTCTTCAAGGCAACATTAAAAAGGCAGCAAGCCAGTGCATCTCCTTGCCTTGCACCATTTTGTATATCTAGTGGATTAGACACCAGTCCTCCCATTCTTACACTACTCTATATCTGATTCATTGGGATTAATTTTAGGAATTCGCCAGAAGTTCCTACTTCAGTCATGGTACAATGCAGATTTTCGCTGTCTATGCTATCATATGCTGCTTCGTAGTCAATGGCAAGGCTTTTGTAAAATTTTCCTTAGGGTTAATATCTGATCTACTGTTGATGTTGCTGGGAGTGATCTACATTTGTATGAGCCAGTCTCTCTCAGAACAGACGGTCAAACAGTATGTTGGAGAATATACCCCAAGTTTAGTGATAATATTAGAGAAGGAAAGTTCCTACTCATCACATAACGGAGATGCTGAGTCGCAGGAAGTAGTAGTAGTAGTAGTAGTATTAGTAGTAGTATTCTGCCTTACAGCATTTCTTGTCATGGGTTAAGCCTCTTCCACTTTTGCCTGGCCATAGCCAGTCTTTTCATTTCTGAATATTTGTCTCCTTGGATATTGTCCAGCGTGTGATATCTTCTTTTTCCTCTTCCCCTTTTTCCCCTTCACCTTTCGTTCTATTCTTTCCTTCAATAAACATTCCCTCCTCAAACCATGTTCAATCCAGTTCCGTTTTCTCTTTCTAATGACTTTCAGCAAATACTTCATTTCTCACTCGGTCTTCCCATTTCACTTTTTCCATTCTTCTCCATATCCACATCTCTAGTGTCTCCAATCTTTTATCTCCCTTTCTCAATGTCCAGGTCTCCGCACCATACAGTGCAATGCTCCAGATGTAACACTTGGCAAGTATTTTCCTCAGATATTTGTTTAGTGATCCACAAAGTAATTACTGTTTACTCTTGAATCCTTCTTTTGCCACTGCAATTATGTTCCTAATTTCTGTTGAGCAATAAATATCATCCATTATTACACTTCCAAAGTAACTGTAAAGTTATTCACTTGCTCTATTTCCTCTCCCTCTATTTTCATACAGCATTTTCTCCCCTTTCCTCCAATTACCATGCTTTTAGTTTTCTTCTTTTTAATCTTCATTCCATATCCTTCTAATTTTGTGTTTAAATCATCTAACGTTTGTCCCATCTCTCTTGCACTATCTGGCATCACAACCATGTCATCTGCAAATTTATACACTCCACTCTCTGACTTCCTATACAAACTCCTCTCCTTCCATCAAAACTTTCATTAATAATTTCCTCCAGATAGATATCGAACAGTGTTGGTGATAAACAACCACATTGTCTTACACCTCTTCCCAGTTCAATTTCTTCACTCATCACACCTCCTATTCTTACTTTAGCACTCTGGTTCAAATATAAATTTCTAATTAGCCATCTATCCTTCCAGTCAACTCCATGTTTCCTTAGGATTTACATCAGTTTGTTCCAAGACTAATGAACACAACATACCCCTTCCTTTTCTTCTCCATGTACCTCTCCCCTATCACTCTATGCTGAATGGCATCTCTAGTTCCCACTCCTTGCCTGAAACCAACTTGTTCATCTCCTATCAGACAGTTCAACTTTCCATATAGCCTTCTGTTGAGTGTCCTGTGCAAGACATTGGTTGCATGCGATACCAGGCTCACTGTTCTATGTTCTTTACACTTTTTGCTGTTCTTTTTCTTTTCTTACGGGTATTGCGATACTTACTGTAAAGTCCTTTTGCCATTTTCCTGTCATGTATATTTGATTACACAATTCAACCAACTTCCTTTTTCCCTTCTTTCTCCAATGACTTCAACATTTCCACAGGAATCTCATCAACTCCCACTGCCTTTCCATATTTCACCTCCTTCATAGATGCTTCAATCTTACTATTTATTATTGTTTTTCCTTTGTCATCATCTGCAACTTCTTCTTCTTCTACTGTCCCAGCTCTTCTTCACTTGGTCGTCTGTCTGCAGCGTATAGCCATTCTATATATTCTTCCCGTCTCATTATTTCTTGGGGTTCACTCACCATTTTACCATTTGCTGCCTCTACTTCCTTTAGTCCATTGTTGTTTTTCTTTTCCCTGAATGTCAAATCCATTGCTTCTTTGTACATCAAATCATGTTTTCTTTCCTTCTCTATCTTGTCACACTTTTCTGTCAGCCATTTATCCTTTGCTTTTTACCCCCTGCAGGTTCCGGGGTAAGAATAGGCCCGCGGTATTCCTGCCTGTCGTAAGAGGCGACTAAAAGGAGTCTCCACAGTTTCGACCTTATGTGGTGGTCCCCTCTTGGGTTTGACCTGCCATTTTCAAAATTTCCGTTGTTAGTGCGTGCCATTTGGGGAAGGACGCCTTACGTGGTGTTTTTCTATTGGTCCATCGTGCACCTCCATCTTGCATGCTATCTATTGTCGTGTGGCGGGATTTACACCCCATGTCTTCTGGGTTGCTTCCTCATCTTGTGCGCAATCCCCTTCTTAGCACCCACGACATCTGTGGACCCTTTCCACACCTAAAATCCAGCACGGTAGCCAGTCCGTTGTGGTGGGGTCGTCATGTACCCTCTTGGTGGTAGCCCCCTGACCACGCAGAGATCACACTACAGATGCCAGAGCTGTTTCCTCCCCATGCATGCCAAGGAGTATGTGCCCATCTTGTCTGGGGCACCGGGACTCCGGGCAATGGGATATCGGCCAGATACCCGTTGCTTTGGCTGGGTGGCGCCCTTGGGGAGAGCCCTCGTTCGGAGTAGGTGGCATCTGGGCGGATGTGGCGCAATGAAGCGCAATAAATCTCACCAAGCTGGTGGTCGCACTGCCACCAGCGTCTCTAAGCGAGGCAGAATTGAACTTGATGCTGCACAATATGACCCTCAGTCGTTCCCCTTGTTGGCTGTGCCGTGGGAGGGACGCAAATCTAGTGCCAAGCTGGAGCCTTATGTACCACAATACCTTGTCTGCAGCAGGACTGATGGTGACTCCTTTCTTTCGACAAAGCCTCTGTTTTTTGTGGAACACCTGGAGGATAAGTCTGGGGAAGTGGCGGGGTTGTCCAAAATGAGGAATGGGTCCATCCTCCTCAAGACGTCCTCCCCAGCCCAGTCACGGGCGTTGCTCTTGTGTGATAAGCTGTGAGACGTCCCTGTTACCGTCACTCCCCACAGTAGCTTAAATATGGTCCAGGGGATTATTTACCATCGCGACCTCTTGTTACAGTCCGATGACGAGCTGAGAGCTGACTTGGAACAACGTGGTGTGCATTTTGTCCGTTGTGTGCACAGAGGACCCAAGACCAACAGGGTGGCCACCGGTGCCTTTATCTTGGCCTTCGAGGGTGCTGTATTGCCGGAGAAGGTCAAGGTAATTGTTTACCGTTGTGATGTCAAGCCATACGTCCCTCCCCCGATGCGGTGCTTCCAGTGCTGGAAGTTTGGGCATATGTCCTCCCGTTGCCCATCCAGCGCCACATGTCGAGATTGCGGACGCCCCTCTCATCCCGATTCTCCATGTGCGCCTCCGCCTGTCTGTGTAAACTGTGGGGAACACCACTCTCCATGCTCGCCGGACTGCCCCGTTCTTCATAAGGAGCGGAAGATTATGGAATTTAAGACCCTAGACCGCCTTACTTATCGTGAGGCAAAACTGAAATTTGAAAGGTTGCATCCTGTCCCTCTTCAAACTTATTATGCTGCAGCCACGTTATAGTCACCCTCGCGGGCGGCAGTTGTCGCCTCATCTGTGCCGCCTTCAGTGGGCCCTCGCCGCCGTACATCTCTGTCTGCCCCCCTCGTGTCTGGGGGCAAGCCTTCCTCTGTTGGCCCCTTGGCAGTTGGGGGCAAACCCCCTTCTGTCACTCCCCCCGCACATGCTTCGGGAGTGACATCTGCTCCAAAACCAGGGGGCTCGATCCCTCCCCCTCCCCCTCCTTCTCCGCCGGCGTTGCCTCTGCCGGTTCCTCTCTCGCAGAAGGGGTCCCTCGGGGCCCTCCCTTCTTTTGTTTCTTCTCCTACCCCACCGGATGTCAGCCAGTGGCTGAAGGTTCCGCCACCTGCTGGTCGTAGGGCTTCTGCGTCGTCGTCAGCCTCCGACGCTCCTTCAGAGAAACTCTCCCAGCCCTCTAAGCCAAAGGACAGACCCGAGAAGAAGGAACGGAACGTGTCCAAGAAGAAGGAAGCTCCGGCAGTTTCAGTACCGCATGCTGTCAATAGTTCTGGCTCTGGGGATGAGGTGGAGATCCTCGCCTCAGCCGCGGATCTCGCCTTCACGGAACCCTCGGGGGCCTCTCCTATGGACACAACTGACTCTCGCCCAGTGGCGGCCGTTGACTCTGCGGCGCCGTCTGCCTCTTAGTCGCCTTCACGCCTTCCCAGTCCCTTCCTGCTTCCATTCTCCAGTGGAATTGCGGTGGTTATTTCCGCCACCTGCCTGAGCTCCGGATGCTTCTGAGTTTTTCCCCTGTTCTCTGCATTGCTCTTCAGGAAACTTGTTTTCCAGCAATGTGGATCTCTGCCCTTCGCGGTTATCGGGGATACTATAAGAACCGCGCTGACTGTCAACGAGCTTCAGGTGGAGTTTGCCTCTTTGTTCACCACTCTGTCTGTAGCTCGCCAGTACCCCTTCTGACACCTTTAAAGGCAGTCGCTGTCAGGATTGAGCTCTCGTCGGCTATTACTGTTTGCTCTGTTTATGTTCCTCCATATGGGCAGCTCCCCCGACATGTCTTGGCTGCACTGCTGGCTCAACTCCCACCGCCATTGCTGCTTCCTGGGCGATTTCAATGCCCACAACCCTCTATGGGGTGGGACTGTCTCCGATGACCGCGGTTGTACCGTGGAGCATGTGTTGGCTCAGCTCGACCTTAGCCTCTTGAACACCGGTGCTCCCACGCATTTCAGTGTGGCCCATGGCTCGTTCTCGGCCATCGATCTCTCTCTTTGCAGCCCCGGACTTGTCCCATCCCTTCACTGGAGAGTGCATCCTGACCTGTGTGGTAGTGACCATTTTCCCATCTATTTGTCACTGCCTCAGTGTCATTCTTCTGGGCGCCTGCCCCGCTGGGCTCTCAACAGGGCTGACTGGCCGGCTTTTACTTCCGCTGCCACCATTGCTTCTCCCCCACTGGGTGACATTGATGAGGTGGTCCGTGTCTTGACCTCGTCAATTATTTCTGCGGCCGAGACTGCCATCCCCCGCTCTTCTGGACTCCCTCGGAGGAAGGCTGTCCCCTGGTGGTCGCCGGAGATTGCTGAGGCTATTCGCGACCGTATGTGGGCTATCCAGCGTCATAAGCGGCACCCGTCTCTGGAGACCCTCATCGCCTTTCAGAAGCTCCGTGCCTTGGCCCGTCGTCTTATTGCACGGCGTAAGCAGGAGTGCTGGGAGAGGTACGTTTCATCCTTGGGCTCCCGTGTCTCCCCGTCGCTCGTGTGGTCCCGCATCTGGCGGATTTATGGATACCAGACCCCTATGGGTGTCTCTGGAATCTCCCTGGACGGCGCTGTCTGCACGGACGCTGCCACCATTGCTGACCACCTTGCCACGCACTTTGCTATGAGCTCTGCGACTGCAACTTACCCTCCTGCCTTTCGCTCTCTAAAGGAGCGAGCCAAGCGGACGCCGTTATCATTCCACACACGTCGTTCTGAAAAATACAATGCTCCTTTCCGCGAGAGGGAATTCCTCGCTGCCCTCGCCGATTGCCCTGATACAGCACCAGGACCGGACTGCATCCACGCGCAGATGCTGAAGCATCTCTCCGGGGACTGCCAGAGACACATCCTCATCATCTTTAACCGCATTTGGAGTGAGGGCGTGTTCCCGTCGCAATGGCGAGAGGGTGTTATCGTCCCCATCTTGAAGCCTGGTGTGGACCCTCTGGCGGTGGAAAGCTATCGTCCCATTACCCTCACCAACGTTTTGTGCAAATTGCTCGAACGTATGGTGGGGCGGCGTTTGTGTTGGGTCCTTGAGTCGCACGGTCTCCTCGCTCCATCCCAGGGTGGCTTCCGTCAGGGCCGGTCTGCTGCAGACAATTTGGTGCGGCTGGAATCTGCTATCCGTACGGCCTTTTCCCGCCATCAGCATCTCGTTGCTGTATTTTTTGATCTGCAGAAGACATATGACACAACATGGAGGCATCACATCCTTGCTACGTTGCGCGAGTGGGGTCTTCGTGGTCAGCTCCCAGCTTTTCTTCAAAAGTTTTTATTGCGCCGCTCTTTCCGGGTGCAAGTCGGTGCCGCCTCTAGCTCATCTTATATACAGGAAAATGGGGTCCCACAGGGCTCGGTGTTGAGCGTTTCCTTATTTCTAGTGGCCATTAATGGTCTGGCTGCAGCCGTGGGGTCGTCGGTGTCTCCTTCTTTGTATGCCGACGACTTCTGCATCTCATTTAGCTCAACGACTACGGGAGTCGCCAAACACAGGCTGCAAGCAGCCATTCGCAATGCGGCATCATGGGCTCTGACTCATGGATTTCAGTTCTCTGCGGCCAAGACTAGAGTTATGCACTTCTGCAGGCGTCGGACGGTCCACCCTCATCCGGAGCTTTACCTCGACGGTCACCTACTTGAAGTGGTGGACACTTGCCGCTTCTTAGGACTCGTCTTTGATGCCCGGCTCACATGAGTTCCTCATATTACTCAGCTGAAGCAAAAGTGCTGGCGGCACCTCAACGCCCTCCGCTGCCTGAGCCATGTGTCTTGGGGTGCAGATCGCAGCACGCTGTTGCGATTGTACAGAGCCCTTGTGCAGTCCAGGCTTGATTATGGGAGCCTGGCCTATGGGTCTGCATCACCCTCAGTGTTGACGTTGTTGGACCCCATACACCACTGTGGGGTTCGGCTTGCAACTGGCGCTTTCCGTACGAGCCCCGTGGATAGTCTACTGGTGGAGGCCGGGGTTCCCCCGCTGCGGATTCGCCGCCGCCGACTATGCTGTCCACATGCATTGCTCACTGGGCCATCCCAATCATCGCCTGCTTTTCCCTGCCAGGGTCCTCCCTCTGCCCGACCGGCGACCTAGGTCTGGGATTTCCATTGCTGTCCGCGTCCGGTCCCTGCTGTCTGAACTGGGGTCGTTCCCTCTTCTGCCGCCCTTCCGGGTCCGTGCACCCACGCCTCCCTGGTGTATGCCCGGCCGCCTGGACTTGGCACGGGAACCCAAGGACTCGGTTCCGCATGTGGTCCTCCGTCACCGTTTTCTTGTGCTCCTTGCCTCATTTTCAGGCTGTGAGCCTGTCTACACTGATGGTTCCCAGGTGGATGGTCGTACTGCCTACGCTTTTGCTCACACTGCCCATGTTGAACAGCGCTCCTTGCCGGCTGGCTGCAGTATTTTTACTACAGAGTTGGTGGCCATATTGCGCGCTCTTGAGCATATGCGTTCCTGCTCAGGTATGTCCATCATCATCTGCAGTGACTCCCTGAGCAGCCTCCAGGATATCGACCGCTGCTATACCTCTTCTCCTCTGGTATCCTTTATTCAGGAGTCTGTTTTTGCCATTACCCGCTCTGGTCGTTCGGTGGTCTTTGTTTGGACGCCAGGTCTCGTTGGCATCCCGGGGAACGAACGTGTCGACAGGCTGGCCAAAGGGGCGATCGACGCCCCCACTTTGGAGATCGGCCTCCCAGCTCGTGATCTGCAGCTGGCGTTGCGCCGTAAGGTGCTTCAGATGTGGCATGACGAGTGACATAGCCTGACTTCGCCGAATAAACTGCGGGCTGTTAAGGAGACGACCGATGTATGGCGGTCCTTCCTGCGGGCTTCTCGCTGGGACTCTGTCATCCTGTGTCGGCTCCGCATCGGCCATACCTACCTGACGCACGGACATCTTTTGCGTCAGGAAGATCCCCCGCTGTGTCAGTGTGGGTCCCGGTTGACAGTCGCCCACATTTTGTTGGAGTGTCCCCGCCTGTGCACCCTCCTGCAGACTTTTCATCTCCCGGGCACGTTGCCTTTGGTTTTACGCGACGATGCCTCCATGGCTGATGACGTTTTAAATTTTATCCGTGGTAGTCCTTTTTATGGTTCCATTTAGGGGGGACCTGCCCCTTTCCCTTTCTGTGTATCTTGTCATCGAGTCTCTCATTGGTTGCAGATTTTAATGTGTGTATTCGGATGGTTGACTCTTTCCCAATTTTTGTTCCCATGGTCAGTCAACCAGTCTCCGGCCCTCTTCTTTTCTTCCGTTTCTTTCTGTCCGGTGTTTGTCTGTACTCTTCTTGTCTCTAGTGTTCGCTGCCACATTGGTGTTCTTTCAGTGACTGGGGGGAGGGGCATCTCCTCCCCCTTTGGGGTTTTACCTGTTCCGTAAATTTTGTTTCGCCTGTTTTTGGAATGGGGGACTGATGACCTTAGCTGTTTAGTCCCCCCTTAAACATCTCAACAACCACCACCATCCTTTGCTTTTTCTGTTGCCCTTTTTAATTCATTATTTAACCTCCTGTAGTTGTGCTTCACTTCTTCTGTGTTTACAGTTTTCCATTTCCTGCAGTCATCCATCTTGGTTATCATATCTGGTGTTACCCATACTTTCTTTACTTTTTTCCTCTCCTTGATTCCAAGTGTTTCCTTAGCTGCCTTTTTGATCCCGTTTTTAAAACGACCCCATCTTCCTTCTTTGCATTCCATTTTCTGTTATTGCATCATGATTTCACAATATGCATTCTCTAATTTTTCACAGTTGCCTGTTTCTTTCAGTTTCTCAAAATTAATGTGCTGTCCTTTCCAGGTTCTTTCCAATTTAAATATCATTTCTTTCTCACAGTCCAAATTTTCCCAGAGATTTTCCTTCTGGTCCTTCACCAACTACCAGATTCCAATCACTCATTACAATGATACATACATTTCTTTTCTCTCTCTCTACTAAGTTTTCTATCTTCTCATAACATTCTTTTACCTCTTCATCTGAATGATTACTTGTTGGCATATAGACCTGGATGATAAGTAAGTCTTTCTTTTACCCTTTCAGTCTCATCATCATTATTCTTCCACTAATGCATTCAACCTTGATAACCTTGTCCTTCAGTCTTTTACCTATCAAAATTCCAACCCCATACATACCATTTTTATCTTCAATTGAATAGTACAATCGGAAGTCGGCCCTTTCTGGTTCTCCACAACCACCCCATCTCACCTCACATTCAGAGTACATCCAATTTGTTTCATGTCATTTCATGTTTGGTGTTTTCTAATTTCCCTTCCTGGAGAAGGGTTAAAACATTCCAAGTCCCAATCCTCAATAAGTCTTCCTCCTTCTTCTCCGCCTCCCTTCCTTTCCATTTACCCTAATCTCGGGAGTCCTCGTTGTATTCCCCTTCCAGAGATCCGATTGAGGGGAAGCTTTACCTCTGGAATATTTTACAAAGAGGTCTATCCCATGAATGTCTAGGGAAGTAATTCCAGTGGTGGTTCCCTATGGTCTTCCACTGTCCTCCACATCCTGTTGGCTCGCTGACCCAGTTTCCTGCTGTGGTTGCTTACTCAACCTTCCACTGCGTTGCTCAGCTTAATAGGGGCACCACGTGTAGGTAGGATTGTGGAGAATTGAGGTGAGAGAGTCTAAGAGAACTCTCTTGTTTAGTTCTTATATTCACATCTCACCCCCCCCCCCCCCCCCCCCCCCATTTTCTAGCCAGACTCACAAGTTTAAAGCATAAACTCCCCCAGGTCATCTCCTGGGCGCAAGTCACAGATAGGCACAACAAAAAGATTCTCTATCTGCGATTCAGTATATCCGCTATATGGTGAGTAGCAACTTTCCTTCTCTAATATTTTTATATCCCATCCTGGATTTTCCTCAATAGTTGTCACCCTCCAACATATCTCCTTCCTTGTATACAGGGCATACAATTTCTTCTCTCAACTGTTGGGGCATTTTGGATGAGACTTAATTATCTCTGAGTCTTATTTATTATTGTTGCAACATAGAATTAATGTATTTATTACAATGAGCAAAGTGGCATCTGGAGAGTAAGAAGTTAGTACTCATTGCTTTGGGCATAATATAAGGAAAGGGGACTGGCAATACACAAAAAGGGGAATGAACTTTGACAGAAAGACCTTATTGACTGGCCCTCTTTTGTTTTCTTCATACTAGGTTATAGGATTTGAAGTTTATTGCCTTGATATTGGTTCCCTAAAGCTGTATGCTGCAATTAAAAGAAAGAAAAAGAGAGAGAGAGATAGAGATTTCCAATAACTGGTAAGTACAAAACATTAAATGTATTTGAAAAAAGTGACAAAATACCTGAATGGGTATTGTAAAAGCCTAGTAATCATTAAGTCACTAATGGCAACCCTTTTTTATATTCAAAGGCAATGTTAACTAAAAAATCTGGATCATAATTTTTAACAAAAATGATTCCTTTCTGTAATTGCTAGTTGCATGAAAATGTGTCAACAATAAACTGAAATTTGATACTAAAATTCCAAAACAGCAAATGGAAAATAAAATACTTTATCTGTAGATACTGAACAGTATTACTGGTGTATACATTTTTTTCATCTAACAATAGGTATTTCATATACCTGTATCAAATTATTTATTTTCATGTGATTGGCAAGTCTCATTTAAAACACAGAATATTATTTTTATTAAAGATTATGAATCTGAATTTATTGATTAACGTTTACATTTGAAAATAAACACTGAATTTAAATAAAAAGGTGCTATTAGTGTGAATTGAACCAGTTCTAGAATTTTGCACTACCCACTCAGCTATCAGCCATTTAGTTGCAATGCCTGTAATGTTTTGTACTTCAGTATCAGAAATATCCAAATGTGATTTTTGCAAGTAGCTTTGAGAATTGCATCTTACTGCTTCAAGAAATTGACATCCAGCCACTGATCTCCAAATCGTACGAGTATGAACAAAATCAAAGAGGGCCAGCCAGAAAGGTTGCCTTGTAAGACCTGAACAAGTACTTATTACACTAAACATCATTTTGAGTGCTCCATTTCAGTAATAGACTTGTGAACGTACAAGCTACTGGCTTTGACAGTGTCCAGGCTACCTGTATGAAATATTTTAAACTTTGTCTATCAGAGAGGAAGCACAAGAATGAATTACTAAGAATAACTGTGGAGTCACTGCATGTGGAAATTTCAGTACTGATTTTTATCTCAGATGATACTTATTTTTGTTCCCTACAAGAGTAAATAAATGTACAAGGGTATGCTGAAAAGTAATGCCTCAGAATTTTTTATGTGAAAAGCTTTCCAAATAAAACAGATTTTATTAATATTCTACACCTTTACTCCTCATGTATACATATTTGCAGCCATTGGCTGCTAGAGGGCTCTGATTTGTAGAGTGTAACGTGGTGATGCATAACGTAACTACGTTGTCGTGTCAGAAACAGTAACTATAACCAAGTTTGGAATACGAAGAGTTCATCCATACGTGGAGCACCCTCTCCTTCAGCATGAAAGTACCACCCACACACAAGTGCTGTGAAATATGCAACAATCCAATGTCTTAGGTCATGACATCGATCATCCTGTGTATGGTACTGACTTGGCCCCCATCCAATTTTCATCTGTTTCCAAAAAATGGCCATGTTCATATATACATCACAAACAAGCCTCTGTGGGTGATGTATACAGGGACACGGCCATTTGCACAAGGCGCTTCATGTTTTTAAATATTTTAGTTACGATGAACCTTTTGTAATGTGCTGATTTTTATCCACATGAGAAATTGGTGTGAAGTGGAATGTAAAATGAACACATTTCATAACAAAAAGATTTTTTAAGAACTGAAGATGATGGCAAAATCTGTCAAAACTGTCTGTTTTAAATTAAAAACAATATTTATGTGATCTTGGCTGCTGATGTTCTTACAACTGTTTGCTAAGAACTAATCATAGGCCTCTTCAGCTTTCACCTGAGCAGCATGGGAAGCTTGAATTTATTTGAACCCTTGATTAGTACACTCATTTTATTAGTAAACATTATAGTTCTATTTAAACACACTTTTAAATCACTAGGAGATCATTTATGTAGGTTAAGAACAAGAGGGGGCCCAGTATTGGTTCTTGTGGATCGGCATGTTATGTTCCCCTGAGGTTAGTTTAATGCCTGTGACTCAGTCTGTGAATTGTACCCTCTGCTTTTTGTTGTGAAGGTAAGACTCCACCCATGGAATCTTGAAACGATTGGAAGGAGTGAAAAGAATCTGTAATTAGAAGTGGTTTGATTATTTTCAGTTTCACACATGGGTGACATTACAGCATATTCAAGTGCATCAGAAAATATAACCCAAATCACTGACTGACTACAGAGACAGTATTCTGCTGAAAACACTATAGGGGTCCAGTTCCAGACTCCTAAAGTCACCAGGAGAGGGTGGTGGTGAGTTCCTTATTACACCCAAGAGCATCAAGAAAATATCATCGTCAATAACACATTTATTAGGCGGAAATACAGGATTGTCTTTCAAAGCACCACATCATGGCTGGGCCAGCAGAGTAGTGCCCTGTCAGTGATGGAAAGCCGGCTTGCACTCGTCTTTCAATTTGCCAGTACAGAAAAGCTACAGGTGGTAGCTGTTTCATTACAGATGACCGTTGATCACAGAATCCAATGGCCTCCAGCTCTGTGCAGCGATCTCCAAAGTGCTCTCACAAATAGCTTTGTACTCAGGAGTCCTGCTCAGGACCACCCGAAGTACTCATGGTCACACAGGGGTCAACTTTCACCCCCCCCCCCCCCCCCCCCCCCTCTGTTCTAGACACAGAAGCCAGCAGCATCAATGTCTGCCACAGGAATGGGCCCTCCCCCCCCCCCCCCCCCCCTTCCCTCTTGAAGGCGGATGATTGAGAGCATTCAGGTCATGCAGGTCAAACCTCCAGCAGGCCTGCAGGGTGATGGCATCCTCTGTGCCCTACCAGTGTTGCTTTTGAAGTTGACAGTGCAGCTAGCACCAGCAGCAATGTCCTTCCAGCCAGGCGTGGTTCCATAGACAATCGCAGACAGCTAGTCATGCCAAGGGTCGACCTCCATAGCCTCCGCTCTCACTGCATAGCTGCAATGGACACAAGGGTTGAGATTGCACAATGGGCAGCCAGCAATCGGCACTCATCAATCAGGAATGAGACATTTGTTAAGAAGGGGAGCGTGCTTATGTTTGTACTTCTGTAGCCTTCAGCAGCAGTGGGGGATGGCTATGGCATCATGTGTCTTGATCTTTCCTCGCTCTCAGCTCTCCTAGTGACTTCAGACATTCGCAATTTCACCTTTAGGGCCTCTCTACTCCTACCTTGACACCTGAGTACTTAAAGTTTCATTGTATCTAGCCTTTCTTACCAAACTCTGCTTTGTCACTAGTATGACAGTATATCTCAGCTTTCGTGATGTCTTTATGCTTCGCTTGCAGACTCAGGTGCTCAGTCATTCCCCCATGGTGTGACAGATTCCATGTTTTCTGCAACTCACTCATAATTTACCCCTAGCTGGCAGTATGCTAGTTTTTGACACATGTGATTCACCTTCCGGGAGCTGTCAAGATAGAACTTGGACAAATTTTTAGTGTCCGCCATGTATACTACCCTGGGGCACAACACCGTCATAGTGAGGGAATTACTTCTTTAGTGGATGATGAGTTGCATATCTCCTTAAGCATTGTATTTTTATAACTAATGTATTTTTGTTATGTCTGCAGTGCCAACTGCATTTGGTTGTTTATTACTGAGTGCACTGTAAGGAAGTAATCATTGAGTTTGCTGGCTAATGATACGAAAGTGTCACCATTTTTGACATAGCTGTTTTCAGGTGGCTCAATTTCATTTGGGTCACTGTTTGTTTGTCTCATTTTTAATAATGTTCTGAATAGTTTTTGCATATTCTTTGGGGGTTTTAGTTATTGAACATAATATGGTTTTTTAAATAAGAGACTGGAGTATTTTACACACTGGTGGTGATGGAGTTCCAAATGTTGAGTACTACTTGTTCTGTGAATTACATAGAGCTCTTCCCAGCACAAGATACTTTAATCCCAGTTGTCCAGTCCTTATTTTTGCTTCTGTTTAATTTTACTCACTCTGATTTGAGGGGAAAACAAGACTCAAATTGATGTATGTCTATCTTTCAGAAAGAGTGAAATTTTCCATCTACACTGCCTGTTTGCAAGAGCCCTATCCATCTGTCTTATGACTGGCAAGTGCAGTGATACACTCAGCTTGTAACTAAAATGTGACCTGCAATGGGTTTCACTTGGTGCTATACATCAACCACACATATGGCCATAGTAACAGCTCTCAACAGGTGCTGGAGGGTCAGCACTAATGTGGTATTGTCTACAGGTAACCACATAGCTCATTAGAGAGAGAGTGCAGGCCACTGAGTCTTGGAGTGCTGCATGAAATGAAGTGCTGCTACAAAGAAAATTCATTGTTTTGGTATGCTACGTGTTTGTGTTAGCTAAAAAGTACAAAAAACTGAAAATGTTCATAACATGATACGACAATGTGAACTAGTTGCATTCTGTAAAGTTGTAATACAGGTGGAGCATTCTATCACAATAATCAACCAGTTACACATACATACATGTCCAAATCCTCCAACAGCCCATCTTGAAGTGCCTTCTACCAAAGTTACTAACATGCAATATTCTCAAAGATTGCATTGCCTTGTCTTTGCTCATAGCTGGTCATAATTCTTGTGATACTCATTTTTGGGCCAACAAACTTTTATTAAAGACAAAACTAGCACATTAAATTGTCAATTAGTCACAAAACCAAACCACTATAGTTCCTGAGTATTTTGATTTTTCCCATAGGTAGAGGTTCAGAAGTGTTAATTCTGGTGAGCTTACAGGCCAGTTGGCATTTATCAAAAGACCAAATCAGTGATTTCCAAAGGATGTCTGTAATTACTTGCACATAATGGGTAGGGGTATCCATCATGTTAGTACCATGTGGATTGCCTTATGTACACTGGAATGTCTTAAAATAACTGCAGCAGCTTGTGTGTTAGAAACTGTAGGTGACTATTTAAGTCCTATCAATAAATCCAGGACCAATAATGTGATTATTGACAAACCCACATTACACATTGACAGTCAAATTCATTATTTACCCAGTTCTGTGAGCCAGTGTGGATTTTCAACTGACAGGTAGACCATATTTTGAAGATTGATTTACCAATGGTTTGTAAACAATGCTTTACTCCTAAACAAAATCTTGCATAGAAATGTCGCACCCCTTTGCATTTTTGTAGACACCATTCAGAGAACTGTTTCTGAGTTTGAAAGTCATTGCCATGAAGCAAAATATGAAATGAATGAAATGTGTTGTAGTTTCTGCAGAATACTCATTTGACTGATCCCACAGAGATGTGCAGCCTCACAGTGACATTTGGATTATGTGTTAACACTGCTCTAATGTTGACTGAATTTCTCTTGTGAGTTGCTGTTCTCTTCTCAAGGTATATTTTATTCTTCAACATTCCAGTTTCTTGCTCTTTTTTTATAATGTTTGCAAAGACAGAGCTTGATGACCTGGCATGTTCAGGATACCAGTCAGCATACAACTGTACTGATGTCCTAATCATTTACTGATATTTGTCATAAATTAAAACCATACTCTTTTTTTTTTTTTTTTTTTTTTTTTTTTTTTTTTCTTTTGCTACCACACACATTGTAAAAGTCTGTACAGCATTACAATCAAGTTTTCTAATCAATGCAATAGCAAAGCACAGGCTCACAGGTAAATTACTCGAACCATACCTGGGCCACATGTTTGCTTACAATGGATACATCTGAGCAAATGTTTGTAGGACCTCCTCTCCTCACAGAGGGGCAGTGGTTTTCAGTACTGTTACCTTTTTACTATTTGCTCATATTACACACATGTTACACCACTAAAGTCTTCCTCAAAGCCTGGTTGCAATGCCACAGAAAAATAGACAGTTCCATAAAATAAAAATATTGGCAGCTATAGTCATTAAAAATTGCATGTATAAATCAAGAAGTTCACACATAGTCTGCTATAACTTAGCAAAAACCACACCTTGATGTATTTATTCAGGCTGGATATATTTTTTGGTCACCTGTCCTGACAGTCTCATCCTGTATATTAAAGATATTGATGTAGTTGTGGTAAGAGGCTGTAATTTCTCCAAGGGCAATGAGAGTGTCATCATAAAATATCTGTTTATCAACAAGACATACCACTCTTGTTGTACATCCATTTGTCTCAGAGTTATTGTAGATGACAGTGTACTTTTTATACCAGGCATCACAGTACTTACATACACAACAAGCCCTTATTAGTCAATTTCCACAAATATTCCTAACACTTTGTGACGTTAATATACATACTTGCTAGAGATCAAGTGAACAGCTTCCCAAACACTTTGACAAAGACTTGTATTATGCAGTTTCAATTTAGCAAAAATGACCTATTAATAATAAAAATTAATTGTCATAGAGTCAATGAAACACTGTGTGTAAAAATCAATGTGGGATGTCATTGCTACTAGTAGGTGCAGCCACCCTCCTTCCCCCACTCACACACGTTACTTATAACATCCAAATATATTTTAAAAGTGCAATGAATTAATTTTATTGCATCTTGCTTTAGACGCAGTAGCACTTTTTCGATACTCTTGCTTCAAATTTGTTGTATTTCATGTGCTCTAAAAATCCTGCTACTGTGTAGATGCAGTTATCCAGTAAGAATCCACTTAAGGAGACATAAAGAGAGTGAAAATGAGGAAATAACTTTTATTTTATGTGGCACACTATTTTACACTGTATAGCACTATTTTTAGGGAGGTTTTAAAGGCTGATATCCTCACTGACTGGAGGTCATCTTTTTGCTGCTGCCATGTTCATGTACATTAAAGTTTTTCTTTATCTCTTTTGTATTCTTTCTCACAGATTTACATGTTCCTAGAATAAAAATGCAGGGGAGTAGGAGGATTGAAGACTTTTGAAAGAGGGGCTTGCACAAATCTATTTGCCATGCATGATGCATTAATCCTATAGCTCTCTTTTGTGTAAAGAAGATGACTGAGCTGGCAGATGTGTACCACAGAATATAATCCTATACTGTAGAATGCTGTGGAAATAGAAAAAAAATATGCAACTGAAACAGAATGGAAGCTTCCTTTGTGTGCAAATAAATGTGAGCTGTAGCATACTTCCTACAGTGTCACATTTGTTTTTGTTTGTGTGTCTGCCATTTAAAATCACCTTGAAACCACGCAAATCAACATTTTATTTTCAGGGAGGATATAATTCCACTGGAATTTATTGTCACAGAGACAATGGAAGCTTCCCTTTTTAAAAAAAGAACCTTAGAAAAGTTGTTTTGGTTATATTTATTATTGTCTTATTTCCTTCAAACCAGTCATTTAGCTGATTTATAGCTTTATTTGTGTTTGCATGTAAATGGAAACACTAATGACACTTCCTTTTGAGCTTTTGCTGTTTTTCCAATAAAGTACATATATTCACACACAAAATTATACAGACACCCAAACGAATAAAGTATCAGTCCTTTATAAAGGCCTCACCTTTTTCCTCACTCCCAAATTCAATCATGCAGGACTTGTTAAAGACTTCCTCTCCTAGTCCCTACAGCGGAAACACTTTTTCACCACCAACCTTATCAATAAGACTCAACCAAAGACCAATGTTGAACCCTGCCTGACTCAGTTCACTCCTCCATCCAACTGTGATCCACACATTTTCCCCCAAATTTCCTTTCCAGAATTTCTTAACCTTCAACTTGTCTCCCTATCATTCCCCAAATCACCCAACACACAAACTAGCCTTCCATTTACAGAAAGAACCACAAACCACCACCTAGAAAGTGATACCTACTTAATAATCCAACCTGCTGACAAAGGTTCCACCACTGTTGTTTTGAACTGCAAGGACTCTGCCAGCTGTCAGATTCATCCACCCTCAAACCCTGCCACAGTAATCCCATTCCAGACATCCAGCAGGATCTCCAGTTTCTCCTCAAATCCTTAGGCCCATTCCAGAAGCTCTCCCTGGGGTCCATCTCTCTCCTCACCCCTACCACTCCCCGCATTCCTACCTTCTACATGCTTCCTAAAATCCATAAACCCAACCACACAGGATACTGCATTGAGGCCAGTTACTTTGCCCCCACTGAGATAATTTCTGCTCTTGTAGACCAACACCTTCAGCCTATTACCCGCAACCTACCCTCCTATATACAAAATACCAACCATTTCCTCCACTAACTCTCCGCTATTAGTATTCACTTACCACATGATGTTCTGCTCATCACTATTGATAACACCTCCATTTACATTAGTGTCCCTAATGCCCATGGCCATACCGCTATTGAACACAACCTTTCCCAGCACCTGATGGAATCCAAGCCAACAACTTCCTTCCTAGTCTCTATGACCAACTATATCCTCACCCACAATTCCTCCTCCTACAAACAAATATGGGGTACATCTATGGGCACCCACATGGCACCATCCTATACCAACTTATTATGGGCCATGTAGAGGAATCCTTCCCAAACAACCAGAACCCCAAACCCCTCACCTGGTTCAGATTCATTGATGAAATCTTTGTGATCCATATCAAAGTTGAGGACACCCTTTCCACATTCCTCCAGAATCTCAACATCTTCTCCTCCATTCACTTCACCTTGTCCTACTCAACCTGACAGCCACCTTCCTCAACATTGACCTCCACCTCAAAGATCAGTTCCTCTGCCCAATTCAAAACTACCACCCACCAGCAATATCTCCACTTCAACAGCTGCCACCCATTCCATACCAGGAAGTCCCTTCCATACAACCTAGCCATCTGTGGCCGTCGCATCAGTAGTGACAAACAGTCCCTCTCAAAATATACCGAAGGTCTCGCTGATGCGTTCACAGACCATAATTACAAGGGCTATCCACAAAGTACATTACATTTTCGTTTGTATCCGTTAGAGGTGGGGCTAGCATGTCTATCTTGGTGTCATGGCATTCTGCCGCTCAGTCGGCATCGTGCCGTGTTAGTGAGAGGTTCGTGCTGTAGTCCGTTGAGTTACTGTAACAGTTTGAAATGTCAGCGTTAATTGAAAATGTTACAAAGTGTGAATTGCATGCTGTAATAAGGTTTCTGACTGCAAAAAACTGTGCACCGATAGAAATCTATGGGCAGCTTTGTGAAGTGTATGGGGACAATATAATCACTGAAGGTGGAGTGCATCAGTGGGTTATAAAATTTAAAAATGGCCAAACTAACGTTCACGATGAAGAGTGAAGTGGCAGATCCAGCATAGTGACTGCTGAACTTGTCGAAAAAGTCGATGCCGTGGTCTGTGAAAACTGTAATTTCACAATAACGGAACTCTCTATGAGTTTTCCAAAAATTTCACGAAGTTTGTTGCACAAAATCATTACCGAAAAGCTTGGTTACCACAAGTTTTGTGCAAGATGGATACCAAAAATCATGAGAGAGATTCACAAAAATCAGCGAATGGCTGCAGCGTTAACATTTTTGGACGCTTACGAGAAAGATGGCGACTCATTACTCGATCGCATCATTACTTGTGATGAAACATGGGTTAAGCATGTGAACTGCGAGACAAAATTGCAGTCAATGCAATGGGGGCACACAAATTCCCCCCGAAAACCCAAGAAATGCATGCAGACAATGCCAGCAAGGAAGGTGATGGCGACTGTCTTTTGTGACAGAAAAGGTTTGATTTTTGTGGATTTCCTGGAAAGAGACACTACAATAAACTCTCAAAGGTATTGCCAAACTCTGCACAACCTCAGAAGAGCAATACAAAACAAGCGCAGGGAAAAGTTGGGCTCAAAGATCTTGCTGATTTATGACAACGCCCGGGCCCACACGGCAAATGCCACTCGTGAAGTTCTCGAATCTTTTAAGTGGGAGTTGTTTCCTCATCCGCCGTACAATCCTGACCTGGCACCGAGTGACTTCCACTTATTCCCAGCAATGAAGAAGTGGTTGGCTATGTAGTGTTTTGATGACGATGCATATCTTCAAGAAGAGGTAACCACGTAGTTGAAGGCGCAGGCGGCCGAATTTTATGATGAAGGAATTTCCAAGCTCGTCCATTGCTATGATAAGTGTCTTAATTTAAATGGAAACTATGTAGAAAAGTAGTATTTAAGTGTGTCTTTCATCTGTATATAATTAAAAAAAATTCCAATACTTTATTTATTTTTAATTCCAAAACGTAATTTACTTTGTGGATAGCCCTCGTACTTTCCCAACCTTGTACAAAAACAAATTCAGATACCTTATCTTTCCAGTCACCCACCACCTCCCTAAGTCCCACCATCTGACCACAGAGAAGCATTCCCCTTGTGACTCAGTACCACTCAGGATGGAAGCAACTGAATTATATTCTCCACACGGGCTCTGACTACCTCTCGTCATGCCCTGAAACCAAAAATGTCCTGCCCACGATCCTTCCCACCCCTCCCACAGTGGTATTCTATCACCAACTGAACCTACATAATATCGTTGTCCATTCTGACACAATGCCTGCTCCCAATCTCTTGCCTCAAGGCTCATATCCCTGTAATAGACCTAGATGCAAGACCTGTCCCATACATCCTCCCACCAACACCTACTCCAGTCTGGTCACAAACATCACCTATACCATCAAAGGCAGTGCTTCCTGTGAAACCAGTCCTGTGATCTACAAGTTACGCTTCAACCACTGTGCTGCATTGTATATAGCTGTGACAAACCAACAAGCTGTCTATCTACATGAATGTCCACCGACAAACTGCGGCCAAGAAAAACGTGGATCACACTGTTGGGGAGCACACTGCCCAACATGACGTTCTTCATTTCAGTGACTGCTTCACAGCCTGTGCCATCTGGATCCTTCCCACAAACACCAGCTTTTCTGGATTGCGCAAGTGTGGGCTCTCCCTGCACTACATCTTACGTTCCCATAACCTGCCTGGCCCCAACCTTCGTTAGTCATTGTCCTACCCATCTAGCCCTTCCCTGTTCCCCTACCTAGCACACTGGACTCGCATTCGGGAGGACGATGATTCAATCCTGCGTCCGGCCATCCTGATTTAGGTTTTCCGTGATTTCCCTAAATTGCTCCAGGCAAGTGCCGGGATGGTCCCTCTGAAAGGGCACAGCCAACTTCCTTCCCCATCCTTCCATAAGCCAATGAGACTGATGACCTCACTGTCTGCTCTCCTCCCCCACAACAACCCAACCCAAAAATGTACAACACACACACACACACACACACACACACACACACACACACACACACACACACGACTGCTGTCTGAACCACACTGCGAGTTGATGATTGGTTTGTGAGGCACTCAACTGCGCAATCACCAGTGGCTGGAGGGGGGGGGGAGGGGGGGGGGGTAAGGAGGAGGCTGGAGCAGAGAGGGGGAGGGATAGTATGGTGGGGGTGGTGGACAGGGAAGTGCTGCAGGTTAGACTGAGGGCTGGGCAGAGGTGGTGGTGGTGGGGGGGGGGGGGAGGGGGGAGTAGCAGAAAAGGAGAGAAATAAAAAAACTGTGTGTGGTGGTGGAATGATGGCTGTATAGTGCTGGAATGGGAACAGAGAAGGGGCTGGATGGGTGAGGGCAATGACTAACGAAGGTTGAGGCCAAGAGGGTTATGAGAACGTAGGATGTATTGCAGGGAAAGTTCCCACCTGTGCAATTCAGAAAAGCTGGTGTTGGTGGGAAGGATCCATATGGCACAGGCTGTGAAGCAGTCATTGAAATGAAGGATATCGTGTTTGGCAGTGTGTTAAGCAACAGGGTGGTCCACTTGCTTCTTGGCCACAGTTTGTCGGTGGCCATTCATGCTGACATGCCTACAAATACAACACATTGGTTGCAGCTTAGCTTGTAGACCACGACTGGTTTCACCGGTAGCCCTGCCTTTGATGGGATAGGTGATGTTAGTGACTGGACTGGGGTAGGTGGTGGTGGGAGGAGGTATGGGACAGGTCTTGTATCTAGGTCTATTACAAGGTTATGAGCAATGAAGTAAGAGATTGGGAGCAGGGGTTGTGTAAGGAAGGGTGAGTATATTGTGTAGGTTCTGTGGATGGCAGAATATCACTGTGTCAGGGTGGGGAGGATAGTGGGTAGGACATTTCTCATTTCAGGGCACGACGAGAGGTAATCAAAGCCCTGGTAGAGAATGTAATTCAGTTGCTCCAGTCCTGGGTGGTACTGAGTTATGAAGAGAATGGTCCTGTATGGCCGGATGGTGGGAGTTTGGTAGGTGGTGGGAGACTGGAAAGATAAGGCATGGGAAGTTTGTTTTTGTACAATATTGGAAGGATAATTATGGTCAGTGAGACCCTCAGTATATTTCAAGAGCGACTGCTCGTCACTGCAGAAGCGATGACCACAAATGGCTGGGCTGTATAGAAGGGACTTCTTGGTATGGAATGGGTGGCAGCTGTTGAAATGGAGGTATTGCTGATGATTAGTAGGTTTGATGTGGACCGAGGTACTGATGTAGCCATCTTTGAGACGGAGGTCAATGTATGCCCCCCCACCCCCCCCCCCACCCCCACCCCCCCACCCTCTTCACCACTGTCCGTCTAACACGCAAGAATGTAAAACACATTACACCTAGCTTTGAGAACCATTTGTTGTTCACTAGGGGAGAAAAAAGGAAATGATGGAGAAGGCTTGGAAGGGGGGGGGGGGGGGGGGCAAGTCAGGTTGAGAGGGATCCCACATGTAGAGAATGAAGACAGGGGAGACAAAAATGAAGGAGGTGTTGTCATAAAATGGAGGAGGTCAATAGTAGCACATTAGCAAGCATTGTGCAAACTTCTGCTCATAGACAGTAGAAGAACAGATTGGGAAGGAAACATGAAAAGAGAAGAAGACAAATGAGAAGTGAAATGAAAAGAGCAATTCAAAACTAGAAGGAAAGCAGAAAAGGAAAAATGAAAAAGTAAACAATCTGCCAGGAAGTTTCATATCAGTGCACACGCCGCTGCAGAGTGAAAATCTCATTCCAGGCTTTTTGCAGATGATGCAGTTATTTATAATGAAGTACTATCTTATTGAAGCTCCATAAATATTCTATCAGATCTTGACAAGATTTTGATGTGGTGCAGAAATTATCATCTTGTTCTAAATGTTCAGAAATGTAAAATTTTGCACTTCACAAAACAAAAAAATGTGACTATAACAGCAGTGAGTCAGTGTTGGAATCGGCCAACTCATACAAATACCTGGTTGTAACACTTTGAAGGGATATGAAATGGAATGATCACACAGGTTCAGTCATGGGTGAAGGTGGTGGCAGACTTCTGTTATTGGTGGGATACAGGGGAAGTCCAATCAATCTACAAAAGAGAATGCTTACAAATCATTTATGTAACTTATTCTAAAATATTGCTCAATTGTGTGGGACACATATCAGATAGGACTAACAGGGCAAATTGATCACATACAGAGAAAGGCAGCACAAATTATCACAGGTTTGTCTAATCTGTGGGGGAGTATCACAGAGATACTGAAGGAACTGAACTGGCAGAGTCTGAAAACAGATGTAAACTATCCCGAGAAAGTCTATTAATGAAGTATCTAAATGTGTGGTCAGTTCATCAGTAAGGCTTCATAATTATGCTAGGCACAGACTACAACCCCCTAAGGATCACTCACATAGGGATTGTGAGCATAATATTAGAGTAATTACGCCTGCACACACAGAGGCGTTCAAACAATCATTCTTTCTGCACTCTGTGAGTGAATGGAACAGGAAGAAACCCTAATGACAGGTACAATGAGACATATCCTCTGCCATGCACCTCATGGAGATTTGCAGAGTGTAGATGTAGATGTAGGTTATCTCCAGCATGACAGAATACAGTATTAATTATAAAAAAAACTTGTAACAGCTTTAGTACTAGCGCCTGATCTCTAGAGGTATGCCCAAATATGTTCTTCTGGTGTGTTGTACTAGTGTTCTTTTGTTCAAAAGTTTGATTAAACCGAACATATCTGTCCAGCAGGGGCTGCATAGGTTTTGCACATTGAAGACAGACTCGCTATGAGCTGGGAAGTTGGTCCTGTCAAACTTCTTCAGTCATATTTTCTGCTAGTAAATTGGGTGTAGGTGCTCTGATATGTATAGAAGTAAGAGTGTTGAGGAGGAATGCTCCACCACTTGTGTTTGAAATAGTGTACAGAAGCCTATATTAACAAAGTTTTTAAAGTGAATTGCACTGGCCACTATAGAGCTTTACAGCACTTGACTAATGGCACAGTTCACTGCTTGTTGTCGCATGGTATATGCAGTCTCAGCAGAGTCAGATAACACATCCACTAAAGTAGCATGTGGCTGTGTGTCACTGATGTTTAGCAAGTGGCTGTTACGTAGAATATTCATGGGTACATAGATGTTGGGATAACACTCCAGTATCAATACGTGGCATTAAAACCTATATTGGTTCATGGTACACACGTGAGATGTACGGGAAATTCCTTTTTATGCCAGTGTAGAAATATATTCAGTCAATATTTAGTAATTTCATAACTGAGGATAGATAGTATCAATGGCTCATGGGCTGAAAGCCAAAGTCACTTCTGGAAATTCAGAGTTTTGGTATGGGACTAGTAAATAAACAACTTGTTCCACCTTGATCTGATCGCAAAATTATGGACAGTAGACAGTAATAAGTATTACTTAGACTATGGTCTGAATGAGATTTTAATACAATCATAATTTTAGTTGAAATGCTGTTAAGGGTCAGCTGTTTCTAGCGTGGTTCAGATATTTGCTTATCTTCCTCATAGTGGTCGAATCATGAATATGCACACAGTAGGAGGGCCTTTTGCTTATATATGGATCTCCATTAATCACCTACCCCATGATGATAGATTGGTAGCCAAGCCAATTGGTGTGGTGGCAATTGTATGTCTTAGCAGGGCAGACAAAATTATGTTCAGCCAACAACTAAACTGACTATAGAGTTTGTTCCTACAGATTAAATGGCAGAATCAAATTACTTGTGGAAACCAATATTATGATCTTAAGAGCCATGTATAGTGGGCATTATTACACAGAAGGACTTACAAAAACGTCTCAGAAGAGTACTGAACATTCCAGAAAATGAGCTACAATTAATTAATTTAGTATACAGAAGTGGTACAGGTATCAATTTGATACCTGTCTGTTGGCAAGTAATCTAAATGAGTGGTCAGCTCACCAATAAGACTTCATATTTTACTGTTTGTTTTTCATTATTTTCACAGAAGGGCACTCCAATGCAACTACAATGAGATAAAAATCATACTTTTTCTGTTGTGGGATTGCATTAAGAAATGAATGACAGGTTGAATTAGGAGCTGTGTCACAGTTTATTTTTCTTGTTGCTACCACATGTGCAGGGCTTAGGGGTACGGCCAGTAAAGACATGCACTGTCCATTATTCTGGGATTGGTTATGTCTCGCATGGCAGTCACATCTTTTGCAACAGCCTCTGTGCTGCGGAGAAAGCGAGAGCCCACACACTAAAAATTCATGCTGGGTGTGATATATCTGTATGACATCAGTCATGAAAATTATTGGGATTCTCAATCAGCCTCAGGTGAGGCTGTGTTGTAAAGGGGTAACATTGGGGAATTTTCTAGGCAGTCTGTGAGTTAATAGTGCAAACACATGTTCCTTGAAATATTCCAAGTGATAATGTACTGCATCTCAGATCACTGGCGAAAATAAACTTACCTTGTTTGGCTCCTTAGTTCATAAGGAGATTCCTTTTATTATAGAGACTTGGATTGCTGAGTGTGGAAAATTTGATCTATTTCAGAACCAGTTTCCTAAATGATTTGAGCAAATGTGATTTCTTTACATAATATTAGTTGTTTCAGTGTTTGTGCTTCAGTTAATTGTAATCCTTCATAACTAACACTAATAACTTATTCAGTTAAGGAAACATATAAGTTTAACAAAGTAATTTTCTCCCTCGGTGCTTTAGTGTGTCCGATAGGTCATTGCTTAGCTGTATAACAGATTCACTGAAAATGAACAGTTAACTGTGCAGTGGTATAGTGTCAAAAGTCATTGAGAAACCAATGTATCTTATCTTCCTGGTTAAATCGTATTGAATGAGGTCATTTGTAATAAATTCATTGAGCATCATCAAGAGTTACACGAAAAGATAAAATTGGTAGATTCTATGCCTGAAATTAATTCATATTCTTTGCACATATGTAGACACTTGAGTGAGGCTTGCAAAGCAGGTAGGTGTTCTTGGGAAATTAATTACTGGTAAACATAAATATTCAGTCAGATATTGATAACATTTCAAAGTTGTGCAAAGATTGGCAACTTGTTTTAAATGTTCAGAAGTGTAAAATGGTGCACTTCACAAAACAAAAAACATAACATCCTATGACTATGTCATCAATAAGTAACTGTTGAAATCAGCAAACACATACAAATACATAGGTGTACTACTTTTTAGGGATATAAAATGGAATGATTACATAGCCTCAGTTGTAGGTAATTCTGGTGGTAGACTTTGGTTTATTGGTAGAATACTGGGGAAATGCAGTCTACAAAGGTAATTTCTTAGAAATCACTCATGTGACTAGTTCTAGAATATTGCTTATGTGTGTGGAACTTCTGCCAAATAGGAGTAACAGGAGACACTGATTGTATACAGAAAACAGAATTTTTCATAAAGCATAATTTAATCATCACTAACACTCGGTTTAAGAATCATAAAAGAAGGCTGTGTATGTAGAAGAGACCTGGGGATATGGGAAGTTTCAGACATTATAAGATGGTAAGACAGAGGTTCAGGAACCAGATTTTAAATTGTAAAACATTTCCTGGAGCAGATGTGGACTTTGGCCAAAATTTGTTTGTTATGAACTGTAGATTAAAACTTAGGAAATTGGAAAAAGGTAGGAAATTAAGGAGATGGGACCTGGATAAGTTGAAAGAACCATAGGTTGTTGAAAGTTTCAGAGGGAACATTAGACAATGGATGACTGGAACAGGGGAAAGAAATACAGTAGGAGATGACGGTGTAGCTTTAAGAGATGAAATAGTGAAGGCAACACAGGATCAATTAGGTAAGAAGACAAGGCCTAATATAAATCCTTGGATAACATAAGAGATACTGAATTTAAGGAGAATATAAAAATGCACCAAATGAAGCAGGTGAAATGGAATTCAGACAGTAAGTGCAGAATGGCTAAGCAGGAATTGCTAGAGGACAAACGTTAAGATTTAGAAGCATATTTCACTAGGGGAAAGGTAGATACCACCTACAGGAAAATTAAAGAAGTCTTTGGGGAAAAGAGAAGCAGCTGTATGAATATCAAGAGCTGGGAAAGCTGAAAGATGGAAGGAGTATGCAGAGGGTCTATGCAAGAGAGGTAAACTAGAAGGAAAGGGAAGTGGCCATAGATAAAGATGAGATGGGAGACATACTGCGGGAAGAATTTGATATAGCTCTGAAAGGTCTAAGTTAAAACAAGGTCCCGGGAGTAGATGACATTTCATTAAAACTACTGACAGCCTTGGGAGAGTGAGCCATGACAAAACTCTCCCATCTGGTGTGCAGGATGTATGAGACAGACAAAATACCCTCAGACTTTTAAGAAAAATATGATAATTTGAATTCCAAAGAAAGCAGTTGCTGACAGGTGTGAATATTACTGAACTATCAGTTTAATAAGCCTTGTTTGGAAAATACTAACACGAATGTTTTACAGAATAATGGAAAAACTGGTTAAAGCCAACCTCAGGAGAGATCAGTTTGGATTCTGGAGAAATGTAGCAACACACAAGGCAATACTTACCACTTATTTTAGAAGATAAGTTAAGGAAAAGCAAATCTACATTTATAGCATTTGTAAACTTAGAGAAAGCTTTTCACATTGTTGACTGGAAACTCTCTTCGAAATTCGGAAGGTATCAAGGGTAAAATACAGGGAGCAAAAGTTTATTTACAACTTGTACACAAACCAGGCAGCAGCTATAAGAGTCAAGGGGCATGAAAGAGAAGCAGTGGTTGACAAGGTAGTGACACAGGGTTGTAGCCTAACCCCGATGTTGTTCAGCCTGTACCTTGGGCAACCATTAAAGGAAATCAAAGGTAAATTTGGACTAGGAATTAACGTTCAGGGAGAAGAAATAAAAACTCTGAGGTTTGTCGACAACATTGTAATTCTGTCAGAAAGAGCAAAGGACTTGGAAGAGCAGTTTAATGGAATGTACATTGTCTTGAAAGGAGAATATAACATGAACATCAACAAAAGCAAAACAAAGATAATGGAATGTAGTCAAATTAAATCATGTGATGCTAAGGGAATTAGATTAGGAAATGAGCCGTTTCAAGTAGGATATGCATTTTGCTATTTCACCAGAAAAATAACTGATGATGGCCCAAGTAGAGAGGATATAAAATGTCGACTGGGAATAGGAAGAAAAGCAAGAAGAGAAATTTGTTAACATTGAATATAGATTTAAGCTTTAGGAAGTCTTTTCTGAAAGTATTTGTCTGGGGTGTAGCCTTGTATGAAAGTGAAGAACAGATGAAAAACAGTTTAGGCAGAAAGAGAATAGAAGCTTTCAAAATGTGATGCTACAGAAGAATGTAAGATTAGAAATGTAGATCACGTAACTAATGAATAGGTATTATAGAGAACAGGGGAGAAAAGAAATTTGTAGCGCAACTTTATCAAAAGAAGGGATCAGTTGATAGGACACATTCTGACATCAAGGGATCATGAATTTAGTATTGGAGGGGGGGGGGGGATGTGTGGGGAGTAAAAATTATAGAGGGAGGCCAAGAGACGAATACAGGAAGCAGATTCAGAAGGATATAGGTTGCAGTAATTGTTTAGAGATGAAGAGGCATGTACACGATAGAATAGCATGGAGAGCTGCATCAAATCAGTCTAAGGACTGAAAACCACAAAAACACACAAAGAAAGACAGCACAAATGGTCGCGGTTTGTCTGATCTTTAAATGACAACTCTAGGAATATACTACAACTTGTTGTGTATTGTTCACATGAGGCTTATGAAAATAAGATCAGAATAGTTACTGCATGCACAGAGGCACTTAAAAAGTCATTCTTTCTGCACCCTGTAAGTGAATGGAATGGGAAGAAACCCTAATATCTGGTGCAATGGGATTGACCCTTTGCTGTGCACCTCATGGTGTTTGCAGAACGTAGATGTAGAAGTTGATGTAGATTTGAGAGGCACTCTGTAACATTCGAAGAACTAATGTGCAGGGTGGATACTCGAACTTGGAGAGAGAAAAATTCCTGAGAATTCCAGGTGTGCGGAGGAAGATGGTGTCAAGATGATCCAGATAAATTTATGGTGTGAGAGGGTGAGGGGGGGATGGATTAGGGGCAGCATAACACAATAAGGACTTCTCCTTCCTCTCGGCTGAGCTATATGCCAGCCATAAACAATAGTTCAACTGCAGTTTTTATACTTCATTAATTTGTATGGACTGATATTCATATAATTAACACACTTTGAAATATTGTTGTTGTTGTGGTCTTCAGTCCTGAGACTGGTTTGATGCAGCTCTCCATGCTACTCTATCCTGTGCAACCTTCTTCATCTCCCAGTACCTACTGCAGCCTACATCCTTCTGAATCTGCTTAGTGTATTCATCTCTTGGTCTCCCTCTAGGATTTTTACCGTCCATGCTGCCCTCCAATATAATCTTCAGCATTGTTCTGGAGCACCACATTTCAAAAGCTTCTATTCTCTTCTTGACTAATCTATTTATTGTCCACGTGTCACTTCCATACATGGCTACACTCCATACAAATACTTTCAGAAACGACTTCCTGACATTTAAATCTATACTCGATGTTAACAAATTTTTCTTCTTCAGAAACGCTTTCCTTGCCATAGCCAGTCTGCATTTTATATCCTCTCTACTTTGACCATCATCAGTTATTTTGCTCCCCAAATAACAAAACTCCTTTACTACTTCAAGTATCTCATTTCCTAATCTAATTCCCTCAGCATCACTCGATTTAATTTGACTATATTCCATTATCGTCATTCTGCTTTTGTTGATGTTCATCTTATATCGGCCTTTCAAGACACTGTCCATTCCGTTCAAATGCTCTTCCAAGTCCTTTGCAGTCTCCGACAGAATTACAATGTCATCGGCGAACCTCAAAGTTTTTATTTCTTCTCCATGGATTTTAATACCTACTCCGAACTTTTCTTTTGATTCCTTTATTGCTTCCTCAATATACAGATTGAATAACATCGGGGATAGGCTACAACCCTGTCTCACTCCCTTCCCAACTACTGCTTCCCTTTCATACCCCTTGACTGCCATCTGCTTTCTGTACAAATTATAAATAGCCTTTTGCTCCCTGTATTTTACCCCTGCCACCTTCAGAATTTGAAAGGGAGTATTCCAATCAACATTGTCAAAAGCTTTCTCTAAGTCTACAAATGCTAGAAATGTAGGTTTGCCTTTCCTTAATCTTTCTTCTAAGATAAGTCATAGGGTCAGTATTGCCTCATGTGTTCCAACATTTCTACAGAATCCAAACTGATCTTCCCCGAGGTCGGCTTCTATCAGTTTTTCCATTCGTCTCTAAAGAATTCGCGTTAGTATTTTGCAGCTGTGACTTATTAAACTGATAGTTTGGTAATTTTCACATCTGTCGACACCTGCTTTCTTTGGGATTGGAATAATTATATTCTTCTTGAAGTCTGAGGGAATTTCACCTGTCTCATACATCTTGCTCACCAGATGTTAGAGTTTTGTCAGGACTGGCTCTCCCAAGGCCGTCAGTAGTTCCAATGGAATGTTGTCTACTCCGGGGGCCTTGTTTCAACTCAGGTCTTTCAGTGCTTTGTCAAACTCTTCATGCAGTATCATATCTCCCATTTCATCTTCATCTACATTTCTTCCATTTCCATAATATTGACCTCAAGTACATCGCCCTTGTATAGACCCTCTATATACTCCTTCCACCTTTCTGCTTTCCCTTCTTTGCTTAGAACTGGGTTTCCATCTGAGCTCTTGATGTTTATACAAGTGGTTCTCTTATCTCGAAAGATCTCCTTAATTTTCCTGTAGGCAGTATCTATCTTACCCCTAGTGCCTCTACATCTTTACATTTGTCCTCTAGCCATCCCTGCTTAGCCATTTTGCACTTCCTGTCGATCTCATTTTTGAGATGTTTTTATTCCTTTTTGCCTGGTTCGTCTACTGGATTTTTGTATTTCCTCCTTTCATAAATTAAGTTCAGTATCTCTTCTGTTACCCAAGGATTTCTATTAGCCCTAATCCTTTTACCTATTGCTGCCTTCACTATTTCATATCTCAAAGCTACCTTTTCTTCTTCTACTGTATTTTTCTCCCATTCTAGACAATTGTTCCCTAATGCTCTCCCTGAAACACTCTACAACCTCTGGTTCTTTCAGTTTATCCAGGTCCCATCTCCTTAAATTCCCACCTTTTTTGCAGTTTCTTCAGTTTTAATCTACATTTCATAACAAATAGATTGTCGTCAGAGTTCACATTTGCCCCTGGAAATGTCTTACAATTTAAAACCTGGTTCCTAAATCTCTGTCTTACAATTATCTAATCTATCTGAAACCTTTGAGTATCTCCAGGGTTCTTCCATGTATACAACCTTCTTTCATGATTCTTGAACCAAGTGTTAGCTATGATTAAGTTATGCTCTGTGCAAAATTCTACCAGAGAGCTTCCTCTTTTGTTTCTTAGCCCCAATCCATATTCACCTACTATGTTTCCTTCTCTCCCTTTTCCTACTCTCAAATTCCAGGCACCCATAACTATTAAATTTTCGTCTCCCTTCACTACCTGACTAATTTCTTTTATCTCATCATACATTTCATCAATCTCTTCATCATCTGCTGAGCTAGCTGGTATATAAACTTGTACTACTGTGGTAGGCGTGGGCTTCGTATCTATCTTGGCCACAATAATGCGTTCACTATGCTGTTTGTAGTAGCTTACCCACATTCCTTTTTTTTTTTTTTTCATTATTAAACCTACTCCTGCATTACCCCTATTCGATTTTGTGTTTATAACCCTGTATTCACCTGACCAAAAGTCTTGTTCCTCCTCCAGAATATTTTGCCCAAGATAATGCCATCATCATTTAATCATACAGTAAAGCTGCATGTCCTTGGGAAAAATTATGGCTGTAGTTTCCCCTTGCTTTCAGCCGTTCGCAGTACCAGCACAGCAAGGCCATTTTGGTTAGTGTTACAAGGCCAGATCAGTCAGCCATCCAGACTGTTGCCCCTGCAACTACTGAAAAGGCTGCTGCCCCTCTTCAGGAACCACACGTTTGTCTGGCCTCTCAACAGATACCCCTCCATTGTGGTTGCACCTACAGTATGGCTATCTGTATCATTGAGGCTCGCAAGCCTCCCCACCAATGGCAAGGTCCACAGTTCATGGGGGTTTTTGAAATATTAAGTGTTTTAAAATTCCACTTCAGTGCTAGATTAAAAAAGCAGAATTCCTTGAGGTTTCTCTGATTTTTGAAGGTAAAATGTAATTTCATGACAGTAGTTTTTCAGAAGAATCACCACCCTGAATCTGTTTCACTTGTATTTAGTGAAATACAATATTTGTCCATAACAAAAATTATATTCTATTTCCACATGTACTGTTTAGCTATTAAATTCAAAGTCATTAAAACCAAACAGCACAATGCAGTAAATCCTGTAAAAATGTGTCTTACTTGTTACAAAGCTTTGCTAAATACAATCTAGACCATACATCACTTAACACTTGCTATTCATGTAACTTGATAGCTAATGTTCCTATGGGCCTAATAGCACTTGCACAGTTTTTTCTCCACTACTGGGACAAATTGCCACAATTGTAACAGCTTCTGCTTTCCTCAATGGATCATCACCTTCCTTGTTTTCTCCCTTAAGATACACACTTCATTTTCCAGTGCTTCAGTTAATAATCCTTAACACTGTAACTTATTCTATAGAATGGCACACTTACAAGTAATGAAGTGGTGCAAGCAGCTTCTTCTATAATTTAGAGGAGTGGCGTAAACCTCTGTTGCAATTCAGTTTGTCCATCTGTTACACGTCCATATATACAAGACAAAAACAAAGTAAACGGATACTTCATACATATTCTTGCTCACACATACAATTTTCCTCACATTTTATACTCTAATATAAATCTGACAGTACACTTTTTTCTCTGTTTGCAGAGCAAACTTGTTGCTAGACCTTAGGGATATGGGTGCCTATTTCTTAAGGCATAATGAGGACACATGGGCAGTGGCTTGCCCTTCTTTTTCTTTATATTCTTTGCAGTAACACTTTTGCTTGGTGATGGAACTCTTGGTTCAGGGCTAGGTGGTATAGCTAGTAGCGTCACAGATGGACAGCCAGTCAGAATGTACTGTCATAGTATGACCAGACAACTGAGTCTCTGCGTTTACATGGAAGGGCACCCGTAGAACAGTGTAAGAGCCCTCATACTGAGGAGTGAAGTTTTCTGTTCTTCCCACCATTTTTACTACTGGTTTCCTGAGCAGCACAAGACCTATGAGTTTGTAATAGGGAAGTCTGGCCCATTTGTTACTGTTAGTTTTGGCAGTATTCTGCTTAACCAGTTTTCAGATTAACTAAAGACGGCAGGCCAGTCCCTTCACTTTGCTCATATCTACTCCAGGCGGTAGTTTACTGAGTTCAAAGTGGGAGTTCATGGGCCTTCAGTAGACTGCCTGGTAGGGCATGCATCTGAATGATTCGTTCATACGACTGTTATCTGCCCATGTGACATAACCAACATAGCTGTCCCAATTTGTATCAGATTTCCCCATGCAGTAAGGTAGCATTTAAATGATCATCTTATGGATGTATTCAAGGCAACCATTAGCCTGTGGATGAAAAGGCATCGTGCACCATTTCTTGATTCTTAACAGATTACATACTTTTACAAATAGAGCAGACATGAAGTTGGATCCTTCATCACTTAATATAGCATCGGGACTCCCGAATTGGAGAACCATCTGATTGACAAAGCCACAAGTGACTGTTTCAGTGGTCATGTCCGTGAGTGGGAGGGTCTGGGAAGATCTGTAAAGGAATTTTGTTCCTTGGAGGGGGTGCCCTATGTGCACAAGGCAAACAGTTTTGAATATATTTCCTTGCATCTGTTTGTCTGCCTTTCCACCAAATGCAAGAGGCTAACCTACCATTTGTAGCATGTTGTACATTATTACAGGCCTGCAAACTGTCATGACATTGTGCCATAAAATGCTGTTGTAATTGTTTAGGTATTATACCTCTCTGTTACCCAGGGGCACTTGTGATACAGAATACCATTTTCAGTGACGAAAAACATATGGATAGTGACCTTCTACATCTTTTTCTTGCACTTTCTTTAGCTCCTCTATTGAGATATAATCTGCTTGAGCAATTCTGGCTTTGTGGCTCAATGTTTCTGCATTTTGATGGAGACAGTCTGGTTTGTGCCATAATGTGTAATTATACTCTGCTAATTTCAACACCCACCAAGTTAAGTGACTACTGGGGTCCTTTAAACTTAACATCTGTACAGGGGCAGCATGGTCAGTGATCAAAGTGAACTTGTGTCCATATAGACAGTATTAAAAAAAAACTCCAAACATAAGGGCTAAAAGCTCCTTCTCAGTAGTACTGTTGACTTAATCATCTGCCTAGAGGCATAATTTATAGGCCTTTCCTCACCATTGTATTACTGAGAAAGAAGTGAACCCATGGTGTAATTTGATGCGTCTGTGGAGGGAATAAATGGTTTCTCAGAATCCGGGTGTATTGACAAAGATGAACTTACTAGAATGAAATTTTCACTCTACAGTGGAGTGTGCACTGATATGAAACTTCTTGGCAGATTAAAACTGTGTGCCGGACCGAGACTCGAACTCGGGACCATTGCCTTTCACGGTCAAGTGCTCTATCAACTGGGCTACCCAAGCATGACTCACACCCCGTCCTCACAGCTTTAATTCCACCAGTACGTCGTCTCCTACCTTCCAAACTTCACAGAAACTCTCCTGCAAACCTTGCAGAACTAGCACTCCTGGAAGAAAGGATATTGCGAAGACATGGCTTAGCCACAACCACAGCCATTATCCCGAGTTCAAGTCTCGGTCTGGCACACAGTTTTAATCTAGGAGGGAGATATATGTGGATGATCACCACACAATGTTGTAGGCCCAAAGCAATCAGTTAATGGAGAAAAATGCAATCATCTATATGTTAATATGAGAACAGCAAACAGATTCACAAACCCTGAAACTTAACCCACTACCCTGTATTGACAGACTGGACAGATTAGGGAAGCGTAAGTATTTTATCACCCTTGACACACAGTCATCAAATTCTGACTGCACCACAAGATTGACCCAAAATTGTTTTTGTGCAGCACTCCTGGAAGAAAGGATATTCACATCCCTGTGGCCAGTTGGTGTTGAACAGTAGTAAAATGGTAATTTGTATGGTTTCTGTGCAGTTGGTCTAGTGTCTCCCATTGGGATTTTGTGCTGCATGAGGTCAGCTGCTGGCAATTCCGGCCGTTCCTCAAACAACCACACATATTCTTCCAAAGGTGGAGGCAAATGATTGTGATCAGATGCAGGAAAATGTGCCATTTTCCCCTGCAGCTGGTTTCATAATAGTGGCATAATGGTGTGAACTCTTTTTACTGGTAACTACCTTCTCCTACTGTGCTTTAACTGCTTCTCACATTGAAGGTCCGTATCTATAACCTCTTCTCCACATGCCAGTATTGTTCTGTGTGGAATCTTGATGTGTCTTTGACCAGAATTGACAACACAAACTGATACTCTAACCTTTCTTCCTAAGACTTCTAGTTTACTTAAGCTTTTCTTAACATGGATGTGCAATTGGCAGAGAACATCATTCTGGCTGAGCAGATCAACAAGAAAGTCGGATGCCAGTGTTATTTAAGTTTTCACATCAGTCCAGTGAACTTTTCTCATACCTCCACTGAGTTTGACAGCAGTGGTAGTTTTTAATGCCTATGTATGCAGTTCTATCAGAAGTAGTAGAAGAGGCATCAAACCACAAGTTCCTCAAGACTGAGGTGCATGCTTACTGCTAAAACAGCGTGTTGTCTCACTAAATAGAATAGTTTACATATTGTAGTCTGTCACTGCCTGAAAACAATCCAGTAGTCTGTCACTGCCTGAAAACAGTCCAGGAAATGATTCCATAAAATGGCACTGAAATTTTGTCTGCATTTCCTCACTACGTCCTTGTCAAATCCATGTTTTTTCCCATCAATTTGCAGATTAACAAAAAGTTTCAGCCGTTATTATTATCTCCTCACCTAAATAACTTGCATTGGACCACAGTGACTTGAGAGCAAGCTTGTCTTGTTGGGGCAAAAATAAAACACTATTTTGAACTGTCTCTACTAACATATGGAGAGTCTTTCTCTGAGCTGAATTTGCCACCTCTTTAGTCATACCCTTTCTAAGTGGGTTCATAGTTCTGGCAGGAGGTTAGGGTAGGTGGCGGAACTTGCCCCACAATATTTTCCCAGTGTGTATTGCTCCACTGACCTCCCACTTCTCCTATCATTTTGCAGAGCATCCCTTTGTGGGAAACTTTGGCTGTGGTGCTGTGGACACTTGTCACTTAGACCCCCTATTGTGTGGCATTTTGTGCAACAGGGAGTGTGACAATGTTCTCCTATGTGGTTTGGCTTTCCACACTGCTGTAATTTGGTATAATTAACAACAGCATGGCATGGTTCATTAGTGCAACAGGGGTCAAAACAAACTGTCATGCTTCTTGGCATAGTAACACTAACTGAACTGCTTCATGCAAAGAGGTGCAGGAAACTACTTTTACTTCATTCTTTATCAGCAGGTTAATTCCCTGTATGAACACATAAATTGTTTTGACTTCTGCCTTTTTGATTAGCACCTCATTACAGCTCTGATCCTTCCCTAGGGCATAAGTAAGATATTGTTCTGATGTGATAGGCAAGTGCCTCAAAGTCCTCCCCATTTTTGTGTCAGTGTGTCGATAACTGATCTCAGTAATAACTGACACCACATTTGTCATACTACCACTCCACTAACCATATGCCAGGACATTGAAAGTGATCGCTCCATGCAAAAGATTGATTGCCTCTACATACAAGTGTGAACTGCTATGAAGTTTTAATTTTTGTCGCATTCAAGAGTAGGCTGTCAGGCAAAGAACATGATTGTCCTACATCATGGACATTTTGGAAGAAGATGGTGACATTTTACCTGGTTTTCCAGAAAATGGAGGTACAAAGGTAATTGAAGGGAAGGTACTGGCAACATTAGGCACATACATGAAGGGGTCCACTTCAAGGGCTCTGGAGGAGCTTGCAGCTGTCTGCATTGACACCTACCAGGTTTCACCAACGGGCATAAAGCTTCATCAAGCTACCTCTGTAATGCTAATTTGTCAGTTGCCATTTGTAGGAGCAGGAGATGATCCGTCCCATCATTTGAAACAGTGGCAACAGCGGAGGCTGTTTATGGCCATTCTAGCATAGCACACAAATGCGTATTTGGCATGGTTATATCATTAGGGCCAAGATTTATGCAGATCAATAATGTTACAGACGAGACGTCTCAACAGTAAACTATGCTAAATTAAGGAGTGATGAGTTCTCCTGGTGGAAGCTCACAACACAGAAGATGGAGGCAAGTAAGGATTCATTGCAGCAACACTTACCTCAACATCTCACAGTGACGGAAACAGCGGCAAAGAGGGTGGCATCAACAGACCAGTAGTGGGGCTATATGGGGCATTGGATGTCAAAAGTGATGGCGGCAGCATCCACATGCAGTGGCAAGGCAGCATGGACCCGCGGCAGCACAATGAGCAGACGTGTCATGCACCAAACTGTACCTCCACCACCACGAAGACTGCAGTATGGTGTGGTCTGGGAAGCATGCCCGTAACATGGCAGCTGAACCTAACAGTGAGCTTATCCCACTTCAGCTGACACAACTTTGTAAGTGCTGTACATGGTCAGGATAGGAAATGGGCAGAAAGCAGAGCATCTGGTGGGGTTTGGAGAAAACCTGTGAAAGAAAAGACTGATTCTAGTCAGCAGTGGAGATTTCAGTTCTCCAAAAGCCTACACCTTAGGGATACAGCATACTCAAATTCACCACAGCAGTGGGAACTTGCCGCAGTTAAATTGAGAGGCATTGCACCCTCTGGCCATGGAACAATCTGGCAGGCAACAGAGCACCCTAAATACCTCTTGCCAGTCAATGTGGCACACTCCTGGTCCTCCTATTGGTGGGCAGAGGTTGCTTCAGTGGGTATATCTCAATCAGTGGTACTGAAAAATAGTGTCTTTTGTCAGCAGTACTACCATGGCACAATGTTAATGAGAACTGAGTGTGAGTGTTATGCAGAACATCCAGGCTCAGCCATTGCCTCATCAAAGAGACTGTACCATACATATTACAAAAGAAAATCCAAAATTAACAATTAAAAAACATTGGAAAACCATGTTTCTTCTCAATACCATACATAGTATGTCCAGTCAGCTTTGAGTGCCATGACAGACTTCAGTATTTCCATTTACGTACACAATGTTGTTGTAGTGCTTGTTTTGCTAAATGCATGAGAGCCCATGAGATTTCAGTGCTCACATACGGGAGTGCTCAGGTGTTTACATTGCAATGGAAATCGTGCTGTCACCAACAGCTGTTGTGCATTTTAAAAGCAGCACACGGAAGCCAGTCACACTGAATCATTCCAAGCCCTGCCCCAGTGTCCATCATTTGGGCAAGTTACTGCTGATATTCCTCCATCTCGAGTGATCTCCCCTAGTGACTGGCTTAAATTATGTGGGAAACCAGAGGGATTGCTAATGATAGAGGACAGACTCCACCCTTGACCTAATTATGCTGCTATATTCACTCCAGTTCCCAAGTGTTACAAAAATAAAACATTCCCTCATAGTCCGTACAAGCAAGGCTATTCTGACATGTTATATGACTTTCACGGTCCACAAAGCTCAATACAAAATAATCTGTATTCTCCCACTCTCTTCCCACTTCTTCAGCTATCTCTCAGGCAGACTGGAAAGCTGCCATTAACAGTTTTTGTGTTTTAATACTGCAGATATTTCTCTCCATAAAAAATGAAACAGAGATGGTAACAACACCAGCTCTTATACAGAATGCTGAAGAAGATTTCTGAAAATCTCACAATGGCTTTTAAAGTCCTCATGTGAAATGCAAAATCAGGTATTTGGAACAGAGAAAGTCATTATAGATAACTTAGCAGCAATCACCACTTGGTGGGTTGTATTTGCAAAATTTTGTGTAAACTCTCCCAGCAAATGTACTTCAAAGGCTATGCAGTGCTTAGACATGACATGGAGGATAGCAAAGGAGATGTCACCATTTTAACTAGGGATACAGTTCAGTTTAAAAAAACTTGATTTCAATCTTAGGGCAATGGACAGACAAAGAGTGGCCATTGTAAATTTCTCTCCTAATGAAGCCTTCACAATTGTCACCATATACAAACCTCCTCAGTGCAAGTTATGAAGCCTTTCTCTGGATCAGATTCTTCATCAGCTTCAAATGCCATTCCTCTTTTGTGTAGATGTAGATGGCAGAGATTTGCTCAAACTTCTTGAAAATCTCAATTTAGTACTTCTCAACTATAGCTTTCCTACCATGGTATGTAATCCATACAGACAATCATCAGCTGTTGATTTGACATTGTCTGCTGATGACTTTTGCCATGTAATGGAGTGGACAGTCAGAAAAAAAGACTCTCAGCTCAATCATCTCCCTCTGGAAATTGCTTTAGATTCCCCATAAATCCAGTTAATGTTATATATACCATCAACAACAGGCATATCAAGGAAGCAGACTGGCTACTGTATACTGCTAAAGACCAGGAGCAGTTTTACTCCTTTAACAATTTGTTAGACGCCTATCAACAGCACATTTCAGTTATCGAAAAAGCTGCAACAGTTTTCATTCCAAGGAAAAAAAAGTCATTGTTTCAAAGCAACTGCTCTTATGTGTGGTGGACACCAGAGTATTCTAGAGCTGTAGCACAGTGAAAACTTGCGTACAGCACCTTTCAAAAGTAATAACAATAGGAAACTTTATTACATACCAGAAAATAGCTACAAGAGTTCAGCAGCAGTTAAAAGACATTAAAAAGAACAGCTGGAAATCTTTCTGTTAATCTTAAACTATCAATGTTAGTCTTGCTGATGTACGGAAAAAATTAAAGCATTTTGTCTCCTGGAACATAAAGATCACAGTCATCCTCTCATGGAGCCATTTTCATATGAAGAACTGTTAAGATGTATTAAAAAGGTGGCAAATTTCTTACCTGGCAAGGATGTCACTTATTACCAAATGATAGAAAATCTCCCTGACATAGTCCTCTGAAAACAGTTACAGATATTGTCCCTGATGTAGTACTCTGAAAACAGTTACAGATATTTAACCAAACATGGATGAATGACACTAACAGAAGATTGGACAACTCAGGTAGTAATAACTAAATTGAAATCACATGAGGAAGAGGAGTAGGCTACATCATATAGACATGCTTCTCTTTCTTACTGAATCAGCAAAACTTTAGAACTCCTGATCAAAAATTACTTGGAATCGTTGTTGGAATCAAATTGAATCCTGCCATCTAGTCAGTATGGGTTTTGAAAAGGCAAGGGAACAACTGATAATTTAAATATTTTAACCTCTGACATCTATGATGGAGCTACACAGGAAAGAGAATGTCACAGCTGTTTCTTTGATGTTGTTGGTGCATATGAAAATGTACGCATATCTGTGTTGCTACAGAAGTTGGAAACTGCTGGAATCCCACCACAGCTCACTTTCCTAGGTGAGATGCAGCTGGGTTTGCTTCCAGAATAAATTAGTTGATGATGTCTCCTCACAACAGGTCTTTCACAAGGAACAGACCTCACCCCCATACTCTTTGTACTCTATATTACCAAGCTGCGGAGATTTATCACTGCCCTTGTAAAATCTTTCCAGTATCCAGATAATATTTTTTAATCTGGATTGGTAGTGTGTGACCTGTCACATTTGATAGGTGTACTGTATAAAACATTGCACAGCAGCAACTGCCAGTTGCGAAAGCTCGTAATTCTGTGTGTGTGTTTGTGTGTTTTGTTCATGTGCCTGTCTGCCGGCGCTTTCCCGCTTGGTAAGTCTTGGAATCTTTGTTTTTAATATATTTTTCCCATGTGGAAGTTTCTTTCTGTTATATATATATATATATATATATATATATATATATATATATATATATATATATATATATATATATATATATATTTATTTATTTATTTATTTTTTTTTTTTTTTTTTTTTTTGAGGGGCCAATGTCAAAATTCCCAGACTCATGAACAGGGGTTGTCAAGAGGTTTGGAAACTCACGCCACTTATTGCCCATTTCTAAGCCATAAATATCCCTGTATAATGGGAAGATCTACCCCAAAATATAGTACCATACGACATAAGCAAATGAAAATAGGCAAAGTAGACTAATTTTGTGTTGAACGATCACTCACTTCAGATACTGTTCGAATAGTAAAAATGGCAGCATTATGTCTTCGAACAAGCTTGTGAATGTGGGCTATCCATGACAGTTTACTATCTATCTGAACACCTAGAAATTTGAACTGTTCAGTTTCACTAATCATATGCCCATTCTGTGAAATTAAAACGTCAGGTTTTGTTGAATTGTGTGTTAGAAACTGTAAAAACTGAATCTTACTGTGATTTAGCATTAGTTTATTTTCTACAAGCCATGAACTTATGTCATGAACTGCTCTATTTGAAACCAGGCCAATGTTGCATACATTGTTTACTACCAAACTAGTGTCATCAGCAAACGGAAATATTTTAGAGTTACCCGTAATACTAGAGGGCACATCATTTATATAAATAAGGAACAGGAGTGGTCCCATCACTGATCCCTGGGGAACCCCTCCATTTGACCATACCCCACTCACATCCCACATTACAGCCATTCTCATCATTGTGAATAACTGACCTTTTGCTGTCTGTTGCTAAGGTAAGAGGTAAACTAATAGTGAGCTATTCCCAGTATTCCATAATGGTTCAACTTCTGGAGTAATATTTTGCGATCAACACAATCGAATTCCTTAGTTAAATCAAAAAATATGCCTAGCATTCGAAACCTTTTGTTTAGCCCATTCAGTACCTCACAGAGAAAAGAGAATATAGCATTTTCAGTTGTTAAACAACTTCTAAAGCTGAACTATACATTTGCTAGCAAATCGTGTGATATAAAATGACCAGTTATCCTTACATACACAGCCTTTTCAATAACCTTAGCAAACACTGATGGCATAGAAATAGGTCTAAAATTATCTACATTATCCTTTTCTCCATTTTTATAAAGCAGCTTTACTACTGACCATTCCTAAAAAAATACAGGGCTAAAATTTGCAGCACAGAAGAGTATTTCAGACATCAATCTCAGAAAGGCATTTACCAAGGAAGTTACATGATTCCCTGTAGAAACTAAATTTGTATTTAATTCACCAGCAATGCTTAGAAAATGATTGTTAAATACTGTACATATATCTGATTTACCAGTAACAGAAACATTTTTACTGTGAACTGACTTTATGTTGTCGACCTTGTGCTGCTGATCAGACACCTCCTTCACAACTGACCATATGGATTTAATTTTATCTTGTGAATTAGCTATTCTATTTGCACACTGTTCTAACCATGACTGGAACGGTCACGGGGTTGCCAAAAATGAAAAGCGTGGCAGAACCGAACGGGAGTGGCCCTCGAACAAACAAAACGGATGAACGGGAAAGGGTGGACATGAAGAACGATGGCCAACCAAGCAAGATCTTGTGAACAACAGCACGCAAGAAGCAACGGGGTCTCAGGCGAAAACCTCACAAATCAACAATGTCCACTTGTACACAGAAACAAAGTAAAGCAAACGCAGTGCCTATAGGTGAGATGTCGATATACTCATGCGAATATCAGACTACCTTGCTGAGCGAGAAGCAGGCGCTAAAATACATGATAGGGTATGTCGCTATCGGCCGCTGGGCCCACGTGCCCCACCGTGGCACCTTCACATCATACGCGGGCCAAGAGCATGCGCAGCCACAGTTTACGGCATCATGGCTACAGAGACCTCTAGTGGTAATCGAGGTCCATACTGTATGGTGTGGATTTGAAACCCATGGCACCTTACAATACTGTTTGTAATGGGCAACTGTAGCTTGATTGATATAATTCCTGCTTTGTTCTACATGATATTCTTATCCCACTAGTCTGCCTATTACTGCTAGTACCCCGTTTATAATGTTCTAATGGGAAGCAACTCTCAAATAGTATGAGAAAGGAAAGCATTATATTTACGAGGCTTTTTTTTTTTTTTTTTTTTTAAGTAAGTACCACTTTGAAATTAAAAAAGACATTCTAAGATATCTCAATAATTTTGTTTTTACATGAAAGCCTGTACCTTAATCTATGCACTGACGCCATTACAGTCTGATTCTTCCTTGTTTATGTTGCATACTGAGTGTTTGATGCCTCCGATAATCGTGAGTCCCACCGACTGTAAAGTACGGGCTGTTATAAGATTTCTTAGTGCTAAAGACCTAAAAGCGATTGATATTCATCATGAGATCTGTGCAGTTTACAGAGAAAAGATTATGAGTAATGGAGTGGTAACAAAGTGGGTGAGAGCATTTAAAGATGGCCGCACAAATGTTTATGATGAACAACTGAGTGGGCGTCCTTCGGTCATTAATGAAAGTTTGATGTAGGAAGTGGACAATAAGGTGAGAGAAAACAGACACTTTATGATTTCCTCCTTGCTGGATGACTTTCCTAATGTTTCTCATAGTGTTTTGTATGGCATTGTGACCGAGCACTTGAATAACCGAAAATTGTGCACACATTGCGTACCAAAAATGTTGACGGATGTGCACAAAACCAAACGTTGAGACAGTGCTTTGACTTTCCTTGAGCGGTACCACAATGATGGTGATCATTATTTAAGCCAAATTGTTATGGGTAATGAAACATGGGTGGCCTATGTCACACCAGAATCAAAGCAACAGTCGATGGAAGTTGAGCAAGGGCATCGTTTTGCTGCAAGACAATGCCTGTCCACATGTGGCAAATCAGACCAAAGATCTCATCATCTTTTCGATGGGAAACTCTAGATAATCCTCCGCACAGCCCCAATCTTGCACCCAGTGACTACCATCTGTTCCTGCACTTGAAGAAACACCTGGGCCGTCAGCATCTTCAAGACAATAACGAAGTCAAAACGGTGGTGATGCAGTGGTTAACAAGTCAGGTGACAATCTATGTTATTGGCACTATAAACGTGCTGCCACTCTTGTTCCTCGACAAGGTTTAAAAAAACTTTCTATTGCTGTTGGATTAACTTTCCTACATAGTTTGTAATTAAATGTGACATCTGTTTGAGTACTAAAGCCTTTTAGTGTTAAAATTTGTGTATCGTGGTCTGAAAGGCCATTCATCCTTTTACTAACAGAATGCCCATCTAGTAATGAAGAATGAATAAAAATATTGTCTATGTCTGTGCTGTCAGCACTGAGTGGTCAGCGTGACGAATCGCCGTCCTATGGGCCCGGGTTTGATTCCTGACTGAGTCGGGGATTTTATCTGCTCAGAGATTGGGTGTTGTGTTGTCTTCATCATAACTTCATCCCCATCCGGCATGCAGGTCACCCATTGTGGCGTCGAATGTAATAAGAGCTGCACCAAGGCGGTTGGACCTGCCCCGCTAGGGGCCTCCCGGGCAATGACTCCAAATGCTCATTTCCATTTTTATGGCTGTGCTACTGTTCCTCTGCGCTCTAGTTGGAAAAAAAAACACAGTCTGCATCAGATCATATGAATTTATGAGATCTACCAAAATCTTTTTTCTTGCACCATCATATACAAAATTTATATTGAAATCGCCACATATAACTAATTTCTGATACTTCCTACAAAGTGAATCAAGAACCATCTCTAGCTTGAGCACAAATACTCTGAAGTTAGAGTTAGGGGACCTATAAACAATAACAATTAGAAGTTAAGTTTAACTTAATTCAACTACCCCTGCACAACATTCAAATATCTGTACAGTGCAGTGCCATGATACATCTATGGACTCAAATGGAATACTGTTTTTACGTACGTAGCCACTCCCCCACCCAGCAAGGAACTCCTTGAAAAACAGCCAGCTAATCTGTATCCTGGTGAAGGAAGCCTCTGAATCATCAAATTATTTAAGTGGTGCTCTGATATACCAATAATTTCAGTCAGCATCTATAAGCAGTTCACTAACTTTATCTCTAATACCTCTTATATTTTAATGAAATATGCTAATTCCTTCTCTACTTGGAAACATGATGTCCTCTGAAGGTGAGCCCGTAGTTAGTGGGACTTCCTTTCTATTGGTCACTCCATGGCTAATGGAAAAGTAAGGTACGGGCCACAGTCGCATCCTTCTGGGATTCAGTGGTCAAGGAAGCTGTGAAAATACAATTAGCAGACAACGTGCTCAACCAAGATGAGGATTTCCCCACTCGACAAATCATGGAAACCTCTTTGTTCAGGTCTGCACTCTCAAAGGAATATTGTTCTAACCCTTCACTGCCTGGCATTCTGACATATGCCATCCATAATAATCAATCAGATACTTCACAAGCACTGTGGATTCATCAACTCTGGGGTTGCTTAGTTTTACTCTTAGAGGCATCAAATGTTATCACTGACTGATGCTCTTGTTACCAACAGTGTTATCTCTGATGCATGGACATTTACACCATGATGGTAAAGTGCTTTAAAAATTTTCTAAGTGATTTACTTTGAGAATGGCTGAAAGGTTGTCAGCAAAAATATCAGTAAAAAAATGATGGAATGTCCAGTTACCATGTTTGATCCATCTTTGAAGCTTACTTTTACCCATATGGATTTAGACACCATTTGTACTGTGGTAATCGTTAATATTACACTTGAACCATTGTCACTGATAACAAATGTGGTGGTTTGATCAAGTCAAAATTTTAAAATATGTATCTCCGGTGTATGCACTGACAGACAGCCTATGGTGCACTTTGGAAGCTTTGTTGATAAGCATTGGTCACATAAGCTACATTAATTGCAGCTTGTACATAGACACTGTAGTCCACATCTGTGCCGATCATGTGACAGTGCCTCAAAGCAGCAGGATACAAAAGAAGTTATTGGTCCTGGGTTCATCAATTAAACTGCTCCATGGTTGCCAAGGAGCAGTGCATATGATTGCAAAAAATCCACTTGGGATAGCGGTCAGAACCAGTGTAACGGAACTAGGGAATTTTATGTAGTACTGTAGGTGTGTTAAGAAACAAGTTGTGCCTAGGAAAGTACCTGTGGTTAAACAAGTCTGCGTTATCAAGGATCTCATGTAGCACGATACACTGAATGGTATCTCCGAGTGAGAGATACAGTTTAAGTTTTAAGTGATGGTTCTCCAGTCCTTACAGGTATTATACACAATTGAGTCACTTTAATATGACTGCCCCACATACCCCCTTGTTCACCATCAAAGTACAATAACCACTCAGACAGCAGGTGGTGGCACTAGGAGTGGAGGGTACATAAAACTTGACAAGGAGATGCGGAAAACAGTGCAGTCATCATAATGCAGAAATAGAGTGATTTATCTGCATAATCATTGGCTTTCGGGCCAAATGGTGCTATCCAAAACCAGTACTGAGGCAACTGTGGTTCGCCACAGGGAACAAATGACAGGGGTGAACGATGACTACAGAGATGTATATGGACAAATGCAGTCCCTGGCCAATTTATTAGATGCACTACAGTTTTTGAGTAAATTTTGAATTATGTCTAATGAAATTTGTTTTTTATATCTAAAAACAAAGATGATGTAACTTACCAAATGAAAGCGTTGGTATGTTGATAGACACACACGCACACAAACACAAAATTCAAGCTTTCGCAACCCACAGTTGCTTCATCAGGAAAGAGGGAAAGAGAGGGAAAGACGAAGGGATGTGTGTTTTAATGGAGAGGGTAAGGAGTCATTCCAATCCCGGGAGCGGAAAGACTTACCTTAGGGCTTTTTTTTTCTTTTTTAAATTCATAAATTGTGATAAAATGTTTATATGTAGCCTACTTCATAACTAAGGTGAAACAACAAATCGATAAAATGTAGTATTTGTTGAAAATATTTTATTTCAATAATTACAACAAAAATTAAAATATTGTGAAAGTGAAAACTTAGTTTTAATATCTTGCTGAACCATCTTTTGCAGCTATGAGAGCCTTAATAAGACGTGGAATGCTGTCAATGCAGGACTATTGTGTCCTGCATTTGTGGATGATGATACCACACACAGAGGATCTTCTCCAAGATCTGTGTTTCTGTTGTGATGACATCTTTTGCCACCTTCCTCTTCATTAGTTCCCGTACATTATCTATGGGGCTCATGTCAGGACTATTACCTGGCCAGTGTAACAGAGGGATATTCTGTTCCTTCAGAAACGATTTAACTGACCTGGCTGTGTGACAGGGAGCTCCATTCTGCATAAAAATAAATTCCTATTCGGGAACCATTCTCTGAGCTGTAGTATTAACTGTTTTTGCAGGACTTCCTTGTGCTGATCTTGCATCATTATGCCTTTAGCCACACAAAGACATCCTGTACCCTTTCTACAGATGACAGACCAAATCATCACCTTAGTTGCGTGTTTTACAGTCTGAATAATGCAGTTGGGATGAAATTTTTCTCCTGTTTGATGGCACACAGACTGAGATTAATTAGTCAACATTTCAAACATGTTTTCATCACTGAAGCATACCTGTAAAAATCAAGAAACATAATATACTATGAATAAATGTACATAGGTTATGTCATATTGTAAATAATAATTTTAAAGTTAAATTAATGATCTCCACATATCCACATCCTTATCACACCACAGTTAACGCACTTCAGACACTTCGCTTTCATTGTGGCTGTTAACTCTGGTTTTCTAGTGGGTCAGCAGGCCTCGAAATCAGTCATTCAACTTTCTACAAATAGTGCATTCAGATTAGCCTCTTGCAGTTGAGATTTTATCTGTTTTCTAGGCAAATTCTTTAGAGAAATCTTTCTGACCTTGGGGTGAAAATAAGTTGTCTTCCACATTTATTCTTCCTTCTGGGACTCAATTCTTCACCTGAATCAATTTTCTTCTTTAGGTACCTCATGCTAGCTTCTGACATTTCCAACCCTTGTGAAATTTCCTGATTGGTATACATTTTCGTAGGCAACGGCCTTGCTGCAGTGGATACACCGATTCCCGTGAGATCACCGAAGTTAAGCATGTGGTTGGCACTTGGATGGGTGACCATCCAGGCCGCCATGCACTGTTGCCATTTTTCGGGGTGCACTCAGCCTCATGACGCCAACTGAGGAGCTACTCGACTGAATAGTAGCAGCTTCGATCAAGAATACCATCATAACGACCGGGAGAGCAGTGTGCTGACCCCAAGCCCCTCCTATCCGCATCCTCCTCTGAGGATGACACGGCGGTCGGATGGTCCCGGTGGGCCACTCTTCACCTCTGAAGACGGAGTGCTTTTTTTTTTTTTAAATACATTTTCATATTAACAAGGGCTTTGACCTCAGCTTTCTTACGTGGTGAAATGTTTCCTCTTTGACCAATTTTTAAAGGTCACAGTTAGTAATATCTGGCTTTTAGGCTATCAGTTGTGATGTCAATATTACGAAATTGATCATCAAAGCAAACAAAGTATACACAAGTTACACACGAGAACGCCACTGACCAGGTCATTTCCTGTATGCTGTACTCTGCACATTTATACCTACAATAAGTCAACAATCCAATGTCACGTAGCATTCAACTATGTAATAAGTGCCCTGAACAACTGTCAAATTTTCCAATTAATCGCATTAAATATAGTACTCAACACACAATTATTACAAATAACATTAAAGACGTGCAGTGCATCTAGTAATTTGGCCAGGGATTGTAGATGTGCAATTGTATAGCAACTGACTTTTCAGGTGAACCACGGGGCTACCAACAGTGACTTCTCAATGACCATTCAGCAAACATTGCTGCATATGGGCCTCTGCAGCAGGCACTTGTTTCTTACACCCACGATGACTGCTGTTCATTGGCGACAAAGGCTGGAATTTGCACATCAGTGCTGCAACTGGATATCATATGAGTGGTGATGGGTGGCCTTTTCAGATGAATTACATTTTGTACTCAATTGTACAGATGACTGTTGGCATGTACGGTGTGAAATATCTGAAAGAAACAAGGAGGGAGCGTTACGGTCTAGGGAATGTTTTCTTGTCGTTCTCTGGGTGGTGATGTCATTCTGGAAGGCACAGTGGATCAACACAAGTGTGCATCTCTTCTTGGGGTCCATGTCCAGCCTTAGATGTAACTTTCTTATTCCTCGGCCAATGACACTTACCAGCAGGACAATGCGATGTGTCACACAGTGTACGTGCATGGTTCGAAGAGCACCAGTATGAGTTTACTGGACACCCATGGCCACCAAAAGCCTCAGATTTAAACCCAGTTGAGAATCTGTGGGACCACCTCAGTCGGGCTGTTCGCACTGTGGATCTCCAATCGAGAAACCTAGCGCAGCTGGCCACAGCACTAGAGTCACCGTGGCTCCCCATCCTTGTCAGAACATTCCAGAACATCAGTCTTCCTCCACAGCTCATAGCGGGTTCCAGTGCAAAAGGTGGTTATTCGAGCTTTTGACAGATGGTCACGTTAATGCGAGTGGACAATTTAAGACAACAGCAGTGACTCTACTGTGAATTACTTACTTTTTGTGAGTAGTCTAGGCTAAACTCTTCTTCTGAACATGTGCATGTATATGTAGCAGATCTGCTTATGCTTGATTGCATTTTCAAACACCGAGATTCAAATTGCAGAAGACGTCGCATTCATGCAAGAGGCTCACGTAGGAGTAAAAGGAGACATTTTTGCTGTAGTTAAAGTAAGTCATTGGGAAGCAGGTTAAACAAACTTCTAGGTGAGATGTCTAACTATGGAGAATGTGTAATGTGTATTGTGGAAACTTAGTTTAGTCTTGCAACATGTTGATCACTTTGCAAAGCTTTGTAAACTCCTGTCACCAATTTTGTAAAGGCCTCCTTGCTAATGCTGTAACGGTAGGCTGAGTTCTTGAAATGGCTTCTGGTGCAGTGCACCACTATTCTCCCTTCCACCATTACATAGCTATGCTCCAGGATCAGGTAACTGGATAGGAGAATGAAGGTTCTACAACGCTCCAACCAATTAGTAACAAAGTCACACAAATGAGTTAAAGTGTACTTATCTATGTGACTGGTTGAATAAAGAAGTCTGCAGCACTGCTTGTAGTGTAACACAAAAAAGGCCTTCAATGACTAAGTGCAAATAATTGTAGGTAGACTTCACTGTATATTGCAAATACAATTTAAAACTGCCTGTTCACTTCTTAGAATTCACTAAACAATGTTCCGTGTCTATGTCAGTCCTGGATGATGATCTATAACTAAGTGGGTGAGCACTGCTCTTCTATCTTTTGAGTAGGCTTCTGTCCATTGTCATCTGGTCCTTGGTGTATTGTACTTGGCCGAGGTGAAGTTTATTTCTTCATCCTCAGGGCCACCCTTGTCGCTGGTTGAACTCACACAGGTGGTGAGCGTCTATGGCACTGGCACCAGCTCGCATCTTTGTGCCTGTGGTGCTTTTGCCCTGGCTGTGTCTTATTCGGACATCACAGCACAAAGAGTGATAACTAGGTTAGCATAAATGATACATTTTAAGGTTACATGTAAGAGTCAAGGAGTGCAGAACATCTAGTACCTTCCGCCGTGGAAGTCGAACATGTGGCAGAACAAATGGACGTGTTCAGCCCATAGAGGGCTCCACCTCCGCGGCGGCTATTCCGCGCGGCGAGGGTGCCACCACTAAGCGACGTGCAGACAGCGGCCAATAGCCGCTCCCTCTGGTTTTGTATATAGGGACCCACTCTGCCGTAGTCCAGTCAGTCTGGTACTCGTTCTGGATTTCTTTTCTATCTCGGTGGTACTGCGTTCTGGTCGTTGCTCGTTGTTGACATTTGCCTGGCTCTGGTTCCAAGTGGATTTACATTTGGTGTTGTGGTTTCCACAAGCCTCTATTGTTTATCTCTTCCTAGTTGTGTCGCTTGTAGTCGGTTGTTGTCAGTTGTCGTTGGTCAGTAGTCCAACTCGTCCTGTGTTTACCCGGTGGTGCGTGCTCCCCCGCCTGGCGGCTCCGATCCACAGCCCAAGGCGTTCCCGCTGTCGGTTGTGGTTACTACATAACATATAATCATTAGGCTTCTGTGGCCATAGTCAGCTGATATAAAAGTTTTCTGAGAATTGTACTGTGCCATAATGTAAAAAACTATAATGGAGAAAGTCAACATTTCAACTACTGTAACCGTATTGAAACAATGGTTTCTCCAATAATGTTTTCTCTCTCTCTCTCTCTCTCTCTCTCTCTCTCCCCCCCCCCCCCCCCCCCACTTTATGTGGTGGTACAATACTCAGAAAAGTTTGCACCTAGGTCATGAAATTGTAGAATGCATACCGGAATACCGCAACTGTTTTGGCAGAGATGGTTTAACACTGCTGTCGAATGAACATGTGAGAGTCTTGTGGACTACATCTGCATTTACACTCTGCAAACGACTATTAAGCCCATGGCAGAGGGTGTGCTCCATTGTACCAGTTATTATGGTTTCTTCCCACTCAATTCACATGTTGAGAATGGGAACAATTATTATTTAAATGTCTGCTCACTGTAATTAATCTAACCATGTCCTCAAGATTCTTATGTGAGCAATATTTAAGTTTATTAACATCCTATTAGTATAGTGGTGTATTCTTGGAGTCCTAATTTAAAGCCAGTTCTTGACACTTTGTAAGTAGGCTTTCTCAGGATAGTTTATGCTTACCTTCAATAGTCTGCCAGTTTAGGTTTTTCAGCGTCTCTGTGACACTCTCCCATGGGATAGCTGCAGGCTGCTGTGCAGTGACTCTGGAAAGTGGGCAAGAATGATGTGGGCCAGAGCAACCAATGGAGTAGCAAGATATATATCAGATATACTAGTGCCGTGTCACAGCACTTGTGTATTGCTTAGAGAACCAACCAGTGACTAGAATTATACAAACTACAGAGAGATATGTAATTGTGGCTGAGACCAAGAAGGTGGAACAGTAAAAACTGTGTAAATGTAAATAGGGAAAAGAAAGAGTGTGGACATATGGTAGCTACATATAACTTTTATTTCAGACTAGTGCTCTGTAAAATGTGGACTGCAGTAACAGTTCATTTGTTGCAGCCAGACTTAAGCAGCTCAAGAATTCCAGAAAGGTAGGACTGTAGTGGTGCAGGGCACAGGCTCCGGACCACAGCCGAAATCCGAACACTTGACACCTACACGCTCAGCATTTACATTAATCTGAGATCATAACCTGGCTGGTGGGGCAATGATTGGCACTTTTGAGACATTTTGACAGCATTAGGTAGGCTGCATATGTGATCGTAACTGCAACATGACCTGCAATGTTTTGTATAAAAGCTGGCAGTCAGCCAGTTTGGGCATGAAGCAGACAGACTTATAATTGGTGTCTGCTATATTTTGGCTTCTGCCAATGTCTGTCCAGCATGTTGTAGGGACCTCCAACTATGTTCCAGAGCTGCAACGTGGATGGGCTGGAAGTCAAACTAACATCCTCTCAGCTAGAAGCTCCCAGGATTTGTCAGCATCTGCTGCAACCTCTGCATCACCAGTCCGAGTTCTGCTCTGGGACACTGCCATCCATCACCGTGGCTGCACACTGGTCTCTTCCAACCACAGTTACGAGAGCAGACATGTTGTGATGTACAGCTAGCAAGGTCAGTGCTGTGCCGTATTGACAGATGCGCTGACACTGACACCTCCTTGCTTGCTGTAATGGCCTGGATCACTGCTTCCACCACTGCATGTTCTAAGTATATCAATAATAATTAATCCAAACATAATAGCTAATTTGTCTTGAAAGGGGGATATAAGATGAACATCAACAAAAGCAAAACGAGGATAATGGAATGTAGTTGAATTAAGTCGGGTGATGTCGAGGGAATTAGATTAGGAAATGAGACACTTAAAGTAGTAAAGGAGTTTTGCTATTTGGGGAGCAAAATAACTGATGGTGATCGAAGTAGAGAGGATGTAAGATGTAGACTGGCAATGGCAAGGAAAGTGTTTCTGAAGGAGAAATTTGTTAACATCAAGTATAGATATAAGTGTCAGGAAGTCGTTTCTGAACATATTTGTATGGAGTGTAGCCATGTATGGAAGTGAAACATGGACGATAAATAGTTTGGACAAGAAGAGAATAGAAGCTTTTGAAATGTGGTGCTACAGAAGAATGCTGAAGATTAGATGGGTAGATCACATAACTAATGAAGAGGTATTGAATAGAATAGGGAGGAAGAGGAGTTTGTGGCACAACTTGACTAGAAGAAGGGATCGGTTGGTAGGACATGTTCTGAGGCATCAAGGGATCACCAATTTAGTACTGGAGGGCAGCGTGGAGGGTAAAAATTGTAGACGGAGACCAAGAGATGAATACACTAAGCAGATTCAGAAGGATGTAGGCTGCAGTAGGTACTGGGAGATGAAGCAGCTTGCACAGGATAGAGTAGTATGATGGAGAGCTGCAAGGACTGAAGACCACAACAACAACAACAGTTAATTACTAAAGAGCTACTTTATTACTACCTACCAGAAAGAAACTTTCCTTAAATATTTCAATAATCAGAACTGAGATAATCCAAAAATAACTAATTAATTACCTTCAAGTCCAAGGAGGTTTCTATTCTGTATGGAGGAAGGTGGTACAGTGGTTAGCACACTGGACTCACATTCGGGAGGACGATGGTTCAATCCCGTCTCCAGCCATACTGATTTAAGTTTTCCGTGATTTCCCTAAATCGCCTCATGCAAATGCCAGGATGGTTCCTTTGAAAGGGCACGGCCGATTTCCTTTCCCACCCTTCCCTCATCTGAGCTTGCACTCCATCTCTAATGACCTCACTGTCAACAGGATGTTGAACACTAATCTCCTCCTTCTATTCTGTACTTGAATGAAAGAGGGAGCAATTTCATATCAGTCATATCTCACACAATTCCAGTGATAGCAGATATTAAATACAAAGTCAAATTATACATTCCACGAGTACTCCACGTAGATGGCAAAGATTATCACGACAGCACACAAGGTGTTAAGGTAGCTTGATGTACATAGCATTTCCATAATTGCACAAGATGCATTACAAATGTTGAAGGACAATTCCTGACAGAACATGTGGGAAATATGTTGTAAAAAACTTATACCTGGTAAGTAGAGTGTATTGACTGATTCTAAAACCAACTGAATCAGGGATATATTTGTTAAAACAATGAAAACAATCAAACATAAAGTAATATCTTTGGAGTAAGGCCTTGGAAGTAAACCACAGAAAAATTTCTTGTAATTAAATGTCCTAAGCAGCAATTTGGTTTTGTAGTCTGCATTTGAATATTACTGATGCAATTTAATTTTTATTGCTATTTGATAAATGCTACCTGTAAGATAAAAACAAATATATTACAGTCACAAATAAGAAGAATTTGAAGTATAAAAACTCAGAAAGAGCTAAAAAACACACCCACACACACACACACACACACACACACACACATATTATTTATTTATTATCAAATATAAAGACAACTCCTTTCATGATGCTGGTACTTAATATATAAAAAAAAGGTCCAAACATTACAAAACACATTCTATGCTTTCATTTTGTAAGCCATTACAATAAATGACAATGTTGCAAAAATGTTTGAGGATGCATTACAACAGTCATATTAACATTACAATAAAATAAATGGGCTCTTATCTCAACAGTATGAATGCCTCAAAAGTCAATCATTGTCATCAAAACACCAATGTTTTTTTTTTTAAATATACCATATGGATTGTAAGAATCAATCTCAACTGCGATAATAGATGACAGCGAACATCTTTATCACCAGGAAACTTAACAGTCAGTCAATACAGTTAAGACTGTATTACTTTGAGATAATTTTCATGCAAATTCACCTCTGTACATAACAATATTTTTTTCAGTTTCATGGATTTTTACTTCATACAGTATTTCTGGGTTAGGTAGCAGGGATTTTAAGTTATTCCATATAAATATAGCAACATTTTCTGTTGTACTGACGATGTCTTTAAAATAAGGAACATCTTTATCAAGATTCTTATGATCCATTACATCCATGATAGCTTCATTCATGTACTTCTTGAGATCACTGATGTTCATTACCATGCCTGTGTCTGCAGCAACAGGACCCCTGAGTGTTACTTCAACTGCAAACAGAATAATACAACAATGAACGGAATACTAAATTATGACAAATTTTTAATACAGAATCACACACAAGAACAGAAATTAGACACTACAAAACTAATAATTCTTGCAAATATGAATTAACAACTGATTCATGAAAGGAAATTTTTCATACAATAAAGACTGGAACTGCATAATATCAATTTCTTGCTGAACTAAAAGAAAGAAGAGATGAACATGATTATGTCATGTAGGGATGGGATACAAAATTGAATTGATGAAGGACAGGGAAGGAAATTGACCATGCTCTTTCAAAGAAACCATCCCAGCTTTCACCTTTAATGATTTAGAGAATTCACATTGTACCTAAATCTGGATGGTGGAACAAAGCTTTGAACTGCTGTCCAACCGAGTAAGAGTCCAGTGTCTTGCCACTGAATCACCTCACTCTGTCTTGTCAAACAAGTATTCGACAGCAGCAGAATAATGGGCTTAATGCCTGATACTAGTTCAAAAATCTAATCACCAAGCAGTGGCAGGAAAAGCACGCATAAAATATACAGAATTTCACAAGTTTTCAGAGCCATTGGCTCCTTCTGCCAGAAGGGTTGAATGGAAAGGAAGATGGATCAAGAAGGAGGACTGGCAAGATTTCAGAAATGTCACCCAGAAGCCTGGATAGGGAAGATTTATGGAATGAGAAGGAAAGACTGATCGTTGGTGCTTGCTCCTGATAGGATTTGAAAACCTGAGAACTTATTCTCCAATTAAATTTCACATGGTCCTAGTCCAAATCTCATTCCACTGTTCTTGCTGTTGACTTTATCCTCACCAAGGGCCAGCTACACACATTAAGCCTACAAACAAATAACAGTACTTACATTTTGACATCCTTTTCATGTCGGACATTCCCTCCTATAAAGACTTGCAAACAAGACAAACCTTTGCTTGAGTGCAGATTCAAAAAACTAATGTGCCCTACTACCAACATTTGTACCAGCCCTGTAAATGACAAAGCATGTACTCCCCAAGACATTTACTCCCCCCACCAATCTACCATGTATAATGCACTTAGTTTTCTGCTGTTATTGACTTTTACATAATGCTTTTTTCAGTAATGTGTGTTGTTTATTACCCTGTCTTCAATCTTTAAGTTATAGGTTTTCAAATCTTGTCTGATGCAGGTGCCAGCAGTCAGTCTTTCCTTCTTATCCCATACAGTAAATCTCCCTTAACCAAGGGTTCTGGGTGACTTTTCTATAACTCCCCCCCCCCCCCCCCTCCCCTGCCCCATTTCCTAAATCTCACCAATCCTTTTCTGTCCTTCCTCTTCCTTTCCCTTCACCCCTTCTGTCAACACAAGTTTGTGCATTTCCATATTTTTTGTGTGTTTCCTTCCACTGTAACTTTTATTTAGTTATATCATATTATATTTTCAATTTTTTTTTTTAATTTTTGTTGATACTAGTTCAGTTAAAACTAAATAATTACTAGCATTAGACAGCTAGTCACCTTCATAATATCAAGAATGAAGGTTATTCAACATATGATGGGTACCATTGTTTTAAAAGTAAAAAACATACAATTGAACTCAAAAAACATGAAGTGAGGAAGCAGTATTGACAATGTTATGGAAAGGATGGAGTGCTACTCACCACATAGAGGAGATGCTGAGTTGCAGATAGGCACAACAAAAAGACTGTAGAACATTTGAGCTTCTGGGCAAAAGGCCTCCTCCTAAAGTAGACCATACGCACATTCATGCAAGCACAACTTATACACACTTGACCTCTGTATCTATCCACTGGGACCATACTGTGAGCAACTACACATGCTGGGAGAAGCAGTCTCAGCAGCAGAGTTAAGGGGGAGGCTAAGACGGTGATGGGGAGGGATAACAGGGTAGGACTGGGGGGGCAGTAACATAGTGCTTGTGGGAAGATGCAGGGACATGGCGTGGACAAGGTGGGATGGCTAAGAGCAGTTTGGAAAGGGGTGCAGAAGTGGAAAAGGAGAGTGTGAATGCATTTGTACATACATCCATTAATACTTGTTCCATAGATCATGAATATGACATTTCGTAACTGTGTGGAACATGTCGCTTTACATAAGTTTTCTTTACACAAAAGAGAAGAGAATAGAAGCTTTCGAAATGTGGTGCTACAGAAGAATGCTGAAGATTAGATGGGTAGATCACATAACTAATGAGGAGGTATTGAATAGAATTGGGGAGAAGAGGAGTTTGTGACACAACTTGACAAAAAGAAGGGACCGGTTGGTAGGACATGTTTTGAGGCATCAAGGGATCACAAATTTAGCATTGGAGGGCAGCGTGGAGGATAAAAATCGTAGAGGGAGACCAAGAGATGAATACACTAAGCAGATTCAGAAGGATGTAGGTTGCAGCAAGTACTGGGAGATGAAGAAGCTTGCACAGGATAGAGTAGCATGGAGAGCTGCATCAAACCAGTCTCCGGACTGAAGACCACAACAACAACAACAACAACAACAACAACAGTTACTACTTTATATTTAAAAATCCATCTATGAGTAGGAGTAGTTGTCATTTAGAAATTCTTTTAGTTTGCTTTTAAATGTTGGTTGGCTATCTGTCAGACTTTAACGCTATTTGGCAAATGGCCAAAGATTTTTGTGGTGGCATAATCCACCTCTTTCTGTGCCAAAGTGAGATTTAATCCAGAATAATGAAGATCATCCTTTCTTATAGTGTTGTGGCTATTTTTGAATTGGGATGGATAACAACAACAAATTTCCTAAGTGAATATACGTATTGCGAAGGTACTGCGACTATCCTGATTTCCTTAAATAAATATCTGCTAGGTGGTCTTGGGTGGGCTCCAACTATTATTCTGATTACATGCTTTTGTGCAATGAATATTTTTTTCTCTTAATGATGAATTGCCCCAAAATATGATGCCACATGAAAGCAGTGAATGAAAATAGGCATAGTAGGCTAATTTACTGATATGTTTATCAGCAAAATTTGCAATAATACTAATAGTATAAATAGCTGAACCTAACTGTTTCAGCAGATGATCAATGTGTTCCTTCCAATTCAATTTATCATCAATGCAACTGCCCTTACTGGACTTAGGTATGGGTATGACAGCGGCTACACTCCAGCATCTCGGAAAAGTGCCACCTTCCCAAATGCAACGTCTGAATGTGAATATCGTCCAGCCCTGCGGCGAACATCAGGATGAAGTGATAGCTCCCTCACAGTAAAGGCGGCATTGTAGCGTTCAGGATTCTGAGAGGAGTAGGAAATCACCCAAGCCTTCTTGTTTCCAAGGGAGGATGATAGTGGGTGGATCTAGAAATTTCTAGAAAATAGTGGCCAAAGTGCACAGTGACATAATCTGCTACAGTCAGGCCAGAACTTGGTGAATGGACCTCGGTCCCAGAGAGCCAATGGAGGTTGTCCCACATGACAGAATAGTTGAGAAACGGTTAAAAGAACTAGTAAATGAAATACAGCTAGATGTTACTTTGTAGGCTTTCTGCATAATAAGTCTTTAAAGTCTCTTCTGGTTTGCTGCCGGATCCAAAAATCAACTGGTCCAAAAATCAACCTGATTCTATAATTCGGCAATCCAACTGTTTACCATCTTCAGTAGCAGCAGTGTTCTCCTGAAAATGGTGAACAGTTGGATCGCTGAAATATTGAATCAAGTTGATTTTAGGATCTGGCAGCGAACCTGAAGAGACTTTAAAAAAAAAATGAGCTAGCTTTTTTTGCTATCCTGAAGAATGTGATGACACTGTGAACGTGACAGTTAATAACGAATACGGTTTGCCAGCATAGGATGACGGTTAAAAATGCAGAGAGCACATCTCTGCGTGTGAATCATGTTGCAGCATGCCTCAATCCACCAGGGGACTGAGACACAGAGGGGTAATAAATGATAATTAATTGAAGCCCTCAGATGCCGACAGGTGTTGTTGATATACCTTGATGGGGACAGCTGAAAATGTGTGCCCTGACCGGGACTCGAGATCTCCTGCTTACATGACAGGTGCTCTATCCATCTGAGCCACCAAGGACACAGATGAATAACACGACTGCAGGGACTTATTCCTTGCACGCTTCCCGTGAGACCCACATTTCCAACTGTCCACAATCTACATACGTAATGTACCTAATAGATATTTGTCCATTCACTCATTACTCTCGCACACTAAGGTGATGATTCCTGTAAGAGTTTGGGCAACCTGTGCGCATTCGCACAGACGAAGGTCAATGGCCGGGTAGCCTTTAACTATATATGAAAGTTCTGACTTTTCCCCAGGGGTGAAGATCTGGTGGGTTGTTGCACAGATGTACAAGAAGGAGATGGGGATGCTACCATGATACTGGGCAACTTCACAACTGCAGTATTCAAATCTGCTTGGCCATGTCGTTGAGGAGTGAGACATAGCAAGAACAGCGGTATAAGTGTTCTGGATGGTTCGATCATCAAGATCATTCACGAGATGAGGCGGCATGGTTGCCATTTCAATTAATGCAACAGGGAGGAAGAGGCAGCCAATCACCCTCATGAGCATTTCTACCACAAGTAACACATGTGGCCGTGTTTTTACAGGACACATAACTGTGCTTATAACATTGGTACAGGTAGCAATGCATCAGGTTTGGAATGTGCAGTTAGACTGTAATGACTTCATAGCCTGCCTTAATCACTGATTGCAGCACTATTTGGTCAAATGTGAGAAAAAGAGTGCATGTAGGCAACTGAATTTGCATCAATCTTTTTCATTACACGATGGACCATAGTGACACACTGATTAGAGAGATAAATTTGGATTTTTTCCTTGATCACACAATCAAACAGCTGAGTGTAAATATGAAGAATTCAGTGTACAATGGGCCTCGACACAAACAGGATAGCTGTGGAGGAGTGAAACTGCAAACAGTTGTTTGGCCTGAAAATCACAATTGGTTGCCAGAAGTAAAGTCCCATTATGTAAGCAAGAGCAGAATTTCACAGGACCTGCAGTTGCAGCAACACCTTTCTGAATAACAAACCGATTAACTGCAGCAAAGGACTGACCTTCTTCGGTATGTGATACCTCGAGGAAATGAGATGCAGATGTGAGCCTTTGAATCTTTAGCCTCGTTCTGTTTGTGTGTAGTAGACATAGATTGAGATGGTGATTGGCTCACTGTGAAAAACTCCCCACAGTTGCCAGCATCTTCAAAAAATGGCTCTGAGCACTATGGGACTTAACTGCTGTGGTCATTAGTCCCCTAGAACTTAGAACTACTTAAACCTAACTAATCTAAGGACATCACACACATCCATGCCCGAGGCAGGATTCAAACCTGCGACCTTAGCGGTCACGTGGCTTGAGACAGTAGCGCCCAGAACCGCATGGCCACTCTGGTCGGCCCAGCATCTTCAGTTGGCAGTTGGGAAAGTAACAACTCAGGCAATCATCCCTCCATGGGCCTGCCCCTCAGGTGCCGACTCCATGGGGCCTGAGTCCCCTCAAAAATTCGTTTATAAGGGGGGGTGCCTCCGTTACCACGGAGGCGCCCCCCCCCCCCCCCCCCGCCCCCAATAATTTAAGAAAATTATTAGTTATATTACATTATGTTGGAATTTTTTATTTTCCTGGTTTGACGATAGTTATCTTTTAAAATACATTCAGTAATTAAGTAAAACAAAAAATTATTACGATAGTAAGCAAGTTAACTGAAAGCGAAAGGTGTGAATCATGATAGTGTTACAGTGCTGCGGACGCACTTAGAATTTGTCCTGGTGTACACACCTTCGGGTGAAGTCTGGCGTAGGTGGGCCAGCACTGTGGCCGCGGCAACATCAAAAGGACTGGAGCAGAAGCTCCTGAAACCCTCCACCTTGCATCGTCTTGACGCTTCGAGACATTATGATGCCGCAGCTATATAAAGCCCATCCTGCTGTTGCAGTCATTCAGTGTGGATAGTTTCATTCAGTGCATGCTGCAGACATGTTTAGTGTTCTGACTTTTTTGTCTAGTGGACTATTTTATATTATTATATTTTATTCGTTTACTTTAGTCACATAGTGTATTGCGAATTAAGTTTGCAATGGATAAATTCGTTAACAAAAAGGCGTGCTGCAAGTTGATGATAACTGCGAATTAACCTCCAACAATTACTGTGTCATCAATTGCTTCATCGGCTTCAGATGAGAATCATTCACAGCCCAAACCTGGACAGTCCAGTAAGGGAAGATCATTTCAAATGTCTCGGTTGGATCAAATATACATGGCTAGAGTATCTACTGAAAAAGCTTTTTTGCAAAACCTGCAAAAAGGCGGATGCTAAAAATCTATTTCAATTTTTTTTAAAAAAAAAGAGAAGAAGAGAGAGATGCATTTACGTCTGTATAGTTTTCTAACTGAAAAAAGGTTGTGGAAAAATTCTGTCTTCATGAAAATACATTTACGCATAAAGAAGGTCTCCTGAAACAATTCTGTCCCCAGCTGAAGTGTGGCCTCCCAATTGAATGAACAGTTAGATAGTGATATGAAGAAAGGCCTTTTAGCTCTTGAGCAAATTTTTCCTACCATTCAATTTCTATGCCGACAAGGACTAGGAATCAGAGGACACGAAGATGTAAGCTCAAATATTTTCAATTGTTGGATCTTTGAAAGAATGACATACCTGAGTTTAAATATTGGTTAGGGCATTCGGGGTATAAGTGGACGTCCCACGATATTCAAAATTAGATCATTGATCTACTAGGAAAGTCTGTATTAAGATAGGTATTGGCTTCAATCAAGAAGACTGAACATTTTTCTATTATGGTTGAAGAAACAAGTGATTCTTCAATACACAAAGAAGCGTCATTTTGTATTCATACTGTCGATGATTCCTTAAGCATCAGTGAAGACTTTATTGGCTTATATGAAACCCCCAACTCTGAACCACAAACTCTGTTTAGTATTTTAAAAGACGTTTTTGCTCGTCTTCATTTGTCAATGGATAACTTAACAGCACACAGCTATAACTTGAAATGAAGGATGCGCTGCAAGGAACATTGGACCATCAATTGCTGTGTGTGCCACTGCCAGGCACTCACATAGCAGTGTACTCTAGTCAAGCCACAGGCCGATATAACCACATACACCAAACATCACTATGCCACTGCTTCTTCGAGCCTTCGCACTAAGTCATCCACGCATCCGCGTAGTGAGAGCACTGATGACAACACCTTGTATGGCCCAATGTGCATAAACACAAATTCGTGCATCCCAGAATGCACTCCTGCCAGAAGTGAAAAGTGACATGTCACATCCAGACCACCACTCGAAAACTTTGTTACTTTCGATTCTCGTTTTGCACATCTACATGTGGATCTCATTGCCCCCCCCCCCCCCCCTCCCCCACTACCTGCTCTCACAACTTCTGTTACTGCCTGACTGTGATCAACAGGTCTGGGAGGTGGCCATAGGTTTTACCTTTACAAGATAAGCAGAAAGAGTAGCCTGCACTTTTGCTCTTAGTTGGATATTGAGTATCGGTTGCCCAGAATATGAGATGTGATCAAGGTTGCCAATGGGTGACAGAGGTGTTCAGTACAACAGCACCACTTTTTGCTTCTCACCACAGAAGAACAATATATCATGGAGCCTTTACTGCTGTGGTAGAATGCCTTCACTGTGCACTTATGGCTGCCATAAAGTGCCACATGAAGGGGTCTTGGGTGAACCTACTCCCACTAGCACTACTTGGACTGCACAGTGATATGAGTGACGACTGTCAGCTGTTTGCAGCATACCACCGCAATCACGATCAGCTGCAAACGCTGTGAAAGTTCTTTGTCTCAATCTGCCACACATGCTAGCATGGCACCTACATTTGTAACAAACCTCTGGAAAAAGATGAGAGAGTTGTGACCAGAGCATGCCTTGCACCACGCAAGTCAGTTGTGTTTGTTTTCACAGACCTGGGCATTATGCAACACAGTTTGTTTTGCACAGAGGCCCATTACACAAAATGGATCCATCTTCCCAAGGCCCCCACTCAGTCATAGAACACGGTGACAGCGCACTGATTCTTCAGGTAAAAATTGACATACCTGAGTGCCAAAGACATCATTGAACTGCCAGCCACTTCCAGAGACTGTGTGGCTTCTCCATTCCCAGCAACTCAGCCAGTGACCACTGCACACCCAGATACAGATGCCTCAGTGTGCCAAATGTCATGAGAAGAGGTTACAACTGTCACCACACAAAAATGACTACTAATAGTATGCCACTGGCATGGCAGTTTCATAAACTGACAATTACTGTATGTTTCCCCATGCAGAAGGTGTGTTGTAGTGGCCTCAGCACCACACATTATACACTTGGGAACCAGCAACATTGTTGAAGAGATTTACCAGTACTGTAGGAGGCCACCTGAGGTAAGATAGCCAGTCTGCACCTATGCAGCGACTCAGATGGACACTGGACATAAGCACTACAATGTATAAAATTATATACCCCACAGTTATCATCATGGGTGTAACTGCCAAGAGGAGGAGGAGGAGGAGGAGGAGGAGGAGGGTTGGTTGGTTTAGAGGCAGGAGAAGGGACCAAACTGGACCAAGCTATGAGGTCATCAGTCCCTTGTTCCTAATAAAACAATACCACATGTGTAAGAATAAAATGGACGAAACATATAACACAAAACAGAAAGAAATGAAAAGCCACAAGAACAAAGGGAAGGCAATGAACACTAAAAGGAACAAAAGAGGATAAGAAAACAACAGAAACACTCCAGAAACAGAAGAGAGTAAAACATGAAACCCGATTACAGTGGCTGGCCAACCATGAGAATAAAAAGGGAAAGCCATCCACCCTAAAAGTACTAGGGTGGAGGACACAAGAGGGACAAAGGACATGCGCTAAAACCTACATAGAAGTATAAAACCCAATCTCACGGATAAAACATGAAACTAAAACTGCTGTGGAGGCATTGTCGCCCAACACCGAAGGCAGGGTGCTGAGAAAGTTGAAAGTCTGCCACAGAGCGGCTAAAAGTAGGCAATCCAGCAAGAGGTGGACGACTGTCATTTGGGAGCCACAGAAACACTGAAATGGGTCCGCACATCGGCGTAGGTAACAACGCATTAGCCACGTATGGCCAATGCAGAGCTTGCAGAGGACAACTGATTCCCTGTGAGAGGCCTGCATGGAGGATTTCCACACATTCATAGTCTCCTTAATGACACGCAGTTTGTTGTGCATGCTGTTATGCCATTCTGTCTCCCATAGCTGGAAAACCCTGCGGTGTAAGACAGAATTCCGACGTGTCCTGGGGTCCACACAAACACCACGGAACGGCGGGACTGTCCCAGGGCATAGATGGATTCCTGAAAGGATGTTACCAGAGGGTGGCAAGGGTAGCACTGGTCGATAGCTTGTAGGCTGCTCAGTGAGTCAGTGCACAAGACAAATGACTTGCCAGAGCATGAGCAGATGCACTCAAGAGCACGAGATATGGCCACCAGCTCTGCAGTGAAAATATTGCAGCCAACTGGAAAGGAGTGCTGCTCAATATGTCCTCCATGAACATATGTAAAGCCTACGTGACCATCAGCCATTGAGCCATTGGTGTAAATCACTTCAGAGCTCTGGAACACATCAAGAATCGAGAGGAAGCGACAGTGGATAGTGGCGCAGTTCACGGAGTCCTTAGCGCCATGTACAAGCTCCAGAAGAAGCTGCGGCCGAGGTGTACACCATGGAGGCATACGTCAACAGACTGCAAGAAGAGAATGTAAAGGGGAGGACTCCAATTCAGAGAGAAGAGACCGCACACAAACCGCAATCGTCAACCCCAGTCAGGGCCGCCAATGTGGGAGATGGACTGCCGTGGGTGGGAAAAGGAGATGGTAATTCGTATGCTCAGGGAACTATGAATGTGTGCTGCGTAACTGGCGAGCAGTTGCGTATGTCTGATCTGCAATGGAGGGACACCAGCTTCCACTAGTGCGCTGGTCATTGGATTCATTCTAAAAGCTCCTGTCGCTAATCAAACCCCACAGTGGTACACAGCTTCAAGTAAATGCAATGCTGAAGGCACTGCCGCACTATAAACCACACTCCCATAGTCAATTCGGGATTGGACATGGGCTCCCCAATTGGTGTTGCTCAGGCAATGGAGGGAATTGAGGTGCTGCCAGCACTTCTGCATAAGCTGACGAAGATGAGGGAGCCAAGTCAATCAAGCATCGAAAACTAGTCCTAGGAACTGATATGTTTCCACTATAGTAAGTGGATCATCATTAAAGTAAAGTGCAGGTTCTGGATGAAAGGTATGGCGCCAACAGAAGTGGATGACACATGACTTTGCAGCTGAAAACTGGAAGCCGTGGGCTAGAGCCCATGACTGTGCCTTGTGAATGGCCCCCTGGAGGCACCAGTTTGAGGAAAAGTAGAACATATAATGTACATCCAAATCAATTTATGATGGAATCTCAAAAACTATCTTACCACCCTGAAACTTCCTAAAACAAAGGGAATCCTCTCACTGTGCTACATGCTGACAAGACCAATGTGCAAATCCCATCCTTGTAATATTCTGGATAATACCAAGTCCTTATTGGTCCCTTTGTAACAGATCTTGGGATGATATTGGATGGAAATTTTACCTACAGTGAAAAGCATACTTTAAGCAATGTATTGTCACTGCTTCTTATCCTGCAGAAACACAAGAATCCAAGTTAAGAGACAAGAAATAGAAAAAGTTCATGGTTTAAAACATCTGTGACACTCCAAAATAAGTTATAAACTGTACTATTTCTACCACCTTGACAATTACTTTCATTTTGGTGGGATTCACTCTCTACTTACCTTTCAACAATCACATTACTACTCCTTATTCTCAATTATATATAAGTGAAAGATAGTATTACCACAAAGTATGCTTGCTCCATTGTTTCCTCACATACCTATTCTCATATACTGCAGACATCTACAATATGCATGATATACTTTACCTTTATATTCCAAATAATTTACTTGGAGGCCCTACTCTTCCTCTCCTGGGATTATGTAAAGTTCTTACAAGCACCCAACTACAAGACAACGTGTGCCATAATAGCAAAAATTGGACATGGCTCTGCTTTCAATAACATACTCTACCTTTGCAATAGCAAGTGCACAGACTTTGCTTCTCACCAAGCCTCCAAACACCAACAGAGCAACTGCTTCAATTTTAAACTATGGTTTTGGCGCCTTTTCTCTTTTTCCTCTTCGCTGTATCATTTTATTTTGTTTCTAAGCTGCTCCAATTATAGCTTTTTGCAACTATTATAATAATAGATATCAAAGATGTACCCCCTTAAACCAAGAGTGCCTGAAGGCCCTTATTTAGCTATGGTAAATAAGATGATGATGATGATGATGATGATGATGAGAGATGAAGGGCACTCGACATCATGGTAATCAGTGCCCTGACGCAAAGTCAGCATCCGATCTCATGGGTGTGGACGAAGGCTGTCCCCACATGCAGAGCACTTTATAACTTATTGAAGTCTGCCTCCCTTCCTCATCAATTTAGGGATGAGCCCTGACAGTTCAAAACTTTCACCACCCTTGTAACACGGGAATCAGTATCTGCGAGGATGGTGGTCAGGTCTCCATCGAGACTGAGGGTTGCCCTCATATCAGTATGTAGCACACACGTTGCCACAATATGCTGAACTGAAAGTGGCACGCCACAAACTTTACAGAGTGGTGGATCCTCTCGCTGGAGGAGAAAGCCACGTGTTAAAGGGCTTGTCTGGTAAGCAGAACTTCCTCACAGTGATGAGGCTGACATGAAGTCTGCCATACCTTTGTGGTCAATTTGAGCAACTGCAGTTTGTTTTCTGTCACCTGCAACCACTCTGTCTCCCACTGATGCATGAAGCGCCTGTCAGAAAATGAGATGATGGCGTGCAGCGGGATGAGTCACTGATGGACTGTATCATCCTGACATGCCTCCTTGGCAGCTTTGTCAGCCATGCAGTTGCCCTGTGAGCAGGTACCCAGCAAAAGATCACCTCCTTGTCACAGTGATGCAGCCACTATAAGGAGTCGTAGATGAGCTGAATCAGCTGCTCTACTGGATACATTTGGTGAGGTGCTTGCAGTCCACTAAGTGAGTCTGAAGAAACAAGAAATCTTGAACAGTGATGTCTGTGGATCCTCTCCAGTGCCATCAGAATGCCATACAATTGTGCATCATAATTTGTAAATTATTCCAGAAGATGCACTTTATAAACACTATCAGGGAAAACAGCAGAACAACTGAGGACATTCTCTTGCCGAGATCCATCTATATAAACAACAATAAAACTATGGTGCATACTTAAAATGGATGAAACGAAGTTGTAAAAACATAATCTGGAGGACAAGTTGTCTTGTACTGTGTCAAGCTTAAAATCACTATCAGCTCCTGAAGACACCAAGATGGCAATGTGGTCCATCCCTGGCCCTGTATTTTGATGCCTGATGGATTCAAATCCTTGAGACAGTCTGTAGTATGTATCCCAAATGACTTGGTCGCATGGGGCTGATTCCTGAACAACCGTTCAAAGGTGTCAGTGACTGAGGTGAAGCTGAGATTTTCAGCACCTGTCAAGCCAAAAGGATACATTGACAAATCCAGAACGTGGTTCACCAGCCTCTGCACACAGATTCTGAACTAGGCTGGTGCGAAAGCTCCAGTCGATATCTGAATGCCTTCATGGTTGACAGCATCTAACACCTTGAGGTAGGAAGGACGGGCTGATCTGTAGACCCTGCTGCCATAATCTAAACATGATCGAACAAATGCCCTATAAAACTGCAGGAGGCAGCACCTGGCAGCTCCCCATGTCCATCCGTTAAGGCATTTCAAAATATTCAATGACTGGAAGCCCTTTGTTCAAAGGTTGGTTGGTTGGCTGGCTGGTTTAAAAAGGGGTGGGGGAGGAAAGGGACCAAACTGTGAGGTCATCAGTCCCTTGTTCCCAGTAGAACAATTACCCAAGGGAAAGAAGAAAACAAAGAAAACTCATGGCACAATAACAGGAGAAAGGAAGGACCAGAATAATGACAGAAGGGCAACAAACACTACACGGGACAAAACAGGACAAGAACACCACAGAGAGACACTAGAAACACAGAGAGGAGATAAAAAACAAGAAAGCAGGTTACCATGGGTGGCTGACCATAAGAATAAAAAAGGAGAAACCAGCCACTCTGCAACACATTAAAACCTCCATCCTAAAAGCCCTAGGGTGGAGGAGACAGAGGGACAAAGGACACACGCTAAAACTCAGATCAAATGATAAAACCCTACTTCACGAATAGAACGTAAAACTGAAGCTGCTGATGAGGCATTGTCACCCAACACCGAAGGTAGGGTGCTGTGAAAGTTAAAAGTCCACTGCAGAACAGCTAAATGTGGGCAGTCCAACAAGAGGTAGACGATTGTCATTTGGCAGCCACAGCGACACTGAGGTGGGTCCTCGTGATGGAGGAGGTAACCATGTGCAAGCCACTTATGGTCAATGCGGAGTCGACAAAGGACAACTGATTCCCTGTGAGAAGCCCGCATGGAAGACTTCCGCACATGCGCAGTCTCCTTAATGACACACAGTTTGTTGTGCATACTGTTATGCCACTCCGTCTTCCAAAGCCAAACAACCTTGCAGCATAAGACAGAATGCAGGTCAGTTTCAGAGATGCCCATTTCCAGGAGCAGTTTACGCGTAGCCTGTTAGCAAGTTTATTGCCTGGGATTCCGACGTGTCCTGGGGTCCACAGATACACCACTGAGCAACTGGACCTTTCCAGGCAGAGACGGACTCCTGAATGTTCACTACCAATGGATGGTGAGGGCAGCACTGGTTGTAGATTGTAAGCTGCTCAGGGAGCGAGAACAGAGAAGAAATTACTCACCAGAACAGAAACGGATGTACTGAAGTGCACGAGATATGGCCACAAGCTCTACAGTGAATTCACTGCAGCCAGGAGAACTACAAATGTGTGCAACATAACTGGGGAGCAGTTGTGCACGTCGGATCCGCAATGGAGGGTCTCCGGCCTCCACCAGGACACTGGTCACCAGACTCGTTCTAAAAGCTCCTGTTGCTAAGCGAACACCACAGTGGTGCACTGGGTCAACGAAATGCAACACTGAGGGCACTGCTGATCCGTAAACCAGACTCCCGCAGCCAATGCGGGATTGTACAAGGGCTCTGTACAGCTGCAGCAGTGTAGAACTATCTGCACCCCAGTTGGTGTTGCTCAGGCAGTGGAGAGCATTGACACGCTGCCAGCACTCCCGCTTAAGCTGATGAAGGTGAGGTAGCCAAGTCAATCGGGCATCGAAAACCAGTCCTAAGGAATGATACGTCTCCACTACAGTGAGTGGATCATCATTAAGATAAAATTCAAGTTCTGGATGAAAGGTACAATGCCAAGAGCTGTGCATGATACACGACTTCATGGCCGAAAACTGGAAGCCATGGGCTAGAGCCCATGACTGTGCCTTGTGAATGGTTGCCTGTAGGGGCCGCTCAGCAGCATCAGTACTGGACGACCAATATGAAATGCAGAAGTCAATTTCATACAGAGAAGGCAGAGAAGGAGATACCGATGACCCTACAGCTGCTGCTAGGCTGTTGATGACCACTAAAAATAAAGAGACACTCAATACGGAACCCTGCGGTCCCGGAGACCTCACTAATACAATGTGTCAAGGATATGTTGCTGTGTTGTATGCTTTACGTATGTCAAAAAATACGGCAACCAGATGTTGGCGACTGGAAAAGGCTGTTTGGATGGTAGACTCGAGGGACTGGAAATTATCAGTGGTAGAACGACCCTCGCAGAAGCCGCCCTGGCACGGAGCCAGTAGGCCACATGACTCCAGGACCCAACCCAACCTCCGACACGCCATATGTTCCAGCAGCTAACAGAGGACGTTGGTGAGGCTGATGAGCCAATAGCTATCCACATCAAGTGGATTTTTACCAGGTTTTAGCACCAGAACTATGGTGCTCTCCTGCCACTGCAATGGAAAGACACCATTGCACCAGATCCGTTTGAAGATGACGAGGAAATATCACTTGTAGTCAGATGAGAGATGTTTAATTATTTGACTGGATCCGATCCGGCCCAGGAGCTGTGTCAGGGCAATGTGCAAGAGTGCTGAGGAGCTCCCACTCTGTAAATGGAGTGTTATAGGGTTCACTGTGGTGTGTAGTGAACTAGAGGACTTTCCTTTCCATCTGCCGTTTGAGGGTGCGAAAGGCTGACGGGGTAGTTCTCCGACGCTGAGGCTTGAGCATAGTGCTCAGCAAAGTGCTCGGCAATCGTGTTTGTGTCGGTAGAGAGCACACCATTGATGTTAATGCCAAGAACACCTGTTGGGGGTCTGGTACCCAAAAAGATGTCTTGTCCAGACTTGGGAAGGTGATGTATGGCACCCAGTGGTTGACACGTACCTCTCCCAACACTCCTGTTTCCATCGTTTTATAAGCAGGTGAATGCAGGCACGGAGCCGCTTAAAGGCTTTTCGGTGCTCTTGGGAAGGGTGCCATGTTGCTGTAGAGCTCGCTGATGCTGTTTAATTGCCTCAGTGACTTCCGACGACCACCAAGGGACTGTCTTTCACTGGGGGCATCCTAGAGAACAAGGGATTGCTTTTTCTGCTGCAGAAATTATCATGTAGTGACCTGCTCAATCACATTGATGGCACCACATGGGGGAGATTCAGTGGTGACAGGTGAAGTGAAGGCTATCCAGTCTGCCTTGTTTAAAGCCCATCTAGGTAGGTGCCCATGGGCATGATGCCAGGGGAGTGACAGGAAGATGAGGAAGTGTTCCTTACCACATAGGTCGGCATGTGCTCTCCAGTGAATAGAAATCAATGGCCGAGTAACTACCATGAGCCACACTGAAATGTGTGTCGGCCCCTGTAGTTAAGAGGCAGAGGTCGAGTTGGGACAGTAAATTTTCGACATCTCTGCCACGGCCACCCCACAAGGGGGTTATGGGCATTAAAAATCTCTCAAAAGTAGGAAAGGTTAGGGGGTTGATCAATCAGTGCAGTCAATACATTAAGGGGTACCGCACCATCTGGTGGGAGATATAGGTTGCAGACAGTTATTTCCTCGTCATCAGGCTGCAAAAGAAGGTCCCTGTGGAATATAATACCCTGGACCATACGAGGCATGATGGTAGTGGAAACATCCCCTAGCTTGTCATACGGAAGTAATGCCCATGACTGGGCAGAGGATGCCATTTTTATCAAGACTGACCCTGACAACATTTTGAAAAAGCCCTCTACCTCCCCAAACTTGTCCTCTAAATGCTCTACAAAAAACTGAGGCTTCATCCAGACAAAGGAGTCCCCATCACTCTTGTACGTATGAGGTACCAGGGCGAATAAGGTTCGCTGCCATCCTTAGCCTGGCGTTCCATCCATGGTGTGGCCAGGGAGGGGAACGATTTAGGATCATACTTCCTTGCATTGTACTGAGACCTGGAATGCTTAAAGACTGCTGGCGTTTGATCACCAGCGAGTGATACAAAGGCCACCTGGCAGGATGGACATTGCCGGAAGTCCTGAAGCCCCAGGGTGACAGGCATCTTCTCCTTGGCACACGTGGGGAGTTAACGGTGCAGGCATCAGCAGTCGGAGGGCTACAACCAACAGGGCACATGGCAGACCCACCACAATGGACTGGCTATTGTGCTGGATATGAGGTGCAAAGAATTCCATGTCCTCATTGGTGCAGTGGATGGAGGAAAACACACTCAGGAAGGTGTCCTAACTCAAGAGATGGAGGATGAGAGGGACTGCAATGCCATGACGAGAACGTGGGCTAAAGATCTTAATGCACGATGGACATGATGCACCATCTAAGGCGCCCTTCCCCAATTGGCTTGCTCTTTGGGAAAATTTTGAGAAATGGAGGTCAAACCCTACAGGGGACCATCACATAAAGGCCGAAAGGTGTGAACTCCATTTAGTTGCCTCTTACGACAGGCAGGAATACCTCGGGCCTATTCTAACCCCCGGGTCTGCAGGGGGTTTGTTCGAATGTCTTTCAGGTGTGGGAACCAAGCTAATTTTGAGTCAAATAATAAACCAAAAAAGTGCACAGTTTCTTGAAAATGTAAAATATTGTTCCCCATTTTGAGCAATGGTTGGTTAAAACTTGGACGAGCACAGTTAAAATTGTCATATGCAGTCTTCTTTGGTGAGAACCGAAAACCAGTTGTCCTGGCCCAGGTTTCCTGCCTCCTAGCTGCCTCATCATTGTCATATGATCAGAGGAAGAGCAGAAGATTGCATAGTCACCCACAAACAGAGAGCATTTGACAGGGCTCCAGACTGAGGAAGAAATGCCATTGATTGTGATGCAAACAATGTGACACTGTCCTGGCGGACTCCACTCTCTTGAACATAGCAGTCAGACAAGGCATCGCCAATGCGATATCAAAAATGCTGGTCCTCGAGAAAGGATTCGATAAGATGTGGCAGGCATCCATATAGTCCCATTCATAAAGTTGGCTAAGGATGTTGTACCTCCAAGTAGTATAATATGCTTTTTTGAGGTCAAAAAACACACAAACGAAATGGTTCCAGTGTAAGAAGCACTCCTGTAGAATTAAGTTGTCAAGGGTGGAACAGTAGGCCTGAAACCACACTGGGAATGGCTCAGGTGACCTCGGGACTCGAGCAGCCAGACAAGACGGCAGTTGATCATGCATTCAAAAGTCTTACGCACAACTAGTAAGGGCTACAGTCCAGTAACTGTTAGTGGCGCTGTGGTCCTTGCCTGGTTTCCAGTATGGAGTTAATATTGCTTCCTTCCAAGTTGTGGGGTAATGTCCATAAAACCATATCTAATTGAAACAAGAGAGGAGCTGTCCTTTCAATTCAGGGCACAGATGACGACACATGGCATAACGGATCTCATCAGGACCTGGAGCAGTTTCTTTGGCTGTAGACAAAGCCGTTTCCAGTTCCCACATGGAGAACATAAGGTTGTAAACGACCTCATTATGCGAGAAGAAATTGTGTTTCCCCATCTCTGCAGTCCTACAGAACACCTGAAAAGCAGGAGCTCGTGTGGATGATGTAGTTACAGTAAATAAGTGTTCAGCTAAAACCTGAGCCATGTCTTCTGACGTGTCCATCAAGACCCCATTACTTAACAAGGTCATAAGGGAATGTGTACTGCCCTTGCCTGAAATCTGTCTTATTGATTCCTAAACTTGCGCAGTGGAAGTGGACCGATTAATGGAAGTTGTGAATTCCCTCCAGGAAGCCCTCTTCCATTCTTTTATCATTCGCCTTGCAAGTACTGTTACAGATCTTAAGGCATGACAATTTTCCGTAGTTGGACAGTGTTTGAAGTTCTGCAGAGCTGTTCGTTTGTCCTTGATTGCCAACCAACAGTCGTCATTCCACCAAGGTACAGGCTGTCATCTGAGGTGGTTAATAGACTGAAGAATGGACTCTGCAGCATCCCGTTGGATCTCACAAGTGATAATGGCAAACGTCTCCTGTGCAAAGCCTTTTGTTCAAAAATAGCCTGTCAACTGTACAGCAACCATTTTGCTCTTTGTAGCATTCATCTGTGTGGTCTCCTGTCAGCCACTGTCCTCGCTGGTAGTGGTCAATAGAATGTAAATCTGGAGCCACTCTCCACTGAACTGAGTCTGCAATAGCTGGGGAACAAAAACAAAGGCCAATGGCTGAAAAACACCCTGTAGCTGTTGAAAAGTGTGTCATCTGACCCGCATTCAGAAGGCAGATATTCTGAGAATGGACGAGTTGCTCAATCATCCAATCCCTGGAGCAAATGGCAGCCAAGCCCCACAGCACATTGTGTGAACTGAAGTCTCCCACAAGAAAGAATGGGCATGAGAGTGCCTGGAAGAGTTCAGCCAGTGCAACCGCATCCAAAGCATCATTAGGCAGAATGTACAAAGAACATACAGTGATGTTAAAGGGTGTGAGAACTTTCACAGCTCTTGCTTGCATGGACACGGTAAGAAGGACATGAGAGGAGTGGTATCTCTCGTCAATGAAAACAGCCACTCCACCTTTACTCCTGTCTCCAGTGGTATCAGCCTTCCTGTATGGGTAGCAATCCCATAACGCACATGTGCTGCTGACTTTAAGGTGCATTTCCTGTAAGCAGATGCAGAAGCTGCAGGAGCAGATGCAGGATCAGAAGCTGTAATTCTTCCGAATGTGAGTGATATCAATTTAAATTCCACTGCAATACAGACGTCCCTATGGAAACCATTGTTTAGCCATGGTTGTCCTCCTCTTTCTCCCTAGAAGGCAGTGATTTACTGTAGAGATCATGGGGATCGTTAGCTGGTTCACGGCTCTTCGGTTCCTCCAACTGGAAGTCCATCTCCTGCAAAGCATATCCCCATAAGACAGGGAGAGAGCTTGCTGATCTGAAGGTTTAATTACCACTTTGAACTACTTTTCAAAGGATGTTTTTCTTTACTGATTGGAGGTGGGTAGTGCTATGTGGCTTAAGTGGTAAGCCCATTGCTGACAGTTCCTGAATGATTTCAGTTTTAAGTGAAGCATTTCCCCCACAGTACACTAACAAGTGCATGTGCTCATACTCGAATCTGTAGTCTGAATTTATGTGGAGGCATCACACTTGGTGATTGGCGTTTTAAAGGTTGATGCAAAAGAAATAGCGAAAATTGCAGGTTGCATAGCTTTGAAAGATTTTTTGGCTTCACCATAGGGTATATGTCTCTTGACTTTGAACTCCTGAATTTTCCTTTCCTCATTGTAAACCTCTCACTTTCTACTCCACACTAGATGATCCCCAGAGCAGTTTACTCAGAGGTTGACCGCTAGAGACTGTTTTTCCTCAGCAGCCATTCACCCCATCAGCACGTAGCACACTTTGAGGTTAAGGGTTTTCTATAAACGTGTGTACCTTTTCGCAATCCTGGCAGTGGAGATAAGACCCCCATTCTCCAAAACACACAACATTCCACTGCTATGCCACACGGTGGTTGCTGAAGCGTGTCCAGAGCTTATGGTGACAGAGAGCTGACGGCAATTACTGGTTCCCAGCTCAGGAACCCCGGGGTTGCAAAGCCCGTACTCAGCAAATGAAAGCTGAGCCCCAGAGGGAGGGGGGCGGGGGGTAAATAAGATAAATGTAAGATTGAGTACATACACTTCAGACATGGAATTTAGGACAATCCTACACAGCACAGCTGTAATCTTGACTTCCTTTAGTTTTGGGAATGGCAACCCATTGACATAACTCTGGTAGATTAAAATGTTTCTGCCTATTACACATATCTCAGTGGAAAATTGGAAACCAATGGCCCCTCAACTTCCAAACACCTGAAAATTTTTGAAAGTCCTGTCAAGTTATGGATTCCATTTTGGAACAATAATTTGACTGCTGCCCCCTTTACTTTCATAGGGCTTCAGAAGCAATGACTATAGATGTGCTCATTATATAGCATTCAACTGGACTATGATATGTCTACAGTTACACAATGACTTACATTGAACTCTGAATACCTTACACTAACATAACCATTCAATATTATTTATGTCCCTGCAATGTTTGATGAGCTGGGCGGATACAGTTTCTGGCAATATACAGAGAGCTGGATGTTTGTGTTATCATCATCATCATCATCATCATCATCCATGACAGTAGCTAGAGTGGACTGTGTAAACAAATTGGGCTGTCTAAAAATTGGGATTTTGTACAGGCGCTGATGACCGTGCAGTTGAGTGCCCCTCAAACCAAACATCATCACCCATAAACAGAGTCGAGGGCTGAAATGAAGCACCAATCACATTGACGCTTTTGGTTGTGTGCCAGGTTTCCCAACATTCAGAATATGGTAAAAGTTATGTAGTGGATCCCCTTGGATTTTTTGTACTTTATGTGCAATATACATTTGTAATATGTATCAAAAAACTTGTCGGAGGATTTTCTGTTACCTAACATTTGTACTCCAAATTTATCTTGTAGTTTTGATATTTATAATGAAAAGTGTACTAAATATGGAGAACTGCATTAATTATGGTATGAATGCAGACATCTGGCTATTCTATGACTCAGTCAGTCACCATAATCTTTCATCACACTTGCATCCATTGGCTTCACCATTTCACAACCAAATAAGCACCATCCAGCCTAACCTGGACTTTGGGTTATGCTACAGATCAGTCTGTCACTACACCAAAGAATTCAGAGGAGATTCACTATCATACTCTAGTCCAGAACTCAATGAACTCTTTAATATTTACTATCTTCAAAGCTCTTGTACAAACTATGCTTGACAGAGTGAAATTCCTGACACAGCTTGGTAAGGCACATAATTATAAAACAGGTGATAATACAAGAGGCCACTGCTCATGTAGCTGACAGTGTTGGGCGTACACACAAGGTTTATTTTAGATTAGGTGATTCTCCATCAAATCCAGATACTGACAGCAGTAGAAAATCCAGAAGTAACAGTTTGAGATTGAAAGAAATGCCTTCCACACGTGAGAGTGTTAAAATCCTAATGGTAAACTGGTGAAGCATTCGCAACAAAATGCCAGAGTTTGAAGCATTCATGAAAAGCTAATACTAGGTACAGAAAGCTGCTTGAAACCTGAATTGATAGCAGTGAGATTTTTGGGGAAAATTTAAGTGTATATCAAATGGATAGGCAAATGGGAAATGGAGGTGGTGTATATGTCACAGTAGACAAGAAACTCAAATCCACCGAAATAGAAATTGAAGCTGCTTGTGACATTGTTTTGGCAAGATTCAGTATCAGGGATGGGAAAAAATGATAAATGGATCCTTCTATCAGCCACCAGACTCATCTCCTGACATAACTGAAAACTTAAAGAGAAAATCTTAGTTCACTTGTACACAAGTTCCCCATTCATACTGTAATCATTGGTGGAGAGTTCAATCATCTAGCAATTAACTGGGAAGGTCACAGTTTTGTTAGTGGTGGGCACAATAAGACATCCTGTAAAACTTTACTAAATGCCTTCTCTGAAAACTGCCTAGAACATATAATTAGTAACCACACTCATGGTGGAAATATATTGGATCCTCTTTGAGGATGTTCACATCTAAACTGCTATCAGTGACCATGATGCAGTTGTGGCAACAATGATTACCAAAGCACAAATGGCAACTAGAACAAGGATATATATATTTTCAGCAAACTAGATTTAAAAAAAAAAAATCAGTAGTGTCATATCTCAATTAGGAGCTTGAAACTCTCAGCATGGGGCAGGAGCATGTAGATGAACTCAGTCTCAAGTTTAAAAGAATAGTTGACCATGCATTGAATAGATATGTACCCAATAGAACAGTTCATAATGGGAGATAATCTTTGTGGTATACAGTCACTGTAAAGAAACTTCTAAAGAAACAGGGATTACTGCATAATAGGTGTGAAGCAAAGTGTTGGGCTATAATTAGAGAGATGCTGAATGAACATGTCTGCCTGTCACATGAACAGTGTGTGATGCCTTCAATAACTACTGCAGCAGAATATTGTCAAGTGAGCTTTCACAGAACTCGGAGAAATTCTGGTTCTATGTAAAGATTGTTAGTGGCACCAGGTGTCAGTACCTAGTGAAGGAGACAGAAACCAAAATAGTAAAGCAAAAGCTGAAATGCTTAACTCTGTTTTCAAATGTTCCTTTACAAAGGAAAACCCAGGAGAATTGCCCCAGTTTAATACTTGTACCACTGAAAAGATTAATGAAATAACTATTAGTGTGAGTGGTGTTGAGAAATAGCTGAAATTGTTAAAATTGAACAAAACTCCAGGGCCCAAAGGAATCCCTGTCAGATTCTATACTGAATTTGCAGCTGTGTTAGTTTATTTTTAACTATTAGGTACATCCCTTGAACAAAACTGAGGCTCAGTTCTCGGAAAAAGGCACAGGCCACACCCATCTACAAGAAGGTTAGTAGAAGTGATGCACAAAACTACCGTCCAGTATCCCTGACATTATTTTTTTGTAGACTCAGAATATATTCTGTGCTCAAACATAATGAGGTATCTTGAAGAAATTGACCTCCTCAATGCCAGCCAGTATGGTTTTCCAAAACATTTATCATGTGAAACCCAACTTGCACTTTTCTCACTTGTCTTACTGAAAGTTTTGGATCAAGGCAATCAGGTAGCTGCTGTATTTCTTGATTTCCATACAGCATTTGACTCGGTACTACACAGCTTATTGACAGAAGTACAGTTATATGGGGTACCAAGTGAAATTTGTGACTGGATTAAGAAATTTTTGTCAGGGAGGACACAACATGTTAGCTTGGTTGGAGAGTCATTGTCAGACGTAGATGTAACTTTGGGCATGCCCCAAGGAAGTGTGTTGGGACCCATGCTGTTCATGTTGTATATTAATGACCTTGCAGACAATATTAATAGTAAGATCCGGCTTTCTGCAGATGATGACATTAATGGAAATGCCATGTGGCTAGGGCCTACCGTCGGGTAGACCGTTCGCGTGGTGCAAGTCTTTCGAGTTGACACCACTTCGGTGACGTTGCATGTCAATGGGAATGAAATGATGATGATAAGGACAACACAACACCCAGTCCCTGAGCAGAGAAAATCTCTCACCCAGCTGGGAATCGAACCCGGGCCATTATGCATGACATTCCTTTGCGCTGACCACTCAGCTACCAGGGGCAGACATGGCATTAAGCTGCATAGTCAGTCACATCTTGATAAGATTTCAATGTGGTTCAGAAATTGGGAATTTGCTCTACATGTTCATAAATGTAAAATATTCACAAAATGAAAAAACATAGTAATCTAAGACTACAATATCAATGAGTTACTGTTGAAATTGACCAACTCATACAAATACCTAAGTATAACACTTTGTAGGAATATGAAATGGAATTATCACAGAGGTTAAGTCATGGGTAAAGCAGGTGGTAGACATTGGTTTATTGGTAGAATACTGGGGAAGTGCAATCAGTCTACAAACGAAAATGCTTAAAATTCACTCATGCAATCTGTACTATAATACTGCTTAAGTGTGTGGGACCTGTACCAAATAAACTTGACAGGAAATATTGAATGTATACAGAGAAGAGCAGCACAACTGGTCACAGGTTTGTATAATCCATGGGAGAGTGTCACAGAGATACTGAAGGAACTGAACTGGAAGACTCTTGAAAACTATCCCGAGATAGTCTATTGACAAAGCTTCAAGAACTGGCTATGAATGATTACCCTAGGAACATACTACAACCCCCTACGTGTCACTCACATAGGGACTGTCAAGATGAGATTAGAATAATTACTGCATGCATAGAGGTAACCATTCTTCCCACACTCGGTGAGCGAGTGGAACAGGAAGAAATGCACCTCACAATCATCACTGGCCAATTACACACACACACACACACACACACACACACACACACACACACACACACACACACAGAGAGAGAGAGAGAGAGAGAGAGAGAGAGAGAGAGAGAGAGAGAGAGAGAGAGAGAGAGAAAAATTGGGAAAATTTTAGAAATGAATTGAATTACTTTATATGTGGCCATTCTTTCTTGACAAACACAATGTTGATAAACTGATTCTTGACAGCAGTGTCTGTGCAATGTAACATAGCTCTCTGTGTAGGAGGGTGCTGTCTTCCTTTCCACGGCCACTTTTGTCACATGAAAAAAGATGGAATGCCTCCCATAGTTTTGATTAAGTTAGGTCCCTTACATGTAGCAATAAGAGCATAGGGCCAGTGACAAAATAATTACTCAAGTTTCTGTAGGGACTAAATGGCAATTAAATTTTTGTTTGTTTGTGTACATTGGTAAATGCACTAGTTTTCAATCACATCCACTGTGCAAGTCCCCACTTCCTTCCCAGTGATCGTACTAGTTCACACACTGATGGGAGTGCTTAGAAAACCCAGTTACTTTGTTCAGTCGCTAGAGCAACTTAACATTCAACAATCTGGGAGACTAGGAGATTCTGTGCAGGTGGTCAATTCCATACACTGCAGTATGTGTTTTCTTGGGCTTTACCCTATACTTACCGACATAATTGTGCCCATGCCCGTGAAAGTTATTGCATTTCCCGTATGTTACACGGTTTTCTTCATCTGTAAGTTGTGGACTGTAAAAAAAATCAAATTTTAGTAGGAATGATACGCAGAGAATTTAAAGCGAACACTTTAAACAGCGCGCTCGCTGCGAAGAATTTTACCTGTGTAATCTGTGACAAGCGCTGAATATTTCCCTACGAGTGAGGTACGCTACTGGATTGCCCGCCATTGATCTATGTGACGAGAACAAAATTGGGCACAGACACAGAACGATCCGTGGTCAACTGGTTACCTAACGAAAAGGCACTGACATACTCTTCTTTTTTTTATTTTTTTTTTAACCAGTGCTGGTCGTCTGACAACTCGCTAAACTATCTCACATAACAGGTGTCTCCGGCGTTACCAACCGTTATTTACGTAACCGAAAAGCTTCAAGTTTTCTAGGAATAACGTTGTAAATAACCAAAGTGAAAATTATTCAGTTTGTTTGTCACCTGAAAATTGATAGGTATTTTCATTTCGGAAATATCGTAATAAATACTTGACGATTTGATTTCGTTAAGTTGCCTCGTGTTTTGCTACTAGTGGAGCAATTGCCCTTTGGCTCCATCTATGGACCAGGCGAAAATCTGGGGTCGAAGTCTGTGTGTGTGATGTGGAGTCTAAGTTCGGAGTAAAATGTTCGCATCTAACAGCAGGGGACTAGCATTGCAGGTAGCTTCCGTTTTAGTATACTTTCACACATTTAATACGATGCCCGACCATATATTGAAAAGGCTTGTCTGCCGTTTAACAGCTGTGTTTACCAGGTGATATAGTTACTACAGCCCTTCTACATTGTTCAACACCCCTCTTCGTTCTTGCTCTCAACGATTTTGCGCCTCCGGCATCTTTGTGGCTATTGGAGCGTACCGGTTATCAAACGGTCACTCGCACTTTGTCAAGTAAAAGCGCAGCCAAATATCACGAGGTACTTCTGTTGAAACGATTCCATACGCTACGCCGATGTGCCATTATATAATCCTACATTTATTTACATCGCCACAGACATTAATCCTGAAATTTGCTATTTCACTAGTAGAAAAAATTGCCCAATCGATATTTCCGTAAGGAATGCGAAATGCTGTTACTTGTATGTTCCCAAACAACTGTAGTACGGCACATTTTAAGTTATTTAGGCTACTTAAACAAATTTTTCACCCACTGTAGTGGTGGGTGTTGTTAAGACACTGGACTTGTTTTCGGAAAATATGGGATTAAAATCCTCCTCATAACCACCTGGAATAAGTGTCACCAAATCACTTCCCATAATTGTAGGACAGTGGTGGGCCATGGCTGCTTACCTACTCAACACTTGTCATTTTTGGTCATGAATGGCATATTAAACACTAGTCTTAAGAGTTCTTCATATTTCCAGTCATCTATTATAGCAGCAGACAGAAAAGTAATAGATACCAGACTGTGTAGGTCTACTGTAAAATATGCAAATATACGAATGAAGAGATGCAGGTCTCTATTATGATATGACTTTTTAACTAAGTGTCTGGTATTGACTCAGACAGCTGCATGTACTTGTATTAACAGAGCATAGCAACAGTAATCAAACTCCATATTCATTAAATTGTCTTGATATTCCAAAGAGGTAAGATAAATTTCCACATTTTCTGTTTAATACATTATTTTTATTAATATCATATGTTACATACAGTGCACCACTTCCACTTGAGTGTTGTTGGGTGCCCAACATCACAACTGATTAGTATCACGGAAGTCTGAAAGTGATACACATCCAGTTTCCGGAAAGTAACAGTTTGTTGCTTGGGGAGGAGAGAGGGATAGTTTGGGGATGGTTTAAAGGATGGGTAGGTCACTAAGACGATAGCGTAGGATAAAGGGAGAGCCATTTGCAGTGAGGATAGCTACAGATTTTACTATATAAAGTATGCAAGATCAATAATACACAACTTAAACAGAAACATGGTGGATACTGTAATCACCTTCTTGTCACTTCCATAGGGATTCTGTGCACAAAATCAGATTAATTACAGCATGCACAGAGGCATTTAAACAGTTGTTCTTACTGTGCTATGTATGTAAATGAAATGTGAAGGAGCCCTAATAACTGGTACATCTGAAAGTACCCAATGCCTTGTATTTCAGTGGATTGCAATGTATTGCTGTAGAAGTAGAAGTAAAAGGGTCTAACACACTTTTCTGGGGCACATTGAAATTAGGTGTATGTGTGTCGATGGCTAACCATCAAAGATCGTATGCTGTATCCATCGTAACTTGAAATGATAAATTGTTACACATTTCATTTGACACCTGATATGACTAATGTCACTAATAAGCATTGGTGTGTTAATCAAATGCCTTGTGAAAGTATACTTCCTCTGATTTGTGGCTTGCAGGATGCCTTCTGGGAAAAGTGTGTTCAGTTTTGCATGACTATTGCCTTTGGAATCCATGATGGTGTAATTTGTTCTGTTAGAGAGACCTTCTTATACATGAGCTCTTAAAATGTTCTAATGCTTTGTAACAAATGAATGTTTAGGGTAATGACCCTTAGTTTTGTGGATCTCTACTGTTGCCCTTATTGTCGAGGATGCGATGTTTTCTTTTTAAACAAATCTTCACAATGGGCCTGATTACTGTTATTATTGTCTTTTTTTGCAGCTTTCCTGTTGCATGCTGCTGCTAGCAGTTTAATAACCTCGGCCATTGCCATTTGGGTGATAGCATAATATAGCCACTGAGAATCACTAAGTTGTATAATCCTGGTCGTCACAAATATTTCACTGTTTTTTTGTGAATGTATCAAAATTTCTAATGTGGTGGTTAGGGTACAACTTATTAGCTTACCTTTAAAAAAAATTATTTATGAAGCTTAGGAAATGATGACTGAGCAATTAGATTGGCTGCTCATATCCAGCTGGTAATTTGCCACGTTCATTTCCCAACCATTCTTAATGCGAACTGTTACCAGCACACAATGGAAAATCCATGAACACTGATAAGTGCTCTTTTACGCCAATTTGTACAGGAAAACTGTAAAATGACACATATTGCGTCCTGACGGAATTGAAAGTTAACAATTTGTAACATATAGGGTATGCCCTATATTATATAGTTTTTCATGTTAAAATTTACTTGATAGTGTTACTTTCATTAAATATATATATTATACCAAATGAATTGCCTTTTAAAGGAAAGCAATGTGCGTAGACTAATGCTGAAATTTAATGCTTCTTTTTTGTGTCTTTATAAAAATGTTTAATACTGTAAGTTGTCTGCTTCAGAAGTGTAGACAGCAAGCACATGTATATTTCTATAGTAAGTGATGTTATACTGCAATTTGTTATTCCTTTCCTTGCTTGCAGCTTTCAAATCATCTGAAGAGGCTACAGAGCACTTTGGTGCTAGCTGAGCACAACAATGAAAAGTTGATACCAATAACACAGAATGCCATAAGTGCAGCAAAAAAGATTGGTGGAGATATTTCAGTTCTCGTAGCTGGAACAAAATGTGCCCCGGTTAGTATGTGAAATAGATTTTTTATGCAAATGAATAACATAATTTGGTTACATAGGTGTATACTTTGTGTTGCACATGTAGTGTAAGTTTTGCAGAGTCAATAATTTGTCAACAGACTGTGACGTCTACTTTTATTTAGAAGCAGTATCCGCCTGTTTAGCTGGGTGGTAACATGCTCGCCTGCCACGCAAGCGTGCCCGGATTATATTCCTGGTTGGGTTGGAGATTTTCTCCGCTCGGGGACTGCATGTTGTGGTGTTGTCATTATCATCCTTCCACCCTCATCACTGGCGCGCAAGTTGCCCAATGTGGCGTCGACTGAAATAAGACTGGCAGTTGGCTGTCGAACTCCCCCGGATGGGGCCTCCCTGCCAACAATGCCATACACTCGTTTCATTTCATTTAGAAGCAGTTAAAGTTGTAACTTGGATAAAATTAATTTTGAATAAAAGTACATAAGTAATCACTGCCACTATCATAAGTTACATCAGAATAAATTTAGGTAATTTAGCTACTTCCTTTTTATCATGTTAACTTAGAGGAACTTTAAAAATGTTTAGTGTTAAAACTGAGCAACGTGAACATTTTGGTGCCATGATCCTGTAAATGTCATTTTTGGCTCATGTGTTCTAAAGTTCCCCAAATTAAAGAATACGTATCACCCTCATGTCACAACTGTTTGTGAAAAATTATGTGAAAATACTGGAACATATGAAAAAAGTTTAAAATATCTTTCCCCAAATTTTTGACCAAAGCTGTTGATGCATAATTTTGAAATTCTGCACATTTTCATAGATTAGTGTAGCTGGAAAGGTGTGTTAAGTTTGTAACCTTGTAACTTTTTTACATACAAATATATTAGTCAACTTTGTGTTTGTGGAAAGATAAAAGAATCAGTTATGATACAAATTATTAAAATGCTGGGATTGTGCATACAGATCTGTAATGAGTCATTTCTAAAGATTTTTTTTGTAAATTTCAAGATTTTTTGTCACCAAAATCACAAGTTTCACCATCTTAATTTTGTGTCGCGTAATACTAGCCATCGTACTTATCAACATAAAAAAAATCACAATTGTGTTTGTGCCGGTTAGTGTTTTTAAACAGAAAGAACATAAATGAAACTATATTTGTTCTATTTTTACTCTTAGCTAATGTTAACAAATGATGTTAACAAATGATCTTCAATTCATATTAAATAGATCCATAACATTTTAAAAAGTGTTCATCCTCTTAAACAAGATATCAATGAAAAATACTGTCTGATTCTAAAGTATATATGTGACTGTGACTTGAGCTTGCACTAAGAGAGTGCAAAACTATTAAAATAGAATCATAGGGGAGCCACCAAACTTTGGCATAACGTGGCCATGAATAATCTGTGCTCATTGATTTTACCTTTGCCTTTCTTCTTCACTGATCTCCAAAATTTTTGCACGATGATGATGATGATGATGATGATGATGATGATGATGATGATGATGATGATGATGATGATGATGATATGCACATTATCTGCAACCTGCTGTCATTCAGTGGTTTGAAGAAATGATTACATCTGATCCCAGTAATGGTAGAACCAGTTTCATATTGTTTTTGTAACATATTTGTGAATTTTACCTCCTCTGTCACACTGTAAAATTTTGTATTTCCCTTGATGAATATAAACAGATTTTTGGACATGAAATGAAATTGTCATGTGGATTCTGTAAACTTGTTCTTGTGACTAAATGTTTGAGTCCCACCATCTCTTATGTGCATTTCTGCTATGAATAGAGGCAAAATTCCATTATGCTGTTGTCCCATGATGTTGCTTGTGATGGCACAAATTTGCAAGGTTGTTGAAGTTTTTATATTGTGCCTAACTGCTATAACATATGTAAATGACATGTTTGATGTGTGTTACTTGCTCCAGTATTCAGGTGAGTGCAGGTGCATGGGAATCTATGCAAGACAATGATGTAGCCCTGTGTTTTGTAGTACTTGACAGAACGATAAAGTACTGCATTGCAGTGTCCGAGACACTGCTTTAACAATAAACAGCCACATTAAATTGAGAATAAATTCAAAAACTCATATTATGGTTCTGCCTCAGCTGTAGAATATTTCAGAGCAAATGAAAATTTGTGTTGGTACAAATTTTTGAGTGTTCTACAGCTGATGTAGATCTGTATGGTTTTCTGTAAAATTCACTATAACACTGCATGAAGTATCAGGGAGTGTTTCCGTGCTTGATTTTAATTCACAATTTGGAGATTTCAGTATTTAATGACATTGTATAAAGTTTCTCATATTTAATTTTTTTCATCTTAAGATGAGGTACTAATGTTAGATTATTTTCATTGCATTCCATTAAGGTTGATCAGTTTTGGTCAATTGCTTGAAAAATAACATTTTCTTAATTTTGTAAGGATTCTAGCTTCAGTAAAAAAAAAAAAAAAAAATTGCTTTCATCACAGATTTGTAACTATTTACATGCATATTTCCATCATTTTAATAATTTTATATTAGAGTTGATTCTTTTATCTTTCTTTACAATGACACCAAGATTAACAAAACTGATTAACAAATAGGAAAGTTGTAGTGACTATTGTGGCTCTAGAAGCCAGTTTGTGCAAGTGACCAACATTTAAAAATGGCCCCTAAATATAGTTTTGATCAAAATAACATGGAAAATTATTTTAACTTTTTTTTCTTACACATACTTACATCAAATTCATATGAACATTTGCACTGTGAGGGTAATGGTCACTAGGTGATTACATGTGAAATAGGAATTTTGTTAACTGTACTAAGGACTTTTTTTTGTGGTTTAGTTTTTACTGCCTTTGTAATCTTCATTCCTTTACTACAGGGATTCCACTTAACACTTCAGTTATCAGATAACCTCTTTGGTATTGACAGTGAATTAAATATAATTGAAGGGATGTGATTATAATGTAAACTGCCCGGAAGATTAAAACTGCTTTGGTCCAAGACTCTCAGAACTTTTGGCTTTTGTTGATGAATGTGTCTGAACTATCCACTGATGATTCACGACTCACACTCGCAGCCTTAATGTCTGTGAAGTTTGGAAAGTGAGAGGTTCTGGCCGAAATAAAGCTGTGAAGGAGTCATGCCTGGATGTCCCAGATGGTAGAGCATTAGCCCACGAAAGGCAAAGATTTCAGGTTGGGGTCCCAGTCTCAGTCCAGTACACAGTTTTAATCTATCAGGAAGATTGAAATCGGTGTACACTCCATGGGAAAGTGAAAATTCATTCTGGATTCCATTGTAGTCAGTCAGGCACTCCACATATTATTTTCTGTAAATAAGTAAAGTGGCCATCAACCTGAATGTCAGTTTGAACACCACAGTGCTTTTCTAGGCATTGTGCTATTTTGAGACAATATACCACTGCCTTCCTATGATGTTTGAACCGTCATATCCAGCCCTTTATAAGTAGATCTACAGTTTAATGTGGATTTCGAAACCCGGCACAACTAGGCTTTCTTCACATGCAAATGGTTCCCAGTGGGGGAAAGAGTTGATAAATGACAGGTAAAAGTACTTACATTGACTGGGAGTTGAACCTGTGACCTCTGGATCTGTATTCAGACATTTTACCACTGAGCCACTGTCTTTTCTAGAGGGAAATGAAGAGTTGTGAATGTGTGTTATTTCATGGGTAGCTGTCACAAGACATGTACTAATCATGATGTCTCCAGAAAGATGTGATACTGATTTAACTGTTGACAAATATTGAAAAAAAGAGGGTGAATTACAAATTTGTTTTGATAGTATGAAACTATTTTAGTCCTTGTTACTTAACTGTCAGTGCTCTTTTTGACACTAAGCTTAGAGTGCAATATGAAATTGATATGAAGGCTAACACAAGACTTAAAAAGCAAATAAAGTTTGATGTGACGTTTTCTTAGATTAAGGAAATGTGTGGTTGTTGTTTTTCGGTCTGGGTTGCAGCTCTCCACACTAGTCTATACTGTAAAACTCTCTTCACCTCTGCATAATTACTGCAGCTTACATCCATTTGAATGTGCTCACTGTATTCAAGCCTTGCTTTCCCTCTACAATTTTTACATTCCTCCCTTCCATCCCCACACTTCCCTCCATAGCAAAATGACTCTTTCCTGATGTCTCCATGTATGTCCTATCACCCGATCCCTTCTTTTAGCCATAACATTCTCTTTTTCCTCATGCTGATTCATTGCCTTTTCATCAATCTCCCTTCTAATTTTAAGCATTCTTCTGTAGCAATATATCCCAAAAATCTTATATTCTCTTCTTGTCTGAACCTATCATAAATCTTCCTTTCTGTCCAAGGCTACATGTCAGACAAATACAACCAGAAAAATTTCCTAGCACTGAAATTTATATTTAGTATTAACAGGTTTCTCTTTTTCAAAAACACTTTTCTTTGCTATTGCCAGTTGGCATTTTATTTCACTCTGTGTTGGCCATCATCAATTTACTTTTGTTGATGCTCATTTTATCACCTCTTTTTCAGGACATTATCCTTTCCATTCAACTGATTATTCAAATACTTTGCCATCTAGACAGAATTAAAATGTTATCAGTAGGCCTTAAACTGACTATTTCTTCTCCTTGAACTTCGTCAACATTTCTTTTTGGTTTTCTTTACTATTTGCTCTGTGTACAGATTGAATAACACTGGAGATAGGCTACAGTCCTGTCTCTCGTTCTCTTATCAACCACTGCTTCCCGTTTGTCCTTAGACACGCATCTGTTTACTGGTTTCTGTAAACGTTGTAGTTAACCCTTTGGTCCCTGTATTTTATCTATGCCACCTTCAGGATTTCAAAGAGTAACAGTGTACAGTACATTAATTCTTTACAGGTTGCTGCACAGCTTTCAAAAGCATCAGGGGTGTCGAAGATTCTCCTTGCAGAAAATGATGCTTTTCTGGGATTCACCCCAGAAACTCTGACTCCACTTGTGTTGGCAACACAGAAGCAGTTCAACTTTTCACATATTGTAGCTGGTGCTAGTGCTTTTGGAAAGTCTGTCCTTCCTCGCATTGCAGCAAAGCTTAATGTGTCGCCTATTACAGATATCATTGATGTGAAGGCACCTGACACTTTCGTAAGGACAATTTATGCAGGTAAGATCATATATGATTTTGTATCTGTGTGTTAAGTTGTGGTTTTGTAACTTTACTTCTGTTCAATTTAAGCTATGTTGTTATTGTCTTCAGTCCTGAGACTGGTTTGATGCAGCTCTCCATGCTACTCTATCCTGCGCAAGCTGCTTCATCTCCCAGTACCTACTGCAACCTACATCCTTCTGAATCTGCTTAGTGTACTCATCTCTCGGTCTCCCTCTACGATTTTTACCCTCCACGCTGCCCTCCAATGCTAAATTTGTGATCCCTTGATGCCTCAAAACATGTCCTACCAACCGATCCCTTCTTCTAGTCAAGTTGTGCCACAAACTTCTCTTCTCCCCAATCCTATTCAACACCTCCTCATTAGTTACGTGATCTATCCACCTTATCTTCAGTATTCTTCTGTAGCACCACATTTCGAAAGCTTCTATTGTCTTCTTGTCCAAACTAGTTATCGTCCATGTTTCACTTCCATACATGGCTACACTCCAAACAAATACTTTCAGAAACGACTTCCTGATACATAAATCTATATTCGATGTTAACAAATTTCTCTTCTTCAGAAACGCTTTCCTTGCCATTGCCAGTCTACATTTTATATCCTCTCTACTTCGACCATCATCAGTTATTTTACTTCCTAAATAGCAAAACTCCTTTACTACTTTAAGTGTCTGATTTCCTAATCTAATTCCTTCAGCATCACCCGATTTAATTTGACTACATTCCATTATCCTCGTTTTGCTTTTGTTAATGTTCATCTTATATCCTCCTTTCAAGACACTGTCCATTCCGTTCAACTGCTCTTCCAAGTCCTTTGCCGTCTCTGACAGAATTACAATGTCATCGGCGAACCTCAAAGTTTTTACTTCGTCTCCATGAATTTTAATACCTACTCCAATTTTTTCTTTTGTTTCCTTTACTGCTTGCTCAATATACAGATTGAATAACATCGGGGAGAGGCTACAACCCTGTCTCACTCCTTTCCCAACCACTGCTTCCCTTTCATGCCCCTCGACTCTTATTACTGCCATCTGGTTTCTGTACAAATTATAAATAGCCTTTCGCTCCCTGTATTTCACCCCTGCCACCTTTAGAATTTGAAAAAGAGTATTCCAGTCAACATTGTCAAAAGCTTTCTCTAAGTCTACAAATGCTAGAAACGTAGGTTTGCCTTTTCTTAATCTTTCTTCTAAGATAAGTCGTAAGGTCAGTATTGCCTCACGTGTTCCAACATTTCGACGGAATCCAAACTGATCCTCCCCGAGGTCTGCATCTACCAGTTTTTCCATTCGTCTGTAAAGAATTCGCGTTAGTATTTTGCAGCCGTGGCTTATTAAACTGATAGTTCGGTAATTTTCACATCTGTCAGCACCTGCTTTCTTTGGGATTGGAATTATTATATTCTTCTTGAAGTCTGAGGGTATTTCGCCTGTCTCATACATCTTGCTCACCAGCTGGTAGAGTCTTGTCATGACTGGCTCTCCCAAGGCCGTCAGTAGTTCTAATGGAATGTTGTCTACTCCGGGGGCCTTGTTTCGACTCAGGTCTTTCAGTGCTCTGTCAAACTCTTCACGCAGTATCGTATCTCCCATTTCGTCTTCATCTACATCCTCTTCTATTTCCATAATATTGTCCTCAAGTACATCGCCCTTGTATAAGCCTTCTATATACTCCTTCCACCTTTCTGCCTTCCCTTCTTTGCTTAGAACTGGGCTGCCATCTGAGCTCTTGATATTCATACACGTGGTTCTCTTCTCTCCAAAGGTCTCTTTAATTTTCCTGTAGGCAGTATCTATCTTACCCCTAGTGAGATAAGCTTCTACATCCTTACATTTGTCCTCTAGCCATCCCTGTTTAGCCATTTTGCACTTCCTGTCGATCTCATTTTTGAGACGTTTGTATTCCTTTTTGCCTGCTTCATTTACTGCATTTTTATATTTTCTCCTTTCATCAATTAAATTCAATATTTCTTCTGTTACCCAAGGATTTCTAGCAGCCCTCGTCTTTGTACCTACTTTATCCTCTGTTGCCTTCACTACTACATCCCTCAGAGCTACCCATTCTTCTTCTACTGTATTTCTTTCCCCTATTCCTGTCAATTGTTCCCTTATGCTCTCTCTGAAACTCTGTACGACCTCTGGTTCTTTCAGTTTATCCAGGTCCCATCTCCTTAATTTCCCACATTTTTGCAGTTTCTTCAGTTTTAATCTACAGGTCATAACCAATAGATTGTGGTCAGAGTCCACATCTGCCCCTGGAAATGTCTTACAACTTAAAACCTGGTTCCTAAATCTCTGTCTTACCATTATATAATCTATCTGATACCTTTTAGTATCTCCAGGGTTCTTCCACGTATACAACCTTCTTTCATGATTCTTAAACCAAGTGTTAGCTATGATTAAGTTGTGCTCTGTGCAAAATTCTACTAGGCGGCTTCCTCTTTCATTTCTTAGCCCCAATCCATATTCACCTACTATGTTTCCTTCTCTCCCTTTTCCTACACTCGAATTCCAGTCACCCATTACTATTAAATTTTCGTCTCCCTTCACTATCTGAATAAATTCTTTTATTTCATCGTACATTTCTTCAATTTCTTCATCATCTGCAGAGCTAGTTGGCATATAAACTTGTACTACTGTAGTAGGTGTGGGCTTCGTATCTATCTTGGCCACAATAATGCGTTCACTATGCTGTTTGTAGTAGCTTACCCGCATTCCTATTTTCCTATTCATTATTAAACCTACTCCTGCATTACCCCTATTTGATTTTGTGTTTATAACCCTGTAGTCACCTGACCAGAAGTCTTGTTCCTCCTGCCACCGAACTTCACTAATTCCCACTATATCTAACTTTAACCTATCCATTTCCCTTTTTAAATTTTCTAACCTACCTGCCCGATTAAGGGATCTGACATTCCACGCTCCGATCCGTAGAACGCCAGTTTTCTTTCTCCTGATAACGACATCCTCCTGAGTAGTCCCCGCCCGGAGATCCGAATGGGGGACTATTTTACCTCCGGAATATTTTACCCAAGAGGATGCCATCATCATTTAATCATACAGTAAAGCTGCATGTCCTCGGGAAAAATTACGGCTGTAGTTTCCCCTTGCTTTCAGCCGTTCGCAGTACCAGCACAGCAAGGCCGTTTTGGTTAATGTTGCAAGGCCAGATCAGTCAATCATCCAGACTGTTGCCCCTGCAACTACTGAAAAGGCTGCTGCCCCTCTTCAGGAACCACACGTTTGTCTGGCCTCTCAACAGATACCCCTCCGTTGTGGTTGTACCTACGGTACGGCCATCTGTATCGCTGAGGCACGCAAGCCTCCCCACCAACGGCAAGGTCCATGGTTCATGGGGGGAGGCTATGGTACAGTGAAAAAGCTTACTTGTTATATTGCTGAAGTAACCGCACAATACACTGGTAGACAAACTTAGCTTTGTGAGCAAGGGTGTTTGATTGCTCTACTTTCTACCTGAGGTGACTGTCTGCTGCGTCTCAGAATTACTTGATGTGACTGGAGAAAATTTGGTTTTTTTGGTATCCAGCAAGCAGATCATTCAAAATTAATGTTTTGTCATTGTGTGGCAGAACTCACAGCTGAAACAATTAAGATAAAAAGCTGGCTTGGAGTACAGTTGAGCATCCCAGTTATATTTCTCATTGTGTGTAAGACTCAATCCTGAAAACATAATATAATAAGGTTTAGTGAATAGGTGGTGAGCTCATGAGATTGTATTTACATTATGTTAACAAGGCATTGGAAAATGTCTGTTTACTGATCTTAAACAAGCTCACACAGGAAATAACTGCAAATTATTGCGTGTATCGAAGGGGTGGGGGTGCAAGCATTGCAAATGTAATCTAATACTTTAGAAAACAACATAAGCTATTTTATATCACTATCTGACAGGCTATAAACTAAGCCGGCCGGCGTGGCAGAGCCGTTCTAGGCACTTCAGTCTGGAACCGCGCGACTGCTATGGTCGCAGGTTCGTATCCTGCCTCGGGCATGGATGTGTGTGATGTCCTTAGGTTAGTTAGGTTTAAGTAGTTCTAAGTTCTAGGGGACTGATGACCTCAGATGTTAAGTCCCATAGTGCTCAGAGCCATTTGATCCATTTGTTTTTGCTATAAACTAAAAGTATTTCAAAACAGATTCTGTCAAATTTGAATGAAGTTGAATCCAGATCAATTAAAAGAAATACCCTCACCAAATTTTCAAGCCAGGAGTGTGCTTTGGATATGTTGTGTGTATTTATTTGAGAATGAATCAAGTGTTATTCTGATGATTTGTTTGAACCTTGACATACTTGACCATTTTTTAAAACATGTCTCTAATTATCGCTGTAATTTTTTGTTTTAAGGAAATGCTATCCTCACATTGAAGTCAAAGGATCCTGTTAAAGTCGTCACAATTAGGGGGACGAATTTTGAACCAGCACCTCTGGAGGGTGGCAGTGCTTCTACTGAACAAGCTGCTGCAGGAGACTACAAAACTGACGTAGTACAGTTCGTTGGACAAGAATTAAGCAAGAGTGACAGGCCAGAACTCACTAGTGCCAAGGTGGTTGTAAGTGGCGGTAAGTGCAGATGTATATTTTTGCGTCTAATGCTGTAACTTACTCTGTTAGGTTTCGCTCTAGTTTTTAATTATGTATGATGATCCCATTACCATATTATCTATATGGGCTATGTAAGACATAAAAAATACATTTCTTAGGCCGAGGTATGAAGTCTGGAGACAACTTCAAGCTTCTGTATGATCTTGCTGACAAGCTCAATGCAGCAGTAGGCGCATCTCGAGCTGCTGTTGATGCAGGATTTGTTCCAAATGATCTACAAGTTGGTCAAACAGGAAAAATTGTAGCACCAGTGAGTATATTAATTGATTTATTGAATTTGTAAATCACAGTCTTGATCCCATTTTCCTAACAGAAAACATTAACTAAAATGTGTCAGAATTAAATGTTTGTTTATACTGGCAAACCATTAAAACATTGATCACTCTCTGCAATTTGGAACAGCTGCACCTCATAATGGCATGTATTATTTATGCCAGAACTTGACAAGACTGTTTCAATTTACAGAACAAGGGATGTGATTTCGGTCACTCATCAAGTTTGAATATATATTCCTGACTCATAGGGTCTACCATTGTTACAGCTGTGGATAAAATAAAATAAAAATAAAAAGTGGTAATTTGACTGCAATTAAAGTTAATTCAGTTGTCACAGAGTATCACCAATAGCCACCCATGCTTAGCAGTTTACACAGGGAGTTACAAGGAATGACAGCATTCTACCACTGCTCATTGCTTTGTGTAAAGCACAATATGACCTTGTTTTATAACTAAATTATTATTAAGTTGTACAAGTAAGCAATCTGTCCTGTTAAGTCACCCCATGTAGTCTTGTAATCAGTCAGTTATATTTTTCATTTGTTTAATTTTTGATCAATTTGTTTGTGTTTAAACTAAATCTAATTTTTAATTCCAGGAGCTGTACATAGCAGTGGGTATATCAGGTGCCATCCAGCATTTAGCAGGTATGAAGGATTCAAAAACAATCGTCGCTATAAATAAGGATCCGGAAGCTCCAATATTCCAAGTGGCTGATTATGGATTAGTTGCTGACCTCTTTAAAGTTGTACCTGAACTCACTTCTAAACTTTGAGTTTGTGTTTTTTTATATTTAAGTAAGTTTATTTTTATAATCTGAAGCCAAATCACAATATTTCACATTTTTATACGCCGTCATTGTTATTTCATAAACAATGTCTCTTAAGACATTGTGGTCCTAAGTATTTTTTTGTTATGAGGAAACAAATGTACCACAAAATTTAATAAATATATGCCATGCATTGCTGGCCCCGTTATCGGTGTTTCATTTTATCTAAGTTATGTGTCTATAATTACCAAAATATGGCCATAAGCTGATATATTTAGCAATATTTACAAATAAGCTTCTGCATTTTGTGATGTATTTTATGGTATGTAGTACAGCTTGTTCACTTTGCTTTCAAGTTTAGTGTATGCTAATTTGTGATGGGTGTGGGATAAAGTTTTAATAATAATTCTATAATGCTTTTACTTGCTGAACTTAAATTTAGTCTGCTGAATGAACTGATTTGTCATGGAGGTGACCACACACACACACACACACACACACACACACACACACACACACACACACACACACACACACACACAGAGTTCATTAGCATGCAGGAACCCATCTCATCTGTAATCATATTTCTGTAAAGGCTGTAGTTGGCAGTAATGATTTCCAGTTAAGTTTTAAAGTGAATTTCTTTGACTACGCATCTAATAACTGTGTTCAAAAAGTAATTGCCAAAAATAGTTACTTAACATAACTTTATATTTTATCAAAGCATACTTCATATGGGCCTTACAGAACTTGGAAATACTTACCCATTTGAGACAAAATAGGAAAATTCTTATAAGATCAGCCAAATTTTCTTGGTGTGAGTAATGGTGTGCTTCTGGACATTCAGCCAAGCTGTTGTATTCATTTTGTGCACAATATTTTGTTGTTTGGTACCGAAATATCTTCTTGGGTGCCTAGAACATGACTGAATCAGTTGTCAAAATATTGTGCATAAAATGGAAATAACTGAGCAGCAGACAATAAAGGAAAATTCTAGTAAGATTATCTGTGGAGAAAGCAAGACAAGGTCTCACAAACAGGATACTAGTAGAACTAAAAGAAATTATCCTATTGGTATATTCTGTGACCTGCCAAAGCATTTGCAAAACACAAAATTCTACATAGCAAAATAGTGTTATAGCATTAATGATGTCCATCTTGTGTGGATATAATCTTGCCTCCATAATAGAAAGCAGAGGGTCCCATTAATAGATTCTCTCTCAGATGGGGGAACATAACAGGCTGATTACCAAAAGGCCGACTTGTGTTTCTAAACAACATAAATGACCTTCCAATGACTTTGAAAAGTGCTTGAAAAACTGTAATGCTTGCTGATGACACAAGCATTATATTCAAAGGTCAGTCCTCATCCTTCGCAGACGCAGCTCAGATTATAGCTAAGCACACCTAAAATTGTTTAAATGAAGTCATTTTCTCTTTTTGCGGTATTGCAGTTTGAATTATGTGTGATTGTCAAGCATTACCAGAAGTTAATGGACTGTTAACAGTTCTAAGTTTTTAATCATACAGAGGCTCACATTATGCAATTTTCAGATAAGTAATAGTGACCAATTAGCACCAGATGATGTTGGTGATATGAACAGTAAAATTTCTAAAATCTCACGTATTATTCCTTCGTCAGTTGCAACAGTTTTCGATGCAACTGAATGAGGGTTATGGAGACTTATATGTTAAGTCAACGGGCAAGCTGACAACTATTTTTAGATTTAAAACTTGCTGTTATTGAATTTATGAAGGAAAAAGGAATAAAGATATGAAAATTGGAACATCTGGAATGGATTGCAGTCCTTGCGTTTTAACTGGACCTGACTGCACACAGCCCACGTTTAGCAAGGTGAGAAACAAATTTTCTGATTTGATGTGGATGCATTTAAAATGAAACTTGAATTGTAGAAGGGACACATTCTGACAAACACAATCCATAAACCTAAGTGCACTGGCACTAAAGAAAATGCAAGGTTTCAATAATTCATTGCAGGCTTGAAAGAATTAAAAGGATAGTTCCGTAAAGGTTTTGAGAATGCTGTCAGTCTTAAATCTGTTTTCAGCACCATTTGCTGTTTCAGTTGAAAGTGTGTCTGTGCATTTGTAGATGTAACTGATTGATCTGTTAGGGAATTCTCATTTTAATGACAAATCCTTTCACGTTAAAACTTTCCAGCATGTCTACATTACTTTCCTGAGGTAGACCTTCCCTGTCCCCATACTGAAGTTGCAAAAGTGCTACAATATTTAGATTGACATATTTGTGTGAAAGATATTTTTTGGATTATGAAACTAAACAAGTCATGATTAGGTGGCAACCTGAGTGCAAATATCTGTGCAATTTTTTGCGTCTGTCAGATGCCAACAGTGTGTACCAGATAAAAATCATGCTTTCAGTACACCAAAAATAATTAAATACTGAAAATTTGTTTTATTTGTCATATATTTTGTTGAGAAATGTCAAATACAAATACAGAATGCAGTGCATTTGCAGTTTTCTCCTCTTCCCCTTCCACGCAGTCAATCGGCATGGCAGCGAAGGGGACATGTGCAGCAAAGCTGAGCACTCTGGCACTTGTGCTGGGACATAGCTTGTGAGCTGAAGTCTTGGCTGTCCTTAACCTATTGTCAGGGATTGAAAAGTTCTGTTACCTTAATGGCAAGTAGCAGTGTTATAAAGCTGAATGACTAGCATTAATGTGCTATTAGAAGAATACAGTTCTACACATATAGGTAAATATTTTTTTTTTTGAAAAATACCTCTGTAATAAATACAAATTAAGATATTAATAGCAAATAAACAGCAGCCAAGCAGTAAAGCTGAAGAGGCAATAGCTGTTTCAAAGTACCAGTAGCAGCTGTCCTCCCAATTTACTGCATTATATTTAGCTATTGTGAATATGAATAGCATTAAGCAGTATAGTGATTGTTGGCTGTTACAGTATACATATTAAGTTTCTATACTTACCTAGTCTTTTGTTAGTTTATAACCTGACTCATTCTACATCCCTGAATATTCTCGGTGGGGTCTAGTGAACACAATGTATGAATGCATGAAAGATATGAGGATACTGATTTTAACAACCAAGAAACAATGTTATTTAGATTTTTAGACAGTAGAAATATATTGCAGAATCTCCTTTATTTGGTAAAGACAGACTTGTATCTTGAGAAAAACAGACTGCTTCAGTCAGAAAACGTTGTTAATTTTTTTTTATGAGACTCATAGTAAGAGTCTGATTTTGAAATTAGTGCTACTTTTAGGCATGGAAACAAGGATACTTTGGACATACCAGATGTCACAAAGAACAACAAACCATTGGAAAGAGTAACAGGGGACATTTCAGACTCAACAGTCCTCCGTCAAAACATGCAATCAGTAAAAAATAAAATACTGCTATTAGAAGTTGAGCTCCAATCTTTGAACTGGACAGTATTTTGTGTTACTGAGCACTGGTGTAGGTAATAAATGATCCACAACACTTAACAAACTATTTAAACAAGCATTTTTCAAATATTTTAGAGAAGTTACAGCAAATATTCTCCAAAACAAACACACCACCTGTAAATAATGTTGCACTAAATACAATGATGTTACTTCCAACCACAGAGAATTAAGTCAATAAAACTGTTCAAAAACTAAGTCAGTAGGCTTATATGAAGTACCAATATGTGTACTCAAACAATGCATAGGGATTATACAGGGCCCCTTAACAAATATAATAAATGAATCCTTCACATCAGGGACATTTCCAGAGCAGTTAAAACAGGCAAGAGTTCTACCTTTGCTTAAGAAAGGTAATGCAGAAGACATAGAAAGTTACTGGCCCATTTCCTTGCTGTCACCATTCTCAAAAATAACAGAAGCAATTGTGAAAGACAGGTTAATGAAGTACATGAATAAATACTTTCTTTCTTGCAAATCACAGTTTGGTTTCCGAAGTGGCAAAAATACGTTGTCAGCCATAGTAGAATTCACAAAAGTTGTACTTGATGCTCTTGATAAAGATGAGTGTGTCACAGGCATATTTCTGGCTCTTTCTAAGGCCTTTGATACAGTCGACCACAAGATTCTATTAAATAAATTAGAAGCATTAGGAATAAGAAGGTTGACTAGTTTCAATCGTACCTAGCAGATAGGGTACAAAGAGTAAGATAACACATACTTCAAATAGATCTAAAATTTTCCTAACACTTATCAGAACCAAAATACATTAATATAGGGGTTCTGCGAGGTAGCACATTGGGACCAATACTATTCCTGATATACATCAATGACTTTCCGAGTAGTGTTACTCATAGTGAAAAAATTCTCTTTGCTGAGGACAGCAATATTATAGTCACTGAGAAAATGAGAACTTGGAGATAAAGCAAAAGAAATTCTCAAGGAGGACTGGTCAGAAAGCAATAAAGTGACATTGAACATAAAGAAAACTAATGCCATGAATTTCAGCTTGAAGAAGAAAAATGACAATGTTAAATTAAATGTAGATGGCACCTCTATAGACTGTGTAACAAATGTTAAATTTCTAGAAATGAATATTGATTCTCAGGTGAAGTGGTGTGAACACACAAAAGTACTTGTAAACAGAATGTCAGCATGTTATGATCTTAGAATTCTATCATCAGTGTGTAACATGCAGTGTCCTTTAGTTACATATTACTCATATGTACACTCAGTTCTTAGCTATGGCATTCTTTTTTGGGGAACAAACACACAAAATATGAATACAATTTTCAAACTCCAGAAAAGAGCCATAAGAATAATAAACAAAAATACTAGTAGAGCTAATTGTAAAGATCTGTTCAAAACACTGGGATTTTAAATGCTCCATGTGAATACATTTACCAGTCAGTTGTAGACATCAAAAATAACATTGGTAATTACTCCACAAAAAGCTCTGTCCATGACCATGCAACAACAGCTAGACTCAACTTACATTTACCACAAAAAATTAAACATAAAACTCAAAACAGCATTTTCTACCAAGGAATACTCTGTACAATAAATTACCAAAAAAAGATTAAAGAAATTGTAAAAATACACTTCTTTAAAAAGGCAGCTGGAAAGTACCCGTTATGCAATGCATTTTATACATTATTTATTTAATCATATGGCTAGGCCCCCCCTCCCCGTTGGGCAGACCATTTGCCGAGTGCCGGTCTTTCAAGTTGATGACAAAATAGTTTATGAAATTGCTTGGATAACAATCACTCTTCACAGGCAACAAAATTATTGTAATAATGAAATACAGGAAAGTACAAAACATTGACACAGTCTATTACCTCTGTTCTGAGTGTGTGTTTGTGAACAACAAGTAGTTTTTCATTATTTATTTATTTATTCATTCATTCATTAATTTTTTTAAAGCACCTGACTACTTGCTTCAGTCTGTCAGCTGTTGCAATCAGAACAACTGACTTTAAACGAAAACTTCAAGGTTTCAAATAAAAAGGTATATTTGCCATCACCTGTTGGTTGGTTTCAATGCCTAAGATGGGATATTGGGATGTATGGAATCTTATCAACATTACTTTCAAAATTACTTAAGACTCTCTGCAGAGTCTGAATCAATGAAGACTCCATGAGGGTATGTAACTGTCAGTTTGAAAATGGATGACTACTTAGGAAGTAGGAAAATAACTTTTGGGCAAGTACTTCTGCCCACCACTCACACACACAGATATATCTGCGCGTAGACAGCATTGTTCCCTCCGAGAATATTTTGTGTGTTTTGGTACTGAATTGCAAATGTAAGGTGACATGCAATCATCCACTATGAAGTAACTCTACATGAAACCTACTCTGGCTTTCATCGAAGGTGTTAAATCAATTACAATATATCCTTTAAGTAAAATCTTCTTATTTCATTGTGTGTGTGAGAACTTTGTTCCTCTTCAGATACTCTGAAACCAATCCAGTTGCAGTAGTTCTAGGCGGCAACTGAACTATTTTTTCTTTCAAAAACATAGTGTTGTGATGTACATGACTGGTGAGCAGTTACGTTACAGTTGTTAGATTTTCTCAGAAATATTGACAAAATATAACTGAAGTCCAAAAGATACTTTTTAATGATAAAGTACATTCCACAAATAAATGCTTGTCAAAAGTTAAATCCACTTCTACAGTGCAATTTAGCAGAGCTGTCGTCCCTGGTAAATATGCAGGTGTTTGCTACACATGTCCATTTTTTGAATTTGATAACAACATCAATATCAAAATTTCTTTTGCAATTGTCTCTACGTGACATTCACTGTCACAGTGTTGTAAAGATTGGCTACCTTTTAGATATGTGCAATGCCAAGTACTGAAGAAGTGCATAGATGCATAGCTAGAAATACTGCTCAACTGCACTGAAAACAATGAATACTATAAACTAGGAATGGGTGGGCTGTTTAGATTGTTCTTTGATCTTAATTTAGGTCATTGTTCGCAGCCAGTATAATGTTTACCATATAACCACTGAGTGTATTTAAAAAGGGAGCTAACTACATTTGTTGGTGATACTGAAAGTCTATCCCAATCAACGATGATAGTATGAAAAGGACAGATTGCTACTCACTAAGCAAAGGAGGCATTAAGTGGCAAACATGCACTCTGGATGAAGACTGCCAGAGACACTCACAAAGAGAGAGAGAGAGAGAGAGAGAGAGAGAGAGAGAGAGAGAGAGACTCAGAGAGACTCTTGTTTCAGGGCACTCAACCTGCATATGAGATGAGCAGCCCTCTCAGCTAGGGTGGGTAGTGGAAGTACAGATGTAGTGTGAGTTGAGGATGGGAAGGAGGATAGCAAGAAAGGGGTGTGGAAAGCTTCTAGTGCTGCCTGTGGGAATGTGCAGGGATATGGTGGGCACTTGATAGGGGGCTACTAGGTGCAGCATGGGGAGGGTGAGGGCAATGGGAGAGGAGAGAAGTAGAGAAGGGGACAGAACTCAGCAGATGAATTGCTGGGATGAAGGTGTGTATAGGTCTGGAGTGGGAAAAGGCAGGGAGTAGCAAAAATTGGGACCAAGGAATTATGGGAAGAAAGGGTTTGTTGCAGAGAGAAGCCCCACCTGTGCATTTCAGAAAAGCTGGGTGTGGGTGGGAAGAATCCAGATGGCACAGGATGTGAAGCAGTCACTGAAGTCAAGCACATTGTATTGGATGACATGCTAAGCAACTGGGTGATTCAGTGGTCTTTATGTTACAGTTTCCCAGTGGCCATTCATGTGGATAGACAGCTTGTTAGCAGTCACATCCACATAGAATGCCACACAGAAGTTGCAGCTAGGTTGGTAGATCACTTGGCTGCTGTCACAGGTGACTCTGCCTGTGCTATTACAGGAGATGCCTGTAGTAGAACTCGAGTAGGTGGTAGTGAGAGGATGTATAGTCGTGGACAAAACGAGAGAGACCCCTCGCTTTTTCGTTATGCTGATCCGCACAGCTTTAAAGCCTGCTACACAGCATAACAGGCAAGGAGACGAAGTGCTACCAACATACTATGCACAGGCGTGAAATTGAAAAACTATCCAAACTATGTCAGACAGTTTTCAGTCGTGTGTAAGACTATATTAACGCTGATTATTGTGTTAAATACACGTAAAAGACACGTAAATATAAGAGATAAATGAAAGAAGAAACGCTAATTAGTATGAACTGTACTAACAAAAATGAATTTCAGCTTATAACTGTTTTAGTAGTACAAAGTACCCCAGATCGTTACGAATTAGCAAAATAATATGAGCATTCCGCCGTGAAACGGCCTGTGTCAACGTTCAGACCAGTTATACTGGATTACCGTTGCTGACCTACCATGAAAGTGTGCAAATTTAGCAATGAGTGAAGATTCAGAACCAAATTCAGTTAAAAATCATTCAGTGCCTCACATACGTCAATTCATATTGACATCCACAGGTCGCCAGAACAGAATAAAAGTAGCAATAAAACGTATTTGGGGCGCGAGTATTTCTTAAAATTGCTTTACTGATAGTCTATCTGCCTCCATCAAGATTAGAACCGAAAACAAACCAGAGCTCCCTTGCAGTAGCATGCACCTTTCACTACGCTAGCAGACAACCCAGACAAACAGCCCTCTATTATTACCCCAGACATGAATAAGTCGGCAATTTCGCAATGAAAATGCCAAAATGATCTGCAGTTTCTGTTGCATAGGGCTTTCTGGAGTCAAAAACATGAATTTTCTACCTTTATGTCACCACTTACGTGGCAATCATTCGGGATGTTTATCGAAGTAACAAAATACTGTTATTAACGAGTAAATTTAGTAGGGTAATTCTGCACCATCCCAAGAAATAAATGGCTACAAAGCTTCCAAGGTTTGGAATTCTCCATTAGACTCGGCACAGCCAGAAAACGTTCGTTAGCCGAAGTGTTTGTTAAGCAAGCTAGCAATGGGAATGCTCGCACTTCTAAAACGCGCTGGCATTAATATTGGAATCTGAAGTACCACGTGTATAGGCAAATGGATTTTATTTGCGTTCCTGTAAACGTCATTTGGATCGAAAGCGTGGCTACGAGTAATATGCTGATGTATTGACTGCAACTAGAACATTTCGAATAAGGAGTAGGGGTAATTATTTATGCAGCCCTCATCTTCAAACTGTCGTAGCTATATTCGTCACCTAAATCGGTAAAAATGGAACCCTACTAGTCTCACTTTCTTGACCGTCTATCTGTCAATTCAACCCTTAAAACCTGTTTACCTCGAGTACGGTTAGACATAATAAGCAGAAATGTATCACGCTTCCTGCGGTATATGGCCCCTTGGTGGTGTAAAAAAGTGAGCTTCTATGTCTAACGCAATATAAAGATACGGCCGTTTGTGTGAAGAAAGTTTATGTGAAAGGACAAAAAATGGCTCTAAGAACTATGCGATCAAACTGCTTAGGTCATCAGTCCACTAGACCTAGAACTACTTAAACCCACCTAACCTAAGGACATCACACACATCCATGCCCTTGGTAGGATTCCAACCTACGACTGAAGCAGCCGCGGGGTTCGTGACTGAAGCGCCTAGAAAGCCGGCACGGTAGCTCAGCGTGTCCGGTCAGAGAGCTGGTTGGCCTCCGTAATAAAAAAATAAAAAAAAAACTGACTGGAAGGATCAACAAACGATCTTGAATGTGATGTCCGCGACGACCAAACACAACGAACAAGATGGAAAAAAAAAGAACCGCTCGGCCACCGCACCCATCTAAACCCTTTTCACCTCATCTATAAAGATAATATATGCTGTCTAGTGAGGATAAACTGTATTCGCCAGCAACTCAGATCGTTTGATCACGGGACTTTTATGAAGCTACATTAAAAATTTTGTTCCAAGTCTTCTGTAATAGCCACTTATAAACACCCTAGGAACATCGTATGCGATATCCACTGCTGAAGACGCTGGCAGATACTGCAGTAATATAACAAGTAGTTAAGAATTTATTGTTATTGGTCCATGCATGACACTTTATTTCAGTATCAATTTAATGCACCTAGGTGTTTGTCTATGGCTGAAAATAATGAACAAAAAATAAATAAACAGCAAATGCCTTTGATGTTCAAATCAAATGTAGCTCACATGTCGAATTACAACATAATTTCGTTGTTACATCTACATGACTACATCTGCAGAATTTCTTTGCAATGTAGACTTCGTGCCTGGCAGAGGGTTCATCAAACCAACTTCGGACTATTTCTCTACCGTCCCACTCTTAGACTAACAGTAAACCAATTTTAAGAAATTTTCGTGCCCACAATACGTTTTATTGCTACCTTTGTTCTGTACCGGCGCCCTGTGGAAGTCAACATGAAACTTTCATAGAATTTCATACTTGTTACCGCCTACTTTTTCCTCTTCTGTTAATAACTGAATTGACTTAAGTGTGGCACTGAATGATTTTTAACTGAATTTCGTTATGCATCTTGACACATTACTAAATTTGCACACTTTCATGGTAAGTCAGCAACAGTAATCCAGTATGACTGGTGAACGTTGACACAGACCGTTTCGCAGCCGAATGCGCGTATTATTTTGCTAATTCGTAACGATCTGGGGTACTTTGTATTACCAAAACAGTTATGTTATCTCGATAAGCTGAAATTCATTTTTATTGCTACAGTTCATGCGTTTTTTCTTTCATTTATATCTTATATTTACGTGTTGTGTTTAACACTCTAATCAGCATTAATACAGTCTTACACATGATTGAAAATAGCCTGACATAGTTCGGATGGTTTTTCAATTTCACGCCTGTGCATAGTATGTTGGTAGCACTTCGTCTCCTTGCCTGTTATGCTGTGTAGCAGGCTTTAAAGCAGTGCGGATCAGCATAACGAAAAGGTGAGGGGTCTCGCTCGTTTTGTCCACGACTGTACTAGGCAAGTCTTGCATCAAGTTCTTTGCAGGGATATGAACCATGTGGGGAGATTTTGAGAGCAGTGGTGGAATAGGAACAGACTACGATATTGCTTAAGGCAGGTGGCTGATGAAATACCACTTTGGCAGAGGGGAATGGGAGGATATGGAAGAGGATATTTCTTGTTTCAGGGCCCCACAAGAGATCATTGAAACCCTGGTGGAAAATGTGATTCAAATGCTCCAGCCCTGGACGGTCCTGGCCGAAGGGGGAGGGGTGATCATTTGTGGCCTGTCGGTGGATTTCTATTTCTGTGGAGGTACATAAGCTAGGAGACAAGGTGTGGGAGATCTGTTTCTAAACAAGGTCTCAGTGAGGCCGTTGGCATATTTGGAGAGAAACTGCTTGTCACTAAAGATGCGATGAGGACAGGTAACTAGGCTGCATGGAAGGATTCCTTGATATCCTCCATAAATTGATTTATTTATTTCTTTCTTTATTAATCCACGTAACAATTTACGCTGTGTGGATTTCGTCAGCAAAATCATATACAAATCAATATACCTACAATTTATACTCATAAAATCAATATTTAAACACATTTTTAAGGTATTTTACATTAGTTTTATATCCTTATGTAATTTTCCTATACTAGTGTACAATTCTGGATTTCATATTATAACTATTTCCTCATGTATTACAATACAGGCTACTTTAATTTCACTACATATTTTAATTCAGGTAGTCCGTTACTGTGTAATAACTTTTATTTAATATTTTTTTTTAGTTTTGTTTTGAACTGTCCAATTGTGTCAATATCTTTATTTTTGGGGTAATTTAGTATATAATTTAACGGCATTGTACAACAAGTTCTGCTGAGTTTTAACTTTATTTTTCCTCTCTAGATGCAGATTGTGTTGGTTTCTAGTTTCATAGCTGTGTACTAAAGAATTTTTAACATAGCAGTCAATATATGTTTTTTTACATACATAGTACTTTGAAAAATGTATTCACAGGGGACAGTTAGGACTTCCAGCTTTTGGAAATGTTCAAGGCAGTGAGCCCTACTGCCACTCTTGGTAATTATACGAATTCCTCTTTTCTGTACTTTGAAAACTATTTGAATATTTTTACTGTTGACTCCCCAAAATATTATTGCATAGGTAATAACAGAGTGGATATAAGAAAAATATATGGATCTGACACATGTAGTATCACACACTGCAGTCAGAATTCTAAGAGCAGAGCATGCTGTAGCAATTCTGTTACTAAGTATTTTAATATGTTCTTCCCACTTTAACTGACTGTCAACATGCATACCAAGACATTTTGTGTAGTCTACACATTCTATAGTTTCATCGTTTAACTTAAAGTTGTTATAGTGTGTTTTTTTGCAGACATAGAAGTTAACAGCATTTGTTTTTTTTTTAATTTAGTGTTAGTTTATTATTGGATGCCCACTCACGTACACTGTTTAGCGTTTGTTCAGCTTTTTCTTACAGTGCATCTGGCGATTTGTCACTTATTAGAGCGTTTGAGTCATCTGCAAACAATATTGTTTGTCCATGGTTGATGCTTCGTGGGAAGTCATTTATGTAAATGAGGAATAGTATTGGGCTAAAGACACTACCCTGTGGGACACCTATATTTACATCATTTGGGTCTGAAGTATAGTTTACAATATAGTTTGAGCAACTTGAAATATGTGATCATAGGATGATGTCCGTTGGACGTCCACTGCCATACCATGGAGATGTCTGTAGATGATGGCTCCAAAGTGGAAGTAATTGTGGATGTGGGTATAGTTGGTCATGATGACTAGGAAGGATGTTGTAGATATGGCATCAGCTGGACATTGGGAAGGGTCGTGTTCAGCAGCAACAAGGCTGCAGTCATTGAATGTGTTACATTAGAGGAAGGTGGTATCGACAGTGTTGGGGAGTGGCAAAGAAACGGAAACTGTGGAAATTCAATAGAGGAAATGGTTAGGTCTTTTTTTCTTTTCTTTCCTCACTTTTCTGACTGTTTCGATAGAGCCCACCACGAATTCCTCTCCTGTGCTAACCCCTTCATCTCAGAGTAGTACTTGCAACCTATATTCTCAATTATTTGCTGGATGTATTCCAATCCCTGTCTTCCTCTACAATTTTTGCCATCTACAGCTCCCTATAGTACTGTTGTAACCATGACAGGAATGGTCGCGGGGTTGCCACTAACGAAAACGTGGCGGGGCCGCACGGGAGAGGCCCGCGAACAAACAAGACGGACGAATGGGAATGGAAGGACAAGCATGACGACAGACAACCCAGCAAGACACCAAGATCAACAACAAAGTATTAAGCAATGGGGTCACAAGAGATAACCTCACGAAATCAAAACAACGTCCACTCGTAAACAGGAAGTAAGCACACGCAACATAAACACGATGTCTGTAAGTGAGATAGTAACCGACACAACGCGAATACCAGACTGCCTCGCTGAGTTTTTTTTTTCCTTTATTGAATTTCAATTCCCCCCGAAGGGGGTGGGCTGGCAGCAGCTTAGTACGCTGCTCTACAGCCTACAGACTTTTTTAAAAACGGAAGAAGAAAGAAACAAGGAAAACAGGCGATAAAAAGGTGACGTAAAGTGTAAAATGGCGGAAAAATGCGGAAAGTTAAAACAGAAAGCAAAAGGGGTTGGCAATGTTAATAAAAGACACAGGAATCAGACAAGTAACAAAAAACATGGCGACAGTCTGGTTCCTGTTTGCAAGAGATAAAAAGCACACCCAGCGACAGTATGATGGCCGTTCGCAACACTTCCCAAAAAACACAACACGGAACACTCTCTGTAAAACACTCACTGTAAAACACTGCACGAAAAGGGCGGCACAAAGATGACACTCCCAAGCCAAAGGCAGATGGGGGGGGGGGGGGGACCTGGAGGAGGGGGAAGAACAAGGATGGAGGAAGGAAAAAAACGAAAAGGGGGGAACCAAGGAGGGAGAGGACTAATAAAGGGGGAGAGGGGCAGGGCAGATGCGAGAGGGTATGAGAGGAGGCAGGAGAGCTAAATGCAAAAGGACTTGGAGGAGAGTAGGGGGCAGAGTGAGGGGATGTGGGGAAAAAGAGGATGGAAGGGAGAGAGAGGGAGCCTGGGGAAAGGACAGAGGAAAGGAGGGGGAGTGAGGATCAGAGTTGATAGGAGGTATAAATGGAGGGAGAGAGGGCATCATCTGGGAGGGGGAGTTGATGGAAGCCACCTTGGGAAAGGAGATGAAGGGTGTAGAGATGGAGGGTAGGGGGGACACAACAGTGAAGATGTGGCAGGGAGTGGGGATGGGAGAGGATAGGAGCAACCAGGGGGTGGGGGGGATCAAGGTGGCGGGAGGTGTAGAGGATGCGGATATGTTCAAGGAATAGGAGCAGATGGGGGAAAGGAATGAGATCATAGAGGATCCGCGTGGGAGACGGGAGGCGTATACGGAAGGCGAGGCGGAGTGCATGACGCTCAAGGATCTGGAGGGACTTATAGAATTTGGGGGGGGGGGGGGGGCACTCGCAGAGTGAGAGGCAGCCGCCTAAAAACACGACAGGGTATGTTGCTATTGGCCGGTAGGACCATGTGCTCCACAGCGGCGCCCTCAGGTTAGACTCGGGGCCAGGAGCACGCGCAGCCACAGCTTACGGCGTGACTGCTGCAGAGACTTCTAGCGCTCATCGAGTTCCATGCCGTCTGGCGCTGATTCGAAACCCGCGGTGCTCGGTACCAGAAGTACCATGAAAGTCATTTCCTGATGTCTTAACAGATGTCCTATCATCCTGTCCCTTTTCGTCAGTGTTACCCAGACGCTCCTTTCCTCTCCAATTCTGTGCAGAATCTCCTCATTCCTTACATTATCAGTCTACCTAATTTTCAACATTCGTCTGTAGTACCACATCTAAAATGCTTCGATACTCTTCTGTTCCAGTTTTCCCACAGCCCATGTTTCACTACCACATAATGCTGTGCTCTAAACGTACATTTTTCAGAAATGTCTTCCACTAATTAAGGCATATATTTGATACTAGTAGACTTGTCCCATCCAGGAATGTCCTTTTTGCCACTGTTAGTCTACTTTTGATGTCTTCGTTGCTCTTTCCGGTGTCGGTTGTTTTGCTGCCTGTGTAGTAGAATTCCTTAACTTCATCTACTTTGTGACCATCAATACTGATGTTAAGATTCTCCCTGTTCTATTTATGCTGCTTCTCATCACTTTCGTCTTTCTTTGATTTACTCTCAATCCATGTTCTGTACTCATTAGACTGTTTATTCCATTCAGCAGTTCATGTAATTCTTGTTCACTTTCATTCAAGATAGCAATGTCATCGGCGAATCGAATCATTGATATCTGTTCACCTTGAATTTTAATCCCACTTCTGAACCTCTCTTTTATTTCCATCAGTGTTTCATTGATGTTGAGATTTGGCGAAAGACTGCATTCCTCTGTCTTACACCCTTTTCAGTCCGAGCACTTCGTTCTTGGTCGTCCATTCTTATTATTCCCTCTTGCCTCTTGTACATGCTGTATATTACCCGTCTCTCCCTGCAGCTTACCCCTATTTTTCTCAAAATTTCGAACATCTTGCACCATCTTACATTGTCGAACACATTTTCCAGGTTGGCAGATCCTATGAACGTGTCTTGATTTTTCTTTAGTCTGCATCCATTATCAATCGCAACGTCAGAATTGCCTCTCTGGTGCCTTTACCTTTCGTAAAGGTAAACTGATCGTCTCTAACACATCCTCAATTTTCTTTTCTATTCGTCTATATATTAAAACTTTTATGTATGAGCTGTTAAGCTGATTGTGCGATAATTCTCGCACTTGACAGCTCTTGCAGTCTTCGCAATTTCGTGGATGTTACTTTTCCGAAAATCAGATGATATATCGCCAGACGCATACATTCTACACATCGACGTGAATAGTTGTTCTGTTGCCACTTCTTCCAAAGATTTTAGAAATTCTGATGTAATGGTATCTATGCCATCTATTTTATTTGATCTTAATTCCTCCATAGGTCTTTTAAATTCTGATTCTAATACTGGATCCCCTGTCTCTTTTAAATCGACACCTGCTTCTATCACATCAGACAAATCTTCCCCTCGTAGAGGCCTTCAATATACTCCTTCCATTTATGTGCTCTCTTCTCTACATTTAACAGTGAAATGTCCGTTGCACTCCTAATGTTACTACACTTGCGTTTAATTTCACTCTAGGTTGTTTTGATTTTCCTATATGCCGAGCCGTTCCTTCCGACAATCATTTCTTTTTCGAATTCCTCACATTTTGCTTGCAGCCATTTCGTTTTAGCTTCCCTGCACTTCCTATTTATTTCATTCCTCAATGACTTGTACTTTTGTATTCCTGAATTTCCCTGAACATTTTTTACTTCCTTGTTACATCGATCAACTGAAGCATTTCTCCTGTTATCCATCATTTCTTCGCAGTTACCTTCTTTGTACCTATGTTTTTCTTTCCAACTTCTGTGATTGCCCTGTTTAGAGATGTCCATTTTGCTTCAACTGAACTGCCTACTAAGCTATTCCTTATCACTGTATCTGTAACCTTATAGAACTTCTGTATCCCATTCTTTGCGTATTGATTCTTCCTGACTGAAGTCCTAAACTTCAGCTTACTCTTCATCACTACTACATAGTGATCTGTGTATATCTGCTCCTCTGTACACCTTATAATCTAGTTTTTGATTTCGGAATCTCTGCCTGACCATGATGCAATGTAACTGAAATATTCCTGTATCACCCGACCTTTTCTAAGTATACCTCCTTCTCTTGTGGTTCTTGAACAGAGTATACACAATTACTAGCTGAAATTTATTACAGAACTCAATTAGTCTTTCTCCTCTCTCATTTCTTGTGCAAAGCCCATATTCTCCAGTAACCATTTCTTCCACCCCTTCTCCTACAACTGCATTCCAGTTCCCCATGGCTATTAGATTTTCATCTCCCTTTACATACTGTATTAGCCTTTCAATAATCTTGTATACTTCCTCTATCTCCTCATCTTCAGCTTGCAATGTCGGCATGCATAGCTGAATTATCGTTGTCGCTGTTGGTTTGCTGTCGAGTGTGATAAGAACCTGTTCGCAATAACACACTCTTTTTCCCAACCTTCCTGTTCATAACGAATCCTACTCTCGTTATACCATTTTGTGCTGCTGTTGATGTTACCCTATACTCATCTGACCAAAAATCCTTGTTTTCTTTCGATTTCACTTCACTGACCCCTACTACGTCTAGACTGAGCCTTTGCATTTCCCCTTTCAGATTTTCTAGCTTACCTACCACGTTTAAGCTTCTGATATTCCACGCCCCCACTTGTAGAACATTATCCTTTTATTGATTATTCAATCTTTTTCTCATGGTCCCCTCCTCGAGATTTGAATGGGGGACTATTGCGGAATCTTTTGCCAGTGGAAAGATCATGACACTTTTCTTTCAATTACAGGCCACATGTGTCTTTAATGCAGTGGTTTCCATTGCCTTCTGCATCCTCACGCCGTTGATCACAGCTTTAGGGCAGTGCCCACCTAAGGACATGAGAGTGTCCTGAACCTATGTCCACTCCTCCACCCTGTTCGACAAGGCCCTTGGCAGAATGAGGGTGACTTCTTATGCCGAAAGTCTTCGGCCGCCAATGCTAATTATTACTCAAAATTTAAGTTGTGACGGGTTTAGAACCCCGGACCGAGGACGTTTTGATTACTAATCAAAGACGCTAACCCTTTTTATTATGACCTAAGAGAAGCGTCGGTGGCAAAGAGAGCAGGGGTCGTCTTCCGAGGCCGGGCTTCAATGTCCCGTTCCCTCCCCTCCCAGAGGCAAGGAAGAAAAGGGGTTCGACAGGATCAAGAGAACTTTATTGGATAAAATTCATTTATTTATCCTACAACTGCCACCAGAAGCTTCCGAGTCGTCTTCGTGTAATGAATGTAAAGGGGACTCCCTCTAGATCACAGGAATCATATACAATGTTGGAGTGATGGGGGTGGGGAGGGAGATAGACTGAGTGGAGAGGCTCTGGGAAGGACCTAGGATTTGTGGAGGACCTGGAGATTCTGCAGTATTTGTGGCATCCATGTTGAGGTGTTTGGTTTGGGGGAAGATGGTGAGGCAAGGTTCAAGGTCAGGAAATTCTGGAAAGTTTAGAGGTTAAGAGGCGGTGATTCAGGGGGAGTACGGGTGGATCACGGTTACATGGAGGTTACTTTTCCCAATACCCAACTGACCCCTACGCCATCAAAGGTAGGGCTACTTGTGAAAGCAGTCACGTGATCTACGAACTTAGCTGCAACCACTCTTAGTTATTCCATTTGGGCGTGAAAAGTAACAAGTTTACTGTCTGCCTGAATGTTGTGGCGGTTCCATTATTAATATTCCGATTGAGTTTACTTAAAAGTATTTCTACCTTCAGGTCCTAAGCATTTAAGGTATTGTTGTTCATATTGGGTTAATCTTGGAAATGTGGTTTGCAGTAAAAATATTATAACTGCGACCTTATTTTTTGAATAATAATAATAATAAGATGATGATGACCACGACGACGACATAGTGATGTGATCACACGACAGCAAGGTCCTTAGTTCCGCACGAGAGTCCTCACGAGGTGGCTTCGAAACTTTGATCGTCATTTTCTCGGAAACTATTGAGTGTTAGGCACCTAAACTAAAATAGGGGTCCCTTTATTTCACTCTCCTTTCGCTCTGCGAAGTTTCAACTGTGTCAGAGACGACCCACCGAGGGTTCCCCTTGCAAGGCAGAACGTTACCGTTGCAGCACCTTGGAGAAGCGGATTTGTGATGTGATACTGTCTGAGGAAGTGGCGGAAAGCTGAAGAAAAAAATGGTCGGAGAGAATTTTCGTAGCAGTTGTTATGCTAATATCGCACGAAAGTTTTCGCCGTGGATATAAACTTACGAGAATCTGGCTCATTCACCCCACAATCAGCTGGCGAAGTTTCTCTGCGAAAAACACATAGAGACGATGCTGTTAATTCACGTGAGAGGAAATTCATCAATAAGCTCCTGTCCAAGTGGCCGTTGTAGTCGATCTGCTGTCGTCGACTTATCTGACGTAAGATATTGGTGTAGTTATCTCCTGTATATGCCCGACTTTTCGTTACATCTACGCATCAGATGGAGCAGCCACAAACATCGTCACTGTAACGGCGACTAAATTTCGGCTTTTCAAAATAATAATAATTAATGTAGACTTTTTGCACGGTCGATCACCCTTCATTTGTTGCCGCGCTACCGAAGACTAGGTAGTTAATAATATCTTTGGATGTTAGTTATTATTTCAATTCCTATTTCCGACGTTATTTCTTATCCGCACTGTTTCTGTTCTTGTACTATTTCTGTCCGATTGCAAATGAAATGTTAAATAGCTTTTAAGTCACAATTTACGCTTCGTAATACTTCATAATCGAATCTTCCGTGCGAACACTGCAGACGAGAGAACACTTAACAGCGGGCAGAGCATGTCTCCAAGTTTTAGAAGCACGTAACAGGTGCTCAATGCGGACACCGTATGTGAGGCGGCAAACATGCGCGTGCAGTTCATTGAAGTCGCTGTTCGTACTGTTGCTCCTGGCTGGGAGCGTGTAAGGACGGCAGCCCGCTTTGGATACCTGTTCACTGGGTTGCCTACCTCCAGCTGTGAATCACTCTGATGCGGTAACACGAAGCGGATGATGTGTCTAAATGTTCTGCCACTCCTGCCTTCTAGTGGTGTGCTCCGCAACTACGCCAAGGCACGTATTACTGATCGCGACTTGAGAGATACTATATTTACTGATGTGTGTCATCTTTCTGTATGTTCTATAGTTTTAGCACAGTCGTCTTCTGAAAACCCGATTACACTTATGGATAACATTGTATATTCGCCACTAAAATTGTCCTCAACAATCCATCACAATTTGAGAAGATGAGAGATGCCCTTACCGAAAACACTAGAAAAACAAATGACCTTTATTACTTATTATTACAGTTGGGGATCGAACTAAGTTCAGCAGTGATCAATTCTTTTTAATCATTTGTCCAATAATTTAATATGTCTAGCAGGTAGTTAGAGCAAGCTTGAAATTTAACATAAGATCGTACTTAACGTAGAACTACTCCTGTCTACTACATTGCCATATTTTTGTTTAAAGCTGATAGCCAGTGGAAAGGGTGACGTTAACTAAATTGATCGAAAATGTCAATTTTCAATTTATTTTTTATTTATCTCTAGAACTCGTAGACAATAAGTCCGCGAAGATTCAGTGATGAAATCGCATCCAAACTTCGTGAAAAATAATTAAACATGTGAAGCGACCTTCCTGCCACGCCTACTTTTTGCACCAACACTTCAATACTAGCTCAGCGAACGACGACTCTGTCAGTTACATTCATAAGGAGGGGCTTCCAAGTGGTATCCTGGATGTTGTCAAGCCCACGTACAGGTTTCTGGCCGAACCTGAACTTCTAAAGAAGTGTGATCATGGAAAAATCCAGAATCCAAATGAGTCTCTATTTCACTCATACGGAAACGATTCTCTGAAACTACATTTTCATCTGCTGTCAGAATTGCACCTTATGATGCAGTTCTTATATTTAATGATGGGAACGTAGGAAGGATGAAGGTATTAGGGAGAATGGGATTTAATGTAGGAAATTTCACTCGAGACACCTTGAGAAAAATATGTTTACAGCGCCTCTCTGCAGCTGAAAAAGCAGTTGAAGACCTGTTAAAGGAAAGAAGGAAGAAAGTAAGGAGAGGCAAAAATCAGAAGAGAAGCGTTGAAGGCAAAGAGGAACCTGACTACAAGTCTGAGGCCTTCTGAAGAGATTGCATAAGAAAAAACGTTAGGCTGAACTTTAAATTGCATTTCCTGGAAATTATGTTTTTTAAAGTTTATGTAACTTTTTCTCAGAATCTATGACAGCTAATGAAATTTTGTTCATGTATTTCCATAAACCCAATAAATCTTATCTCAAGAGTAAAATTTGGAATTCTGACTATAAGCTGACATATGGAGCAAAGTGCTTAGAGTTTTGCATCGATTTTATATTATACTTACAGAGTTACAATTAAAAATTATTAAAATTCTCCCATTCGATATATTAAAAAAAACCTCATGAGAGAAGCTTACTATATGAAAAGAGATTAAACAGAGAAATCTTTTGGACGGTTTCTAAGAAAAAGGTACATATATTATTTTTTGAAAATAAAATTTTTAGATTTCATAAGGAAGTCATATATAGTCCAAGAAACTTAACAGTAAATGTATTGATTTCATGTAAAGCATGGTACAAAATTTCATTGCCGTATCTTCAGAATTGTGGATTTGGTGTACTTTGTAAATAGTGTGTGTTTTTCACGAACGTCCGCTCTTAAAGTAGTTGCGTGAGGAGGACTGAAAAAATAATATGTTGGCCAGGGAGCCATTTAGAAACGTGTAAATGGCTAGTATGTAGCTATCCACTGAAAATAATCATACATACAGATTTTGTAAAATGATTCGTTCCACATAATTTGGATTAAATATAGTTTAAATGATTCGTGGAACATGTAACTAGCTAACTGCACTCGAGATGTGAAGCTGCAGTTATCAAAAACTGCATATTTTGTAACCCGCAAGACAATGCGATTTGAACTCGATGGTTCGGCATCTCACTTGAATATCAGTGACCGTTGAACGGGTGCTATGACCCCTGGCTTCTATCTCATCTCGCATCTGTCGTGAATGTCCTGCACCCATCAAGATCCTCAATAAAAACGCTGTTTCCTCCCGTATATACGAAGGGTAAAGGAACGCATGCGCAAAATAATGGATGAATATCCTTAACGTCGGTCTACTGGAGGATCCTTGGGCTCATTGTAAGATCGTTCAGCATCATGAGTTTCCTAGGTAGAGAAAAGCTTCTGTCCATAAACAAAAATGGACTGCTAATCAGAGATGTGTAGATCAATCAGATTGTAAACTACCTAAACAATGATGAGGCAACTGGGAAGATGGAACTGCAACTCACACGATAAAGTGGGGAGCTGTCAAGGTGGTAGACAACATGACCAAAGCTATATGCCAGATATGGAACACTGTGAAATTGCCATAAGTGCGTAAGAATTCGATGAAAGTGTCACATACAGTGGGTGGCCAAATAATGGAAACACGAGAAATATAATACATTGCCATACCCAATACGGTGTAGGAAACCCATCGCCATCAAATAACTTCCAAACATCTGGGAACGGAAAATACAGATCCTGTATGGCTTTCAACGGAACCTTATACCGTTCTTCCTACAAAATAGCGGCTATTTCAGATAACGATGATGGAAGTGGATAGCGACCACACACCCTTCTCTCCACAGTAGACCACTAAGGCTCAATAGTATTGAGATCCGGTGATTGTGGTGACCACGGTAGATACGAAAGTTCATCCTCGTGCTCACACAACCAGGCTTGGACTATGTGAGCTGTATGAACAAGGGCGCTGTAGTCTTGGAACACAGCATCAGCACTGGCGAACAAACCTTGTACCACGGGGTGGACCTGATGAGCCAAGTTGGTCACAAATTTCTCTTCAGTGACGCGACCTTGCAGTGTGACTCTGGGTCCACGGAATACCACGATACAGGTGCCCAAATTATCTTTGAAACCCAGCCGGCTTCCTCCCTTGGGATCTAAATTCGACCAGGAGTTGGAAACAGCGTGAAACAAGACTCCTCTGACCGAATAATATTTTCCCATTGCTCCACAGTCTAGGTTTTATGGATTTGCACCTCGTTTTCCTGCTACGGGCAGTTGCATTACTCATGAGTGGTACTAGAAGTCCAGCTTGCCCTGAAATTCCCTGCTTCTGGAGCTCCCTCGTGTTGGTTTGGTAATGACAGAGTTTGCGATGCGACGTTCAGTTCTGTAGTGACTTTTGCGGCTGTCGTCCTGTTATTTTTCCAGTACCTACAATTGTATCTGTCCATAAAGATAACACACACTTTTGTCCGCGTTGTGACCGGATTAAGTTTTTCTGTTTTTCCTGTATACGGTATAAATTTTCGATGAAGTCCCTGAAACACCAAAAAATTCGGCTCCCATGGTTATGGAATCACCCACCATTAAGCACCAATTACACACATCAAAAACAGTTTTGCATCATCTCGGTTCCGAGACTTCCGGAACCTGTACAGAAAATTGGAATAGAGATCAACGTTAACATCATTTCCGCGCCTTTTATTGCTCATGAAAATCACACATTGTGTGTGGTACCACAATACAGCGAGACCTTCAGAGGTGGTGGTCCAGGTACTGTAAACACTGGTATCTCTAGTACCCAGCAGCACGTTCTCTTGCACTGATGCATGACTGTATTCGTCGTGACATGCTATCCACAAGTTCATCAAGGCACTGTTGGTCCAAATTGTCCCACTCCTCAACGGCGATTCGGCGTAGATCCCTCAGAGTGGATGTTGGGTCACGTCGCCCATAAACAGCACCTTTCAATCTATCCTATGAATGTTCGATAGGGTTCTTGTCTGGAGAACATGCTGGCCACTCTAGTCGACCGGTGACGTTATCCTGAAGGAAGTCATTCACAAGATGTGCACGATAGGGGCGCGAATTGTAGTCCATGAAGGCGAATCCCTCGCCAATATGTTGTCGTAGATTAAAACTGAAGAAACTGCAAAAAAGTGGGAATTTAAGGAGATGGGGCCTGGATAAACTGACTAAACCAGAGGTTGTACAGAGTTTCATGGAGAGCGTAAGGGAACAAATGGCAGGAATGGGGGAAAGAAATACAGTAGAAGAAGAATCGGTAGCTTTGAGGGATGAAGTAGTGAAGGCAGCAGAGGATCAAGCAGGTAAAAAGACGAGGGCTAATAGATATCCTTGGGTAACAGAAGAAATATTGAATTTAATTGATGAAAGGAGAAAATATAAAAATGCAGTAAATGAATCAGGCAAAAAGGAATATAAACGTCTCAAAAATGAGATCGACAGGAAGTGCAAAAAGGCTGAGCAGGGATGGCTAGAGGACAAATGTAAGGATATAGAGGCTTATCTCACTAAGGGTAAGATAGATACTGCCTACAGGAAAATTAAAGAGACCTTTGGAGAAAACAGAACCACTTGTATGAATATTAAGAGCTCAGATGGAAACCCAGTTCTAAGCAAAGAAAGGAAAACAGAAAGGTGGAAGGAGTATATAGAGGGTCTATACAAGGGCGATGTACTTGAGGACAATATTATGGAAATGGAAGAGAATGTAGGTGAAGATGAAATGGGGGATACGATACTGCGTGAAGAGTTTGACAGAACACTGAAAGACCTGAGTTGAAACAAAGCCCCGGGAGTAGACAACATTACATTAGCACTACTGACGGCCTTAGGAGAGCCAGTTCTGACAAAACTCTACCATCTGGTGAGCAAGATGTAAGGAACAGGCGAAATACCCTCAGGCTTCAAGAAGAATTTAATACTTCCAATCCCAAAGAAAGCAGGTGTTGACAGATGCCAAAATTACCGAACTATCAGTTTAATAAGTCACGGCTGCAAAATACTAACGCGAATTCTTTACAGACGAATGGAAAAACTAGTAGAAGCGGACCTAGGGGAAGATCAGTTTGGATTCCGTAAAAATATTGGAACACGTGAGGCAATACTGACCCTACGACTTATCTTAGAAGCTAGATTAAGGAAAGGCAAACCTACGTTTCTAGCATTGGTAGACTTAGAGAAAGCTTTTGACAATGTTGATTGGAATACTCTCTTTCAAATTCTGAAGTTGGCAGCGGTAAAATATAGGGATCGAAAGGCTATTTACAATTTCTATAAATACCAAATGGTAGTTATAAGAGTCGAGGGACATGAAAGGGAAGCAGTGGTTGGGAAGGGAGTGAGACAGGGTTGTAGCCTGTCCCCGATGTTATTCAATCTGTATATTGAGCAATCAGTGAAGGAAACAAAAGAAAAATTCGGAGTAGGTATTAAAATCCATGGAGAAGAAATAAAAACTTTGAGGTTTGCCGATGACATTGTAATTCTATCTGAGACAGAGCAGCTGAACTGAATGGATAGTGTCTTGGAAGGAGGATAAAAGCAAAACGAGGATAATGGAATGTAGTCGAATTAAGTCGGGTGACGCTGAGGGAATTAGATTAGAAAATGAGACGCTTAAAGTAGTAAAGGAGTTTTGCTATTTGGGGAGCAAAATAACTGATGATGGTCGAAGTAGAGAGGATATAAAATGTAGACTGGCAAATGCAAGGAAAGAGTTTCTGAAGAAGAGATATTTGTTAACATCGAGTATAGATTTAAGTGTCAGGAAGACATTTCTGCTAGTATTTGTATGGAGTGTAGCCATGTATGGAAGTGAAACATGGACGATGAATAGTTTAGACAAGAAGAGAATAGAAGCTTTCGAAATGTGGTGCTACAGAAGAATGCTGAAGATTAGATGGGTAGATCACATAACTAATGAGGAGGTGTCGAACAGGATTCGGGAGAAGAGAAGTTTGTGGCAAAACTTGACTAGAAGAAGGGATCGGTTGGTAGGACATGTACTGAGGCATCACAAATTTATTATTGCAGGGCAGCGTGGAGGGTAAAAATCGTAGACGGAGACCAAGAGATGAATACACCAAGCAGATTCAGAAGGATGTAGGTTGCAGTAGGTACTGGGAGATGAAGAGGCTTGCACAGGATGGAGAGCTGCATCAAACCAGTCTCAGGACTGAAGACAACAACAACAACAACAACAACAACAACATGGTTGCACTATCGATCGGAGGATGGCATTCACGTATCGTACTGCCGTTACGGAGCCTTCCATGACCACCAGCGGCGTATGTCAGCCCCACATAAAGACACCCCAGAACAGCATGGAACCTCCATCTTGCTGCATTCGCTGGACAGTGTGTCAAAGGCGTTCAGCCTGACTGGGTTGCCTCCAAACAAGTCTTCGACAATTGTCTGGTTGCGATACTCATCGGTGAAGACAACATGATGCCAATCGTGAGCAGTCCATTCGGCATGTTGTTGCGCCCATTATTACCGCGTTGCCTGCTGATGTGGTTGCTAAGACGGACCTCGCCATGGACTTTCTTTCTTTCTTTGTTTTGCTTGTGCCTGCTTCCCGCAGTGATGCAGGGTCGGCACGGTTAATTGGATTTGGCAAGGTTAATTCAAGGAGTGGCCGGATGCCCTTCCTGCCGCCACCCTATACCCCCGAGGACGGAATGAGTGTACCCCAACTGTCTGCGTCCAGTGTAATCCATGGAATAGTGTGAATGTGTTCAGATGTCTGCGAGCCATGTAACCGAGGCGGGATGTGGGGACCAGCCCGGTATTAACCTAGAGGGATATGGAAAACCGTCTAAAAACCATATCCAGGCTGGCCGGCACTCCGGTCTCCGTCGTTAATCCGCCGTGCGGATTCGATCCGTTTCCGGCGCGCCTGCCCGAATCCAGGAAGCAGCGCGTTAGCGCTCTCGGCTAACCTGGCGGGTGGACCTCGCAACCGCGTCATGCAGCCCGTTGCGCATAGTTTGAGTCGTAACACAACATCCTGTGGCTGCACGAAAAACACTATTCAACGTGGTGGCGTTGCTGTCAGGGTTCCTCCGAGCCATAATCCGTAGGTAGAGGTCATCCACTGCTCCTCCATGTACGAACAATATCGCTTTGGTTCACTCCGAGACGCCTGGACACTTCCCTTATTGGGAGCCCTTCCTGGCGCAAAGTAAAAATGCGGACGCGATCGAACCGCGGTATTGACCGTAGGCATGGTTGAACTGCAGACAACACGAGCCGTGTACCTCCTTCCTGGTGGAATGACTGGAACTGATCTGCTGTCGGACCCCCTCCGTCTAATAGGCGCTGCTCATGAATGGTTGTTTACATCTTTGGGCGGGTTTAGTGACATCTCTGAACAGTCAAAGGGACTGTGTCTGTGACACAATATCCACGATCAACGTCTATCTTCAAGAGTTCTGGGAACCGGGGCGATGCAAAACTCCATTTGCCGACAAACAACATAAAACTTTAAAGGCATTTGCTTTAGTCCAAACAGAGTCTACTGCTCAGAAACACACATTTTCAATGATTTGCCAGCAGCTATAAAAAGCTTATCTATAAATAAAATTCAGTTTAAGAGTGGCCAGGAGGACTTATTTGTGGTCTACTCCGTTGACGAACTATTAAACAGAACCCACTGAAGTAGCTTATGTACTGTTACTATCATAACACGAGTGGGCCACTAGAGGACCACGTGTAGCATCTACTTAATGTATATTTTCTCAGGTGCCATACTTCTTTCATCCTCTCGCTATGAACTTTCTTTCTGTCTTCCAACCAAGTTCTTCCTATCTTGAATTCCTTAATCTCTTCTCTCACTTTACACTTGAGTCCTTTCTGGTGGACCCTTTACCTGTTTTGTGTATCTGAATCTGTTATGCTGGCTGTTATGCATATTTCACATCTTTTCTGAATTAGGTGATCCGTGTTGTTAGTGCTTCCTGCCTACTCCAAAATCTGTTTAGTTTGTCGGATGTCTGGAATACTGCTGATATGTCTGTAAAATTTCACTCGATGTTCCTTCATGTCATTTAGTGTGTTAGATACCTGTTCGATCTCTTGTCTGTACCGTGTGTCTTCATGTGTGTTATTGGGCCCCAGAGTTTTTCTGATGATTCTTCTCTATAGTTTATTGATATTTTATAGTGCTCCTTTCCTAACCACGCCCAACACTTCTGGTGCGTATAATGTTTCTGGCTCGAAGACAGTATTGTAATGTCTCAAGTTTCCATTACGTGACAGGCATGACTTCTTGTCGATGTTTCCAGTCTTCCAGAATGCTCTAATTATCTTTTGATTTCTCTGTTCGTGAGCTTCTTTCTTCATCCCATTTGCCTGTATGATCTCCCCAAGGTATCTGAGTTTTTGAACTATCTTGATGTCATCATTCTTTGTCGTAATCTTTTTTGGTGCATCTCTTTCGTTTGGCATCCATCCTGTATTTTCGAAGGAGATCTGTAGTACGATCTTTTCAGGACTCCGACTTGCTTCAGTGCAGTTTCTGTGTTATCTGTGAGTATTGGCAGATCATTATCGAATACCAGGCAGAAAGTATCTAGTCCTTCGGTTTTCCTTACTAGACCGATTAATTTATTAAGTTCTTGTACCTTCAGTTCCTTTTCCCATTTGCTAACAACTTTGTCTAATAGTATATTGAACAAAAGTGGTGAGACAATATCGCCCTGTCTCCCTCCTGTTCTATTTTCGAAGGAGTGTGATAACTTTATATTGATGGATCTGGCGTTTGTCACGTATCTATTTGATAACATTCACCGTATTCTCGTCGAAGCCCCTCTCTTCCATTTCTTTGATCAGTGATGCTCTGTCTATAGAGTTGTATGCCTCCTTCGGCTCTACAAAAGTGCACACACTGTTTCTGCTTCTGATAGCTTGGTATCTCATAACTGCGTTTAAGAAATTGAGAATCTGTCCTGCAATGATCTTCCTTGTCTGAAACACCGCTTGGTATTCTCCTATCTTCTTTTCCAGTTAACTGCGTCCTATCTAGCAGACACAGTGGTAGAATTTTGTATCTGAGTGGGAATAAAGATAACCGTCTGTAATTCTTAACATTGGTCCTCTCCCCTTTCTTATGCGAAGAGTGTATAACGGCCCATTTCCAGTCTTCGGTTGTTCCTTTGATCTCCCGTATGTCTTTATCTGGTATTTCTTATTTCTATGATGCTATACGGCACGGTTTCCTTTGGCAGTTCAGCTACGAAGTCTTCTCCTTCTGCTCTCCTGTCTTTCAATTTCATGATTTTTCCCTTATCTCCTATGCGTCTGGTGCTCTTGACTTGTCATTTCTCTCGATCTATTGGCTTCTTGGGACTCTCTCAGGACAGTCCAGTAGTTCACTGAAGTACTTCGCTAGTGTCGTGCACTTCTCTTTGTTGTTCAGTGCCCTCTCTCCATCCGTTTTTCTGAAACACATATTTTATGGTTTGTATTCTACAATGTCTTGTGTTGTAGTTTCAGAAATACTCTTCTACTCCTTTTAACTGATCTTTTCAAATTCTCCTGTGACTCTCTACGTACGTTCCCAGATTAACTTTTATTTTTTCGCTGTTCGAAGTGCTGTATGCTGTTTTCATGTTCTTAAGTGCTTTGTCGCATCTGTCATCACTATGGATGTCTCCTCTTTTGGATTAAATGAAGTTTCTCTTAGTCTTACTGTTGTATTACCTTTTTTTATTAACACCAGAAAATGCAAGTAAAGAGAATTTGACACGTTCCACACAAACAAGGATTTCCTCAATACGGACGCATGGAACGAAGAGCTATCTAATCTGATCCAAAGTGTTAAGGATACAGGGTACTTTTTCCGGCTCAATATTAGCTAAAAATCAACACCTATTTCTGTCAGTCACTGTTTATAATGTATGTGTTTTACAGATTTTTTTGTTGATATCAGGTAATACAATATTTTTCAACGTGCTTAGGGTTATTAAAAAAAATGCAAAGAAATTGATGCAGTTTTTTTCCAAAATAAGTGTGGACTATTTCAAGTTATAAAAAAAATTGAGCAATGCTTTATAACCTATAGGAAATATTTGTACCTGAATTCTGAAAAATACAACTTGTGGGAAATTGCGAATGAAGATATGAGTCCAATTAAACTGTGCCTCAGAACATTCATGAAGCATAGTCTTCATCCTGAAGCATTTCTTCATCTTCAAGCTTCATCTTGGCATTCCTTTTAACACTTCTCGCTTCTTTGGTAGCTTGAAGAGTGAATCTTTCAGCTTCATGCATCCATTGTCTGTCACACGCAAGGGATTGATCTTCCATGTTAGAACCACATTTTATGCCTAAATTTCTCAGGACTTCCAACCTTCTTATCACTCCATCATTGAAACATATCAACAGCAACTAGTACACCAACTTTTAATGTATTTAGTTCTACAAAAACATTCTGGGGTAATATTTCCCATATTCAGTGGTTGAAATTTTCATTTGTATTCTGAGTGCCCACATGAAGACATTTACTAAGCAAACCAGGGTCACTCAGGTATCTAAAAATTGGTTTTATTTCATTCGTAACAGACTCAGGAGGAGGATGCTTCTGATGGTATGTATGACGACTCCTTTTGCTTTTTGGTAACCACACCAAGAATCTGCTCCTTTAGGGCAAAATCCGTAAACAGTGTGGTCATCTCTGGACAACTTATGAAAGTAGGTGGCCCTTACAGCTTTTATCATTGCTGTAACATCATTCAGAGGTGCAGTTCGTCTAATGACCACACCATAATAACTTTCAAGAAGGTCTATTTCAGTTTCTGTCAACCTGCCTCGGCCAGACAGACATTTTCCATCAGATAGCAACTTTCCTTTCATTTCTCTTCGTAGCTTCCTCAATATAGCACCCATCCTCGTTTGGACATGTCCACAACACTCTAGTTTTGTTACCAAGGTATCGCCATAAACATTGGACTCATTGGTTTTATTGAAAGCTTTAGGGTCCCCACCGCCTAGTTACTACGCATATCTAACGTTATAAACGGGCACCGACCTCTGAAATATTTTTAGAGCTCCATCACACTTCATACCTCCACTGTAATCATCATAATTCTTAGATCACTGATGTTCAATATGTCCTTCAGTGTTACCATGGCAGGTGTGGCAGAGAAGTAGCATTTACAACACCATTCAAGGAACGATGTCCTTGGCGTTGCCATGTCCCATAAAATGCAACAGCAATGTCCCTGGTTCCACTAATATTTACAGTTTCTTCTACTGCGCGTTTCATAGATGCTTTAGACACAACCGTCAAGGCACCTAAAAGCATTTTTCTGTACTTGCTGAACCTACTGGGAGGAGAAAGGACGTCCATCAAACCACAAAACGTTTGAGTAGCCTTTTTCCTTTTCCTATGGTAATCATTGCATACACTAACTTCAAATTCACATCATATGGATTGTGCACAATGTTCGAAGTCGTTTTCGAGGTAGAATTATATTAGGATCTACACAGCAGGATCTACACTTCCTGCTAATTTGTTATTCAGTTATTTCCTGACAGCCTACACCATCACATTATTTACATTTCTCCACTTCCTTTATCAAAGAAGATAAGATGCTCACATCAACAACAACAAATCCACTAGAAACAGCGTCACTGTTAACACAAAAATTTGAATCACCGGGAGGTGTGCCATGTGGGAGTTTCTTCCCTGAAGAACTGATACATAGGTTACTTTCAACAGTGTGGCTTGCTTTGCTTGTGAACTGCTTACCACGGAATTTCCTTTTACTGAATTTCTTGATGTGTTGCATAGTTCGTATTTATTGCACACTAAAGGATATGTACTTCCACAAATATATGTAGCACCTGGGCAACAAACATTTAGTAACACGTGAACAAAATGCTTCAGCAAAATACAAGTAATTACTAGCAAAGTTAATCATTTACATACACTAGAAACCTGCACTGTTACCAACATATACAATGTATCATACGTATAATCGATGGAAACAGAAAGTTCACAGTTCTTTTCGAAATAATACTGGTTTCTGTAACAGAAATAAAGGGGGTGTGGTGGCACACATGACCATAACTTTAAAATTTGATATATATAGGTCATTTTTCTTTTGAAACCCTATAATGTATATATTTAAAAGGAATTTAATAATGTCATAAAAAATTCCATTTTACCAGCATTCATAAGTACCCTGTATTCTTAATGGTCCTACATGAAACAAAATGAATTCAGCAATATGTTCAACATACACCGAACCTATGTTTGCATGAGTAAATATGTTGAGGTTTCTATATAAATATGAATTTTGCGTAGGTAAATGCAATTGTGGAGATTTTTTGCTTACATAGAAATACGCAATGTATACAGTTCCTATTGTGCGCGTCTCCCCCCCCCCCCTCTCTCTCTCTCTCTCTCTCTCTCTCTCTCTCTCTGTGTGTGTGTGTGTGTGTGTGTGTGTATGTGTGTGTGTGTGTGTGTGTGTGTGTGTGTGTGAGAGTCCCCCCTTTTCCTCGAGCGCTTGAGACAGAACGTCAAAAATAAAACAAAAAAAGATTTTAAAAATATGTTCATTCTATAGCGCATATCTTTCTGAAGAGTTTGGTATATAAAATATATATGTTCGAGAAAATGTAAGAGACGTTACTTGGTCTAAAGTGTGCCAGAGTGCAGTGCCACGCGTCTTCCCAGAGCATTCTTCTACCGCACGTCATTGCATTTCGCTCTGTCGCTCTGTGGAAATCGAAAGTGTATATTTTGTAATGGAAACCATCAAACGTATATTCAGGGCAGTTGAAATTAAAATTTCCTGCGGTGCCTCCCCTGCTCCCAGTCACCTGTTTGACATCGTACCCCCTTTAAAGAAAACTCGCAATACTGAATGGGATTATTTGTGACTGGGAGAATAAGAACTCTTCAGAAAATGTGCACTCTTTATTGCCTATTAGGCAATAACTTTCTCTTTTCTGTGACATAAAATTAAATATAGGAAAAACAAAGGCAGTAAAGACAATAGACAAGTAAGACAGTACACTTTTCTTAAATCCTTGGGTCCCAGCATTTTCTTTGTAATCTTGCTACAGATTTACACGGCTTGCTTTCCTTTCTGCGAAAGAATCTGTTTACGTCATCAAAGTTCGTCAAACATTTTGCTACATGAAAAATCAAAATGTCTTTGCCTAATATTGAAAAAGTTGTTAACACAAATTATACCCAAGACATGTGGTTTCTCGATTTGATTACGTCTCATTTGTCACTGTCTGCTAGATGAGACCAAACAGGCCTTTCTAATATTGCAGAAATTGTAACACACGCTAAATAAACGCGACTGTTTTGGAACAAATGGTCATTTTTACCTAGTTCATAAATAACACGACACAATATAATTCATGAAGTACCAATATCAAATGGGCTACTACAAGAAAAAAAAATTATGTTAGGAAATAGTTTTACATTTCATTCATATTCTCCAATTTCGCAAGCATGAGTTCGCCGGACGCGCTGACCGTGCGGTTCTAGGCGCTACAGTCTGGAACCGCGCGACCGCTACGGTCGCAGGTTCAAATCCTGCCTCGGGCATGGGTGTGTGTGATGTTCTTAAGGTTAGTTAGGTTTAAGTAGTTCTAAGTCTAGGGGACTGATGACCTCAGAAGTTAAGTCCCATAGTGCTCAGACCCATTTCAACCATTTGAACCAAGCATGAGATCGAAAAGTAGTAGTAGTACTAAATTTTTAAACAAATTTGGAACCGTCATTTTGTCATCACTAGTTATGTAAATATTCCTGCCATTGTCAAAACTTGTTCTCCGGTTAACTTCACTAACCCTGCCAGAATCACTGGTTTAGTTATCTCGTGTTTATTCTCCGGTTAGGCGTTATTATGGTTTGTGAAACGCGTTTCTCGCGCTATTCCGAGAATAGAATTAAGTGGCTGCTAACCAGGGACTGTACATCTGGCCCGTAGCAGTGTAGCGCTCTGGCAAAAATTTTCTGTCAAAATTTCATGTTCTTGGATACACCGAGAAGATATTACGTTATCTTTCTTACTTGTTGTTCTTGTTAGTCGTTTATTTCCACTGTGATAGACTGAACCAATGGATTTCGCTAGTAATTATAACAACGTTTATCATTCACACACCCAATCATACACATAGTAACAGCGATTGGGATTCACCCATTCGGGTTTATTCGGCTCAGCTCGTATAGCCCCACTCCCATTTGTCTGCGGCACAGTCTTTTATTTTTTGATGCCCCTGGGAGTCCCCTGACAGAAACATTATGTTCACTATGGACGCATTGAAAAATCAACTTACGATTCGTTCAGAAATCAGTTTAGAATGTGTACAAAAAAATTTAAAAATCAACAGGGATGCGTTGCAAAATCATAGGAACAACCGATAGACCAACGTGCCCTGTATCCTAGGCGCTTTACGAAACAAAGTATTTTTCTTCAAGAATATGAATTTGGTGCCTCCTGAAATTGCCGCCCAGCGCAGATACCCATGTTCGCCCCCCCCCCCCCCATCCTCCCCATCCCCCCCCCCCCCCCCTAGATACGGGCCTGCTAAGAGCGAAAAACTCTAACGTGAATCCCAGACCTTAGAAAAAGGTGCTGTTCTACCGCCTCCAACGTTCCGCTCGAGTCAAGGTTATAAGGACAAAAGTGTAGAGGCAATTGTTTTTTCACTCTGTACAGTTGCTACCGTACAGCACAGGCGACAAGGAGGGATTATGTAACTCCAACAGGATGGAGCAACTGCCCATGCAGCCGGCAGAACCTTGGAGCACAGTTTCACAATCTTCACGCCTGACAGACTTGTTAGCAGAGGCCATCCTGGTCGCGAACTTAGCTGGACATCCAGGTCACCTGATCTGTCAGTGTGTGATTACTTTGTGTGGGAAGCCCTCAAGTCTAAGGAGTATCGTAACGACCCTCATAGTCTTCAAGAACTGCAGCACAACATTTGCATGAGACTGCATCAATTCCAGCAGTCCAGCTTCGATCCGTGTGCAGCTGTTTGCTGACCGAGGCCCAAAAGTGTCAAGAGATGAAAGGTGGTGGTCACTTTCAGCATCTGCTACAGTCGGGTTAGTACTGCATTTCCTTTGTCCTGCTGTGTTTCTTTGTATCCTGCAACTCTTGTTCTCAGGGCCACTTTAATTTGCCCCAACCTGTAGAACGCTGCTTGCACTGTCTTCCCATTTACTGAACACTAAACATGGAGCAATGGAACGGTGTGCAGCGTGTCTTTGCAATAAAAGCCTATTACAAGAATGGAAGTATTGAGGCGGGGTATTCAGGATTTCAGCGTCATTTCAACACCGGACGGCATGGGCATGTCCCCTCAGCACATGCAATCAACACCTGTGTCCCTAATTTTGAAGCAACAGGTTCTGCATTGAAGAAAAAATCTTCAGGGAGAAAATATCGGGGCTGTGCGAACTGTGCTCTGTTCTACGCCACGCAGCCTGTACAGTTGCATCGTTCGAGTGTTCAACGAATTCTGGAAGTAGACTTAAAGTCCCGTCCGTACAAGCTGCAGATCATTCAGCAACTTCACCCTAACGATCCCCTAATGCACAGACAATATGTTGAACGCATGTTAACAAAAGTTCACGATGAGGACAACCTGCGAATGTCGGATGAAGCTGAGTCCCACCTCAGTGGCTTTGTCAAAGGACAGAATTTTCGATGTTGGTCTCAGTAAAAATTACGTCTGCTACACGAGCGTCCATAGCACAGCGACAAAATTACTGAATAAGGCGCCATGTCATTGAGTTTCGTTATAGACTCTTACTTTTTTGTAGATGATGATGGGTGCACAACCACTGTAACGTCTGTTCGGTATGTTTCCATAATAGAAAGTTTCGTTGCGCCAATAGTTTGTTTCAACACGACGCACGGATATCGATGGGAGCTATGTGACGATTGTTTGATAATCGTGCCTCGTCAAGGCCTCAGGTCACCTGACCTAACAGCGTGCTACTTTTTCTTGTGGGGTCACCTTCGGAGCGCAGTTTACCGTACTCGATCTGCTACCATCGAAGAACGTAAAGCAAGAAACCGAAAGGAAATCTCCATGATTCCTATTGAGATGTTTGAACGAGTCATGCATAACATTCCTGCAGCAATGTATGTGCCGAAGGGGAGCTCATCTATCGGATGTACACTACTGGCCATTAAAATTGCTACACCACGAAGATGATGTGCTACAGACGCGAAACTTAACCGACAGGAGAAAGATGCTGTTATATACAAATGATTAGCTTTTCAGAGCATTCGCACTAGGTTGGGGCCGGTGACGACACCTATAACGTGCTGACATGAGGAAAGTTTCCATCCGATTTCTCATACACAAACAGCAGTTGACCCTTGTTGCCTGGTGAAACGTTGTTGTGATGCCTCGCGTAAGGAGGGGAAATGCGTACCATCACGTTTCCGAGACTTTGATAAAAGTCGGATTGTAGCCAATCGCGTTTGCGGTTTATCGTATCGCGACATTTCTGCTCGCGTTGGTCGAGATCCAATGACTGTTAGCAGAATATAGAATCGGTGGGTTCAGGAGGGGGAATACGGAACGCCGTGCTGGATCCCAACGGCTTCGTATCATTAGCAGTCGAGATGACAACATCTTATATGCATGGCTGTAGCGGATCGTGCAGCCACTTCTCGATCCCTAAGTCAACAGATGGGGGACGTTTGCAAGACAACAACCATCTGCGCGAACAGTTCGACGACGTTTGCAGCAGCACGGACTATCAGCTCGGAGACTATGGCTGCGGTTACCCTTGACGCTGCATCACAGACAGGAGCGCCTGCGATCGTGTACTCAACGACGAACCTGGATGCACGAATGGCAAAACGTCATTTTTCCGGATGAATCCAGGTTCTGTTTACAGCATCATGATGGTCGCATTCGTGTTTAGCGACATCGCGGTGAACGCTCATTGGAAGCGTGTATTCGTCATCGCCATACTGGCGTATCACCCGGCGTGATGGTATGAGGTGCCATTGGTTACACGTCTCTGTCACCTCTTGTTCGCATTGACGGCACTTTGGACGTTACATTTCAGATGTGGTACGACCCATGGCTCTACTCTTCATTAGATCCCTGCGAAACCATACATTTCAGCCGGATAATGCACGTCCCATGTTGCAGGTCCTGTACGTGCCTTCCTGGATACAGTAAATGTTCGACTGCTGCCCTGGCCAGCACATTCTCCAGATCTCTCACCAACTGAAAACGTCTGGTCAATGGTGGACGAGCAACTGGCTCGTCACAATACTCCAGTCACTACTCGTGATGAACTGTGGTATCTTGTTGAAGCTGCGTGGGCAGCTGTACCTGTACACACCATCCAAGGTCTGATGACTCAATGCCCAGGCGTATCAAGGCCGTTATTACTGTCCAGTACCTGGGTACTGATTTATCAGGGTCTATGCACCCAGATTGCGTGAAAATGTAATCACATGTCAGTTCTAGTATCATATATTTGTGCAATGAATACCCGTTTGTCACCTGCATTTCTTCTTGGTGTAGCAATTTTAATGGCCAGTAGTGTATATTCGAGAAATAAAAATGCTTGTGACATTAAATAACGGCATACTATGTACTATACATTTACATAAATATTAATGTGTAAGGTAATTGTGCTCATCCATTAGTCTCCATTCCAAAATTTCCCCTTTCTTTTGAGTCATCCTGTACTACACAGTGGCTTTTGGAGTATGCATGTACAAGTTGCTCGTATAAGGTTGTTTATGCCAATAAACCCTCATTTCTTATCGTTAGTTTCAACTCTCAAAGTTAAGAATCCTTTGCCACCTGTATACGTAAGGAGCGATGTGTCCCAGTGGTTAGAGCACTCAACTTTTGTTCGGGACGACGACGGTTCAAATCCGAGACCGCCCATCCAGATTTAGGTTTTTCCTGATTTTCCTAAATCGCTCAAGCGGAATACCGCGATCTTTCCGTTGCAAGGACACAGCCGATTCCCTTCCCCATTCTTGAAACATTCTGAGCTTTAATGAACTCGATGTCGACGGGATGTTAAACCCTCATCTTCCTCCCTTCATCCTTACCGGTATAAGTGAGACTCAGGAATTTTGGGACATACGGCACAGTAGCTGCAATGCCGAGGACAAAGTGTTCGCTTGCCAAATCTTACCGCTTAAGACAGGTGTCCGTCCGTAAGCGCCAAGACTGGGCGTGGTGTCGGAGCAGCGAGACTTCCGTCCGACTCTGTCCTTGCCCGCCAAGGTCGACTAGAGGGCCCTCTGTTTGGCCTGCCCCCCTCCCCCAAAAAAAATACACCTGTCCCTCCCCGGCGTTACGCTCACGCTGCTGATGTGGAATGTGTGCTGTCGACGCCCCATTCAGGCTACCAGATTGGCACCTACAACTTCTGCAGCACCGTGTGCGCTGTTTCTAAAACTCCTGACAGACTGAAACTGGTACTCGAACTCAGGACGTTGCCTTTGACACGCTGTGCTCTTACCAACTCACACTGACGCGACAGCGCTGTTTACGGCCATTGCACGCCCCAAGGAGAAGGGATTAATTAACTGTGGCTACAACGGCCAGGTTACTGCACTGACGGAAATTGTTACACCAGCAAGCCGATATTTATCAAGCCGTATGGAGAATATTCATCACACAACGGTTATTAAATAATTATACTTCCATTCCATTTGGAACTGATGACCATCACCATTAGTATCCGGTTTGCCCCCCATGGGCGCGTATACACTCTTGTATTCCTTGTAGCAAACATTCTCTGAACATGATACCGAGGTATTTCTTGGCACGCTCGAACCACATGCTGCCGGCTGAAGGCTAGTGTGAAAGTATACGTCTCCCCATCATATCCTACGGGGAACTGAGCAGGCCAGTAAAGTAAGGAGTTTGTTGTGTGGAGTCTTACATTATCCTGCTGCAATAAGCAATTGACACCATGGTCGTGTGAGGTATGACAACAGGGTTTAAAATTCTAGCCATTACTCGTGAGCATTCGTCCTCCCTTCAATCCTTACGAAGTCTGCCCTGTACTCATGGCCTGTCCTGTTCTCATAGCCAGTAGCTACCGGTTCGGCGATTTATGGCGTCTTTACTTCTGGGAAGGACTTTAATTACACTTGCTCATAGTCTGCAAGTCCACCTTCCTGCCTTCTCGAACCTGGATGCTTTGAAGTTCTGAAACTGACGCAGGTAGTTACCACACAGAAGAGACCTAAATTAAAAACCGAGCGAGGTGGCGCAGTGGTTAGCACACTGGACTCACATTCGGGAGGACTACAGTTCAACCCCACGTCCGGCCATCCTGATTTAGGTTTCCCGTGATTTCCCAAAATCGCTTCAAGCAAATACCGGGATGGTTCCTTTGACACATCTATGTCCAAGGCAGGATTCGAACCTGCTGCCGTAGCGGTCGCGCGGTTCCAGACGGTACCGCCTAGGACCGCTCGGCCACTCCGGCCGGCGATTTTCAGTAGGATTTTGTAACAATATGAATCACCTCGAAAAACAATTTATTGACAAATAAACACGGATTCAGAAAATATGTTCTTGTGAAACACAACTAGCTCTTTATTCTGACGAAGTAACAGTGCTATCGACAGGGGACGTCGAATTGGTTCCATACTTTTAGATTTCCAGATGGCTTTTGACACCGTGCCTCACAAACGACGTCTAATTAAATTACCTATGGACTGTCGTCTCAGTTGTGAGACTGGATTCCTGATTTCCTGTTAGAAGGGTCACACTTCGTAGAAATGGACGGAAAGTCATGCAGTAAAACAGAAGCAATATCTGGCGTTCCCCAACGAAGTGTTATAGGCCCTCTGTCCTTTTTGATCTACATAAACGATTTAGGAAACAATCTGAGTAGTTCTCTTAGAGTGTTTGCAGATGGTGCTGTCAATTAGCACCCTCGTATGCTTTGCATTCACAGTAAAAACGTGGACAGCCGCGTGTCATCTGTAGTGACACATAGTGGAGAATACACAGGGCGCTTGTTGCATTGGACATCGAGTGCCGACCGGAGTGACCGAGCGGTTCTAGGCGCTTCAGTCCGGAACCGCTCGGAAGCTCCGGTCGCAAGTTCCACTCCTGCCTCTAGCATGGATGCGTGTTATGTCTTCAGGTTAGTTAGGTTTAAGTAGTCCTAAGTCTAGGGGACTGATGACTTCAGATGTTAAGTCCCATAGTGCTTAGAGCCGTTTGAACCATTTGAACCGATTAGTTACAGGAAAGAAACACTGATTTTGATTATCAGACATAAATACTACTAGAAAAGAACTTGTGATGAAATTACATGATTGTAATCTACTTTTTAGATGGACCTGTTGTTAATGTGAACGCGAAGTTTCAAGCATCTGAGTAAGATTTGAAGTATTGACCAGCGAAGAGAACATCTAATTTACCGATCTTCACAAAAATTGTGTTAAAGTCAATATGAGAAATAATGTCATTAACTTTATATCAAAATGTCCAGCAAGAAGCACTTATAGTGTCCAACAGTTTTCATACCACTAAGAGTTTCCATTTCTTAATTAGAGCTATGTAAACTTCATGAAAATTGTGAGAATTTTACCAAGTGTTCACAAGCAAGTTACCTTAAAGCGATCACGAGCATTCTGCAAACGTCTTTCTAAGAAGGGGCTTAGTATTCCATTAGTTCGATTTTGGCCTTCGAGCAGCGCTCGGCTGTCGCACGCGAATAATGGGTTCCCGTTGCAAGATGACGGCAAAATTAGTTTCTCCTGTTTTTACGATGAATATCACGCAGAACGTGAATATCATTTTGTATACGAAGTTCTCGTTTACGCCTTACAGTCTCTTCCTACAAATTTATTTGCAGTATCAAATCTTTCTTTGACTTAAATTTTCATGCATTTTTCGAAAAAATTAGTAAATACAGTATCCTGAGCATTATTTCTGTTTATTTGCCGTGTGAGTAAAGTAAAAACCGAAAAAAGTTCACGCATAGGGACTCGTCCCCAACGGCCGTCGGATTACTGTCCCGTAATCTTTCAGCTGCGCCAAGCACGCCATGAAAACTGCGCTGACATTCGAGTAGATGGCTCATGTCTTATCCGACCCGCGCCAAAAATGCTATTTTTTTTTTCTAAACGCTTGGCCATCAGGAGCTGCCACTTGTGTCAGTTTCCTTTCTGGCAAGGCCTTGCATGTATCACAAACTTTGACGAAATCGACGATGACGAGTACGCGCGATCCCCTTGATGGCAAAAAACGAAAAGAGGGAAGATGGGAAACATTTTTCAATAGAGCACATTAGCTGAAACACACAGTTCTTAATACCTTATTGCACAACTGTAAAATGCAGAGGTGTACTTTAAAGGTTTGAAACCGTCATATCGCTGCTTTCATGGAGTCCTATGACAGCACTGAAAGAAAAGGTAGCTGGCACTATTTTTCAGTGTGTTTTAGCAGCCCTTGTTCACTCAATTCGGGCAGACACCGTTGGCAGCAGCGGACCTGATCTTTCACGCAGTTCAGTGTATCGACGGACGATTTGACGAGAACGGCGAAGAACGCACCTTCACAGTCGTTGGGCCCGACTGTTATCAAGATGCTGAAGTTTGTCACGACTAAACAAGTTCGTAATATAAACACATCTACGGAGTGTCTCAAGGAATTGAAACCACTCACTGTCTTTTTGATGCGTGTGGTACTAAATTCCGTCGACCTTCATTTACGATATGTGCAGGGAGAGTAGGAAAAACACAGACAAGGTAGAGCCCGTTGTATAGGAAACATAATTGGTCAGTTTTCAAGGCTTGGCATAGTTTTGACTTTATGGGGAGTCGAAGTTTGAATTTCTTCGGACTGAGGTGGGTACACGACAGGGAAGCTAATGTTTTTAAATTAATGAAAAAAAATGGTTCAAATGGCTCTGAGCACTACGGGACTTAACATCTGAGGTCATCAGTCCCCTAGAACTTAGAACTACATAAACATAACTAACCTAAGGACATCACACACATCCATGCCCGAGGCAGGATTCGAACCTGCGACCGTAGTGGTCTCGCTGTTCCAGACTGTAGCGCCTAGAACCGCTCGGCCACTGCGGCCGGCAATGGAAAAGGCACTCGATGTCCAATGCAGCAAGCGTCCTGTGTATTGTCCACTATGTGTCACTACAGATGACACGCGCCTGTCCACGTTTTTAGTGGCATGCAAAGCATGCGATGGTGCTAATTGTACCGTGCTGTATTAAAGTGTCTAAGCTTGTCCACCTACCTGATGTCTTATACAGATATCCCTGCACAAAAGCAGCTCGCATAGGTCGTGGATGTGTGTTTCATGGTGTGAGACTGTAAGGACATTCTAGTGAAATGGCTAAACTTCTCAATGCTACGAAATAAGCAGTAAAATTTCAATCACAGATGCCATCGACTTGTTTACTGAACGCACGAATCACGTAGCAGACAAAGCCACAAACTGCTAACAAGCGGCGGAATAAATGTTCGACTACAACATCTGACGTAATACTGTTCAAATACGTAACATAAAAAGCCCGCATCTCGTGGTCGTGCGTTCTCGCTTCCCACGCCCGGGTTCCCATGTTTGATTCCCGGCGGGGTCAGGAATTTTCTCTGCCTCGTGATGGGTGGGTGTTGTGTGATGTCCTTAGGTTAGTTAGGTGTAAGTAGTTCTAAGTTCTAGGAGACTGATGACCATAAATGTTAAGTCCCATAGTGCACAGAGCCATGTGAACCATTTTTTTTTCGTAACATAAAACCTGACATAAATTGCAGTCACATATGAAAACATACCTCCTATTTACACTGCTCCCATAGAAGCGAACTTTTAAGATATTTATATCGATGGCACGCAACTAAGATGTTAAATGTGCACCCTCTCGTCTACACCGTACCGTACCGCTACACTATTCAAACGCTTGCACCCCACCAGCCTCCCCAACAACTGAACTGGTCAGACCAAAACACTTCGCTCAGCGCGAATTGTTGGCGCGCCGAAAGTTCCTAAAGTTCTTCATCTGTTTTTTGCCGGCTGACGCGTCGGACGTCTGAGAGTGACATATGTACAGCAGCAAAAGGGCCGTGGCCGGAGATACGCGTGATAAGCAGAGGTAATCTTTGTCAAGAATAAAGCTAAACTATCGATTGTCGTCTTGTCAAAGATTAAAAACTTTTTAGCGATCCTGCATAGCCACTATCCATATGTCGCTAAGTTCCATTGTGTCTTCTTTCCTGTTAAAATTATACATATATTATATGTTTATACATTTCAGTGGCTTCTCCACATAGCCGTGGATAACAGATAGTCGTTGTAGATAAAATATTTGTTTCAGAAAACTTCACTTCGTGACTTTCTATTTTCCATAGTCGGTAAAGACTCTGTGTTCCTTTAGACACATATTCACGCTTCTCTTCGTTGTTCCCATGTAAACTTTACCACACGTACACAGAATTTTATATACGTAACATGCTGACAGAGCATGAGGTTTATCCTTCACAGATCGGAATGCTTGATCTATTTTTTTGTTGGTCTAAGAACCGGTCTAATTTCAAGTTTCTGTAAAATCTTTCCGATCTGATCTCTTACTTTTTTTTTAATAAAAGGGAGAGAAACTGTATCCTTCCATCGTCGTTTTTTACGCCTGTCCTTCGGCCTTCCATTATTTGGTCGTAGAATTCTGTTTTCTTCTTTCCACGAGTAGCTACTTTTCTCGAAAGCCTGTTTCAAATGTTTTAATTCGCCGTAAAGGTATTCCGGAGTGGAAATACTATCGCTCTATCAACAAGATTTTCAAAGATATCTCCTCTTTGTTGTGGGTGGTGATTGGAGTTCTTACGTAAATATCTGTCCAAGTGTGTTGCCTTTCGAAAAACCTTATTTTGCCAACTTCCGTCGGTCTGTCTCGTAACTAAAACATCCAAGAAAGGTATTTTGCTGTCATTCTCTATTTCTATGGTGAAATGGATTTTTGGATTTATATTATTTAGATACCAAAGAATAGCTCCAACGCTTTTTTAACATGTGGCCAGAGCACAAAATGGCTCTGAGCACTATGGGACTCAACATCTTAGGTCATCAGTCCCCTAGAACTTAGAACTACTTAAACCTAACTAACCTAAGGACATCACACACATCCATGCCCGAGGCAGGATTCGAACCTGCGACCGTAGCAGCTCCGCGGTTCCGGACTGCAGCGCCTAGAACCGCTCGGTCACCATGGCCGGCCAGAGCACAAATGTGTCATCCACAAACCGATACCAGCGAGATGGTTTCTTATTTGCTTTTTTTTCTTCTTTTTTTTTTAAAAAAAAGGAAAGCTGATTGATAGAATTAGCTATAGCAGGAGCTAATGGGAGGAGCAACGCCTCTGAAGATATCCAGCGTAGTTCTGGACGAAACGCTAGGAACAGAGGAGTTTCGTGGACCTCGACCTTATACCCCGAAAGGTTTACCAGCAGCAATGTAATTCGGTCGTGAAAGCCTTCGTCTGCAATGTAGCGGAGTTCTTAGGGAATATTGTTCCACTCATCTCTCAAGGTGGTTTTCAGTTTTTGCACGGTTAAGGGTAGGGTGTTCGTTGAGAAGCACGTCTGCCAAGAACATTCCAGTCATGGTCTGCAGTATGTAGGTCCAGGGAATATGCATACCATTCCATACGTTCAATATCTTCACTTTCGATCGTGTCCGACACCTCAGCGGTCCAGTGTGCGCCGGTATTGTCTTCCATAAACATGATGCTGGGACCCACTGCACCCATGAACAGATGCACATGGTACACAAAAATCTCCCCGCAGTACTGCTGTGAGGTAACGGTGTCTCGCGCAAAGATATGCAGCGGTGTTCGGCCATTGTGCGTAATATCTGCCCACTCCATAGCACATAGGCCTTACCGATGACATTCAAGGACATTCTGTGGTGTGAACGTGTTCCCCTCTCTCTCCCTGCAGAGTAACTGGTGGCCACCATCATTTGCTACAGTGAAGCCGGATTCGTCTGAGAACATCACTTTGGACCATTGTTGCTCACCTCAACCAGCTTGCTGCCCACGCCGATGAACTCTTTGTCGACGATGGCGTGGTCGAGGTAGGGTGCATTTAACAGAAGTCCGAGGATACAGACCAGCCTGATTTAGTCCCCGCGAAATGTTTATGGCACAGACAGGGGTACCGGTAGCGATTTCACGGTCTTCAGCGATCTGCCTAGGAGTGAGATGTCTGTTAGTTTTCGCCACTATGGCTACGTATCGATCCTCTTGCTGTGTGGTGATCCATCTACACCACCGGCGGGCTTTTACATACTTTCCACATTCAGCGGTCTTTTTTAATCGCTAGAAGACACTTTTGGGCACACCCATTACTACGGCCACAGCAGTGACACTTTGGACGGACTGGAGCCATGCAACTGCTCGTCCACGATTGTAAACACTCAAATAATGTCTCGCGGACATGCTTACGTCCCACACGGAACGTCGTACTAATCGGTTCCGCAACTTTCGTCAAACACCGTACCGCACGAATGCATACAAAGCGTCCGTGCACAGGCTTCGCTGCAGTTAACACTTCCTACCCTCTAGATTTCCTTTTACTGTCAGTGTTCGGTTGTTCCGCATCGTTTGGCAGTTGTTCCTCAGCAGTTATCAAGCAGTGTACATACACGTAAACTGGTAATGACAAGAAATCCGAATATCGTGTATGACATCTTAAAATTGAGAGAATCATAAATACGACTGTCAATAAAACCATAGTGATTAACATAAGAAACATTCACAAAGGAAAGATCGTGTGCACCTCACGCATTTCTTACCGCATACCTCAGCTAGCATTTGCTTTCACATTTACGAAGTGTGGCTTGAGAGTGAATACAATGGCTTACAGAGCCAGGAGTGTCACAATCCTAATTATTTACGCAGCCTATAACCCATCAGTGTAAAGCGGATGCTCGGATTACATCTGCGGAACCCGTAGTACAGCGACTGATCAAGAGTATATTCCTGCTCTTATGTCTGATCCGCTCGAGGTCACAAGAGGTGGCTTGGGGTACTGTGTTGTCACAGAGAAGCAATAACAGCAGAATAGCCGGGCTGGGTGGCCGAGCGGTTCTAGGCGCTACAGTCTGGAACCGCGAGACCGCTACGGTCGCGGGTTCGAATCCTGCCTCGGGCATGGATGTGTATGATGTCTTTAGGTTGGTTAGGTTTAAGTAGTTCTAAGTTCTGGGGGACTGATGACCTTAGAAGTTAAGTCCCAAAGTGCTCAGAGCCATTTGAACAGCAGAGTGGGACGGTCAGCACAGTTCAGTGATACCGAACACTGGGTGTCACCTCAAGAACAAACTAAAAAATGGCTCTGACCACTATGGGACTTAACATCTGACGTCATCAGTCCCCTAGAACTTAGAACTACTTAAACCTAACTAACCTAAGGACACCACACACATCCATGCACGAGTCAGGATTCGAACCTGCGACCGTAGCGGTCTCGCGGTTCCAGACTGAAGAGCCTAGAACAGCTCGGCCACAACGGCAGGCAACAACAAACCCATCAGGTTCATTTCAACTGCTGTAAAGCACCACGGGTCGACTGCTAGTTCTGTGACTGCGAATTAGTGGAAGCATTTACGAAACGGACAAGTTTCTTAATTTTTCTCATGGCTCCGTGGTTAAAGTATACCGCGCATTGCAAAATGGCGCTGTCGATAACCGGCGCCGAGGCAGCTGTGGGAGAACCGTGGGCCATACACGACAGGGGTGAAGGACGGCTTCGGAGATGTGGACGGACTTCAAACTGTCGAGCAACTGGTCCTACAGATGAACCAAGGGGCTACTAACAGTGTCTCCTCAAAGACCGTTAAGCGAACGTTGCTGCATATGGGCCTCCACAGCAGGCGCCTCATCATGCACTCATGCTCACTGATGATCATCTGCGACGAAGGCTGAATGTCCACGCTAATACCGTAGCTGGACGTCCACTGAGTTGCGCTAGGTGAGCTCACGTGACGTTTTCAGATGAATCACGTTTTATACTCCATCGGACAGATGGCCGTTAGATCCAGTTGAGAGAATCTGTGAGACCACGTCGAACGGGCTGTTCGTGCCACGGATCGTAAGCCGAAAGAACGTCCGCCGCACTGGAGTCGGCATGACTCAGCGTCCCAGCTGGTACCTTCCAGAACCTCACTGGCTGTGTTCCTGTACGTCTCGCAGCGGTCCGCGGCACGTGATGTGCTTACTCAAACTTTTGGCATGTGGTGACAATTATGTGACTGGACAGTGTATAAATCTACATTAAATCTTCCGTTGTTTCCAGGGTCTTCCACGTTCACATAGCCTTTCGTCCATCATTCTTAAACCACGTGTTGGCAACGATTACATTGTGCTCTACCAAGCGGCTTCCTTTTTCCATTCCTTTTCTCCAGCCCATGTTCTCCTACTGCTTTTATGATTTCTTACTTTCCCTGCTATCAAATCCCAGTCCCCAACACGATTAAATATTCGTCTTCTTTAACAATACGAATAGTATATTTTATCTCATCACACACTCTTTCAGACTTTCGATCTTTTGCGGAGCTCATCATCATCAACATTAGTCGTTTTACTCATTGATGAGTGTCGTGACCTCATTTCCTCATTTATTCTTACGTAGTTGAAACTTCAGGCAGATGTCTCCATACACAGCGATCTTCGGTCTTTCTTAATATGATGCGAAGAGGCAGTCTGGCAATCTTCTTCACTTGATCCAACAATCTGTTTGCTGCCCTCCCACATGGTCTTCTGCCCTCAATTTTTCCCTGCAGGATGCACTTCTCTAAACTACCCCCTCTCCTTCTCAAGATGTGCCCAAGGAGCTGAAAGTATCTTTGGCTGACACGAGAAGTAGCCTTCTTGTGATTTTAAGTTGTTCTGTTATTGAAACATTTGTTCGCACCACATCCCTAAGGTACCAGTGCGGCTCATACCCTTACCTTTCACGGTCCAGGTCTCGCATCCGTATAAGAATACAGGAAACACCAGTGCTTCTACCAAGCGCATCTTCGTTGTCTTGGATATTGCCCGACTATGCCACATCTTAATGGGTTTGACCACTGCAGATCGGCCAAGAATGATTCGTCGTCTTATCTCTTTATCACACTTTTCCGTGCAGTTGATCAGAGAGCCCAGATACACATAATCACTCACTTTCTCCAGATTCCTTAAGCATACTGTACGTTGGTTTTCATCGATGCCTTGGCGATTTATTAGCATTAGTTTGGTTTTTTTCATGTTTATCTCTAGGCCAAGATTTAGACTAATAGCTTTCACTCTTGAGAACAGGTCACCAAGTTCTTCCTCTCTTCCTGCTGTGGGTGGTAGTATCATCTGCGAAGCGTAAATTGCCGGCCTGAGTGGCCGAACGGTTCTAGGCGCTACAGTCCGGAACCGCGCGACCGCTGCGGTCGCAGGTTCGAATCCTGCCTCGGGCATGAATGTGTTTGATGTCCTTAGGTTAGTTAGGTTTAAGTAGTTCTAAGTTCTAGGGGACTGATGAGCACAGCAGTGAAGTCCCATAGTGCTCAGAGCCATTTTTTTGAAGCGTAAATTGTTGGCTTTCCTGTCACCAATTGAAATCCCACCGTCCCAGCCATCCAGCGCTTTGCTGATTACACACTCTGCATAGATATTGTAGAACTGAGGTGACAGTCTGCTGCCTTGTCTGACGCCATTTATCACATCGAAAAATTCCGAGTATTCACCAGCTACTTTCATGGTTGCGGTATGCCTATTATAAAGACCTTTTACTAAGGATACCAGGTGTTTTGAAACCCCGGACTCGTTGAGCACATGCCACAATTTGTCCCACATGACACAATCAAAGGCCATTTTATAATCTAGGAAGCAGATGTAGGCAGGGACACAGGACTCATAATATTTTTCAGTTATCTGTCTTACATTCAAGACTGCCTCTCCAGTACCTTTACCTGACACGAAACCCGCTTGTTCTGTTGAAAATTTTTTAGGAGTTGATTTATTATAAGGAGGACTTAACTAGCATGTGATATTAATACTATGATCCTATAGTTGGAGAAGTCCCTAACTGATCTTTTTTTGTGCAGAGGAATTGGGACAGATGTATATTTGCGGAGCTAGCAGGCAAATAAGTCTGTACTATTGTGGTGGGTGTTGGCTGGCGTCTATATTGGTTACGATAATGTGTTCACTGTACTGCTGAAAGTATCATCTATGACGAGAGTATAAGATACAGACTTGCACCAATCACATTATATGAATGGAAAGTTCATCAGCATTTAAAAAGAATGTGCCACTATGATTGTGATTGTTATTGTTTCCGAAGTTCGTTCAAGCGATACAAGTATTTGGTGGAAGACGATAATAAGAAAAAGAAATGATGACACTCGACCGCAGTACGAGCAGACTTATAATCTACCGGCTCAAGTGCTCTCGTATGTTACTGTACAGGCTCGTAAAACTTTAAACAACGATTTTCAGGAAACGTTTGAGAAGTGCGGAGCTGCAGAGCAGCGGTTGTCCCATCTAAGTACGGGAGGGTAGTCGTGAAGTTGTACACATTACCTCCGGAAAATTTCTTTGTTTAAGCAGACTAGGCATGCCGCTTTAGGGAATCACACTATCTTGTAATTTGTAACAATCTTAGCATTACTTTTCAGCGCCTAGCTCTTTATAAATATTAAAGTTATCTAATGAACTTTTCTTTATTAATGCTGATTGTTTGTTTAAGGGTATGTCTGCTTGCATCTTCATCGGACTGTAGAACCCTATTTCTCGCAAAATACTCATCCTTTTACCCCTTTCTCTTTCAATTGAACTGTACAAGTCTATGTTTTGCTTTCGGCTAGCCTTACATTTCTTATCAGTTTGGTATTAAAATCTGTCGTTTCTGAAATATTGCAGAACTGTTGACTGATGTATGCAGAAAATAGTCAAACAAAACATTAGTTAAGGTGGGTAACTTTATTTTTGCCAGATGATAATCAACAGTTTATAATTAAGATCTCGTACTACAAACGCGCGAAAGATGGGCGCAATCGGTGACCCGTTGGATGTATGCTTCCTTTGTTGGTGCTGCCTGGCAGAGAGACGTCAGTCCTCAAGCGACCACCATGTTTTTTTTTTCCGGGCGTCAGGCTGGGTGTACAACCAGGAAGGAAGTAGGAGAGAAGCAATATTAGTGTTTAACGTCTCGTCGACAACGAGGTCATCAGGGGCGGTGCGTTAGCTCGGATTTTTTCAAGGATCGAGATGGAAATCGGCCATGCCCTTTTCAAAGGAACCATCCTAGCGTTTGCCTAGATCCGTTTATAAAAACGACGGAAAACATAAATAAGGCTGGTCGGAAGCGGGTTTGAACCATCGTCCTCCAGAATGCGAGACCTGTATATCTACAACTAGATAGCGTCCCGACATGAAATGCAGTTGCCTATTAACTATAAGACAAGTGACACCGAGGCAAAATTTTAGTTTATTTCGTACGTGGCTGACGCGAGTACCTCTCCTGTATTGCAACATAAAATGGAGCGCCAAAGAAACTGGTACGGGCATGCGTATTCAGATACAGAGATATGTAAACAAGCAGAAAACGGCGTTGCGGTCGGAAACGCCTATATAAGACAAGTGTCTGACGGAGTTGTTAGATCGGTTACTGCTGCTGTAGTGGCAGGTTATCAACATTTAAGTGAGTTTGAACGTGCTGTTATAGTCGGCGCATGAGCGATGGGACACCGCTTCTTTGAAGTAGCGATAAGTGGAGATTTTCCCGTACGACCATTTCACATGTGTATTGTGAATATCAGGAACCCGGTAAAACATCAAATCCGCGACATCGCTACGGCCGGAAAAATATCCTGCAGAACGGGACCAACGACGACTGAAGAGAGTCGTTCAACGTGACGGAAGTGCAGTCCTTCCGCCAATTATTGCAGATTTCTATGCTGGGCCATGAACGTCAGCGTGCGAAAGATAAAACGAAACATCATCGACATGGGCTTTCGGAGTCGAAGGCCTACTTGTGTAGCCTTGATAACTGCATGACACAAAGCTTTACGCTTCGCCTGGGCCTGTCAACACCGACATTGGGCTGTTGATGACTCGAAGCATGATGCCTGATCGAACGAGTCTCGTTTCAAATTGTATCGAGCGAATGGACATGTACAGTTATGGAGACAACTTCATGAATCCATCCACCCTGCATGTCAGCAGGGTCGGCGTAGCTGCTTGGTCTGGGTGCGTTGCCACGGTTCGCGCGGCTGCCCCCGTCGGAGGTTCGAGTCCTCCATCGAGCGTGGGTGTGTGTGTTGTCCCTAGCATAAGTTAGTTTAATTTAGATTAAGTAGTGTGTCAACCTAGGGACCGATGACCTCAGCAGTTTGAGAATGACCAGGCACAGTTTCTTTTGTTTTATTTGGTATGCTGTGAAGCCATTTCATATTTTTCCTACTCCGATATTTATCGTTGAAGTTAGCAGCCTCTAAGCTTTATATATATATATATATATATATATATATATATATATATATATATATATATATATATATATATCCCGGCATAGTATATTCTTTAGTGAGTCACTGTGGATTTAAAACATTTCTATTATACTGGAAGAATCTAGAAATCATATTTCTACGGTGATGTTCGGAAAATGTAAAACATACAGAATCTGAAAAAACAAATTCACAGTAGCTGATTTCCGAAAGTGAGACCTTTACTTTTTACTCTAACACAGTAGCAGTAATATATAACGGCTAATTGATTATGGACGTTTTACACACTAACAAAATATCCTTCAACCTTCATTTTACGTAACCAATCATTTGCCCTGTGAATGTCAATGAATATACACTCCTGGAAATTGAAATAAGAACACCGTGAATTCATTGTTCCAGGAAGGGGAAACTTTATTGACACATTCCTGGGGTCAGATACATCACATGATCACACTGACAGAACCACAGGCACATAGTCACAGGCAACAGAGCATGCACAATGTCGGCACTAGTACAGTGTATATCCACCTTTCGCAGCAATGCAGGCTGCTATTCTCCCATGGAGGCGATCGTAGAGATGCTGGATGTAGTCCTGTGGTACGGCTTGCCATGCCATTTCCACCTGGCGCCTCAGTTGGACCAGCGTTCGTGCTGTACGTGCAGACCGTGTGAGACGACGCTTCATCCAGTCCCAAACATGCTCAATGGGGGACAGATCCGGAGATCTTGCTGGCCAGGGTAGTTGACTTACACCTTCTAGAGCACGTTGGGTGGCACACGATACATGCGGACGTGCATTCTCCTGTTGGAACAGCAAGTTTGTGCAGCGCCGCCGTCTGTGTCAGCCAGTTTGCCGTGGCATACGGAGCTCCATCGCAGTCTTTAACACTGGTAGCATGCCGCGACAGCGTGGACGTGAACCGTATGTGCAGTTGACGGACTTTGAGCGAGGGCGTATAGTGGGCATGCGGGAGGCTGGGTGGACGTACCGCCAAATTGCTCTACGCGTGGGGCGTGAGGTCTCCACAGTACATCGATGTTGTCGCCAGTGGTCGGCGGAAGGTGCACGTGCCCGTCGACCTGGGACCGGACCGCAGCGACGCACGAATGCACGCCAAGACCGTACGATCCTACGCAGTGCCGTAGGGGACCGCACCGCCACTTCCCAGCAAATTAGGGACACTGTTGCTCCTGGGGTATCGGCGATGACCATTCGCAACCGTCTCCATGAAGCTGGGCTACGGTCCCGCACACCGTTAGGCCGTCTTCCGCTCACACCCCAACATCGTGCAGCCCGCTTCCAGTGGTGTCGCGACAGGCGTGAATGGAGGGACGAATGGAGACGTGTCGTCTTCAGCGATGAGAGTCGCTTCTGCCTTGGTGCCAATGATGGTCGTATGCGTGTTTGGCGCCGTGCAGGTGAGCACCACAATCAGGACTGCATACGACCGAGGCACACAGGGCCAACACCCGGCATCATGGTGTGGGGAGCGATGTCCTACACTGGCCGTACACCTCCGGTGATCGTCGAGGGGACACTGAATAGTGCACGGTACATCCAAACCGTCATCGAACCCATCGTTCTACCATTCCTAGACCGGCAAGGGAACTTGCTGTTCCAACAGGACAATGCACGTCCACATGTATCCCGTGCCACCCAACGTGCTCTAGAAGGTGTAAGTCAACTACCCTGGCCAGCAAGATCTCCGGATCTGTCCCGCATTGAGCATGTTTGGGACTGGATGAAGCGTCATCTCACGCGGTCTGCACGTCCAGCACGAACGCTGATCCAACTGAGGCGCCAGGTGGAAATGGCATGGCAAGCCGTTCCACAGAACTACATCCACCATCTCTACGATCGTCTCCATGGGAGAATAGCAGCCTACATTGCTGCGAAACGTGGATATACACTGTACTAGTGCTGACATTGTGCATGCTCTGTTGCCTGTGTCTATGTGCCTGTGGTTCTGTCAGTGTGATCATGTGGTGTATCTGACCCCAGGAATGTGCCAATAAAGTTTCCCCTTCCTGGGACAATGAATTCACGGTGTTCTTATTTCAATTTGCAGGAGTGTATATATGATTAGCTTTTCACGGCATTCACACCAGGTTGGCGCCGGTGGCGACACCTACCACTTGCTGACATGAGGAAAGTTTCCAACCGATTTCTCATACACAAACAGCAGTTGCCGGTGTTGCCTGGTGAAACGTTGTTGTGATGCCTCGTGTATGGAGGAGAAATGCGTACCGCCACGTTTCCGACTTCGATGAAGGTCGGATTGTAGCCTATCACGATTGCGGTTTATCGTATCGCGACATTGCTGCTCGCGTTGGTCTAGATCCAATGACTGTTAGCAGAATATGGAATCGGTGGATTCAGGAGGGTAATACGGAACGCCGTGCTGGATCCCAACGGCCTCGTATCACTAGTAGTCGAGATGACAGGCATCTTATCCGCATGGCTGTAAAGGATCGTGCAGTCACGTCTCGATCCCTGAGTCAACAGATGGGGGCGATTGCAAGACAATAACCATCTGCACGAACAGTTCTACGACGTTAACAGCAGCATGGACTATCAGCTCGGAGACCATGGCTGCGGTTATCCTTCATGCTGCCATCACAGACAGGAGCGCCTGCGATGATGTACTAAACGACGAACCTGGGTGCACGAATGGCAAAACGTCATTTTTTCGGATGAATCCAGGTTCTGTTTACAGCATCATGATGGTCGCATCTGCGTTTGGCGTCATCGCGATTGAACGAACATTGGAAGCGAGTATTCGTCATCGCCATACTGGCGTATCATCCGGCGTGATGTATGGGGTGCCATTGGTTACACGTCTCGGTCACCTCTTGTTCGCGTTGACGGTACTTTGAACAGTGGACGTTACATTTCAAATGTGTTACGACCCGTGGATCTACCCTTCATTGGATCCCTGGGAAACCCTACATTTCAGCAGGATAATGCACGACCGCATGTTGCAGGTCCCGTACGGGCCTTTCTGGAGGCAGAAAATGTTCGACTGCTGCCCTGGCCAGGGCATTCTCCAGATCTCTCACCAACTGAAAATGTCTGGTCAATGGTGGCCGTCACAATACTCCAGTCACTACTCTTGATGAACTGTGGTATCGTGTTGAAGCTGCATGGGCAGCTTTACCTGTAGACGCCATCCAAGCTCTGTTTGACTCAATGTCCAGGCGTTCAAGGCCGTTATTACGGCCAGAGGTGGTTGTTCTGCGCACTGATTCTTAGGATCTATGCACCCAAATTTCGTGAAAATATAATCACATGTCAGTTCTAGAATAATATATTTCTCCAATGTATACCCGTTTATCATCTGCATTTCTTCTTGGTGTAGCAATTTTAATGGCCAGTATTGTATATAGACAAAATTACATTATGCATACGGTGGTCAAATGAATAATTTCTGAATTTCTTTGTTATCTTCACATTAGTTTCATACTTCAGGTATTTAAAACGGCAACCAGTCACATTATTTCAACATTATTTCGATAAAGAGCCACTACAAAAATATTCCCTAGGTGGTGGTATGTATTAGTACGTAGATGGAGCCAACTTCAAGTGAAATCGTGAGACTGTAGGCTCACAGCGGCTAAACCTCTCTGTGGCAGAAACACAATATGGATGACCATTCTCTGGGACTCTCACCACGCTCTCACTCGATACGACCACTTACGTTGATAGACGTCATCGACGGTCGAAATACGGCATGTACACGTCATAGTGACGTCACGGAGAAGTGAATCTAGCGCCTCCCAAGATACGAATACAGCAGAGACCATCAGCGGAAATAACACGTCTTTGCGGGAGGAATGCATTGGACCGCAACGTCTGATCTGGGAATCCCCAAGGACATCTCGTGTCCGCCTTTGAGGCTGACGGACAATGAGTCGAGCCGCAGCCGGGCGACCTTCAACTTGACTGGCGGCGCCCACCTCCGGCACCCACTGGGTACTGGCTGACCACTGCCCACTGCCCGCTGAAGGCGTCCAGCCGGCTTCACCTCACCAGCAGGGCAGCTGCCGCATCCGGGTCAATGGCCTGACTGGGCACCGCCTTCAGCTGCCGTTCTCTGCTCATTCCGGCTCTTTGATCTACGGGATTACTCTGCAATTCACAATAAAGTGGAGACGAGATACTGGCAGAAGTGAGGCTGTGAGGACGGGGCGTGAGTCGTGCTTGGGTAGCTCAGTTGGTAGAGCGCTTGCCCGCGAAAGGCAAAGGTCCCGTGTTCGAGTCTCGTCCTGCACACAGTTTTAATCTGCCTGGAAGTTTCACAATAAAGTGCTTGGCAGAAGGCTCAGTGAATCACCTTCAAGCTGTCTCTCTACTGTTCCTACTCTCGAACGGCGCGCGGGAAAAACGAGCACTTAAATTTTTCTGTGTGAACCCTGGCTTCTCTTATTTTATCGTGATGTTCATTTCTCCCTATGTAGGTGGATGCCAACAGATCGTTTTCGCAATCGGAGGAGAAAACTGGTTTGAAATTTCATGAGAAGATCATGTCGTAAACAAAAACGCCTTTGTTTTAATTATTGCCACTCCAATTCACGTGTCATGACAGTCGCACTATCTCCCCTACTTCGCGATAGTGCAAACCGAGCTGCCCTTCCTTGTACTTTTACGATGTCATCCGCCAGTCCCACCTGATACGGATCCCACACCGCACAGCAATACTCCGGAATAGGATGGGCAAGCGTGATGTAAGCAGTCTCTTCAGTAGACCTGTTGCACCTTCTAAGTGTTCTGCCAATGAATTGCAGTCTTTGGTTTGCTCTACACGCAACATTATCTGTGTGATCGTTCCAATTTAGGTTATTTGTAATTATAATCTTTAAGTATTTAGTTGAATTTACAGCCATCAGATTTGTGTGACTTACCGCGCAATCGAAATTTTGCGGATTTCTTTTAGTAATCAAGTCAATAACTTCACACTTTTCCTTATTCAGGGTCAATTACCACATATCTTATCTAAATCATTTTGCAAGTCGTTTTGATCATCTGATGACTTTACAAGACGGTAAATGACAGCATCATCTGCAAACAATCTAAGACGGCTACTCAGATTGTCTCCTATGTCGTTAATATAGATCAAGTACAATAGAGGGCCTATAACACTTCCTTGGGGAACGCCGGATATTACTTCTGTTTTACTCGATGACTTTCTGTCTATTACTACGAACTGTGACCTTTCTGACAGGAAATCACGTATCCAGTCGCACAACTGAGGCGATATTCCATAGGCAGGCAGTTTGGTTAGAAGATCCTTGTGAGGAACGGTGTCGAAGACCTTCTGGAAATCTGAAAACATGGAATCAATTTGACATCCTCTGTCGATAGCACTTATTATTTCATGAGAATAAAGAGCTTGTTATGTTTCACAAGAACGACATTTTCTGAAACCGTGCTGGCTATGTGTCAATAAATCGTTTTCTTCGAGGTACTTCATAATGTTCGACCACAGTATATGTTCCAAAACCCTACTGCAAATTGACGTTAGTGATATAGGCCTGTAATTCAGCGGATTACTCCTACTTCCCTTTTTGGGTATTGGTGTGACTTGAGCAATTTTCCAATCTTTAGGTACGGATCTTTCTGTGAGCGAGTGGTTGTATATAATTGCTAAATATGGAGCTATTTTATCAGCATACTCTGAGAGGAATCTGATTGGTGTACAATCTGGACCGGTGGTCTTGCTTTATTAAGTGACTTAAGCTGCTTCGTTACTCCGAGGATGTTTAATTCTACGTTTCTCGTCCTGGCAGTTGTTCTTGATTGGAATTCAGGAATATTTACTTCGCCTTCTTTGGTGAAAGAGTTTCGGAAAACCGTGTTTAATAACTCTGCTTTAGGGCACTGTCATCAGTGAGTTCACCGTTGAAATCGCGCAGTGAAGGTGTTGATGGTTTCTTGCCACTGGTGTGCTTTATGTATGACCAAAATCTCTTTGGGTTTCCTGCCAGATTTCGAGACACAATTTCCCTGTGGAAATTATTAAAAGTCTCTCGCATTTAAGTACGCGCCATATTTCGAACTTAAGTAAAACTTTGCCAATCTTGGGGATTTTGTGTTCTTTTAAATTTGGCATGCTTTTTTTGTTGCTTCTGCAACAACGATCTGACCCGTTTTGTGTACCACGGGGGATCAGTACCATCACATATTAATTTATGTGGTATATATCTCTCAATTGCTGTCAATACAATCTCATTGAAAACATTCCACAACTTTTCTACACTTACATGATTAGACCGGAAGGAGTGAAGACTATCTCTTAAAAAGGCGTTAAGAGCATTTTATCAGCTTTTTTAAAATAGGTGTACTTTGTGTTTCTTTTTGATAGTTATGGTTGTCACGGTATTCCGCCTAGCAGGAACTGTCTTGTGGTCGCTAATCCCTGTATTCATCATGAATGTCCGGGATTGTTGCTCAGAAGCCATGTATGCTTTCGCAACCATTTACGCATCGAGTGGGTTCATGAGCTAATTGTTCCACCGGCTATAATTTTATGATTGGGGTATCTATTTGAAATGAGACTCAAGTTTTCTTTGAACTGTTCAGCAACTACATCTTCTGAGTGTGGGGAGTCGATAAAACGATCCAATTAATAGTTTACTCCGATTGTCAGGTATAACCTCTACCCATACTATTTCGCAGAAACTATCTACTTCAATTTCACTACAAGGTAAACTACTTCTGACAGCAATAAATACTCCACCGCCAACTGTATTTAATCTGTCCTTTCTGAACACTGCTAGGTGATTTGAAAAAAAATTCGGCTGAACTTACTTCCTGCTTTAGCCAGCTTTCTGTACCTATACCTATTTGGGCGTCGGTGCTTTCTATTAGGGCTTGGAGCTCTCGTTCTTTCGCAACACAGCTACGACAATTTACAACTACAATACCGATCTTTTCTCCAACTACCTTACTGTGACTGTGTTTTACTTGCACCCTTTTAGACGGACGCTCTTTCTGCGGCTTCCTGAGACCCTCTAACCTAAACCACCACCCAGTCCCCTCCACACAGTCCCCGCTACCCGTGTAACCGCCTCCTGCGTGTAGTGGAGTCCTGACCTACGAAGCGGAACTCGGAAACCCACCACACGATGGCGCTGGTCAAGGAATCTGCAGTCTACACTGTCGCAGAACCGCCCGAGACTCTTGATTCAGACCCTCCACTCGGATCTGTACCAAAGGACCACAGTCGGTTCTGTCCACGATGCTGCAGATGGTGAGCTCCGCCTTAATCTCGGAAGCAAGACTGGCAGTCTTCACCATTTCCGCTAGCCGCCCGAAATCAGAGAGGATTCCTCTGATCCAGAGCGACACAAGTCATTGGTACCGACATGAGCCACCACCTGCAGTTAGCTGCATCCTGTACTCTTCATGGCGTCCGGCAGCACCCTTTCCACATCCGGAATGACTCCCCACGGTTTACACACGGAGTGCACACTGGCTTTCTTCCTCTCCTTGGCATCCATGTTCCTAAGGGGCCCTATTACGCGCATAATGTTGGAGCTCTCAACAACAACAAACGTTGTCAGTTTCGACACATTCTCGTGTCCAAATTAGTGTAGCAAACTTCACAAGGACAGCACTGCCTATGCACTTTAGTGAAATAACTCATCGTTCGCCAAATAATGCTATCCAGGCAGGTACAGATACTGCATACTGTTTCTTTTTATATAAACAGTAGCAGTTAACAACAAAAAATACAAACGTTGGGACTAGAAAACGATTCATGGAACGCTCTGTTTAGATGCTAGTGTCAAACATGAACAAACAGAAAGACAGAAAAGGAACTGCTATAAGGCTTTGAACTGCTACTAGTTGTTGAAGATCGGGTGGATTGATCGAGTATAGAATGAAGTCCTGCAACGAACCGACGTGAGAAAAAGCGCAACAAAGAACAATGAACCCCAGGGAGAGAATCGTTGCGCAGATATTAGGGTGTAAGTTGTTGAGGGGTTGTGGAAGGAAATACTCGCAGTTGCAAGCCTAGGTACAAGCATACAAGATAGATCGTTCATGTCATGGGACGCAGCAGTTATGCTGAATGGAAGAGGACAGGTCCTAAATAGCAGGTGGAAGAGCGTCATCAGAGCAACATTAGGGTTGATAACAGAGGCAACAACACCTGATGATGACTTTGCATCGCTATAAGCGGCAGTCATTAAGTCTTTGCGACGATAATTTGTACTGTCTCTTCTAGGTATCAAGAGTTCTTATCGGGCAGCCGCAGCTGTACAAGTCAATTTTGAAAAGTGAAGAAAACAGCAGGACAGTTACTTAATTTACCATAGGTTTCGGAACAGTTACAGTTCCATCATCTGGTATAAAAAATAAAATCAGTTCATCATCTGAGGTCATCCTTACCCCAATGCTGTCATGGAACCAAAGGTCCCGTGTCAAAAGAGTACATGGGACAAAATTTCTATAAAGGCCTTCCACCGTGCTGGCGTTTGGGAACACAAACAGGAAAACCATGAATGAAACTTTTGCCCATGACAGCAGTGGGCTAAGGATGACTCAGATGATTAATTGATTTTATTTTTTACACCAGATGATGGAACTGTAACCTTTCCGACACCGGTCATGTACCCAAAAAACGATTCTGGATTGGGCAACTGTCCTACGGTTTTCTTCAAATCTCAAACTCTTATAGCTATATCTCTTCAAGTTATACCTACATAACTATTTAGCAATTCACCCTTAAGTGTTCGGCGGAGGATTCAGACTATTTCCCTAACGTTCCACTCTCGAACAGCGGGTGGCAAACACGAACACCTTAATCTTTCCGTGCGAGTTCTAATATCTCTTATTTTATAAATATGGCCATTTCTCGCTATGTAGGTCGGAGTCAATACGACATTTTGGCTTTCAAAGGAGAAACATGATAACTAAAACGTCGTGAAAAGATCTCATCGTAACGGAAAACGCCCTTAATTTTAATGACAGTCACACCAACTCGAGTGTCATATCCGCGACACTTTCCTATTTCGCGATAGTACTACACGGACTGTCCATCTTTGAACTTTTTCGATATCCTCCCTCAATCATGTCTGGTCAGCATCTGTAACGCGCAGCAGTACTCTACAAGACAACGAACAACCGAAGTATAGGCAGTCTCTTTAGAAGATCTGTTGCAGCTTCCAAGTGTACTGCCAGGAAAAAACAATCTTTCGTTCGCCTTCCCCACGACATTTTCTATATGATCTTTCCAAATTAAGTTGCTCGTAAATGTAAAGACTGGGTATTTAAAAGTTTTAATGTGATTGAGGAGCTGGAAAACCTGAAAGGGCAACAGTAAATACTCACTCTAAATATAGTGGGGACCAATGAATCGAAATGGAAAGAATATAGGAATTTCTGGCCAAACGAACATACGCTAACATCAACAGCAGCAGAAAAAGGTATCATTGGAGAAAGATTCGTGATGAATAAAAACGTTGGGCAGAGTGTAAGCTAGTATGAACGGCTGAGGAACGACAACGAATTAACGCCAAAACAACGGGTATACATGCTGACGTTACAAGCAAAAGATGAAGAGGTAGAATAAAGGTATGAGGATATTAAATGAGCAATTCAGATTGTAAAGAGAGACGATAATCTAATAATCATAATCATAAGTAGGGAAAGGAACAGAAGAAACAGTTGCGGAAGAATGAGAGCTTGGTGAAAGGAGTGGGAGAGGAGAAAGACTAATTGACTCCTGAGACAAATTCCAGCCAATAAAAAACGAGTAAACTATTCAAAAATCGCAAGAGAAAGAGGTATACGAGGATAAGGTTTGCAGACACGCGAAAGTACCAGTTTGATTACGTCATTGAAGACAATGATGCCGAAACCGGATATCTGATTGTAAGGCGTACCCAGGAGCAGGTATAGACTGGGATCACAATTTAGTAATGATGAAGAGTAAGCTGAAGTTTTAGAGAATCGTCCGGAAAAATCAATGTGAAAAGAAGTGAGATACTGAAGTACAGGAACAATGTAGTGCGTTTATGTTCTTCAAAGCTGTAGATTCTGCGGTAATGAGTACCTCAGTAGGCATTTCACCTGAAGAGAAATTGACTTCTCTAAAAAGGGTAATCACAGAAATTGGACAGACAAACACAGGTACAACTTAAGTAACTGCGAAGAAACCTTGGGTAACAGAAGAAATGCTTCAACTGATAGACGAAAGAAGGAAGTACAAAAATGTTCGGGGAAAGACATAAATACGATATAAGTCACTTATGAATAAAAGAAAAAGGAAGTTCATGGAAGCCACGGCGAAATGAGTGCAGGTACAACTCAAAAAATTGGAAAAGAAATGGTCTTATTCACCATACAGAAAACTCAAAACAACCTTCGGAGAAATTAAAAGAGCGGGAGTCAGCACTAAGAGTGCAGTGGAAATTTCAGTGTTAAGCGCAGAACGAATAGGTGGAGAGTAGGTATAGTGAAGACCTCTACGAGGGAAGGACTTGTATGATGAAGCAATAGAAGAAGAAACGGAGGGCGATGTGAAAGACATGAAGGATCTAGTATTAGAAACAGAGTTTAACGGTGTTTGGGAAGACTTGCAATCAAATAAAGCACAAGGAGTAGCTAACATTCCTTCTGAATTCCTAAAGCCATTGGGAAATTGGCACCCAAACGATTATTCTATTTGGTGTGTAGAATATATGAGACCTGAGACATGCTACCAGATTTTCGGTAAAATATCATCCACGCAATCCCGAAGATAGCAAGGGCAGACAAGTGCGAGAACTATCTAGCAATCAGTTTGAAAGCTCATGCAGCGAAGTTGCTGACAAGAATATTATGCAGAAGAATGGAAAATACAATTGAGGATCATTTGGGTGACGATTACTATGGCTTCCGGAAAGTTTTAGGCACAACAGAGGCAGTTCTGACGTTGCACCTGATAATTGAAGCACGAACTAAGAAAAATCGATACAATATCATAGGTTTATAAACTCAGAAAAAGAGTTCGACTATGGAAAGTGATGCGAGATGTTCGAAATTCTAAGAAAAATAGGAATAAGCTACAGGGAAAGCCGGCTAATGTCTAATATGTAGAAAAACCCGAGGGAAACAAATAAGAATCGAACATCAAGAACTAAGTACTCGGATTAAAAAGGATTTAAGATAAGGATGTTGTCTTTCGCACCTACTGTTCAACTTATAAATCGAAGAAGCAACGGCGGGTCTAAAAGAAAGTTCTAAGGGTGGCATGAAAATTCAGGATAGAAGAATACCAATGACAAGATTCGCTGATGACATGGTTATCCTCACTGAAAACGGGGAAGAACTACGAGACTTATTGAACGGAATGAAAATCTACTGCACACGGAATATATATTGAGAAAAAACCGAAGAAGAGTGGCAGAAATGGGATTAGTGAGAAATTTAATCTCAGAACTGGGGATCACGGAGTAGACGACGTTAAGAAATTCTGAAAATTGGGAAGCAAAATAACGCCAGACGGACGAAGCAAGGACAAAAAAGGCAGACTAGTGCAGGGAAAAAGGGCATTGGTGGCCAAAAGATGTCAAACATAGGCCTCAAATTGAGAAAGTAATTTCTGAGGATGTACGCCTGGAGCACAGCATTGTATGGTAGTGAAACATGGACTGTGGAAAAACCGGAAAAGCAGAGAATCGAAGCATCTGAGATGTGGTTCTACAACACAATGTTGAAAATTGGGTGGACTAATAAGGTAAGGAATGAGGAGGTTCTCTACAGAAACGGTGAGGAAAGGAATATGGACAACACTGACAAGTATGAGGGACAGGGTGAGAGGACGCGTGTTGAGATATCCGTGAATAGCTTCTGTGGTACAAAAGGGAGCTGTAGAGGATGAAATCCTTAGGGGAAGACAAATATTCCAAAACATACAACGAATAACTGATGACGTAAGGTGCAAGTAATACCCTGAAATGAAGAGGTTGTACAAGAGTGGGATTTGTGCCAGGCCACATCAAACTGGTCAGAATACTGTCAACAAAAAAACTATTTAGTCGAATCGGCAACCTTTAAATGTGTGTGATTTATTGTGTAACCGAATTTTTTAAATATTTATGCGGGTGGCTTTACACTTTTTATTGTTTATGGTCAACTTCCGCTTTTCGCACCACGCAGATATCTTGTCTGATTCGTTTTGTCTTCTGATGACGTCGCCAGATGTTAACCGACAGTACCATCGGCAAACAATCTAAATGGGCTGCTCAGATTGTCTCCTAAAGGGTTTATCTAGGTTAACAGCAGCAGAGTGCCTGTAATGCTGCCTTGGGGAACCCCAGGTATAACTTCTGTTTCACTAGATGACGTCCTATCAATTACTACAAACTGTGACCCTTCTGACGGGAAATCAGGAATTCAGTTGCGCAAGTGAGACGGCACTGCATAGGTACGCAATCTGATTAGAGGCTGCATGTGTCGTGTGAAGAATGAACCAGTTGTGTTTCACAAAACGACGTTTTTCTAATCGGTGCTGGTTATGTTTCAATAGATCGTTTTCTTCGACGTGTTTCATAGTTTTGGTACAAATGCAGAGGAAAAGCTCTCAAACAATGTATAAAATACTATACGGATTAATTTTTAAATTTCTGTTGAAAAATACAGCTAGCGTAACTAAGGAATGACCGTGTTAAAGTAATGTTAACCTGCCTCAGAAATTAAATATAATGAATTATTGCCACTATTTGTGTGTCGAAAATTACTATTACTGTATCTGGAGCGACACGCGTTTGATTCAATCTTTCAGCCAAAAATTAAATATGTGATACAGTCATGCTAACATCTGGAATGGCTTTGGTCCTAATTTTGAACATTACTTAACACACAAGACACAAAAATCGTATGATATTACCCCTCCACAAAATTATACATAAAAACATATTATACACGACAAATGGGATGCAGCAGTAAGACGAAAGAATAAAAACAGATTCACTTTTACATTCGTGTAAGCACAATCAAGCTGTATCCGTATGGCCGCAACGTACTACACTGAAAAATAATAACGGCATCTGCATAACTGCAACTTTGTGGCGGAAAATATACCCCAATTTGAATATGCAAGTTCCCAGGTGCAATGCAACATTACTATCTATACAATTTTCAGCCAATAATTAGGTAAATTGATTTTGACAATGATTTATGCTTATAATTCAGGATAGAGGGAGATTTTATTTAGAGTTAGAATATCCCTCACGGATAAAAACACAGGCAAAATTCGTGTGAAAAATTATATTGTACATTGTAATGTATATGAACCTGCTGAGTGGTCAGTGCGCAAAACTGAATGGAGTCTGAGTTGTAGTAGTTATAGCACGTTATAGCACAGACATGTACAAGAATCATCACTCTGATGCACCGGACGCAGTACATACGGTGCTTCTGCTTGTTAGGGCTATAAAGCTAAACAGCTGTGATAACGTAAATTTTATTTCCACTGAGGTTTCACACCACTGTAGATCATCTCTGAAAGTAGTGTCTTCTATTGTTTGGTACGTAGGTGATGTCAGTCATATCGCATTATTTATGTTAAACCGCGTAGCCATAAAAAGGGGCAGATTTGGGCAATTGATCAATCATATTAGTTAGGAAATCCCTTTGTATCTTTAAGTCCATTGAACATTGATATATAAACATTTGTAATATATAAATGGGTTTTAATCCACAATAAATGTATAAGCAGAAACAGCATTTATCATTTGTAGTTACTAGTTCCCTTAATTATTCATTTATGTTGATGTAATTTATATGTTAACGAGCAAGAAGGAGGAGATAATATCACCATTAAGAGATCCTAAGATCTGCTTCAGGGGGTTGTCAGACAGGGCCAAATCTTCATTTTCGCGTTCTGTATTTTCCGTTTCGCACGTTCATTTTACACCCGCCTGGAGTAGCATCTTGGAAAGTGAACTAGTAGTTGAGGAGTGAAGAGACAGGGTTGCAGCTTATACCTAACGTTATTCACTCTGAACTTTGAGCAAAGTGTAAAGAAAACCAAGGAGGTATTTGGAAAGGAAATTGAAGAACAGGAAGAAGAAGCAAAAACTTTTCAGTTTGCCGACGACATTGTAATTTTGTCAGAGACAGCAAAGGACATGGAATGACAGTTGAATCAGTGTGCGATTTGCACAGGGGGGGATGGGGGGGATTTCACCCCCTCTGCATCAGACCATCCCCTCCTCTGGTTTTAGTTTATGCATCCCAACCTGGGATGTTTATTTCCCCCGCACTGGAGTAAAACTTTACATATAATTTAAGTTTGTGCAGACGAATACAGGAAGTTTTTAATACAGTCTTACGATTAATACTATTAATATGTTCGCTTATTAATTTTGAAAAAAGTGTTATGTAGTAGTTAAGCATTTCAAAACATTTAGAACTAAATCATCATTGTCATGCTGTCATCGTTGCTTTCGTCTAAGGTGTGTCGTCCGTTTACTTGCGAGCTTGCGAGGGAAGTGGTGTGGCAGTCATACCGCAGCAGTCGTACCGCAGAAACGGGTGAGCTGGGGGCTGAAATTCCCACCCCGGGCCCTGACCCAGGGTGCTGACCGGCCCGGTACCTGTGCGACCATCTACCGTTAGACCACCTTTTGGCAACGGTATGGCGCGGACTAACGCGCCTGGGACCAAAGCACAAAGTACAGAAAGTAGTGCGAAGTGCGCAACGGTACCTATCAGACGGGATCGGACAACCTGACTTCGCTAGCCGCGAACCAAGTGGGTGGAGCATCGCGTACTCCAAATTAATTGGTGCCGTTCGTTCGTTGCCTCGCTATCCGCCAAACACACGGCGATCTTCACACGTTTCCGCTTCAGTAGCTTCATTAGAGAGTTCAGTGCGTCCAGGCCTGTAAGAACTACGGAATTTCAGGATGTCATTCAAACAAAGCAAAATTTCTGATTTCTTACCTGGTACGTGTACAAACTCTGACATTCAGGATACTAACAGTGGCGAAAAGGAGTTAAAACAGACGGTGAATGTAAAAAAGAAAACGGTAATGATGGTGCTAATACAGGGGAAGAGACTGAATCTCCGGTGACTGAAAACTGTGACACGTCTCAAGGTAGGAATGGGAGTAACAGTACTCCTGAGATTATAGTAGGAAATTGTGTTGCCTTATCACGTTTTCAAAACTGGTAAAATGACTAAGCCGTGGCTGTCCGTAAATGACAAAAACTTAGTAATATGTACAGTGTGTTCTCAAGTTCGTGAACTTAAGGTGGAAGGCAATGAACGGGTGCCTATCGACAACGCGTTTTTAGCTGGTGTTTCTGCTAATAACGCCAAAAACCTAATGATAAAATCGGAGATCATGCAAAGTGCAAATCACACATGAAAAGCGTAGAAATCATGAGTATAAAAGAAAAGAAAAGTTTAGAAAAATGTATCAGTGAAAGTGAAAAGTTGTGGAGAAAGCAACATCAAGAAAAAGTAATCGCAATTGCTTCGTTGTTAAGATCTGCATATATAATAGCTAAACAGAAATTATCATTCAAATCGTATCCTGCAGTAATCGAACTACCAAAGTTAATGGTTTATCAGTCGGTAATATGCTTCATTCTGACCATGCATGCCGAAATATCATTATGTTTGTAGGAGGAGAAATGAAAATAATCTTGCTCACTTCATTGTAGAATCAGGTACAAACTTTATTATCACGATGGACGAAAATATAACGGTTTCCAAAAAAACTTGTTTAATAATATATTTACGTTTGTCCTTTGAGGGAGTTGCTTGCAATTATTTTTTAGACATTGTTGAATTAGAAAGTGGGACAGGAGAATGCATTTTCAGCACATTGTTAGCAGTTCTTGAAAAGTATGGCACTACAAATGATGTACTAAAAAACCGCCTTGTAGGTATCGCAACAGATGGTGTCTCAACAATGCTTGCACCTTACAAAGGCGTAGCCGCTCTACTGCGTAGTCATTTACATCAGGATTTAACTGTCATTCATTGTATGAATCACAAAATGGAATTAATTGTCCACGATGTTATGAATGATGTAGCATATGTGTACCATATACAGGTTTTTTTTAGATTCCTTATATTCTATGTTTCCTCGAAGTCCCAAAAATCAGAGACTACTACAAAGTGTTTCACAAGAATTGTCCTCGCAGCTATTAAAGCTAGGTCGTATTTTTCACGTACGTTGGGTTGCTTCCTCACTTAATGCTGTTTGAGCTCTTCTTGAAAGTCACAGTTCTCTTGTCCATCTTTTTGAAAAACTGAGACATGATGGTTCCCGATGAACTCAGGAGAAATCTAAATTTGAAGGATAACTAAAACATCTCACAATGTGGTTGCTTGTAATGGAATTAGTTATGCCTTGTGCGGCCCTAGAAGTTCTGCAAGTATTATCATTCTTTATGCAGAACAGAAATTCTTCAGTCCTGAAAGCAAAACAAGAAACTGACGTGGCTATCAGAACTCCTGAAACACTGAAAACAAATGACTCGCCACGAATTAGGATGATTGTAAAAGAGTTGGAGGAGAAGCGCACATTCAAAGGGGTGTTAATTAAAGAACCATCTTGTGATGAACATAACAGATTTCAGACATCTCGGAAGAATTTTTTTCAGTCTTTGGTAGACAATATAAAAAACTGCTTTGAGGAATTGGATTTCTTTTCGGATGTAGCCGTATTAAATTCAGATACATGGCCTTCAGATGATTATGAATGTGTGTTTTATGCTAACATGTCAATTTCTCGCTTGTGTAATAAGGTGGATTTTAAATTACGTGAAAGCACCTGTGCGTCACTAGTTAAAGATATTCGAATCTATAAAGAAAATCCTCAACACATGCCCAATTCTGTGAAGGAACTTGTGAAAGAAGTCGAAGTTATACCTATTTCTACAGTTGAATGTGAACGCTGATTTAGTGCCATGAATTTAACACTGACTGATCAGAGAAATCACTTACAAATTCCGACACTTTCAAATCTACTTTTCATTTCAATAAATGGACCTCCATTGCGTTGCTTCGATGCAGAAAAATTTGCAGCAAGGTCGATCAAGTCTCAGCACCATAGCGCCCTTGACAAACCAACAGGCAAACCCTCGAATCTTCAGGAGCAGTCTCATTCATCTCGTCCCTTCAACTAAACTCTGTAAGTTAAAATGACAATTATATACTGTAGTACTAGCTGAACCGGCCACACTTTGCTGTGGCTTTGTCATAATACGATGATTTAACTAGTCAACATTCACTTATAATTTCAGTGTGTTAAAATTAAGCTCAAAACAACACAAAAATTTTAATTTTACATTTTATTCATCTCATATTTTAATATAGTTTGAGTATGTATATTACATGAATCATTTACAAAGTTGTTAATTAACAACATATGAAGATTTATTAATCTTATAAATGAGGTAAATAAACTCGGCATTGCCCAGATGTCTCTACCATCCCCTTATGTCCATCTTGTTCTTTTCCCACTCCCCATCTTCTACTGCCCTTCTCTCTGTCCATCTGCTTCTCTCCTCTATCACCTCCTACCCCCTCCGTCACTCTCCCCTTCAGTAAAGTTAGTTTCTCTCCCCCTCTAAGTCAATCACCTCCTCCCCTCTCTTTCTGTCCCTGTGGCATCAAACATTTGCATATTGAGAGCAGTAATTTGCGTCTACAATTGCCATAAGGACAATGCTGAATGTTTTTTTTTTTTTTTGTAGCTGATATATTCACTTCCAGTATTCGGAAGACACAAAATTTGCATATGTTTGCCATATATGGCTCCTATGCAGTGAGGGAAATTCCACTTCACTTCGAAATTTCTTGCTACCTTCTGCCGTTCTTCAACATCCATTGAAATCTGAAAAGTAAAACATACTCATTACTTTCCCTATTTTTTCAGACTGATGGCACAAAGGACACGGCATCAAAAGATGACGGTGAGGTAGCTCTTGAAGAACATGTACCTCCCACATATGTCAAGTACATATTTTCAAATGTTCTTTTTAAAGCGTCCTTGGGGGAGTATGAGTAGCAAATTCCGAGCATCGAAAAAGTGGTTGCAAAACCTGGCTGTGAAATTGTATATATGGACAATAATAAATGTGAAGAATTTGTTCAAACGGACACAGAAGATCTCGAATTAATTCCATTTTAGAAATAAGTATTTTTAACAGTTCTTTAATATCCAATTTAATTTGCTTAAAAATGCCAATAAAACATTACTTAAATGAAATCAGTATTGAATTTTGCGTGCTTTCCTTTATGTAATTCTTGAACACCAATAAATTGCTTCACATACTTCTGGCACTATGAGGGAAATAGCAGAATATGGCACTTTAAATAAGTACATTAGTGACTTGTATGAATCGCCAGTGGCTAAAAATCGAATTCTTGGTGAAATACTGTCTTGGCTGTTGTTATCTTTCTTTACAATAAGAGGTTTGTCTTGGCAGTTGTTATCTTTCTTTACAATAAGAGGTGTAGTTAACTGCAGTAAGTAATTAAAGTCCTCATTCGATATTCTCGTAAAATTACAAAATAACGTGTCATCTTCTGCTTCTAGTTCCTAGGATACTATTTCGTGGACCTTCTTTAAATACTTTTCTCTTCCACCATCGTTTTCTTTTACTTTGGTTTTCATTTCCGTTGTTAGCCGCATGTGCAAGTACAAAGTAGGCCGCCGCTGCGATCACTTTATCATCCATTATACTGCAAGACCGACACACGAGTGGTAAAAATTCTGTTGCTTTGGTATAAATTAACCTGCCGCATGCAACATACGCCGGAAGATGTTGCCTGTTGTAGCATGCTACAAGTCGACGCACACCACATTTCCGTAATATGCCGCAATGTTGCAAGACGTAGCCCCAGCGTAAACGAGGGCTTAGAGACAGGTCTGTATTGTATGGTGGATGTGATGTGTTGCGTACGAAACTAAAACCTGCAATCAGATCCAAACGTCGTGGAAAACTGTGAGGAGGCGTCATCCTGCAGCAAGATAAATCTCGCTCACATTCTGCCAAATGGACAGTCGACGCAATAAAGGAGTTGAGATTCGAGGTGCTGGAACATCCACCATACAGTCCAGACCTAGCTCCCAGCGATTTTCACATGTTTGGAGCCTTAACGGAAGCACTATAGGGAAGAAGATTTGAAAGTGGCGAAGACTCCATTGCTGCAGTGCAAAATTGGTTAGAGATGCAACCGAAAAACGTATTTTCTGATGAAATAAAAAAACTCGTAAAACGTCGGGAAAACTGCACTGATGTCCAGGAGGGTTACGTAGAAAAATAACGTATGTTTCCGTTCTCTATCATCAGAATGAGTACAGCTTTTCACAAATGTCCCTTTATTTTTTTGAATTCCCCTCGTTTACCCCTATGTAGCTGATTTTGTAAATAAGCTTTACCTATAATGTTCAAAATGGTTCAAATGGCTCTGAACTTAACATCTGTGGTCATCAGTCCCCTAGAACTTTGAACTACTTAAACCTAACTAACCTAAGGACATCACACACATCCATGCCCGAGGCAGGATTCGATCCTGCGACCGTAGCGGTCACGCGGTTCCAGACTGAAGCGCCTAGAACCGCACGGCCACTCCGACCGCACTTTTAAAGATATAACAAGGGATGGCTTTTCTGATAGTGCATACGCGTGAATAGTGAGTTTCGGCGTTAACATCAATTTGTAAATAACTTTAACCATAGGTGACGCCACGGTCCAAGCTAGTAACATATAATACTAAGCCCCTAAGACTCCCACTGGTAAAAGCACAAATCGCACACTAAGCTGATTAGAATAGATAGCGTCTTGAAAAGAGGTTATAAGATAAATATCTGTGCAGTCGTAAAGCATCGACTGCACACCTACGAGCGCAGCACCGCGAAACGGCATCGAAAAGGCCCTGAGATGGAAAGAGCGGGCAGCGCAACACCTCCAGGAAGACAAGAGTTCAGCGCCCCTCGCCAACGCCGATCTAACCAGTCGCCCATCGCTGGTTCGGTCCAGTTCGGTCGCAGACTTCGAGAGGATCAGTACTGAGTAATAGTAAGACGATAATTAGCCTGCGAGTGTAATAGATTGTAAATGTAATTGCACGTAGGAGGCACAGGAAGTTAAGTTTTGTTTTCCCCCTAAGAAAATTAAAGTTTTCTGTTAATTCGAAAGTGTTTTGTACAGATGATTTTGGATTCCTGCCAACGGCCGTCTCAACTTCTCTCCTTCGTTGTTTGTGTCGGTGCTGGCTCCCACAGTAGCCGAAACAATAATATCAAGAAAAATTAATAATGCAGTGTAGTCGAATTACACCTGCGGGCGCTAAGGGAATCGCCTTAGGAAATCAGACACTGCAACTGGTAGTTCACGGCGTCAGTGTTAGTCCCTGACGACGATGACGGAGGCAATAATTGAAAGCTTGGAATTTTATCCGAATTTGACGCGGCAAGCAAACGAAGTACTTTTTACGCAACAATGCCATCGCAAAAAACTTCTTTGCCAGACACTAAAAGTAGTCAATTACTTTTGCAGTTTGGGCGTCAGAATCACTGATTATGGTCGAAGTAAAGAGAATATAATATGCAGACTGGTAACAACAAGAAAAATGTTTCTGAAAAACAGAAATTTATTTACATTGAGTATAAATCTGAGTAATTTTTGAATGCATTTGTATAGAGTGTAGTTTCCATGGAAGTAAAACGTGGACTGCAAACAGTCCAGACAAGAAGAGAATAGAAGCTTTTGCAATGTAGAGACATAAAGGGAATGTTGAAAATTAGATGCATAGTTGAAATAACTAGAGAGGAGGTACTAAACTGATTTGGGGAAATGAGAAATTTTGGACAATTGGCTTTTTGCTAATGGAAGGAAGTGAGGGGGGGGGGGGGGGGGTAAAAATTGCACAGGGAGACCAGGGCTTGTATACAGTAAGCAGGTTCTAATGGATGTGGACTGGAATAATTATTCGCAGATGAAGTGTCTTGCGGAGGATAGAGTAACGTGGAGAGCTGAATCAAACCAGCCTTCTGACTGAAGACCATCATCATCAGCACTTATTTGTTATTTAGGATTTATTATTTCTAGAAGTTTCTCGAAATTTCTTATGTTTGTAATCTTGAATATGGTAGTAGTCAGCAACTGTAGAATTATGGATTCAATGGAAAACATACATCTACGTGACAAAAGTCATGGGTTAACGACAGACACATACAGAGATGGCGGTAGTATCTCGTATTCAAGGTATTAAAGGGCAGTGCATTGGCGCAGCTGTTATCTCTGTTCAGGTGATTCACGTGAAAAGGTTTCCGACGTGAATATGGCCGCAAACCGACGATTAACAGCTATTGGACGCCGAATGGTAGCTGGAGCTAGACGCATCGAACATTCCATTTCGGAAATCGTTAGCGAATTCAGTATTCCGAGATCCACAATGTCAATAGTCTGCCGAGAGTGAAAGTAGGCTGTTTAGAATTAATATTTGTAACACCACCTCGGTATGAAAATCACTGGCTGTGCTGTGTGCAGTCTGTGGCTGGTTGGCATTGTTGTAATACTCGCCATTGTAGCGTTGGGCAGTTGGCTGTTAGCTTGAGTAACGAAGATTTTTGGTGAGGTAAGTGATTTGTGAAAGGTATAGGTAAATGTTAGTGAGGGCCATTCTTTTGTAGGGATTTTTGAAAGTCAGATTGCGTTGCGCTAAAAATATTGTGTGTCAGTTTAAGCACAATCTTGTATAATTGTTCTAAGGGGACGTTTCATATGTCGACCCCTAGCCGAGGATACCTCACTGGAATCTTCTGACTTTTTTCTTGTAGTTTGTGTAATTAGTGTACATTTTGTTTACTGCTAGCACGTAATTGCGGAGAGAATCTCCTTTGTAGTTGTAGTCTTTCATTGTTGTACAGTAAAACAGTTGTGGCATGGATGTACATTTGCAACAAGTATTTCGCAGCTGCGCTTGCAATTAACTAGATATTATTTGCTATTTTAATGTGTTCTCTTATTTTTGCTCTTCAAATTGTGTTTTTCTGTGTTGTCGTGTGAAATATTGTGACAATAATGGCGTGTGAAAAACGTAATACTAGGCTCCAAAGTAAACCGAGAAATGACAGTGAAGACGAAAGCAGTGTGTTAGCCCCACCATGTAATGAATTAACTAATGTTCAAAGTGGTAATTTGGTAATAGTGCATAGGGAAATGGAGCGGGCTGCAAATAATGTTGTATGCAGTGAAACAATTAGTGAACAGGGAAGCATTATCGATCGATCGGTCGGCAACAGCTCGCGTTAGGAATCCGAAATGACAGGACACAATCTTGCAAATACTGTACATTCAGGTTTTGCGTCCTCACCGTTTTCTCAAATAAGTCAAGACACATTTTCTGCTTGTCAAAATGTGAATGTTGCCGGTGCAAATGCACTGCCGAAAAGCATAGAGGAACAGATTCCAGACACTAATACATTATTATTGCAATTAATGCAACAAATGAAACAAAATCAGAGACAAACACAGCAACAGTTAGACACAATGGCACAAATCTTCAAAAGTTAGACACAATGGAACAAAATCAGAGACAAACACAGCAAAAGCTTCAAAAGTTAGACACAATGGAACAACACGAGAAACAAACACAGCAACAGTTAGACACAATGGAAGGGGGACGTTTCAAGAGTACTAAATTTCAGGCATTACCTCTAACTACAGACAACACGGTCGCCAACGGCCTTCACTTAACGACCGAGAGCAGCGGCGTTTGCGTAGAGTTGCTAGCACACAAGAAACACTGTGTGATATAACCGCCGAAATCAGCGTGGGACGTATACGACGAACGTATCCGTTAAGACAGGGCAGCGAAATGTGACGATGTGACGTTAAAGGACTATGGCAGCAGGCGAAAGACGCGAGTACCTTTGCTAACAGCACGACGTCCCCAGCGCTTCTCCTATGCTCGTGATCATACTGGTTGGACCCTAGACGACTGTAAAACCGTGGTCCAGTCAGGTGAGAACCGATTTCAGTTGGTAAGAGCTGATGGTAGGGTTCCAGTGTGGCGCGATAGACCAAGGTTGTCAATAAGGAACTGTGCAAGCTGGTGGTGGCGCCATAATGGTGTGGACTGTGTTCACATGGAATGGACTGGATGCTCTGGTACAGCTGAACCGATCATTGACTTGAAATGGTTATGTTCGGCTACTTGGAGAACATCTGCAGCCATTTATGGACTTCATTTTCCCAAACAACGGTGGAAGTTTTATGAATCACAAACAATGTGCCATGTGATTGTGCCACAGTTGTTCGCGATTGTCTGAAGACCATTCTGGACAGTTAGAGCTAATGATTTGGCCATCCAGATCACCCGACGAGGCTCTCATGGAACTTTTATGGGACATAATCGGAAGTCAGTTCTTGCACAAGATACCGAATCGGGAACACATTCGCAATTATGGAAGGCTGTAGAGGCAGCATGGCTCGATAAGAGTTTTGTCACCTTAGTGTGCAGCCAATCAAATGGTTCAAATGACTCTGAGCACTATGGGACTTCTGAGGTCATCAGTCTCCTAGAACTTAGAACTACTTAAACCTAACTAATGTAAGGACATCACACACATCCATGCCCGAGGCAGGATTCGAACCTGCGACCGTAGCGGTCGCGAAGCTCCAGACTGTAGAGCCTAGAACCGCTCGGCCACTCTGGCCGGCTGCAGCCAATCAGTTGCACGTCAGAAGTGGGTTTCGACAGATATAAACTTGTCTTTCACAGGAGAAATAATATTAGAACCAATACGTCGAAGTCATACGTGCAGCAAAAGGAAAAATAAAAAATAAATTACATGCAGTGAAAATGTAAAATAAACTTACGTATCACATGTTGTGTGAAAAGAGAAACGAAGTCATAAGGCTTAGTCAAGAGCAAAATTATCCATATAAATGGTATAGCACAGCGACAAGGCTTAGTCAACAGTAAAAATGATCCATGTAAAATGTAAAGCAGCCGTGCATCATACACACATATAGATGTCTAACAGGACTGAAGGGACGAGCCAGCACAAAACTTATGCCCAGATGGCCCTCACATAAAAACAGGTGCCAACAAAAAAGACACCTCACGTGTTAATGAAATTACATTAAAATAAAATTACGAAAACAGTAACATAACAAAAACTTACGGAACATATAAACTTACGCAAAGAGTGAACACAACGATCACGCAAATTAGAGTAGGATAGTGACGGATTGCGCCTCTGGGAAAAATAACATCTCGAAACAGTGTTAAAAACCCGATTCAGCTGCTATGTCAATTTAAGGACCGTAAGCCATCGAAAAAGTTTCTGTGCTGCTTAAAAGCTGCAGTTAATCATTAAGAATAGAGCCTCTATAAGTGAAATTGTGCTTAAAAATCTGAAATTCCTCGAGTAAGTGCGATCTAAATTCCCTTCTCTTTCCTATACAAAATAACACTGTCTTTCAATTTAATAGTCGGCGGCGGTGACCGAGCGGTTCTAGCTGCTTCAGTCCGGAACCGTGCGACTGCTACGGTCGCAGGTTCGAATCCTACCTCGGGCATGGATGTGTGTGATGTCCTTAGGTTAGTTAGGTTTAAGTAGTTCTAAGTTATAGGGGACTGATGACCTCAGATGTTAAGTCCCATAGTACTCAGAGCCATTTGAACCATTTTTGTTTTCAATTTAATAGGGGTATGTGCACATTGTATGAGACGCACGGGATATGTAAGTTTATTTTATACACTCTTGGAAATTGAAATAAGAACACCGTGAATTCATTGTCCCAGGAAGAGGAAACTTTATTGACACATTCCTGGGGTCAGATACATCACATGATCACACTGACAGAACCACGAGCACATAGACACAGGCAACAGAGCATGCACAATGTCGGCACTAGTACAGTGTATATCCACCTTTCACAGCAAAGCAGGCTGCTATTCTCCCATGGAGACGATCGTAGAGATGCTGGATGTAGTCCTGTGGAACGGCTTGCCATGCCATTTCCACCTGGCGCCTCAGTTGGACCAGCGTTCGTGCTGGACGTGCAGACCGCGTGAGACGACGCTTCATCCAGTCCCAAACATGCTCAATGGGGGACAGATCTGCAGATCTTGCTGGCCAGGGTAGTTGACTTACACCTTCTAAAGCACGTTGGGTAGCACGGGATACATGCGGACGTGCATTGTCCTGTTGGAACAGCAAGTTCCCTTGCCGGTCTAGGAATGGTAGAACGATGGGTTCGATGACGGTTTGGATGTACCGTGCACTATTCAGTGTCCCCTCGACGATCACTAGAGGTGTACGGCCAGTGTAGGAGATCGCTCCCCACACCATGATGCCGGGTGTTGGCCCTGTGTGCCTCGGTCGTATGCAGTCCTGATTGTGGCGCTCACCTGCACGGCGCCAAACACGCATACGACCATCATTGGCACCAAGGCAGAAGCGACTCTCATCGCTGAAGACGACACGTCTCCATTCGTGCCTCCATTCAGGCCTGTCGCGACACCACTGGAGGCGGGGTGCACGATGTTGGGGCGTGAGCGGAAGACGGCCTAACGGTGTGCGGGACCGTAGCCCAGCTTCATGGAGACGGTTGCGAATGGTCCTCGCCGATACCCCAGGAGCAACAGTGTCCCTAATTTGCTGGGAAGTGGCGGTGCGGTCCCCTACGGCACTGCGTAGGATCCTACGGTCTTGGCGTGCATCCGTGCGTCGCTGCGGTCCGGTCCCAGGTCGACGGGCACGTGCACCTTCCGCCGACCACTGGCGACAACATCGATTTACTGTGGTGACCTCACGCCCCACGTGTTGAGCAATTCGGCGGTACGTCCACCCGGCCTCCCGCATGCCCACTATACGCCCTCGCTCAAAGTCCGTCAACTGCACATACGGTTCACGTCCACGCTGTCGCGGCATGCTACCAGTGTTAAAGACTGCGATGGAGCTCCGTATGCCACGGCAAACTGGCTGACACTGACGGCGGCGGGGCATAAATGCTGCGCAGCTAGTGCCATTCGACGGCCAACACCGCGGTTCCTGGTGTGTCCGCTGTGCCGTGCGTGTGATCATTGCTTGTACAGCCCTCTCGCAGTGTCCGGAGCAAGTGTGTTGGGTCTGACACACCGGTGTCAATGTGTTCTTTTTTCCATTTCCAGGAGTGTATTTCTACAGTGTATACTTTTTGATGTTTCCTATTGCTACACACATGACTTCCATGTAATGGTTGTGATATATCCTATTTTTAGGATTTTTTTACTTCTTCTGAGGAGGACAGGTTTATTCTGTATCCTTCGAAAAGTAAAGGGTTGAAAAAACTTTTGACGTGCAGCTGGTTGGCTGTATGTGTCCCGTTGGATCCATCCTTGGATAATCTGCAATAATCGATTACTGTATCAATGTCAGCACGCCCCGTTCACTACTCTGTGCATTGGTGTACGTATTACAGGTGTTTGTAGTGCCAAGTGCTGTAGCTTTACTGACGACTCTGCTTTCAGATATGGACTTAACTCTTATTACTACGTGAGACTGTTTGGAGGAGATCCCGAATCCCCCAAAAGATCTACATCATCGTGGCTCCATCTAGGCAACGTAAAAGTCGTCGCCTGTACGGACGGGAACGGGAATACGAGCAGTAAGTCGCTCCCATGGTCCACGTGTTCAAGAAACCAATCGATTCCAAAACAGCAGCTAGTCAGCTGCACAGCAGTCATTTGTTTGTGTTTCCGGAGACGCTGGTCAGCTTCCAACGAAATGTCTGAAATGAATCGACCGAGTCGCTAAATCCAACAGGTAGGGTCTCACGATATATGTGACGGCTGTGTAATTTCACTTTGTCGCCACATCCGAGCAGTGATTCGGGGACAACAGAGAGAAGCTCGTTAACTGGGGCAAATTCCAGGCCGAACTGACGAAAATGTTTATTGACAATCAGCAACAACAATTGAAGAACAAGACCCAACGTCCTGGGGAAACGACACTTTTTACATTAACGTTTACATTGACCAGCTTTCGATACCACTATGGTTATCTTCTTCATAACGACGTCACATAAATCACGTGAGGTTAACATTTTTAACAGACTTGAAAACCTATATAAAAATGATAGAAATGGCTCTAAGCATTATGGGACTTAACATCTGAGCTCATCAGTCCCCTAGACTTAGAACTACTTAAACCTAACTAACTTATGAACATCACACACATCCATGCCCGAGGCAGGATTCGAACCTGCGACAGTAGCAGCATTGCGGTTGCAGACTGAAGCGCCTAGAACTGCTCGGCCACAGCGGCCGTCCTGACCTATATAGTTAAATGGTAGAAAATATGGAATAAAGTTCTCGATGGAAACAGTAAAAATTGTTACGTAGTTACAGCTCGTTAAAAGAGTAGATATTTAACAAGATGTACCTGAGTAACAATTTTTGCTGTTTCCATGGAGGACTTTATTCCATATGTTCTACTACTTGACTTTCTCTCCTTAGTTCTTCATGTATGTTTACAATCTTAACCTGACGTAATTTATGTAACTTCTGAAGAAGATATTCTTTGTGATACCCAAACCTGGCCAATGCTTTTTGATGAAACTTATGGAACCAGTTGGCTGTATACTTTAAATATTGAAAATTTATTTACGGTTACTGCTGTCAGCCAAAAACGGTCGAACATGGAAAATAATTCGTGCAGTCGCAAATTTTTGTACACTTGTAGGAGGGAGTGTCTTGAAAAGCAGACTACATGTCCTGACCGGGTGGGTTATGAGTGTAGGAATGGGCTTGCGTTTGACGGTCACTTTTGTACGTTCTTCACGAATATCTCGAAAACTACGGCCTCTAGCGAAAACTAACAAGAGCACAAACTAAAGTACGTAAATATCCTACAGGAAAGGCCTCTTTTTTTTAGGACTAATAGTTTGTGCGTATGGAACGAGAGAACATGAAAATCTCTCGCGTGGTTTCTGAAAGGCAGACATAACATTGCGGATAGCATAAGGCGACATCTGTGAAGGCACACGAAGCACGCTGTATAGAGACTTTTTAATCATAAATTATAAACGAAATGGTAAAATAAACGTTTTTTTTCACCTAAAAAAAAGCAATCTTTTTCACGCCCTGTGATGATGAGAGGTTTAACGGAAGAACAACGTGATTCAATTTTGTATAAAAGACAATTGATAAGCTTTATTGCAGAATACGAAAAATAGTTTCACGTTATTTCTTGACTCAAATTGTAGTGAAGATATCCGGCACTGATCCTAGCAGACAGAGATAACAGGTGGGCACTGGTGTAAGTAGATTTACATAACTGGCTGGTGCTCAGTGTGTTAATTTACTAACGTCTTTTTTTAGTTTTTATTTTTATTTTATTTTATTTTTATACAAATCAACGAAACTTACATTCTGAGTAGCCCTCCTAAATATACGTAAAAAGACCGCTATTGAGTGGGAAGGGTAATTTCAGGCAATTTTATGTATTTCATGAAAGTGTCTGCCATATTCCGTTAAAAGCAATCGTTATTACGTAGAATTTAGGGCAGTTGTTCCCAACCTGGGGGTAATTACCCCTTGAGGGGTAAAATGAAATTTTCTGAGCGTAAAAACTAAACGATTCGATTCTGTTTCAGTCACAAAACTAAATTATTTTTCATAGTTTTGTAAGACTTTTATTAGTGATTATATAAGTCATCAGTAATTACTTTTTCTCAGTCACTAGCATTAATGCGGTGGAGGTTACAGGTTCCTCACATGGTGCACCCACTACATACATGTGTTCTGATTTGTTCCGTGCATCGCTGATGATAAAAGTGAGACATGTACGTATCATATGCTAAATATCTCAAGAAAATGTCTTCTTCCAGTTGTAGACAGTACCTGCAGTGGTCCAGTGGTGCTTCAGTACTCGCTTCGAAACAGGAAAATGAATTAATTGACAGCACGACGCAGCACTAACTACGTAAGGGCTACTACAGTGTTTACACATTTTATATTATTATTATTATTATTATTAGAGTGGTTAGAGATAAAGCATTAACAGCCTGAAGTCTTCCAATTTCTGCCAGTTCAGAAGTAAGGAGTGAAGCAATAAAGTGATTTACGAACAGTAAGTACAGTGCACACATCTCAACTTGTTTGATTTTAAATAGAGTTACAATCTGCGTGTCAAGCAAGTGCCGCAATATTGAGGAGTAATGCAGCGGAAGTATGTTTTTTAACAAGTGTCTACCCTCATTGTGGATAGTTAGCTTTGTTTTCTGAGGAGGAGTTACGATGCGCCACGAAATACTTGGTCATTCATTCTAACACACGCACACACGCACTCACTCTCACTCTGTCAGTCTCTCTCTTTCTCTCTCTCTCTCTCTCTCTCTCTCTCTCTCTCTCTCTCTCTCTCTCTCTCTCACACACACGCACAAACACACATACACAAACTAAATATTATTCATCTTTCATCATTTTAAAAATAAAAGTGTTCCCAGGGAAGTCCTTCATTCTACAGTTTACTTAGATGCCAAAGTTGGCGACAATGCGGCAGAAGGGGGTGGCAACAGATGGCAGGAGGCGAGGCTGCAGCTAATATCTGACTGCACTCGGGGATAATGGTCTAAGCAAGATTGGGATCCACTGATTTAGAGTTTGAGAAACGGAGCAGACGATTTGGATTAGAGCACAATAGAATTTGGATTTATGAAAAGAGCGGCGATTCAGTAGAATTATACTGCAGTCTCTCTCTCTTCCCCCCTCACTCTCTTTCTGTGTGCGTATTTGTGAACATGAGTGTGCTTTTACATGGGGGAAGAGTGTTTACTTGGGGTGAAAAGGGCCACAACACACGCCTGCCTGTGTCTCAGAGGCAAATGATAGGGGAACCTGTTGTGGTACGTTAGCAGATCGTGTACTAAGTCAAATAAGGATTGCAACTGTAAAATAGTTGTCAAACAATTATCATACCGAAAAATTTCATTTTATAACAGCTGCGTGATTGTAGTAACAATATTTCACAACAGAAAGCTCACAGTTGGGCGAGCTCGATGCCATATGATCGTCAACTCCAAACAGCATCTGCGAGGTAGCGATGAAGTAGGGCTATTCCCGTACGGCACTTTCACGAGTGTACTGTGAATGTCAGGAATACGGCAAAACATCAAATCTGTGACATCACTGCGGCCGGAAAAAGATTCTGCAAGAACGGGATCAATGACGACTGAAGAAAATTGTTCAATGTGATAGAAGTGCAACCCTTTTGCAGATAGCAGCAGGTATCAATGCTGGGCTATCAACAAGTTCAAAAATGGTTCAAATGGCTCGAAGCACTATGGGACTTAACATCTGAGGTCATCAGTCCGCTAGGCTTAAAACTACTTAAACCTAACTAACCTAAGGCCATCCCACACATCCATGCCCAAGGCAGGATTCGAACCTGTCACCGTAGTAGCAGTACGGTTCCGGACTGAAGCATCTAGAACCGCTAGGCCACAACGGCCGGCTCCATAAACAAGTGTCTGCATGCGAACCATTCAACGAAACATCATCTATGTAGGCATTCGTAGCCGAAAGCCCTTGATGACTGCACGACATGAAGCTTTACGCCTCGTCTGGGTCCGTCAGCACCGACACTGGAGTGTTGATGACTGGAAAAATGTTGCCTGGTCAGACGACTCTCGTTTCAAATTGTATCGAGCAGATGGACGTGTACGGGTATGGAGACAACCTCATGAACCTATGGATCCTGCATGTCAGCAGGGGCTGTTTAAGCTGGTGGAGGCTCTGTAATGGTGTGGGGCGCGTGTAGTTGGAGTGATATGGGACCCATGATATGTCTAGATACGACTCTGACAATTGCCACGCACGTAAGCATCCTGTCTGGTCACCTGCATCCATTTATGTCCATACAGCGTTCCGACGGGCTTGGGCATTTCCAGCAGGATAATGCGACACCCCACACGTCGGAGTGGCTACAGACAGGTTCCAGGAACACTCTTCCGAGTTTAAACACATCCGCTGGCCACCAAGCTCACCGGACATCAACATTATTGAGCATATCTGAAATGCCTTGCAACGTCCTGTTCAGAAGATACGGCGGCGCGGTTCTTTCCGTTCCTTTACGATGAACCTGCACCTACCGGTGAAAATTGTTTCAGCAGATCATCAGTAGGAAAGCCGAGTGAAACCTACTGTACTTCGACGTGAACCTGGCTGCAATTAAAGTCACTAATTTACGTTTCAGGAGAAAGTTTCCACACGAAATAGAAGGTTGGAAATTTTGTCCTCAATTAATATATTCTTAAACTTAGGTGAACAAGTATCACTGCCAAGCCCGTGATAGTCTTAACACAGTCACTCACAATCCCTTTCACTCACGTTAGCAAGTTTATGGTGTTGCACTTCCCGAAAACGTAATAGCTACAAAAATATGGATTGTTTTTGATTGAGTCGGTCGGTACCTAATGCAGTCACAGTTTTTAGCCACCGACCTGCTCAATACGCCACGCAGAATATATGTCTTTTCTCGTCACAAAATTCACTTGGAAATTCCGAAATTTCTACACACTCATCGGTATAATTATGCCGTCACTTTACAACACTTTTGAGGTAAGAAACACTGCTAGATCCAGCAACGTATCATTTCCATCGGAACTACTACTATACACGCCCAAACTGTTCCATGAATAGGCTCCTACTCCTCTCTAGAATACACTCAGTTTTCTCTACCAGCCGGGGAAGGAGCGCGAAGATTATTGCTTTACCATTGGTCAGTCAACAGCCAATAGCAAAACAACATTCTCCCCCGTCAATCCGCTCTTTTCACAAATAACCAATTGCAAAATAGTGTCGGCCGGTGTTCTAGGCGCTACGGTGGAACCGCGCGACCGCTACGGTCGCAGGTTCGTATCCTGCCTCGGGCATAGATGTACGTGCTGTCCTTAGGTTAGATAGGATTAAGTAGTTCTAAGTTCTAGGGGACTGATGACCTTAGAAGTTGAGTCCCATAGTGCTCAGAGCCATTTTTTTGCAAAATAGTAAACCTAACGACTGCACTTTTTACCGAAGTAATTATCTAATATGCTGAAGTTTTGCTTATGCATTAATTTATTTACTATTGTTAATTATACCTGAATTAACTTTCCCTTTACCAAAAACTTACTTTACAAATATATTCTACAAAAATCCCCTTTGTTCATATCCATACTTCTTCGAAATGTTCCCTCCTACTACACAACTCGTTTAACAATTATCTTCATATTAACCTTAAACCACACTCACGCATCATTCATACTGCTAAAACATATTTATAACATTTTACATACACAAAAAGACATAATAACACTTTATGAAAGTACTAGAACAGTTTATGAGAAACATTCTATTACTTTAGTGCACTCTAGTGGGCGCAATCGAAACTAAAATCACAGTCCCCCTATCGAATATTGTCCTCTATCGGCTGATACATAAACTACGTGCTCGCCCAGTCTCGCGTCACCATCTGTCACTATCCAGCTCTGAGACACATCTCCCACTTAACCGCCTCCAAGGCAGGATCTGTATACGGCGCTACGCCTCAAAGAGATCTCCACCCCCTCGTACTCTTACGGATTTATGGACAGCGCTGCAGGATTCATGGTGTCTGTTCCCTCCAGCAGAGTCCATGCCACGTCGTGTTGCGGCACTTCTGGGTGCTCGCGGGGCCCTACACGATGTTAGACAGGCGTACCAGTTTCTTGGTTCTTCAGTGTAAGTTATAGAAATTTAGGAATGGACATTTGCCGTGAGGACGCTTAGGAGGTATCAGGTCCTGGAGCCGTTTCGACGTGACGTCACGTCACGTCACTAGCGGAAGAGAGACGAGAAGCCGCGAAGCCGGCGGCGCCGCGGAGGCGCAGGCTAAAACGGAGAGGCCTCCAGTGTCCGGCAGGCAGCGGGTACGCGGATGTGGCGGTGGGCCCCGCCCGTGCTGTTTGTCGTCCAGTCGGCCGCGAAAGATTCGTGTGCGGGCGTGGCCGGCAGGACGCCTGCCCCCGCAGTCCGTATATAAGGCCCGCCGCGGTCACGGACGGACACAGGTCTCTCGTCAGCGAGCAGAGGAACAACACGAGCACTAACCATGAAGGTGAGTCCACGTCTCGATGGAGCCAGAACCTATCTGTATTGCTGCTCATTAAACTCGCAACACGGAGAATCTTACTTACAGTACGTACACAGCATAGAGGAAAGAAACCGGGGTCAACATCGTTGGCGATTTTGGGTGTACGGGACTGATAGAATACGCAAGTGAAAGACAGAGACAGGTATAGCGAGAGGCATTTCCGTGTGTATGATAAATCCCTTCCCGAGAAAATTTCCTCCCTTCATACCTCATCTGTCTAACCATAGATGATGTGTCACTGATCTCATTTCAACTAAGACTACAGTACACGCGAGATGCCTAGTTTCTTCCAGCTCCCGAGAGGAATGCGTAGGTTCTGAATAATGTCCATCAAGCTGCAGTCTTCTCCAGTTGCTGTCCCCTAAGCAAAAAACAGCACATAGGCCGTCAATTCGTTATCTTGAAGCTGTAATAAACAGCGAGGAACTGGTATTGTATTGTCAATTAAGTTCTTAACCAGAACCGACATGTCTGTCATCCGAAACTGCCGATCCAACTGAGGTGCGACCCGAAGATCTCCGAAGTGCTTCGTCTGCCTTTTAGTCTAGCAATTGTTTATTATGCTACTGGTAATTAACACTTTTGAAATAAGGGAATGATAGCCTGCTATTGAGAGATGCTTTTATGTAAAGGGCAAGTAATTTCACTGTTTAGGTTTCCTAATACTAACAACAGAAGTTGAACATTTTGGCGCGCATCTGCCGAATGCAGCAGCTAATCGCGGAGAAGAATCGCAATTTACGCAGTCTTTCTCACGATACTCGTACCGAATAAACCATCAGCGACCGGTACCTTACACCACATTACTTCATCTTCCCACTGCTGCCTTCTTTACTGCTCTAACAAGAGCCTCTTGTAGCTGAATATGATGGTTGTAAAGCCAGGAACGTTACAAGAGGTACGTCATTCCATGTTGCTCTACGCCAGAGGTCAACAATCGTAATGGCTGGAAGAGTGAATGGTGTGCCTGTCACTTGGCAACCCACGACCAGATGCTTTCCAGTGAGTGAGAGATTTGGCGAAAGTGCTAGCCAGGACAACACTGGAACACCCTCTGTATCGAGGCTGTTGAGGACAGCGCGGGTAACACGAGGTCATGCGTTATTTTGTTGAATGTTATGTCGTGGAGACCTCACTCGTGCGAAACTCAGCTTATCCTTTTATCATATGATATCCCACATACCATAGATGGAGCGCAACAGGCAGATGCCATATTCCTAGATTTCCGGAAAGCGTTTGACATGGCGCCCCTTTGCAGGCTGGTTTAGGTTCCCAGATATATGAGTGACTAGAAGACTTCTAGTAATGGAACCCAGTACGTCGTCCTCGACGGCGAGATCTCATCAGAGACAGGGGTAACGTCAGGAGTGCCCAGGGGAAATATGATAGGACCGTTCTCTATATACGGAAACGATATCTGTGAAACAGATACAGCTAACATAAAATAATTCATTATCAACGATTGTGAGAATCTGATTCGCAAAGTCAGCACTTTGTTGCACAGATTGGACTGGTGGCTTTGGATTTTGCTGCAAACATGTGTAGCCTCTGTATCTGTATTTTCCGGGTGCTGGGACGCTTGAAACCAGTCACGGCTGCAGTTCTTTGGACGGATTTCCTTGAAAGTCGCTGAGTAATTCCAGAAACTGTGGCGACAATTTCGTGAGTAACTTTAATTTGCCTGGGACGAACGTTCGCTGCTACATCATCCACCATGCTGCCTGTCCGTTGGAATCTGGCGAAGACCCTGAGAATGGTTTTCGCATTGTGTCCTTTTGGAACATTAAATCGTGTTTGAAAACTGCCGTAGGACCGTGTTCTAACTTTTGGTATTCCAGTTCCAGAAAAAACAAATTATTCAATGGAACTCATGATTTCAACATCTTCCTTCGGTGCGTGTAATCATCTGCGTTTCAGCTGTGGAACTGATTGCTTTGAGCTACGGTGCACGATTTATACTCGTACGCACTCCGTATTGCGATTACAACACCATTTGTTAGCAGCCTTTCGACCTATTTGGAAGCTTCTGTATACCTTCTGTATAACATTCTTACAGCTTTCAGAATAAATATACCGTTGCACTCGTCTATCCACCTAAGTTTTGAATCAGGGACTCCTTCGCTGGACACCCCGTACATTTTCAGTAAGGTATAACGAGAGATGAGTACTTCTGCGTTTTGGACCGAAGGAACTACCAAGCAGTAATAATGATATTGCTGTTCAAGAGCTGCAGAAGAGTGTATAGAGAAAGACATTGCATAGCTTTCCCTAGGAAGATCAGAATTCCAATGGGAAAAGTTTTGGGTGAAGGAGAGATGTTTATTAGCTTCAATAAAGGTATGAAAATGTTCTCCACAGAATCGACGGAGAAAGAAATGTACGGAATACACTGCCTGGAAGAAGGGTTTGGATGGTAGGACATGTCTTAAGACATCAAGGAGTAACTTACATGGTACTAGAGGGAACTGACACTAAACAGAAAGGCAGTGATTAGAATATATCCAACAATTATTTGAGTGCTTTGGGTGTAAATGCTACTCTGAGATGACGATGTTGGTACAGGAGAGGACGTCATGATAGGCTGAATGAAAACATTCAGAAGTCTGGTGCGGTCAGCCATAGGAAGGGGCCTGCCTCTTTCTGCAGACGATCCATCCGCCTTTGGCCTACACGATGGCCGGATTTTGCGCCACTATGCGGTTTCTGCAACTTTTAACATTGTCAGTTTTCTCTTCATTATTTTTCCCCCTTTGTGTGTGTGGGAATGTGTTATTCATTAGATCATTGACATACACTGTGGCCCCTTTTTGAGCCTTTTTGTACGTTTCCTGCAACTGTATTTAAATCTTTGCATTGTCAATCTCCTGGACACCCGTGTACCACTATTACCGACGCAATATAGTAAAAAAAAACTTTTCTTTGCTCATTTCACAGGCAAGTGTTCTGTTGCATGAGCTACCCTTTCTTCTAGGAGTGTTAGTCCTACAATTTCCGCAGGAGAACTTTTGTGAAGTTTGAACGGGAGGAGATGAGGTAATGGCGAAAGTTAAGCTGTGAGGGGCGGGGGTTTGAGTCGGTCTTGGGCAGCTGATTCGGTAGAGCACTTGCCCGTTAAAGGCAAAGCCCCGATTTCGAGTCTCGGTTCGGTACACAGTTTTAACTCGCGAGTGAGTGCCACTTTCACTGCTAAGGTTAGCAACACTGTTATTGACGAATTTTTTTCATGAGTGAGTGACTGATGACCTCGCAGTTTCATTTTATTTATTTAACCTTACCTGATTAATGCCATGAGTCCCTCTCTTACATCGGACCAGGGTTTCACACAAACAGTGCCTGTTTACATCAGGTCTCCTAAAAACTAACAATCATGATATGACAAATGGTATTAAAATGAAACTTCCTGGCAGATTAAAACTGTGTGCCCGACCAAGACTCGAACTCGGGACCTTTGCCTTTTGAGTCCCGAGTTCGAGTCTCGGTCGGGCACACAGTTTTAATCTGCCAGGAAGTTTGATATCAGCGCACACTCCGCTGCAGAGTGAAAATCTCATTCTGGGTATTAAAATGATTTGAGTGTCTGTGAGTAAATAATACGGACTATGATTTAGTAAAGTTAATACTGGATGTACTTATACTACTGTAGCTGCTGCCACTAATTGTAATAATAGGAATAATAATGAAGATAAAATGTTATAATGACAATAATAAAATATTGATAATGACACATATAAAAAGAATTTATAGGGTCACAAGGTAAAAGTTTTCTGATATAGCGAGTTGTCGCGAAAGGAAATTTATGAGTGGGAAAAGTGGCAGATCTGCTTGGACATTGCAGTTACGTGCTCAGTCCAATTTACATTTTCATCTATTTTTATGCTTAGACTCTTTGCTAAAAGAGAGAAGTTGATATTTGTCCAATTTAGGGTTAAATATAGTAGGGATTCCCAACAGTTCAGGCTAATGAGCCTTGAATTACCAACCGGTACCACTTGGGTTTTGGATGGATTGAACTCTAACGTTGCATCCTGTATCTATTTTGATAGTGATATCAGATCGTTATTGAGATTATTGACACCTTTCTTCAAGTTTATTGGTTTTGTCCTTAGATACATCAGTGTGCCTGTGGTCTAGTTTGGTTCCTTTAATAGTGTACAACCAACCAAACAGCGACAACAAAATGGTATGCTTTCTAGCTGACTACTTTTCCTGGTAGACAGTCTGTTGGCGGTCAAATGTGTTTATCTGGAATGCAGAAGGGTCTGTAGGGAGAAGAGCTCGCTCCTGCCAAAGCGCTGATGCTGGGCCAGCGGGTGCAGCCCTCAGTAAGCAGCGTTTTCCTGTCTGCAGGTGGCTATCGTCCTGGCTTGCGTGCTGGCGGTCTGCAGCGCCGGATTCGTGGCGGGCCCCGCCGCGCTGGTGCGCACGCCAAGCTTCGACTCGGCCATCATCCAGTCTGACCGGCTGGGCGGCAACTTCGCCTACAGCACGGTCGAGGGCCACGCGTACGCCGCCGTCAGCCCCGTGGTGCAGAACGTGGTGCACCCCGTCGCCGTCTCGTACTCCGCTCACCACGTGCCCATTGGACACGCCATCATCGGTCGTTAAAGGCTACCTTCACGGTGTCTCGATGTCCTCTTCTCTGATCTGTCTCCGATGAACTCTTTCCTTCTGTCTTTTCTTCTATTTATATAGAACATCTGTCAATAAAAAATTCTTCATCAGTAATGTTCGTCTACATTTAATAATAACACCTCAGTTTGTATTAACAATCTTGTTTATACAACTTGTACTGTGTCCATCACTGTTAAGAACAATGACGTTCGTTGAGTCCCATTTTTAATTTAACTGGCAGCTGAAAAACGATTGGAAGACCAGGCCTGAAAATCAGTTACAATAACTCTTAGATGATGTATGTCACTATGGCTATTCCTTATATACACGAATGACATTCCCCTTACCATCTGTCAGGCAGAATTGGTTCGTTCTGCAGGGGATATTGTTGTTGTCGTCTTCAGTCCTGAGACTGGTTTGATGCAGCTCTTCATGCTAATCTATCCTGTGCAAGCTCCTTCATCTCCCAGTACCTACTGCAACCTACATCCTTCTGAATCTGCTTAGTGTATTCATCTCTTGGTCTCCCTCTACGATTTTTACCCTCTACGCTGCCCTCCAATGCTAAATTTGTGATCCCTTGATGCCTCAGGACATGTCCTACCAACCGATCCCTTCTTCTAGTCAAGTTGTGCCACAAATTCCTCTTTTCCCCAATATTACTCAATACCTCCTCATTACTTACGTGATCTAACCACCTAATCTTCAACATTCTTCTGTAGCACCACATATCTAAAGCTTTTATTCTCTTCTTGCCCAAACTATGTATTGTCCATGTTTCATTTCCATACATGGCTACACTCCATACAAATACTTTCAGAAACGATTTCCTGACACTTAAATCTATATTCGATGTTAACAAATTTCTTTTCTTCAGAAACGCTTTCCTTGCCATTGCCAGTCTACATTTTATATCTTCTCTACTTCGACCATCATCAGTTATTTTGCTCCCCAAATAGCAAAACTCCTTTACTACTTTAAGTGTCTCTTGCTAGTGCTATAATAAATCTCTTTACAGAGAAAGCAACAGATGGAACTGTTAATCATGTTTTTCAAAGAATTATCATGTGGGTATTTGAAAATTCTGTGAAAGCACACTGTATTCAGTTCTGTACAACAAACAGAGTCATAGCAACAACTGATATAGAAGATGAACAGGTATCAGTAAACAGGGCAGAGTGCTCCAAATTTCTGGCCGTAAATATTGATGAAAACTTAAACTGGTAGAAGCATACTTCTGCGGTGCTCAAACAACTAAGTTCAGCTACTTTTGCTCTATGTATAATTGCTGGTCTCAGGAACAAACTAATGGATTTCCTAATATATTTTGCAATTTTTCAACTCAGTAATTATGGAATAATTTTGTGGGGTAACTCTTCACATATGAAGTAAGTATTGCGTCACAAAAAGAAACAGTGAGAGTAATACCTGGCGTTCTCCTGCAGTCAACTTGTAGGCATCTTTTCAAGCACTTACACATTTTCACTCAATTTGTGTGTGTGTGTGTGTGTGTGTGTGTGTGTGTGTGTGTTTGTGTGTGTACGCGTGTGTAACGTCATCAAGTGAACACTCGCCTACATACAGTTAAAAAGACTGGTGTGCAACAAGTGGACAGCCTACCGCCCATGTAATTCAAACGGGTTCTGAAGAAAGTCATAAGAGAATGGCGCCCGGAACTGGCCAACAGATACAATGACATAAATCCAGGAAAAAGCATGAGGGAAGAAGTAGAAATCGACTGTTTGGGACTCGCTGATGACTTGGCCATACAAACATTGACACAGCTTGCACCCAGATCGAAATCCTGAACAAATGTGCAGGAAAAAAAACGAATTGCAGATCTCCTTCGAAAACACAGAGTTCATGACCAACGCAAGTGCTAAAATCCTTAACAATCAACTTGGCTGCAACAAATGGGATCCAAAATTTAAGTACCTTGGTGGAATCATTTCAGAGAAAATCATAGAAAGAGAGACAAATGAGACTTCTAATTGTTAAATGGGAAACAGCATACAGGACTACCTTTAAACTCTATAATAAAAGAAATATTGGCGTAAATGTCAAAATCCGTCACTACACTACTGTTACTACACTACACTACACTACACTACTGGAACTTCACGCTGCAGACGTACTCACAACAGAGCACAGAGGTCTACTCAACACACTGAAGCTCAGAGAACGCCCAATTATCAGAGAGGCAGTAGGACGTAGCATGAACGACGACGGTTGGTGCAAGATCAGCAGCAACACCGATTTTTATCAACAGATTGAACCTCTGAGTAACGTCAGGTGGAGGCGACGCCTAAGGATCTACGGCCATCTATAACGCAGGCACTCAGACTGCTAAAGACGGTACTAATGTACCGTGAGGAATTTATCCCAAACCAGCTATGTTGTAACCTCGGTATATTTAATCTTGTGAAGTGAAACTGGAGTAAATTGAGCTGCCATTCTTCATAACTTGTGTGTCTGTGTTGTAATCACGGTCAATTCAAGTGATGTAATCACGAAAACGCAATCTGATAAAATGAGTTGCCAAAACTGATACAGTATTTTAAATTAACTTCCCTGTGAAACTACACTCCTGGAAATTGAAATAAGAACACCGTGAATTCATTGTCCCAGGAAGGGGAAACTTTATTGACACATTCCTGGGGTCAGATACATCACATGATCACACTGACAGAACCACGAGCACATAGACACAGGCAACAGAGCATGCACAATGTCGGCACTAGAACCGTGTATATCCACCTTTCGCAGCAACGGAGGCTGCTATTCTCCCATGGAGACGATCGTAGAGATGCTGGATGTAGTCCTGTGGAACGGCTTGCCATGCCATTTCCACCTGGCGCCTCAGTTGGACCAGCGTTCGTGCTGGACGTGCAGACCGCGTGAGACGACGCTTCATCCAGTCCCAAACATGCTCAATGGGGGACAGATCCGCAGATCTTGCTGGCCAGGGTAGTTGACTTACACCTTCTAAAGCACGTTGGGTAGCACGGGATACATGCGGACGTGCATTGTCCTGTTGGAACAGCAAGTTCCCTTGCCGGTCTAGGAATGGTAGAACGATGGGTTCGGTGACGGTTTGGATGTACCGTGCACTATTCAGTGTCCCCTCGACGATCACCAGAGGTGTGCGGCCAGTGTAGGAGATCGCTCCCCACACCATGATGCCGGGTGTTGGCCCTGTGTGCCTCGGTCGTATGCAGTCTGATTGTGGCGCTCACCTGCACGGCGCCAAACACGCATACGACCATCATTGGCACCAAGGCAGAAGCGACTCTCATCGCTGAAGACGACACGTCTCCATTCGTCCCTCCATTCACGCCTGTCGCGACACCACTGGAGGCGGGCTGCACGATGTTGGGGCGTGAGCGGAAGACGGCCTAACGGTGTGCGGGACCGTAGCCCAGCTTCATGGAGACGGTTGCGAATGGTCCTCGCCGATACCCCAGGAGCAACAGTGTCCCTAATTTGCTGGGAAGTGGCGGTGCGGTCCCCTACGGCACTGCGTAGGATCCTACTGTCTTGGCGTGCGTTCGTGCGTCGCTGCGGTCCGGTCCCAGGTCGACGGGCACGTGCACCTTCCGCCGACCACTGGCGACAACATCGATGTACTGTGGAGACCTCACGCCCCACGTGTTGAGCAATTCGGCGGTACGTCCACCCGGCCTCCCGCTTGCCCACTATACGCCCTCGCTGAAAGTCCGTCAACTGCACATACGGTTCACGTCCACGCTGTCGCGGCATGCTACCAGTGTTAAAGACTGCGATGGAGCTCCGTATGCCACGGCAAACTGGCTGACACTGACGGCGGCGGTGCACAAATGCTGCGCAGCTAGCGCCATTCGACGGCCAACACCGCGGTTCCTGGTGTGTCCGCTGTGCCGTGCGTGTGATCATTGCTTGTACAGCCCTCTCGCAGTGTCCGGAGCAAGTATGGTGGGTCTGACACACCGGTGTCAATGTGTTCTTTTTTCCATTTCCAGGAGTGTACATACTGCTCGGGAACGAGCAGTGCTACAATGCGTGACGTCGCAATACGTAACTTGCAACTGCAACACAAAATATTCTGTACATCACTAATCAAATTTTGAAAGAATAAATCACCAAAACATTATGACTCCTGCTTTGGAACGAAACACATCAGCTGATTCTGCATATCAGGAATCCGACAGTTTGTTGGTAGGTTTTTGGAGGTATGTGGCATTGGATGTCTACACACAGGTCACGTAATTCGCGTAAATAACGGGCCGCTGATATGCGTACGTGGTGATGGCGTCCCATAGTGACCCAGATAGGTCCCACAGAATTCACATCAGCAGAATGTGGTCTCCGAGACATCAACGTGAGTTCACTATAATGCTCCTCAAACCACTGTAGCAGGGTTCTGGCTCCGATACATGGACAATTATACTGCTGAAAGGTAACATAGCCTTACGGGACGGTGTCAAGCATCAAAGCATGCACCTGTTTCGCAACTGCGGGCGTGTCTTCGACTACTACCACAGGTCCCATGCAAGTGCCGGAGAATGTCTCCCGTAGCATAATACTGCTCTCACCAGCCTGTGTCTGTGACGCGCTGCACGTTTCGAGCCGTCTTTCACCTTGATGACGGCGTTTGTGGAGACGACCAACGACGTGGTGTAGCAAAAATGTGATTCATTCAAAGAGCCGACACGTTTCCATTGATCGACGGTCGAATCCTGATGGTCCCGTGGCCATTGCAGTCCTAATTAACGATGTCGTTGGTCAACATGTGAACATGTAGGGATTGTCTGCTGCAGAGATCCATGTTCAACAGTGTACGATGAACAGTGTGCTCTGAAACACATGTGCGTGCACCAGCGTTGTGTTCTTTCGGCAGAGATGCCACAGATTACCATTCATCCTACTTTATAGAGCAGACAAGCCTCCGAACTCCACGTTCTGTGAAGAGTCTTGGGCGTCCAAAAGTTAGCCATTAGTGGTAGTTTGACTGTCCCTCTACCTCTTTTCGTAGACGCTCACGACAATAGCGCTCGAACATTCGACCAGCTTGGCGGTTTTCGAGATACTCGTTCACAGCTTCTGCGTAATAATTATATGGCTTTTGTGACACTAGCTTATCTGAATGGATTTCCCCATTAGGAGCCCACATCTTTGCTAGGGTGATCTCCCGTCCGTGTCAGCTCCGCTTACATAATTCTGTTACCGCGTAACAGTCTATAACGCCACCAGGCTGCGTCCAACGTCGCGATGGGCAGTGGTAATATTGTTTTGTAATACCAAAATCTGGTTCTTGTATTCTGCTGTCATGTTCCGTCCAAATGGTACTTATTGTCCTACACGAATATTCAATTCCTATCAGTAGCTTTTGAAGTAATTCTTACAGAAGATACAAAATAACATTTTATTGCTCATTTTGGTACATAGTCATAATATGGATTGAAGTGGTCACATCCCAGATGTGTGCCAACAGCGATTTATGGTTTCTTATTATGTTACCAGTAAGATTTCTGTAGCATACTACGTCTATGTTACATTTTCGTTGCTTCAGTGTAATGTGGATGGTAAAATTTGTTTTATGTCGGAATCAGTCATTTGATAAGCCTCTGTAACTAGAATGAAATTTTCACTCTACAGCGGAGTGTGCGCTGGTGTGAAACTTCGTGGCAGATTAAAACTGTATACCGGACCGAGACTCGAACTCGGAACCTTTGCCTTTCGCGGGCAAGTGCTCTACCGACTTAGTTACCTAAGCACGACTCACGCCCCGTCTTCACAGCTTGCCCGCGAAAGGTGTGGTGTCACCGCCAGACACCACACTTGCTAGGTGGTAGCCTTTAAATCGGCCGCGGTCCGGTAGTATACGTCGGACCCGCGTGTCGCCACTATCAGTGATTGCAGACCGAGCGCCGCCACACGGCAGGTCTACAGAGACTTCTAGCACTCGCCCCATTTGTACAGCCGACTTTGTACTTCGTACATAGAGGAACAGTTCGGAGGCGATGATTGATTCTATCAGAATGAGAATGCGCGATGTGATGCCATCCCTGAACCCAAGGGAACATCTTTGGGATGAGTTAGAACGCCCGCTTCGCTCCAGACACCAGCGCCCAATGTCATACATTCTCTGGTTTGGGATCTTGAGGAAGAACGGGCTGCATTCCATCACAGATATTCAAGCACCTCATTCAAAGTGTCCCCATCAGAGTAGAAGCCGTCACACAGGCGAAGGGTGGACACACCCCGTAGTAATGTACGGCAATAGGTGTCCCGACAGTGTACTGGGCAGCAGCACGTCTCACACGACGCTGTCACAGCTTCACTTCCACCAATAATTCATCTCCCACCTTCCAAACTCCACAGAAGTTCCCCTGCATATCTTGGTAGATTAGCATAGCTGGAAGAATGTATATATCACAGGAGTCGCGTCGCCAGAGCCTAGGCAGTTGTTACAGAATCACTCTTTCACGCTGCGTCGAAATTCTTAAAATTCCTGGCAGATTTAAACCGTTTGCTACAGGGCGACCAGAACCTGGGATCTGGCTTTTCGCGGTCTGACTATCTCACATGAAAGGGTAGGTCTTTGATTCCTGTTTCATACCACAGCTTTAATGTACCAAGACATTTATGCACGGGAAAGGCATATGGGTTTTATCGCTCAGGAAGTTTCAACACCTCTCTGTCGTGTTTCACAAATACGCTGTACGCTGCAGTGAGCAGGTGTGCATCAGCTAAGAGTTCAAATATCCCCTACGTCTATAGTAATACAGCGTTACCGCTCAGTATTAAGACCTGAATTAATATCTGTCGGACAGAAACTTCATCATAACGATCTACGAAATTACACTTAATGACAATCATTATCTTCAGATTTCCAGAATCAGATTTTCACTCTGCAGCGGAGTGTAGGAGAAGATTGATGGGGTGGGAAGGGACTGACAGTGAGAGGGGGAGGAGGATATGGATAGGAAGAGGGCAGGAGGAGATGAACAAAGAAGGAAGAAAGCGAATGGGGGAGGAGAAGATGGAGGAGATGGACAGAGAGTGGGAGATGTGGATGACAGATGGAGGTGGAGGAGGGGATAGAGAGAGAAGGAAGTAGGAGGCTTGAAAGTTATCCAGGCGTGGGACGCCAAAATGAAAGTTAACACGTGGGGTCACCATATAAATTGATTGAGAAGGTATGCAAAATTTAATTTATTAACAACAGAAAAAAATTATAGTTATTGATTGAATACTATAAACAACTAATGTGGATAACACAATCTGAATTGAGCTGACACTGAGCAGACTTTGATTGATAATCTAGAGAAGTTTCTCAATATAGGTGCAGCTGAGAGCAAGTGGCGATTGAGATCTGTACATTCTTACAAGGCTCGAGCAGCAGTACATTACCCTGTTTGCTTCATGCAGCGATGTAAATTGCGTGGCGAGAAGTGCGCGGTGGTGGCGAGACGTGGAGGCGGCACCTGTGGATCGATCGCAGCCATGAAACAAATGAAAAAATCTCACGGTCTAGCGACCAGGCAGATGGATCGCAATTCACTCTCTACCACAGCTCTGAAATCACGGTAGATTTCAGTGTGTGACACACCCGTTCGCTAGTTGTATCAAGGACCAATTTGGCTCACGTATAAGCAGAGTGCGCAAAGATATCAAACGTAGAGACTGGTAAACCAAAAATGAATAAGTGTGCCCTCAGCAAACGATTAGTCCGAAATGTTTGAAGTCACACTGTCAGTACAGTAAGAACTTCACCACAGGCTCTCCAGTCTAACTACTTACAATTGAAGTTAGCCTTAGGACAGGTCCCAAGTACCAACCACACATGCCAGAGCTTCGACCAGAAGATGCTTCCAGACCAAAGTTCAGAACCCGAGTGCTTCGCATCTCACCACATACAAAAATTAGCGTTTTACCCCAAAGTGTGTGAACAACACCGCCTTCACACCGTCTTGAGCCAAGCACAGGACTTTAGAGGCGCTAAATCGCCCCTCCAACACGACAGCACTAACTCCTGTCGAACCAGGGCAAGTGTTAAGAAACCTACGTCTCTGAAAAAAAAAGAAACCACCAATTACTGGCTTTTCTAAGTTTTCGCGGAGGTGGAAGATGGTTTTCTCTGAAGTGACATCGCTTCCTGTGGCAACAAGAGAACAGATACAATCTTCTTTGTCTAAATCGCCTGTGCCTTGGAGCACGTTAGTCCTAGCTATGAAGTGTAATAAAGATTCTACCTCGAAACGTTGCTCAGATACCAGAGTCTCTTATACAATCAAGGCAGCAGATGGAAGTGGAACACTTGTGAATTTTTATTACCCTTGGTTCTGCACACAATGCCCGGTTCACGACTCCACTGTGTAGACACATCACTTCAGTCTGTCGCCCCCACCCCAGCCTTCAGCTGGCGGTGCTACAGGTAGCTCAGCATTGCTCTGCTGGAGACCTGTCTCAACTGGGGGCTACTCTGTCTGCCCTGTACAGCTATGGGCCTCTCTGTCAAGATTTACTGAGGGATGGGCTCGTGCCAATTGCTTTCATTTTCTAATATGCCGTTTCTGCAAGGTAAGAACCATAAAAATACCTCATGCTTTTAGTGCCCTACCAGGCTCCATCAGCGTCTACTCAAGCCATTAACTTTCTAGAGTATCGCTCAAGGTGCGTAAGGTTGTAAAAAAATCCTTAATAATTTTCCATATATGAAAAATAAGTGAGAGAATAACTTGTCCACCCTCACTGTCCTCTACCTGCCGTTGATTTCTGCATGGGTAGTGTCTCACTTCAATATTGATTAGTGTGACATGAATCATAGGAAATCATTGAAAATAGTAGGAGAATCTCAACTTTACAACTGATACATATGTGTAAATAAAAGGTAACCTTGCCAATCAGGATTGCCCATGGCTAAAACACATCCTAGCTTGACCTCATTTATTCCAGGGGTCATTCATTCACATGAAGCTGCAAGCCAGAAAGAGTACATGAATTATGTTAGACCCAGGGTCATTGCTACACCACAGACTTATGATAAACTTTTGATAGGTGTTTAAAAGGCCATTCACGCCATATCCTGAGGTCAGAGATGTCTAATGTCCCTAATCATTTACAATGTCCGTGAGTATGAACTGTTCTCTGCTCATTGATTTATCCCTGCTCTGTCACTAATTTGGTCACAATCATCAAACACATACATTCTCAAATAGTCAATAAACAAGGAAATGACATGTGTAATCTGTTTGTCCTGTTACCTAAGTTATGTAAATTTGTGTATTATTTCCTACAACATGAAAACACATAGAGACACATAATCAGAGAATTAATAAATGTGCAGAACAAACATATACGTCACAATCAAGACACTTCAATTGATACATACAAAAACACAAAAAGAAATTACATAATGATATTACAGAAAGATATCCTATCGTTCCCTCCACAAGCGCCCCCAGGGAGACAAATTTACCGTAGAAATTGTCACATGAATTGAAAACATGGCGTTAATGCACTCCCACAAACTGTAACTGGCGGGACTGAAGAACAGCAATTTTTGCCAGAGTGGAATGGCCTCTCACTCAGCGCATGACGTAGCAGAAGTGGCGGCAGACATCTCTGGCGTTTCCTCTCGTCTTGCCGCATCTGGCGACTGGGCAGCAACCGGCATATTGGGCAGCTTACAGACTGCAGCTGGACCCTTTGTGTCATCCTGGTCAGGCAGCAGTTAGCCGTCAGTGACTGGCGTGACAGTGTGCATTTGACGTGCAACCCGCCCCCTGCCATAGAAACCCATTCGGCATTAGCGGGATGTCGGACAGCTCTTCTCTTCCCATTCCCCTCTGCATCTGAACGCGCCTGCCAGCGTGGGGCATCGGATTAGCTCGACTTTTGTGGATGGGACACGTCACTCTCGTCACCCCACTGAGTCGGTTAGGCTTGGCATGCACGTCGACTGTGGCGCCATATGACTCTCTTGTCCCTCGATTAGCAGCCTGGCGGGTCACTGGCCACTAGGGGCTGCTGCCAGCATGTGGTGGTGTCCCGCTGTCTGTGCTGGCTTGACACATACTGTCCCCACTAGTAGCTGACACGGCTGCATGACAGGCTGTCTTAGTGGGGGGAGAGGTTCCCCACACCAGGGCCGCTACAGCTGAGTCATTAAGGCAGCCCACTCCGCTCGCTTTTCACTGGCTGGCGTGGGCGTGACGTCCAGACTGCCATGTGAGTTCTGGAGTCTGCACAATCCTCGAGTGTGGCCAAGTGCCATATTCCCTCACAAATGTCATTACACTCATATAATTCATTTACATGAAAAGGAAATAATGATAAATACAATTTTATTCTTTACTTAATATATTTATTTATTTTATTACTAAGGACACAAATTCAAAAATAAATTTAATGACTACATGGCCCTGTTAACGTTGTATGGGCGTAAATTATGTGGTATGAGGTGTCTTCATTTGTGTGTGCACGTGTTTCTGTTAGCTCTACTCCTGTCACGCACACCAATTTTTTACGCTGGCGCTTCCTCTATATCTCCACCAAACGTGCAGACTTCTCCCAATACCAAATACTAACTTAATGTACTACACTACGCCTTTGCTGCTACTACCGAAGCGAATTTTCATGCATTTTATTCCTTGTGTACTCCTCTTTTGTTTTTCGATGTCCAGCGGTGCTGTCTGCTGATGCTGAAGTGGCCAGGAAGTGTGTCTACTCACTCAGGTGTTGGTGATTTGCTTGAAACCTTTGAAGTGGCATCTTATAACAGAGTACACGTAATTGTATATAATACAAGTATGCCTCCTGTCTCCTCCTTCAGGATCACTGCCGCTGAAATGAAACAGAAGCATCTGCATAATATGTACAAATTTTTCTAATTCAAGTTTCATCCATGGCCCATCATTTCGTTTCTGCTATCTATTTCGGGGTGTGGGGTTCGCCACACTACCATGACGTGCACGTGTCCATGCTAATTCTCCATACACAATATTTCTCTGACGGCGCTCACATGGCGCTAGCAAAATTCCACTACGAGACAGGCTATATCGCACGACAGGCGATGGCTCATATCACACAGATTCTTAGCGTCAACAAGCGCCCAAAGCGTGGACCGCTAACACCATACGAAACACATCCGAAAACCGAGACTCACATGCCCATAACACAATGAGTCTTAGCGTCGACAAGTGCCTAAAGCATGGACTGCTAACACCATACGAAACACATTCGAAAATAGAGACGCACATGCTCTATGGCACGATTTAACGTCTAGACACCACGAAAAACATAAAGAGACGTACATCTGTCCCTTAGACAGTGTAAAAGCAATCACGGAAAGTAAACAGAAACGATTTCATCGACCATTGTGATAATTGTGAAGGCTCTTCTACGAGAATGCTATGACACTGTACGATGCTCAATTGCGCAAATCGGACAATTGTGAGGTCCAAAGAACTAATAGCAGTATTCAGTTGTTTGGAGTACTCAGTATTGCGACTTTCCTGGTTTGGTATGCCACTAAAAGTGCCAACTGGTGATTACATATAATTTTCAACGAAATTTTAATTCAATCTGACACCTGTCAGTAAAAGTTGGCGTGAAGATGTCACAAATACGCAACTCATTTGACCACGTTCAACAAGGACTCGTGCTGAAAACAAACAAAATAACACCGAAATAGAACAAATGGATAATAGCGCTAAGCAGCACAATATCAACATTAAATTACGTTAAACAGTTCATTCATGGAGATTATTGACATACTGCACCTTCTCTGATCTATACTATGTACACTGATTCTACGAATGGCTTGACATTACAGACATTGTGGATGCCAAGATATTTCCTTGATTTCTACGTCTCTAGCTCGGGAGAGTTCAAGTGAGCGATTCTCCGGACAAAGACAGACGCGTAATATGTGAGATAAAATTTGTGGCACAGCTGTTTCTGTTTGTTAGATAGACGGAAACTTATAACGACCACTTTTAGGCCAATTCGGTGCTCTCTCTCGCGTGCTTTTCTACCCCAACTCTCTTTCTGTTTCTCTCCTGCGTCAAGCAACCTCCTGAGCACAAGGTCAACAATTTGTTGGTGTTGTTCTCGAGTTCGTGGGGGAAAATTTACAATTTTACGGATGAGATCAGTGGGTTGACTGTTCTTCAGAAACGTGTCATTTTGCGCAGTGGATACGGCTGAGGTTTCCCAGACATTTCATCACTCTCTCTGTTGGCGATTGTGGATGTCCTGCGGAAGCGAATATGGGTTTGTTTCTATGTATCCGCAACATCTCTTCCCCCTTCTCTGACCAGAAATTGGGTCCATTGACAGAGATGATCCTGTCGACATGGCCGACGTGCATGAGAAAATCCTTGCAGAAAGGTCTACTTACTGTTGCTTTCTTGAGTGGGGTTAAAGACATACTTGGATGTCAGCTCTGCTGCCACAAGGATGTAGCAGAATCCTCTTTTTGTTCACACTAGTGGGCTGTGTTATATCAATTGCTAAAAGGTGCTTCAAATTTTATGGAATGATGGAATATAGAGATGCTTGCGTTGCCACAGTGACGTGCTTTGACTTCTGACACGCTTTGCAGTCAGCCAAAACCCATCCAATTCTTCTGTCCGTATTCTTGAAATAGCACAGTGTGCGGAATTTTAAGTAGCACTTCCTGGGTCCAAAATATGCTTAACTCAGGTGCGTGTACCAGATGATCTTGTTCACCAGTTCATCTGAAATGCAAACTCGCCAGGGCACTCCTTCTCCCACACTTTGAAAGAACAGAATGGCTTTTCGTACTAAGTAAAACTGCCTCAGTTTTGATTACCTCTTGTCTTTCATCCTCTGTTTTAGAGCCAATAGTTCTGGATCCTTGTCCTACTCTTTGCTGATGTCCTTGAGGCTCGAGGTTACATAATTCTCAAATGCAACCTTCTTCGTATGGAACAAGCTGTGGTGTTCGTCTTCTAGTGGGTTGGTCTCACTTATTTGTAGCCCCACAGTTGAACGTGATAGCACATCCGCAGTGATGTACTCCTTCCCTGGTATGTGTGTGATCGAAAAGTCATACTCCTAGAGCACGAGTGCCCATCTCGTTATACGTTTGTTTTGGAGTTTCACTGTGAGTAGGGATTCCAAAGCTTTGTGGATGATGTATACTCTTGTTTTTCTCCCATAAAAGAAAAAACGAAATTTCCTGAAGCTGATAACAATCACCAAAGCTTCTAATTCAGTAACCGAATAATTTTTTTCATAATTGCTGAAGACTTGGCTTCCAAAACTAATGCTATTGTGCACCATGTTCCCCCCTTGCTGACATGGTTGGAAAACCTCTACAGCAATCTCAGAGTAGGAGCTGTCTGACGCCATGCGAAAGACCTCCTCCAGGTTCGGGTGCGAAAGAATTGGTGCTTAAATCAGTTTTGGTTTTGAATGACTTTTTCATGTTTTCGCGTCGCTTCCCACGGAAACAAGCGAACAGATACAATCTTAAAGATATCTAAATCGTCTGTGCCTTGGAGCATGTTATTCCTAGCTATGAGGTGTAATAAAGATTCTATCTCTAAACGTTTCTCAGATGCCGGAGGTTCTTATACAACCAAGGCCGACGATGGAAGTGGGTTACAGGCCTATTTGCAGTATTGGCGAATACAAAAATTTATGAATTTTTATTACTCGTGGCTCTACACATAATGCCCAGTTTACAACTCCACTGTTTAGATGTGTCTCTTCAGTCCATCATGCCCAGTCCAGCCTTTCGCTGGCGACACGGCAGGTAGCTCAGCATTGTTCTGCTGAAGACCTGTCTCGACTAGGGGCTCCTCTGCCTGCCCTCTATGGCTGTGGGCCTGTCCAGCAAGATTTACTGAGGGATGGGCTTGTGCCAATTGCTTTCATTTTCCAATATGCCGTTTCTGTGAGCTAAGAACCATAAAAATATCTCATGCTTTTAACGCCCTACCAAGCTCCATCAACGTCTGCTCAGATCGTTAACGTTCTAGAGCTTCGCTCAAGGTGTGTAAGGATTTAACAAAATCGTTAGTAATTTTTTGTATATGAAAAATAGGTGAGAGAATAACTTGTACTCTCTCAGGCTGACAGAAAGTGGGGATAGGAGGAGATGGACTGAGACAAAGGAAGGGAGAGATAGACACAGACAGAGAAGAGGAGGAGACAGTAGGGAGTAGGAGGTCACTTCCAGAGAGAGTGGAGAGGAAGAAATGGACAGAGATTGGGGGGAGGTGGGAGGGGAAATGGACAGAGAGAGATAGGTCTAGGGGACTGACAGAGAGGGGGGTGATGTCATGGACAGGGAGACAGAGGATGTGGAGATGTAGAAATAGAAGGGGTAGGAGGAAATTGACATAGAGAGGGAAGAAAGGGGGCGGAGGAGTTGACAGGAGAGGGGGGGGGGGGAGCTGGACAGAGCTAGGGGAAAGGAGATGATTTTCAGAGAGACAGGAAGGAGGACATTGATGGTATTGTTGTGTGGCACAACCTTCATCAGCTGCACCTCCTGACATCAGTCCAAGTGACATGGTATCATGCTGGGGAGATTCGTCACTAACCAGCATTTACGGGCATTTGGTTTGATCGACACTTCTTTATGCTCCACCTGTCACACGGTAGACGCTGAAGACCAATTGCCTCACCTACCCCAGTGTTTGTGAAGTCTGGACGCTGGGGTGGCTAATTGTCCCCTGTTTCCTCTGTGACATTCTATTAATATTCGAACTGCACACGTTCATTTCCCCATAGCAAAAATTCATACGATTGGGTCAAAGGATGGACGTTTTCCTACCTTCAAGGAGATGGGAAGAAATTGCGGCTCGGTCATGGGGCCCTTCAACAGAATGAACATGTGGTCATTGAGCGACTTCCACGCTACTGTACCTATTTCGCCAGTTACCTCCATGAAGCTATACACGATCCCCTGCTTAGCTGGAAAGTGCCTGGCGTGGTTGACTCGAGTGCTGTCGAGATGCACTACTAACACCTCCACACATTACTTCAACCCCCCAGTGGGCGCAATGCCCAATACTGCACTATCCTAGTTTTCAGTTTCCCCATTTCCCCTATGTACCACTGTTGTGTCGCACGATTAAATTTCATAGTTATAGTTGAGCATATCTTTGCTTGACTGTCGCTTCTTGTCGACAGTCCATCGAGCTGGAGGACCCCACATATGCTCATCTCCCATATTCCTTACCTTCTGTCTGCGTACAAGGAACGGTCAGTTTTCCCATTTCATTTTCGACTTTACTTGCTGATATGTTTTTTTTAGTAAAGTTTATATTTCCCTCTCATTTTCGGCTAATAAAATAAGATCGGCTAGGGGAAGCGAAGAAATTGTGACGCTAAGTTCCTGACCATTACTCCTTGCGCCAGTGTCACTTCTCTGCAATGTGTCATGAAGTGAGAGCATGCAACACTGTCGACGATGGTCCGTCCGTCGGATGGAGACCTTAACCTTGGCGGCCCACTTGGTGTTATTTCATAAGAGTAAGCCATGTGCCAGCAATAACACTCTCCCTTTCCTTCATCCATAACAACAGAAACCAAAACTACACTGTAAAACCAGTCACGTCAGCCATCCACGCGACACAGATATACACTTGACATTCCATAACAGGTCGGAGGAAGATCAGTGGCAAACCATCTCCACTGGGACCTGTCCATGAATACAGGATTCCTGCATCTGCTCCCCCTATACTAATTCCCTGACTATAGCACCACTTGACTTTTGACAGAGAAAAACAGCTTATGTGAAACAGCCTGTATACAGGCAAAGTTCACATCTTCAACAATTAAACCAGATGAAGGAAACAAGGAAGATCAACGATGTACGTCCAACCGGGCACGGTGTCACTACGGATGGAGCGTAAGCTCGAATAGAATGAAGGAAATCGGCAACTGTCTATTAAAAGTAAGCATCCCCTTGCTCGTCTTACTTAATATAAAAGAACCTATATAATTTCTAGATCCGGGAGCCCAGATGGGATCACGAACCCACGTACTCCCTTCGAACCCACATACTCCCAAATACGAGTCCAGTGCCCAAACTTCTAAGCGTTTCGGATGGTGTAACATAGTAGAGAGAGAGTGCTGTTGACAACACTAGCATCCTCTGTACTCTACAGCACACACTATCGTGGCTGGTTGAGCACGTCGTGGAAGACTGCCTGCGACGGAACTGTTAAAGGACTCAACACGCGACTGTCAAGGATTGCCGGTTGGATTGCAGCACCTTGATACAACTGTCCTGCCACTTTTTTTTATACTCATATTGGTTCATTCCTATTAAGAAAAAAGTTGACGTAATATTGAAATAACACATTTGCATGGGTCACTAGCGGAGGACGGTAAAGGCTCAGAGAGCCAGTCTCGTAACGGAATAATGCCGACAATGATCACAAAAGTACGAAGGGCAACCTGTAAAGGCAGAAAAATTTACAATTTCAATAAAGTAGGTACAAAGCCAGTCGTGGCATAGCTCAAGAAGGGTACCATGACTCAAGTTTAACATAATAGCTGACTGATTACCGGATAGATATTTACCTAGCCTAGTAGTTGACAATGGTTCTGCAAATGAAGTTCCAAACAAACCGCGAAACTGCACAACAGGTATATTATACTGCTTAGGGAGACAGAGAGACACAGAGTGGTAGTAAATGAAATGCGTTTGATTATCAAAAGGACAATGCTTGAATCTTTCAACGAGCTGTCAGTGGAAACGATATTAGTGACGAAACACTCACGAATGACACAGGGGCTGAAACTGGGGATAGCGAAATAAAACTGCAAATTCTGAACTCTATTTCGAAAGAATTGTCAACAAGTTGGCCCCAGGAGTAGATCTACAGTTTAATTGTAGCACTACTACAAGCATGATCGGTAGGGATACTAATGGCAGTGACGTTGAGAAACAACTGAAACTGCTAAAAGCGAACATTGTCTTAGTTCTGTTGGTCCATTTTTAGAGTAACCGTGCTGGGAGACAGCTCAACAACTAACACAAAGAGAACGAATCGGCATGAAATTTACGTAATGAGAAATAGTTACTACTTGCAGTACTGGAATTAAAGTATTAATTCTTGTTGAAACTAAATTTGGAGCCATGAACAGTCTTCCTCGCAGCGCAAGAAAAGTACAATGCAACGTACCAATACTGAAATCACACAAATGGTATTTTGCAGCAACTTGGTGCCTAGCAAAAAGTCAATTGTTCTGATTATTACACACACACATATGTATATATTTAACAGAAGTCTCTATTAAGTTACGCTGTGGTTGCCGATGATACAGTCCATCCATTAAATCTTGATGATTGGAGCTACGTCTTACAGAATGAATGAAATTACTGTCTCTTCTTATGATTGCAGGTTAAATCATGCTTCTGAACAGTGTTGACGTAATAAATAAAATGATTCTTCGTCTATGGTAATTCTTAACATATGTACTTTCTTGAATTTTTAAATTACACATTTCATATACTACTACATTGTTGGAACACCAGTAAAAATTACACGTCCTTTTTGTCTGAGATCTTAGACATTAGTATTCTCTAGCGAGATTGAAACAAAAGTAGTTAAAAAACAGAATATTTTCTAGACATTTCTCTTTTGTTACAAAGTTTATTTTAAAATCCCAACTTTGCCGTCTTCTTCGGCAAGGCACCAATTTCTTATTACTAATGAGGAAAAGAAAACATTCATATGGCGAGAAAAAATAAAAAGGTATTACACAACAAGCATCCATTCCCCGACGGAATGCCTGTCAGATTACACACAGAATTTGCAAGTGAGTGTCTCCTCTCTTAAACATAATACGCTGTTGAGTCCCCGATCGGAAATCTTCTAAAAGAAGGGTAGCAGAAGTAATCCACAAAACTAACGGACAACTCGATTGACATTCTCATCTGTTTTGGATTCTTAGAACATATTTTGAGCCTAACTTAATGAGGTATCTCCAATAAAATCACCTCATCCACGACAACCAACATGGTTTCCTAAAACATCGGCCATCCGAAATCGAATTGCATTTTCCTCGCAAGGACATTGACAGCCTTGGACCGATGCATACAGACAGATGCATTGTTTCTCGATTTCCGAAAAGCATTTGACACAGCACCACACCAACATTTGTTAACAGAAGCCCGATCACGTCGGGCATCACATGAAATCTGAGACTCTGTTTAGGATTTCTTGGTACGTAGAACGCAGCATGTTACGTGGGATGGAGAGTCATAAAGAGATGTAAATGTATCTACATGCTTTGTCCAGGGAACTGTGTTGGTATTTTTTCTATTCACGTTGTATAAAGGGTGGGAATGATGTTAATGTTGATCTCTATTCCAATTTTCTCTACAGGTTCCGGAACTCTCGGATTCGAGGTGATGCAAAAGTTTTTTTGATGTGTGTATTATGGCCCCCGTGGTCCCATGCAACTTTTGTTCCACAAACTTTTCAGCTCCTATCATAATTTCGGAGCTATTCTTGGTGGCGTTAGTTAGTGACTCACCCTGTATAATGAAGTACTAACTCCAAAAAGCTTCGAGAATGGTATATTAAAAACTTTTAACTGGCACAGACGCAACTGAATATTTAAAGCAAACAGTGTTAGGATGTGTAGTGCAATAGAAAAATTTGTTTACTTTGTTGTTAAATCCAATAACGGCGTGCCAGAATGTTCTTTTCTTGTTTTCTTGTGTCAGTACAGCTACCTTTGCCAAATACTCGTTATATCCCGTGTCTCAAAATCTGGAGGAAATATTTAAATTATAACATCTTTGTCAAGTAACGTTTATCTTTTGTCTTTCTACTTTGTCACCTCTTCTCCTCCTGGCCTTGGCGTGCTAAGATGTATGTATCGTTGAAAATGTATTGGTGCAAATAATTATCTATTATGTAGCAGTAATGAGTTTCGTTTGAGTATTTCTTAACATTGATCTCTCTCTTATATTCTTAACAGATTACCAAGTGGAAAATTGCGTGAGTGTTGTTGTATAAATCGCAATAACCAGATTGGCCGATGTTTGCATTGCGTCCATCTCACCGAGATAATTACGAAATAACTACAAATTGTTTAGAACCTGCTTTTCATTTAATTAAAAAGTCAGACTGCCCAATGCGAATTAAAGTATCGCACTTGAAATGTTTCAAACTTTCATGGTCGCGAAAATACGAAACCAAGCCAGTTATTCCAAGGGAATAATATTTTGTGCCACAGTATTATTAAATCCTGTAAATTTAACTCGCCTAGTTCTTATTAAAGTGAGTTAAACTGGCGAGCGCTCGTAGGCCTATGTAAATACATAATTCATATGCTGTATATGTAATTTTATTTCAAAATATGTATATTTCGTGATTGTTTCTTTTTCATGTAACCCAACGAGGAATACATATTAATATTGGAAGGTTCATAAAAATTAGAATGGGAATATCATTTATAGAAAACTAGCAAATCAATTAATAGAAAGAAGTATGAAATAAGGAAATGCCATAAAACAATAGCAATTGATAAATTTTTTTGAAGACTTCACTGTTAACGGCTACACCATAAGGTAAGACAATATCTCGCCCATACCGTCTAGTTTTTCTTTCTGTAGTTGCAAAATTATTTATTTGAGGCTCTAAAAGTAGAACATTTAATCAATATTAAAACTTGTGATACAGAGTACTTTGTAAAACAGCTCCACAAGATGCGAATTTTGCCTGTGATAAGCATTTGTTTCACACAGACGTATTTTATAGTGACGAGCTGTGCGTAAATACCATATGTGAACTGTTCACAACTTGGCTGCAATACAGTAAGTAATAGATTCGTCAAACTGCATTGGATGGCAGTATGACGATAACCCGTCAGTAACTTAGAACGATGGTTTTTTTCATATATAGAGAGAGTCTAATCAGATATCAGAAGGCGAATTCGGAACTGAAAATTTAATTGCCAAGATGGCTGCGGGGAGTGAAATTATATCGCCAGCTACAAACGAGAATATTGCTGAAACTACTAATGTAGCAACAGATCCTATTATGCAACTATTCCTGGAACTAAAAAATGAAATGACTACTACGAATCAAAGGCAAGAAAGTATGGGCGATGATTTTACCACTACGAAGCAACAAGAAAATAATTTGACTAATTAGGATGCACAAATTAGTGAACAGGTAAAAAAAAGTCCAACCATGCAATTAAAAACCGAAGTCCCTAGTCACTTGGCGGAAGTGTTGAGAGCCCATCTAGAAACTAAAAGTAGCGAGATTATATAGACTTCAAAATCACCATTAGAGGTTTTCCTTAATCTGTAGAGAAACTGACTGAAAACCTTAGAACTTTGTAATTAGAACTTTCACCCTTCAGCAGGTAGTAGCCCAAGAAGAAGATGTCTCCACTGATCACGAAAAGAGAGTAGATGAATGTTTAAGGGAGGAGGAGGACGATCAAATTACAGAAAGATCAGAGGCCGAATTCGCAGCTGCATGTGGTTTTGTTGGCGCGCTATGACACGAGACGGAGAGGTCAGATCTATGACGCGAGCAATGACGTATCCGCTGCGATACACTCGACACGCAGAGCCTTGTATCAATAAAATGAGATTCACGGAAAACCAAATGCTTACCGTCCTCCCGATTATGACACATTCACAATACGTGACATTACGCAATACAAACAATGGATCGCCATAATAAGCGGCGGCAACTTAATTCTAAATCAGTTACTTATTTGTATATCCACTTACCAAAATAAAATTAAAGGACTGTACTCGCATCGAGACCTTACGACATACTTTGTCCAAGCACACGTAAACCACTTTTGGTGAGAAGAAAACGACAGTTGGACTCAGGAACTGCACTTTATATGCTCAGTTAATCACCACTGAATACTCTCAAACTCTGGGAGGACCAAACTAAAAGCAAACAGCTGCTGTCTATTATATTCTGGTTGTATTTCACAACGTTAGTGATAAGGCTATTTTATTAGTATTCTGGTTATATTTCACTACGTTAGTATTAAGGCTATTTCGTTTGTAAGCAGGCCCTATTGGTGGCTGGTCGCTGTTAGTGATAACGTTGTTGTGTAAGTAATCAGGACATATTTGTGGTTGATCGCTGTTATTCAGTAAGTACACACGTATCGTGGTGAGTAAGGATAGGCACATGACCATTGTTAGTCTTGGGATACGTTTTTAAGAGGAAATCAGAATCAAATGACACGGCCCAAATAAGTACAATATCTAGGTGCAAATTGGTCAGGATTATGGAACTTTTGGAGGACGTGAAAGAATCGACCTTTCATGAGGAGTAGGATTTAGCTGATCGGTAAGTAAACAAATGTATACGAAATTTTATGAATTATGTATGAGATAGAGCATATGTCACCTCAACGAAGATACAGAGAAAGAAAAATAATATTATTTCTTTTAGGTTAAGATTAAATAGCAGTGTTCCCACACATCTGAATGAATGAATGAGCAATGAAGTGAAAAATACTTATGAAAATAGAAATTTATCTGTGTTAAGAAATAGAACTTTAATTTACACTGCAGCCTGAAGCTTAGTTATAACCTTTCAAGCATTTTTTTTTCACAATGTTTCTGTGACAATATTCTATTGATATTTTTTGGACTGAACTGAGATTTTCACCTCATGATACAAAGGATAATGTTCTAAGTACTGTGCAAACCATTTAGCTTATGAAATGCAATCTGATGAATCATCTGGGGATTTCTTTCTTTCATATATATAAATAACTACTTTATGTTCAAAATGGCTCTGAGCACTATGGGACTCAACTGCTGTGGTCATTAGTCCCCTAGAACTTAGAACTACTTAAACCTAACTAACCTAAGGACATCACACACATCCATGCCCGAGGCAGGATTCGAACCTGCGACCGTAGCAGTCGCACGGTTCCGGACTGCGCGCCTAGAACCGCGAGACCACCGCGGCCGGCTAACTACTTTATGTAGATGAATGGAAGCTGTAAAAGCAATGGTAAAGAAATTTCACCATGAACTATTTGTATCGGTGGCCTGAATAGAAGACAAGGAGATCTGAGTCATCATAGTCACTGGGAATAAACTGTGCTCAAATTAGAAATATAAGTCAATAGAGCTCTGTAGCGTGAATTTACAATGACCATATTTCAATTAAAATCTTGGCCACAAAATGGATGGATAAAAAGTGTGTGAAGATAACTTGGCTGGTAATCTAATCTTCAGCACTGTATATAGCATAGGTAAGATACTTATCAGTATAAATTAGTAAATAATAGTAAGATGCTTGATATGTTCCACAAGGGCCAATGACAAAAAAATTTGTAGAGAGTGCGAAGTTTTGATCAGTGCTTGATAATTGGGCTATTTTTCTTATCTCCACGACCTTTTGTAAATATGTATTAATCTGAATAATTAGTAAGTGAGTAGCCTCACACCACAATATTTAGTAGGATATTATCTGATCTATGAGTAAATAAAGAAACCAAGTTGTGGCTTTAAAATTGTAACTGGAAATAAAAAGATAATATTTATGGTATAACGACACACATAAGAAATATATATTTATATGTCCTACAACGGAGGGGTATCTGTTGAGAGGGCCAGACAAACGTGTGGTTCCTGAAGAGGGGTAGCAGCCTCTTCAGTAGTTGCAGGGGCAACAGTCTGGATGATTGACTGATCTGGCCTTGTAACACTAACCAAAACGGCCTTGCTGTGCTGTTACTGCGAACAGCTGAAAGCAAGGGGAAACTGAAGCCGTAATTTTTCCCGAGGGCATGCAGCTTTACTGTATGGTTAAATGATGATGGCGTCCTCTTGAGTAAAATATTCCGGAGGTCAAATAGTCCCCCTTCGGATCTCCAGGCGGGGACTACTCAAGAGGACGTCGTTATCAGGAGAAAGAAAACTGGCGTTCCACGGATCGGAGTGTGAATTGTCAGATCCCTTAATCGGGCAGGTAGGTTAGAAAATTTAAAAAGGGAAATGGATAGGTTAAAATTATAGTGGGAATTAGTGAAGTTGGGTGGCAGGAGGAACAAGACATTTGGTCAGGTGAATACAGGGTTATAAATACAAAATCAAATAGGGGTAATGCAGGAGTAGGTTTAATAATGAATAAAAAATAGGAGTGCGGGTAAGTTACTACAAACAGCATAGTGAACGCATTATTGTGGCCAAGATAGACAAGGAATGAAACAAGAAGCTGTCTGGTAGAATTTTGCACAGAGCATAACTTAATCATAGCTAAGACTTGGTTCAAGAAGGCTATATACATGGAAGAATCCTGAAGATACTAGAAGGTATCAGGAAGATTATATAATGGTAAGACAGAGATTTAGGAAACAGGTTTTAAATTGTGAGATATTTCCAGGGGCAGATGTGGACTCTGACCACAATCTATCGGTTAGGAATTGTAGTTTAAAACCGAAGAAACTGCAAAAAGGTGGGAATTTAAGGACATGGGACCTGGATAAACTGACAAAACCAGAGGTTGTACGGAGTTTCAGGGAACAATTGACAGGAATAGGGGAAAGGAATACAGTAGAAAAAGTATGGGTAGCTCTGAGAGATGTAGTGAAGCCTGCAGAGGATCAAGTAGGCTAAAGACGAGGGCTTGTAGAAATCCTTGGGTAACAGAAGAAATATTTAATTTAATTGATGAAAGGACAAAATATAAAAACGCAGTAAATGAAGCAGGCAAAAAGGAATACAAACTTCTCGAAAACGAGATCGACAGGAAATACAAAATGGCTACGCAGGGATGGCTAAAGGACAAATGTAAGGATGTATAGGCTTACCCCACTAGGGGTAAGATAGATACTGCCTACAGGAAAATTAAAGAGACCTTTGGAGAAAAGAGAACCACTTGTATGAATATCAAGAGCTCGGATGGAAACCCAGTTCTAAGCAAAGAAGGGAAATCAGAAAGGTGGAAGGAGTATATAGAGGGTCTATACAAGGGCGATGTACTTGAGGACAATATTATGGAAATGGAAGAGTATGTAGATGAAGATGAAATGGGAGATACGATACTGCGTAAAGAATTTGACAGAGCACTGAAAGACCTGAGTCGAAACAAGGCCCCGGGAGTAGACAACATTCCGTTGGAACTACTGACGGCCTTGGGAGAGCCAGTTCTGACAAAAATCTACCATCTGGTGAGCAAGATGTATGAGACAGGCGAAATACCCTCAGGCTTCAAGAAGAATATAGTAATTCCAATCCCAAAGAAAGCAGGTGTTGACAGATGCCAAAATTACCTAACTATCTGTTTAATAAGTCACAGCTGCAAAATACTAACACGAATTCTTTACAGACGAATGGAAAAGCTGGTAGAAGCCGACCTCGGGAACGATCAGTTTGGATTCCATAGAAATGTTGGAACACGTGAGGCAACACTGAACCTACGACGTATCTTAGAAAATAGATTAACGAAAGGCAAACCTATGTTTCTAGCATTTGTAGTCTTAGAGAAAGCTTTTGACAATGTTGACTGGAATACTCTGTTTCAAATTCTGAAGGTGGGAGGGGTAAAATACAGGGAGCGGAAGGGTATTTACAATTTGTACAGAAACCAGATGGCAGTTATAAGAATCGAGGGGCATGAAAGGGGAAGCAGCGGTTGGGAAGGGAATGAGACAGGGTTGTAGCCTCTGCCCGATGTCATTCGATCTGTATATTGCGCAAAAAGTAAAGGAAACAAAAGAAAAATTTGGAGTAGGTATTAAAATCCATGGAGAGGAAATAAAAACGTTGAGGTTCATCGATAACATTGTAATTCTGTCAGAGACAGCAAAAGACTTGGAAGAGCAGTTGAACGGGATGGACAGTGTCTTGAAAGGAGGATGTAAGGTGAACATCAACAATAGCAAAACGAGGATAATGGAATATAGTCGAATTAAATCGGGTGACGCTGAGGGAATATGATTCGGAAATTAAGACACTTAAAGAAGTAAAGGAGTTTTGCTATTTGGGGAGCAAAACAACTGATGATGGTCGAAGTAGAGAGGATATATAAAATGTAGATTGGCAATGGCAAGGAAAACATTTCTGAAGAAGAAAAATTTGTTAACATCAAGTATAGATTTAAGTGTCAGGAAGTCGTTTCTGAAAGTATTTGTATGGAGTGTAGCCATGTATGGAAGTGAAACATGGACGATAAATAGTTTGGACAAGAAGAGAATAGAATCTTTCGAAATGTGGTGCTTTAGAAGGATGCTGAAGATTAGATGGGTAGATCACATAACTAATGAGGATGTATTGAATAGAATTGGGGAGAAGAGGAGTTTGTGGCACAACATGACAAGAAGAAGCGACCGGTTGGTAGGACATGTTCTGAGGCATCACGGGATCACAAATTTAGCATTGGAGGGCAGCGTGGATGGTAAAAAGCGTAGAGTGAGACCAAGAGATGAATACGCTAACCAGATTCGGAAGGATGAAGGTTGCAGTAAGTACTGGGAGATGAAGGAGCTTGCACAGGATAGAGTAGCATGTAGACCTGCAGAAAACCAGTCTCAGGACCACAACAACAACAACATTTATAGTAATATGAATGAACAAATCATTAAATGAGAGATACTCCAGAATTCTATGTAAAAGGCTCAAAAAACGGATGTATCCTTGCCAGATCAGCCCTCTCTGTAGCACGCACTTTATGATACGTGCATTGTGTACACGCTGAAAGAGTAAAAGTATTCATAGCGAGTGACTGGAGTACGAGTGATTATTTATCGTCGTAATTACCAAGCCCACTCTCCCACTACCTACATATTCTTTCATGAGACTGATTTTTGCACCTTTCTGCTTGTGACGAATTTTTTCGCGGATTAGCAATCCGTTAGGCATTTTATGTTTTAATGATAGAATGAGTGGCAGCATCTTGCTAAGTGTGGTTAGCGAAAACACAACATGTACAAAACGGTGTTCTTTTCTGAACGCAAATGTGACACAAAATATCATTTATATTCATCGAATCATCTTCCCACACAGTGAAAGAAAGCCGTAGTTAAATAAAAATTGGTAATGCAGTGTAAACGCATCAGATGAGTTATTAAATGAACAGTAATTAAATTACTCGTGAGTGTAGCCTGAAATAGGCTATGTGGAATGTTTCTTAAGTAAGACTAGGAGGAAGGAATAAAACTTATTTCATCCAGTCTAAGCCATTATATGCGCATGTGTAATTAGAACTGTTTGTGGTAGATAAAAAATGAGATGGTGTTAGGTGCTGTTGCGAAATAACTGTGTTGTCTACTAAATAAAGTACATTAAAACGAAAGTGCATTTCACTTGCCAGTGCTGAGATGTTGTGGAAGCAGGTGGCAGTTCTAGTTACAAAAGGAGTCATCACTTCACCCAGAGAATTGTGCTTAATCCAGTAAAATAGCCGGTAACACACAAGCACATCCGTAACATTCACTGAATCGACGTGACGTGTAAGCACCGGTCATCCTGGCAGCACGGAGCGATTCAAACTATGGCTCGCCCAGTGAGGCAGCTTTAAACTCAGTTGTTGTCGGTACGTTACCTACGACACCTGCATTCTTAACGTTCTACGAACTGATACCACATGTTTCAAAGCTGCCAAAGTGATGCAAGCGACGCACAGAGACACTATATGTGCCTGTGATTAGTTATTCTTAGGCTGGTGCTTGATTAATAAAGACGATTTTTAAAAAATGTCTACGGTATTCTGTAAATAAATTGGGGTGTAGCAAAAACTGTTATGGTCATTCAGTAATTTCATGGCCTCAAGTGATTCTCACGAGAATTTCTTACAAGCAAATCCTCATGCAAGTAACAACGAATATTACCAGATGAAGAGAAACTAAGTTAAATGTACCATAATATAATTTTTGGTGGTCCGTCGTCCGCAATGTCCATGCCACCAGTCCTATCAAGTTGAGATTCTTAATGAAAACTTTAATAAGCAATGTAACTGATCCAAGTTATCTGAAACTTTTACAGGAAAACTGTAAATGAAGTTGAATCATGAACTCAGTGTTTTGTGTTTAATGACCAGAAGGAGTAAGTGTAATGAACAGTTATTCTCTGTGATAATTACCCAACTGTTGTCACTTTATGAACTTTAAAACTTTCGAACGTTACAATTCAAACTTTATGAAATTTAAAACCGTTGCACATTCATTTGAATTTTTATTTATTTAAGGTACCAATTATTTATCTTTCCTGTACGTTTGGAACTAGTGAAAGAGTTTTGATTTCGTCAAGCGAATATCATTTTCTTGCTTCAATCAAGGGAAGCTGTGTAACGACGTATCAGTATTTCTTCTTGTTTTTATTGTGATAGTAAAATTACGTTTAGTAAATATAATTATGTACTGAGTCATTAAATCCATAGTGTTTCAAAATCTGGTGGAAAGGACATAAACTACATGTTTATGAAGTGATTTTTATCATTTTTGTGTCTTTCTTCTTCTGTCAGTAACTTCGTTACGTTTCCTCCTCCTTGCCTTCGTGTGTTAAGATGTATGTATCATTGTAAATGTTATGTCGTCTCGTTGTCTCTGTAGTGTTGTACCATGGGAAGCAAGGAGAGGAAGTTATTTGGTGGCCAGTATTCTCTGTCTATAACACAAACTGCAAGCATGTAATAACTGGGTCCTTTATTAACATACACAAAGATCTACTTAATTAAGCTTCCATGTGCTGAGGTACAAGCTCTTCTGTAGACCACGTTAGCCTCACTGCTGGTAAAGTACAAAGTCCACTGTTTTCGCAATTACGGCTGCTGTGTACTGGCTGTCTCTGAGTTAGCGGCGGAGCTAACTGCTACTGCGATTCCCTCTGTACTGCGTCTGATGACATTGGAACTTACTCGGTGCAATAGACTACGACAGACTCGAACCAACTCGAACAGACTGGCCCTCCGGTGTTTTTTTTCCCTTTATTGTTATTTTCAAGCCTTTACAGAAAGGTAGGACGGCAGCGGTCTATCTATGCCGCTCTTCGGCCACAGAAAAACGCACATTAAACAGGAAGACATAAAAACAAACATACATGGGGGATAAAACCAGGAGACATACACATTAAAATAAGGGAGTGCGTTCACGAACGCACTGGTTGTATAAAGTTCAGCACTATACAGGGTTGTCTATTGATAGTGACCGGGTCAAATATCTCACGAAATAAGCGTCAAGCGAAAAAACTACAAACAACGAAACTTGTCTAGCTTGAAGGGGGAAACCAGATGGCGCTATGGTTGGCTTGCTAGATGGCGCTGCCATAGGTCAAATGGATATCAACTGCGTTTTTTAATTAGAAACCACCATTTTTATTACATATTCGTGTAGTAGGTACAGAAATATGTGTGTTTTAGTTGGACCACTTTTTTCGCTTTGTGATAGATGGCGCTGTAATACTCAAAAAGGTATAAGTACGTGGTATCACGTAACATTCCGCCAGTGCGGACTGTATTTGTTCCGTGAAACATTACCCATGTTAAAATGGACCGTTTGCCAATTGCGGAAAAGGTCTATATCGTGTTGATGTATGGCTATTGTGATCAAAATGCCCAACGGGCGTGTGCTATGTATGCTGATCGGTATCCTGAACGACATCATCCAAGTGCCCGGACCGTTCGCCGGAAGTTACGTTATTTAAGGAAACAGGAAGTGTTCAGCCACATGTGAAAAGTCAACCACGACCTGCAACAAATGAAGATGCCCAAGTAGGTGTTTTAGCTGTCGTCGCGGCTAATTCGCACATCAGTAGCAGACAAATTGCAAGAGAATCGGGAATCTCAAAAAGGTCGGTATTGAGAATGCTACATCAACATCGATTGCACCCGTACTATATTTCTATGCACCAGGAATTGCATGGCGACGACTTTGAACGTCGTGTACAGTTCTGCCACTGGGGACAAGAGAAATTACGGGACAATAACAGATTTCTGCACGCGTTCTATTTAGCGACGAAGCGTCATTCACCAACAGCGGTAACGTAAACCGGCATAATATGCACTATTGGGCAACGGAAAATCGACGATGGCTGCGACAAGTGGAACATCAGCGACCTTGGCGGGTTAATGTATGGTTCGGCATTATGGAAGGAAGGATAATTGGCCACCATTTTATCGACGGCAATCTAAATGTTGCAATGTATGCAGATTTCCTACGTAATGTTCTACCGACGTTACTACAACATGTTTCACTGCATGACAGAATGGCGATGTAGTTCCAACATGATGGATATCCGGCACATAGATCGCGTGCGGTTGAAACGGTATTGAATAGCATATTTCGTGCAAGGTGGATTGGTCGTCGAAGCACCATACCATCGCCCGCACGTTCACCGGATCTGACGTCCCGGGATTTCTTTCTGTAGGGAAAGTTGAAGGATATTTGCTATCGTGATCCACCGACAACGCCTGACAACATACGTGATCGCATTGTCAATGCATGTGCAAACACTACGGAAGGCGAACTACTCGCTGTTGAGAGGTATGTCGTTACACGTATTGATGTTGCCGGACATCATTTTGAGCATTTATTGGATTACTGTGGTATTTACAGGTAATCACGCAGTAACAGCGTGCGTTCTCAGAAATGATAAGTTCGCAAAGGTACATGTATCACACTGGAACAACCGAACTAAAATGTTCAAACGTACCTACGTTCTGTATTTTAATTTAAAAAATCTATCTGTTACCAAGAGTGCGTCTAAAACGGTGAGCCATATGTTTGTGACTATTACAGCGCCATTTATCACAAAGCGAAAAAAGTGATCCAACTAAAACATTCATATTTCTTTACGTGCTACAGGGATATGTAATAAAAATGGGTGTTCCTATTTAAAACAAACGCAGTTGATATCCGTTTGACCTATGGCAGCGCCATCTAGCGGGCCAACCATAGCGCCATCTGGTTTCCCCCTTCAAGCTAGATAAGTTTCGTTCTTTGTAGTTTTTTTCGTTTGACGCTTATTTCCTGAGATATTTGGCCCGGTCACGATCAATGGACCAACCTGTATACGAACGGAGACACAGATTGGCACACGTGAAAGTAGGAGCACTGAAGGAGAGACACTGATGAACTGACGGGAAGAGAAACACTAGCACAGTGGCGACGAACTTCGGCGCACTAAAACATAATGTGTGCACGAAAGAGGCGGGGGCCTGCCATAGGGAAGAGGGGAGGGTGCCCTCCAGTCTGCGGCGGCTATCTAAATACTGGTAGCCGAGAGGGCGTTGGCAACGTGTTTCCTGTGAGTCTGTCGTTGGCCTCTATAGACCTTCTTGGAATCTCTGTGCCACATGGTGTGCTGGCACCAGCTTACTCCAGCACAGTAAATGTACTGGTGCGAATAGTTATCTGTTTTGTACCGGTAATTACTTTCGTTTTATTGTTTCTTAACAGTAATCTCTTTCTTATGTTAGTCACAGATTATCGAGTGGTCAAGTGAGTGAGTGTCGTTGTAGCAACCGCAACAGATTAGATTAGATTAGATTAATACTTGTTCCATAGATCATGAATACAGCACTTCATAACATGTCAGGTTAATAAAAGATGTCTGTACAAGATATAACATTACACAAAATATTGCATGACATTAATGTTTAAGTTTTTTCCCTTAAATTATATCTAAAAATTCAGCCAATGGGTAGAAGGAGTTGCCATCTAGAAATTCTTTTAATTTATTTTTAAATGTTAGTTGACTATCTGTCAGGCTTTTGACGCTGTTTTGTAGGTGACCAAAGACTTTTGTGGCAGCATAATTTACCCCTTTCTGTGCCAAAGTCAGATTTAACCCTGCATAGTGAAGATAACCCTTTCTCCTGGTGTTATAGCTATGCACACTGCTGTTACTTTTGAACTGGGTTGGATCATTAACAAAAAATTTCATAAGTGAATATATAAACTGTGAGGTTACTGTGAGGATCCCTAGATCATTAAACAGGTGTCTGTAAGATAACCATGGGTGTGCTCCAGCAATTATTCTCATTACACGTTTTTGAGCAATGAATACTTTTCTACTCAACTATGAATTACCCCAGAATATGATGCCATACGAAAGCAGTGAAAGAAAGTAGGCATGGAAAGCTAATTTACTGAGATTCTTATCACCAAAATTTGCAATAACCCTAATAGCATACGTAGCTGAAGTCAGACATTGCAGCAGACCATCAATGTGTTGCTTCCAGTTTAACGTCTCATCAATGGACTCACCTAAATATTTTGAAAATTCTACCTTAGCTACAGACTTCTGTTCAAAGTCTGTATTTATTACTGGAGTTGTGCCATTTACTGTACGGAACTGTATATACTGTGTTTTATCAAAATTTATAGAGAGTCCGTTTGCTGAGAACAACCGTCTCGAGCGATGTTTGTATAGCCGCCATTGCGGCTGTCTCACCGAAATAATTGCGTAATAACTAAAAATCGTTTAGAACCTGCTGTTCATTTAATTAAAAAGTCCGACTGCTCAGTGCGGCTTAAATTATTGTGCTTGAAATGTTTCAAACTTTCACGGTCGCGGAAATACGAAACCAAGCCTATTATTCCAAGAGAATAATATTGTGTGTCCCAGTATTTTCAAAGCTGTAGAACTTCCATCAATTTAACTTGCACAGATTTTATTAATATGAGTTAAAAACGTGTTTCAGTTGTGATGGGACTGATAAATGATGTGGAGGGGTGAACGAAAATACAGAAACACCAAAAGCATGACACATTATCTTGTTACCTTACCTAATATTGCGTAGAAAACCCGCTAGTATTCAGGACAGCTTCCAGACACCTCGGAATGGATAAATAAAGGTCCTGTCAAGTCAAGGGAACCTTATGCAAGACTGGCAAGTTCAGGTAACGATGGTAGAGGCAAATGGTGATCATACATCCTTCTCTCCAAAGAAGACCACAAAGGCTCAATAGTGCTGAGATCTGGTGACTATTATGACCAAGGGAAGTGTGATAATTCATCTTCGTGCTCACAGTACCGGTCCTGTACGATGCTAGCTGTGTGAACTGGGGCACTGTCTTCTTGGAACAGGGCATCAAGCTGTGTGAACTGGGGCACTGTCTTCTTGGAACAGTGCATCAAGCTGTGTGAACTGGGGCACTGTCGTCTTGGAACAGTGCATCAAGCTGTGTGAACTGGGGCACTGTCGTCTTGGAACAGTGCATCAAGCTGTGTGAAATGGGGCACTGTCTTCTTGGAACAGTGCATCAAGCTGTGTGAACTGGGGCACTGTCGTCTTGGAACAGTGCATCAAACTATGTGAGCTGGGGCACTGTCTTCTTGGAACAGGACATCAAGCTGTGTGAACTGGGGCACTGTCTTCTTGGAACAGGGCATCAAGCTGTGTGAACTGGGGCACTGTCATCTTGGAACAGTGCATCGAGCTGTGTGAATTGGGCACTGTCTTTTTGGAACAGTGCATCAGTATTGGGAAACAAACATTGTGTTATGAGATGGACCTGGAAAGCAAAAGTGGTTACATAATCCCGGCACTAGAGCAGCGTTACATAGTTCCCATAGGGACTATGAAACACCACGATAGGGCTCCGCAAATCTTTACCTAACCCCTGATATGTTTCGCTCCTGGGACGTAAACTCTGCCGGAAAATGGATACTATGTCCAATAAGACTGATCTAACCAAATAACTTTCTTCCATCAATTCGTAGTTCAGGTCTTATAGACTCGGCGCCACTTTTTCCTGTTAGGGGAATATGCATGATTATTGTGTGGTTTTTGAATTCCCTGCGTAGGGAGCTCCATTTGGTAGTCTTTGTGCTGACAGCGTTCACGAGTGTGACATTCTGTGCTGCATCGACTTTTGCACCTGTCGCCATTATTTTCGTCACAATATTCTCTTCAATCACTGTTTGCACGATCACTCACACTTCCGTTCGCTTTGTGCTTCAGCGGATGATGTTTTATAGCTTTCCGTGATTACAGTATCAATCTTCGATATGGTTCGTCTCGAAACACCAAAAACTTTGGCTAGCTTGATTATGGAAGCACACACCATACGAGCACCAACGATTTGCCCACGTTCGTATTCACTTTGCTCCAACATAATGCAGTCACAACTACGAAGAACAATGTTTTGACCACGACTGACACCTACCACGTACTAAGGACATTCCTGGTCAAATATAACAGCGCAACTTACAAGCATTTATGTTGAAGCACGTATTTCTCGCATTGTTTCGCTATTTTTGTCCAACTCCTGCATACGTACCTTTGAACTGTCTTGTTCTACGTAATTTCAATAGAAATCATACAGATGACCAATGGAACATGCAACTAAGTAACTAATTACTTCACACAACGTAGCACATTGTTCTGGATGGAAATTCGACGACCACAGGCACAAAGGTTACTCGACATATGCTCAGTAGATGTCTTGTTGTTAGTAACATATTAATAATTAGGCTGTTGTACTGGTGATTACTTATAAAGAATGACTAACCGCGAAAATTTTCCAGTATCTAATACCAACTGTGTAAAATATCAATATGCTCGTGCAAAAAACTTGTATGAAGCTCTTAAACAGAGAAAAGTAAAATTGTGAACTTCAAAACATATTAGCCCTTTGATAGCTACCTCTATGAGAGCTCATTAATCTGTTCCACCACTATACCCGTAAGCTGTGCTGACGTCACAGTGAAATCACCCGAGCGTACAAGTCGCGCAGGAAGACGCTCTACGGATTAGGTACTTACTTGTTCTGAACGCCGAGCTGGTGTCGTTGTAACAAATGTAGTGTTTGGTTTTGGTGTTACTTGACTGGAGCACTCGTTTCAAATAATAACGCGCTGCCATTCAACTGTTATTTATTGGAGGCAGTCGATGGTATCGCCCCCTGAACTTCGGCGCAGTCCAAACGTCTCCTTCCCATAACTATACTGTTGCACTGAAGAAATACCTGAAGCACTTCCTTTTTCCAACGTCACAACTCGTCCCTAAGAATTAACACTTATCTACACTTTTTCTCTCTGTCAAATAATAAAGCGCAGGGTCCCCTCTTCTTTCGGTTACACTTCTTTCTCGTGTCGTTTCCCAATCAGTTACGTTACTTTCCTTCCTCATCTCTACATCAGTCGTGTTTCTATCACGTTGCTTTTTCTGCTCTCTCAATCCCTCTCACTTATGTCCAGCGCTACCAGTGTCTTTAGTATAAATCTGTTGAGTGTAATCTCCTTTTATTGTTCTATTTTTTCACTAGGTAGTACAAAATCTGCCTTTTTCTTGTGTCATAGTTACATCCAACCAGAAACCCCTTGAGTGCGAGGGCGTCAGTTCAGACTTTAGTAAGTCTCATTTGAAATGTTGTGCTAACAATTATGACAGGAAAATATTAGCAGCTAATGACTCACCATATGCATCAGGAGAGAAACAGAAAATGTTTGTCCGGTAGGTGCAAAGATCAACCTTCTACGGGACTTATGTATTACACTTCGCAAAATGGACATCGTCGGCATTCAAGAAATGTTCAAAACAAATTATTAATTGCACCATGAACAGCGAATGAAAAACTGAGCATGATCACAAATGTTCACACCATCAGCATCGAATGCAAACTCCTTAGGAGTTACAAACTGTGCAGGACGTTCAGCTAGGTACCTACTCTTGAAGAATACATATAGAATCACATGAGAATTGATGGAATGTGATGGCATGCAACCGAATGCGTGGAGCGTATCGTGGAACTGGCTATCCTTTAAGGGGGAATGTAATGGATTTTGGTCAAAAAATCGATTTTTCGAAAATGTTATGTTCTTGACCTACACAGTTTATGTTGTGTTTGAATTTTATCGTGATAACGGCTTTAGAAATGCCTTTAAATTGTTAAACTGATTAACTCTGCACTGGCGGCTACGCCCATCTTTTCCGACATTTGGCAAACTGCTTGCTTCAGCGGAATTTTTGTCAGTGTGAAGGCTATTTTCTTTCGATATCTTTGGCTGACATCTATATCTCTGGCTGACATCTATATCTTTACCTCAAAACTTTCCTGCATGTGGTTTATTTACTTTTTGACAATACTAACACATATTAGTAGATGGAAGGTTGAATTCGCAAAACTTTACGTGGACATCAAGATTTATGCATAATGCTTGGTGGAAAAACTGTGTGTAGGAAACGTAGATTTCATGGAAAATGGTTTACCAACAAAAATGAGGAAGCAGCTCCTTATGAAGAACGTAAGTTCTCAGCTTCAGCATTGGAACAGGAGAATTGTACAGGTGTGTGAATGTTGTTGATATGGATTCCAGTGGGTTCAGACTTATTGATGTACAACTTCTCTGCTAGGCTATAAAGTTTTCATGTTCATCTGTTAGCTGTAAAAATACGGAATGCATGATTGTTGTTGAAGATAGAAGAGCGTGAATAGCTTGTGATTATAAATTAATTTGTAATTCGTTTGGCTTGAATTTTCATTTTCCTCCTCCAAAAAAACTGACACTGGTACCTATGAAAGCAGTTTTAGGTTAGCATATGCTCCGAGATGCCTTGGACAGGGCAGGGAAGGACGTAATTTATTGTGTGGTTTTATGAACATGCCTCCATCTTGTGCAAGGTTTAAAAAATGAATAAAGAAATGTCTGATGCTGCATGCTATACTGCCAAAGATTCTATGAAGGAAGCAGGGGAGGCATTGTCTGTAGATGGGACCTGGATCAAAAGGGGTCACACATTTCTGTATGGAGCTGCATCTGTTACTGGTATTGACTCAGGTAACATTTTATATGTAGAAGTTATGTCCATATACTGCCACCAGTGGGTAACAAAGAAAATGTCCAACGATGAGGACAGTGAGAAACTGTGGCAAGAAAAGCATGTAGTAGCATGCTCTAAAAATTATAATTACTCAAGTGGGGGCACGGAGGCTGCTGCAGTTGTGAAGGTGTTTTCCAGATCTGAGGACCAGTATGGTGTTAGATATACTAAATACCTTGGTGTTGGGAATCCTTTTCGTTCAAAGCCGTAACAGATAAAAATCCATTCAAAACAACAATAGAAAATTTGGAGTGTGTTGGCCTCATCCAAAAGAGGCTTGGTGGTAGGCTTCGTCGCTTGCTGAAACAGAAGAAATATGAAGTACTTGAGGATGGAAAACCACTAGGAGGAAAAGGCAGGCTTACTCTGAAAGAAACTTGGTCTCTTCAGTTATTTTACGGGAGAGCTATCAGGAAAACACACATAGTTTAGAGGCAATGAGGAGTGGTGTGTGGGCAATTTTTTTCCACTAACTATCCACTGACCAAACACCAATGCACCATCTGTGTCCGAAAGACGATTGGAGTAAGTTCAACAACAGAAATGAGACAATTCACATGAACACTCATTACCAGAACCTATTATGAATGCAATTAAGCCCACATTCAGGTTTCTTGCAAACCCTGATTTATTGAGGAAGTGTTTTCACGAAAAAACACAAAATGCAAATGAAAGCCTCAATAATTTAATTTGCATTAGATGCTCAAAAAGGACATTCTGTGGACTTGAAGTACCCAAAGTAGGTGTCTATGATGCCGTTTTATGTTACAATGACGGAAATAATGGCAGAATTGAAGTGCTGAAGGGAGTCGCTATAGATCTTGTTGTGTTTGCAACAAAAGTAGTTTACACCATCGACGAAAGCAGGGTCAAGAAAGTTAACAGATCAGTATCTACCTGCAAATACAGGCCAGGTAGATTCGAAGAGGGGAGAAGAGAAATCTGGAGGACGAGGAGTGTAAGTATGGAGGATTTTAAAATTGAGGTAAGCTGATGACATGTATAAGTATGAGAAGAAAATCACTGAACCTCATATTCTCTGTTTTACATTTTTTACCTAATTAGAAGCCTTTTCTCAGAAAGTACCGATATATGCGCTAATGCTAAGAAATTTTCAGGAACTGTCCGCAATATGTTGCTTTCTCCCTGGAACTAAAAAATACTAAATTCTGCAATTACATTCTGATTTTTATATGATTGTACGCAAAAAAGTTAATTTTGGATGTGCAGAATTAAATACTCTGTTGATGATACAATTTGTACCATAAATTGATAACCGTAGTTCAGTGGTCTTATAAATTTTCAGGAACTGTCCGCAACATGTTTCTTTCTCCCTGGAACTAAAAAATACTAAATTCTGCAATTACATTCTGATTTTTAGATGATTGTATGCAAAAAAGTTAATTTTGGATGTGCAGAATTAAATACTCTGTTGATGATACAATTTGCACCATAAATTGATAACTGTAGTTCAGTTGTCTTATAACTTCGTCAGGACACTACAATAAAATCTTCAGATTAATTGCTTGATTGGAATTTGAGTTATGCATTTTTATAAAAAAAGAAAATTAAAAATTAAGAATTCAAATTTCTTGCAAAATATTAATCCTGTATATTTTATTATTTTTTCCATCAAAACACTGCTATTTTGCTTTACAAATGCAAAATTTTAGATTTGTTCATTAATAAATATGGCTGTAATTTTTTAAATAAATGTTTGCATTTTCCGTTACATCCCCCCTTTAGGCGCAGCTGTAAACAGTCCGATAATATGTTTTACAGCTACGGAAAAAACAAACGTCCAGAGGCTGAATTTGTCCACTAGTTCTAGGCAGCGTCACTCATATATCAGGAGCGATAGTTTGCTCTAAGGGAATATGATTATTATACGCAGACCAGGAATCAGGCAAAAGAAAATTATTTTGACCAATTATTGGCCAAAAGCAGTGCTCATACCATAACTGTAGTTCTTTTATGCCCATTTTCCCACTCTTGCTTGCTGCCGTAGCAAGAACACTCACTTGGGAAAGAATCGTAGGGGACAAAGCACCTCCAACTTCTTGCAGCACAATAAACAACATTCCAGCCAATTTTCTATACAGATTAACAGTCGGCACAATTGTATACGATTGCGTTAAGGCATTAACCCTAGTTGACCTAGATACAACGCTCTTCGTACCTCTTCTAATCCCGATTGGTCGGAGTCAAAAACAAGTTCCTTTCTGAACGATGGGGTACGTTTGCTCACCTCATCTTCAAATTTTCGGCCCGATTATGTTGTTTATTGTGCATTGTCAATTTGACGTTATGTCTAAAATTTCGTTATCTTACTGCTTCTAATACTGTGGCACTGTTTGAAGTTATCCAACCATCCACTGGTTCCTTGGAAACCACTGTAATCTATGTCGCTCGCAATTTGATGTGCATAACGCAGTAGGTTGCTATCATGCACATCCTGTAAATTGCATCAAGCATCATTGAAACGCGCGAACACCGTTTTCTGTGACAAGTACAGCTTGTTCTCCCTTGAATATCCGTAGGTTTTCGTATGCACTACACGATCATATGGCTGCGAACTTATTCGAAATATGCTCATAACTGTTCTTTTACTATACTGCGTATGATCTTACATGTAAGTAATTATGTTTAATACCCGCCCCCTGGTCAACGATTGTCCTTCGCTATGTTTCCCTAGAGACGGGATTCGTGTCTCCCTGTCCGACAAGGATGATGAACTATGTGGCTCGACCCCTGTTTCAGTATCACTTTCACTTGTTATGCACGTATTGTCATCCCTGTACTCCTCATGTACATCGCCCGCACAGTCGAACATATACGCAAGTACACTTTCCACTGACTCATCTTGCACATGCGCTAATATTTCATCTGCCATTCTTTGCGAAATTTCTTGGGTTCCTTTCTGACGAAATTTAACTTCGGGAACTGTTGTGGTAGATAGAACGCAATGTTTGTCTTGTTTATCGTTGCTATTGCCCTGCTTTGTATCAACACCAACAGCGCTGTACGTTTGTTGACAACTACTCGTCGCCTAAGCACTTCAACTACGCTTCGTGGTCTCGTTCTGAGCTCACCATTGGACACTTGCAGTTCCGCCCGCTGTTGCCATTAGTAGCCAATGTTGTGGTTGCATGGTAGATAATATGTGGGGCGTCGAATGCCGTAAACATCATTGGCCTTTTCCGACCTCGCACTCAAGGCGTTCCTTGTAAGTGTTGTTTTAGATATTAAATGTAAGTCTTTTTCCATGTGCATCTTTCTGTGAATATAATATAAAACACGTAGAATGAATAGTGGATATTAGGCAGCGTCTGTGGGCCCCAATCTTGTCAAAATAAATGAATCAATAAAAAATATTGTTCGTAAACCATCTGTTTCATTTTTATGCGAAATACTTTCAGATATTGTGTGCACGAAAATTGTTTGGACATTTGTTTATACTTAACAATGGTTTTAGGCTCTGTACATTACTGTGTGTCCACATTAGCATTTCTACGGTGCCTGCAGCCTACTATAGGATATACATATATATGTTACGTTCAACACTCGTTATATGACGTACCAATAGTCGTTAATACAGTGTCTCACATTAGGATGTACATTATAGTCCCTACCCAACAGCGTGCTAGCTATTACACAGCTAATGTAGTGACAGTTATGGTATCTGTACACTGGTATTATAATAGATTTGGCTGTTCTTTCATATTAACGCTAGCTTTATTGTATACAGTCTATTTCAGGGCTTGACGTAGGTGTGTGACTCAGTTACTGGTTTTGTTCCGTACACCAGTATGTACATAATGATTTCGGCCTACTGCTGTGCTACATTTTAGACATATAACATTAAATATGTAACACCGATGTCCGCTCCCCTTTGCTGACAGTTGTATGCAGGACTGATTGTAATGTTGTACGCACCTATATCCTGAATCTGTATTATGTTTTCATTCATGATGAGAAATGATGGTGTAAATTACACAGACGTGAAAAAATACGTTTGCACTTAGATGATGGTTTCAAATTAGACATATAGTCTCTTGCGGAAGGATACCTGTTTAATTCTATAGATGTTTAGCATTTCAAATGGGGTAGTAATTATACGAAGTGTCATGTTGATATGATATGCTGTAACCTGTAATTAGTATCTGATGTTTTAGAAAAATCAGTTTATACCACATACGTATAATTTATTGGACTCTGTGTATTTCTAGTTGTTTAATGCTTTGTTTTGATGTAGGCAGATACCGTGATGAAAGCGTAAACTGAAATTGGTAGTGATAATGAACAACTGCGTGTCAGCGATTAAAAACAATAACTGATGTTGCAATAATCAGACTCAACCACTCATATGACTATAAATGCATGTTACTGACACATGTGATACGCACTATTATCTCTACCACGCTCCAGGGTTAAACATGAACAGAGCAGAGAGATAAAGAACTAGCTGCCCGTCCGGTTGATAGGGAAAAGGCCACGGTAGTTATCAGTGCTAAAGAATACCGTAGTAAAGTGCTGCAGGCATCCACTCAGATGGCGGGACAACGTACAAGCTCCCACAACCGGTGGAGTGAAATACCCACAGCAGGAGGCGAGCGCAGCGCAGTGGTCCGGAGGCACGTCCGTAACAGCATATGGACTATCAGACCAATTGTGTGATTGGATTCAAGAGTTCCTAGATAACAGGACGCAGCATGTCATTCTCAATGGAGAGAAGTCTTCCGAAGTAAGAGTGATTTCAGGTGTGTCGTAGGGGAGTGTCGCAGGACCGTTGCTATTCACAATATACATAAATGACCTTGTGGATGACATTGGAAGTTCACTGAGGCTTTTTGCGGATGATGCTGTGGTGTATCGAGAGGTTGCAACAATGGAAAATTGTACTGAAATGCAGGAGGATCTGCAGCGAATTGACGCATGGTGTAGGGAATGGCAATTGAATCTCAATGTAGACAAGTGTAATGTGCTGCGAATACACAGAAAGAAAGATCCTCTATCATTTAGCTACACTATAGCAGGTCAGCAACTGGAAGCAGCTAATTCCATAAATTATCTGGGAGTAGGCATTAGGAGTGATTTAAAATGGAATGATCATATAAAGTTGATCGTCGGTAAAGCAGATCCCAGACTGAGATTCATTGGAAGAATCCTAAGGAAATGCAATCCGAAAACAAAGGAAGTAGGACACAGTACGCTTGCTCGCCCACTGCTTGAATACTGCTCAGCAGTGTGGGATCCGTACCAGATAGGGTTGACAGAAGAGATAGGGAAGATCCAACGGAGAGCAGGGCGCTTCGTTACAGGATCATTTAGAAATCGCGAAAGCGTTACGAAGATGACAGATAAACTCCAGTGGAAGACTCTGCAGGAGAGACGCTCAGTAGCTCGGTACGGGCTTTTGTTGAAGTTTCGAGAAATTACCTTCAGCGAGTAGTCAAGCAGTATATTGCCCCCTCCTACGTATATCTCGCGAAGAGACCGTGAGGATAAAATCAGAGAGATTAGAGCCCACACAGAGGCATACCGACAGTCCTTCTTTCCACGAACAATACGAGACTGGAATAGAAGGGAGAACCGATAGAGGTACTCAAGGTACCCTCCGCCACACACCGTCAGGTGGCTTCCGGAGTATGGATGTAGATGTAGACTTCACGTCAAGCCACGCGATCTTGTGGTCTCTGGAAGGGGATGGAGCTGCCCGCACAGCGACAACAGGCCAGTGTTGTGCGGTCTTGTTGACGAACTACGCTGTGAGCTTGAACCACGTTTGGTGTTCGACTATGGCTGGATTTCTCATATCAGTACGATGGATTTGGGTTTTATTCACCTACCTGCAATACCAACAGCCAGCCAGCCGATGTGACCGAGCGGTTCTAGACGCTTCAGTCTGAAACCGCGCTGCTGTTACGGTCGCAGGTGCTAATCCTGCTTCGGGCTTGGATGTGTGTGATGTCCTTAGGTTAGTTAGATTTAAGTAGTTCTAAGTCTAGGGGACTGATGACCTCAGATGTCCCATAGTGCTTAGAGCCATTTGAACCATTTTTGAACACGCAGCCAGCCACAAACTTGTGTTGTGGGTCGAACTCTCGACCTATACTCAACTTGTAAATAGTGTTTGTGTTAGAATAAAGGGAACAGAAGTAGCGTTCCAACACAAAGGGGCCGGTGCTGATCCAGCATAATACGTAGAAGTGCCTGAGACGTAACCCTATTCTGTTATACAGCAGAAAAACGGCGGAGCTGGTGAAGGAAACCGATCTGTCAGACGATGTCTTGAAAAGCTTCAGAACCAGAGTTTTTACCCAGATATGTAGCGGCAAGAAAACATTTAGTACTAAATAATTTCGCCTTGGTGGCTAAACAGTAAGTATCCTGCACCGTTCAGTTCCTAGCTCCAACAGTTATCCCAGTAATCTGGGCCAGTCCTCACTCCACTCTCGATTACAGGACTTCCTCTTGTCTGTCGCATCGTGTGCCACTTATGCTCGCCCACCTGTGGGAATGACCACTCACTGTTTCTTAACTGTACCGTAATGAGAAGTCCGTATAACGCATACCAAATCTAACTTTGCATGAAACCCAGATTGCAAAAATTCGCAAAATGTCCGATGCCTTGACTACAGGTTAATGAGCCACAAATGCTATCAGTCATCGTATAAAAGTAACTCACAACCGCAGTACGAATGATACCCGAAGTTTTCGAGAATATCCCGGTAAAAATCACCTTGTAAGCAACTGTTGCTATGATTTATCCATTGTTTTGGAAGTTTGCTGGCCGAGTAGTGTTCTCATCATTTCCGATTCCATTCGAATCTTTTCTAGGGAATCAAAACGCCACCCTTTCATCTCCAATTTCGCTTTGAGAAGAAGGAAAAAATGTCGCTAGGGACTAGATCAAGCGATTAGAGTGGTTGTGGACAGTTGTAATTGTACTACAAATGAGCGAGGTGTGTGGACGTGCATTGTCATGATGCAGCTACCAGGCTGTTTACCTCTAACATCTTCCCTCAGTAAGCTCAGAATGTCGCAGTAGAAATTCCGTGTCCACATGGAATAATTTGCTAACGGACAATTCCATGACTGTATAAAAAATACATTGACTTGATGTTGTTGCAAATTTGGCGCTCTTTCTTGGGCCTCAGGCAGGATGGTGTCTTCCACTGCGATGGCTTGTAACCGTAAACTCTCATCGACAATTACGACCCTGGACAGGAACTCTGGAGCGTTACGAAATGTTGTTTGCATTTCACTGCACACATGGACACGATGGTCTCGTCGGTCGCTTTCAAAATACGAGGAACCAACTTGTCTTATATTCAGTTCAGCAGCTGGAATTAATTCACATGTCCTGTACGAAATTCCATACATTTAAGGACTTCATGTTTTTTTTTTCCTTCTGTCCTTGTGGATCACTTCGAGCACTTTCGCTACTGCCTTTGAAGCTGTGGATAGTGACGGTTGGCCCAAGTGTTAATCATTCTCCAGGGAGTCCCAGCCATCTTCAAATCGATTAAAGAAATTAAGTGTAGGTGGCAGTGTTGTACTCTGGAACACTTTTTTTTCTTTTGCCTCTACACATCCAATTTATTATTCTATTTTGAAATCATGGCATTCACATTATGCGCGCTGAAGTCCTTTCATGAAATAACAATTCCTCTGGAAAAGAAAGTGTTTATATATATATATATATTTTTAATGTGAAAGATTCTTCCAAGATGTAGCGTGGTCGGAAGATATAGCGTGGTCGAGTACCTATGCACAAGTATTCTATTCAAATTTAAAAGTGTTGCAATCGAGAAAGTCGTTTCAGTACCACAACAGTCTACGTGAGACGTTCTTAATCTACTACCAACGATCAGCAAGTGAAATCAAATCAAGAAGAAGTATTGTCAAAAATCGGTTACTAACTTGAAACATTTTGAAATAGAAATTATTTTCAACTAACACAAATTTCCTTTTCCAGAACAGAGATAATTGTTAAGGCACTAAAGAAACTAAGTTACTTGCAAGTTCACTTGCTACATGGTAGATGACTGTCCACTGTTCTAAAGTACAAGATGGACCACGACTGATGAAGTATGGTTTAACGGTCTGCAGGTTAAATACCTAGTTTTAAAAATATATCGAATTTTACCCAGCATAAAACTCTGTAACTGAAGAATTAACAACGTCCTCCAAATAATGTTAATTTATTACACAACAGTTAAATATGTAAACTTGTAATTTTTACAAATGCTGCACAAAGCACATCATCATGTGTCACATCAACAAAAAAAAGTAGAAAAGGTCAGGAACTACTTACGGAAATTTCTAGTGTGCAGTCCTTCATGCGAATCTGCAATCAGTCCCCAGATTCAGACACCGATCAGGAAACATCATGTGGCCCTGGGTTCATTATCCTCCACATACAACACTGCCCTACTTGGTTAGATCTAAGCTTGCTCAACAATGGGCTCCCTTAGTGCGCTGTGTGAGAAGAAGCAGTGATGTGTTATCTCACTGACCAGGTTCACTTATGATAAATGATGTTACATGATTTTTTTAACTGGAAGAGAGAAATAATAGATGGTATAACATATTCTAAACATATATTTTGTGTATTTTGTAGTTGATTGATGAAGACTGCATCTAAATGCGATCCTTATATCGCGAGTTAAAAGACTTTTAGTTGAGTAGTGCATCAGAATTCGAGGAAGTGAACTGCAGCCGAATGTGACCATTTTCCTGTGGTGGGCGTCCGCTGAAGACACAGATCACCCAGGTGAATGGCAGAAATGGCCCGTGTGGCCGGTGAAGCCGACGCATCTCGAGGGGTAGTGATGCTTGGGTCAATTAAAAAATACGACATAGTTTTAGAGGGAAGACATCGCTTAGCAACAGTTGGCTAAGTCCCACAGCCCTTGTGGGCAGGAACATAAAGCAGTCCTTCAGTAAAATTACATGTTTCGAGAGACAGAGAGATCGTAAAATTATTACAGCAAGGGGTTCTTTTTCGGTTTACGGTTGAGATACGGATGTGGAGTATGAAAATAATGACATATGCCTATTCTGAAAAGTGACGCATCTGACATCAACTCAAATAGAGATTTACGAATAGAAGCAGCATCCCCCAGTTCTGGGCAGAAAGCAGCTGGTATCAGTTGAGGACAGACCTGGAAATGATGGCAGCCCAACATCAGAGACGCAATTAACTTTTGTTGGTTTCCTCTGACAGTTGCGAAGTATAAACTGTCAAGAAGCAAGTGACTTCATTTAATGCTTAAAAGTTGCACTTTTGACTGTGACAATAACTACAGATTTAGGTGTGGTTAGACCAGAGAATCAACGGTTGTGTCGTACTGTTACGTCATCTCTCCCACTGGCGCTGGTAAGTAGACTTACACGTATTATCTTACTCTCTGCATACTCGGTATTTTGGTAGATAATCGCAGATGATATGCTCGCGAATGCGTGTGACATTTTCATAGTAGTGGGGGATTTTGTGTGTTTTCAGTATTAAGCGCAGTTTATTATAACATAGCCTACAGAATGGCAACAGCGTACTTCATTTGATACCCCACTGGGGTTGCTAGTTCGTCAGTGTCATATTGTGAAGACGATTACTTGCCTCCGTGACTTCTTGTGCGTTGCATCTTGATCTTTGATTTGGAAGTTGTATTTAACTGGAGGACACCTGGGGTCGACAATATAGTCTCCTCTTACCAGACGTGTTGAGTACTTGTTTTTCTGGTTAAACAACGATTTTCCCCCTGCTTCTTTTTTAAGTCAAAGATTGTATACGTTCTACCAATGGGAGCGCAACCTCGGAACGAGCGGAGGCCAGTTAACAAAGGTAGGATTTATCAGATTGCTGTGGCGCTGATCAAGACCGAGTGGACGCGTGTAGCACGTACTACCCGACCACGATATCATTGCACTTCGCGTCCTGTGGCCGTTATCGGAAACACACCGTAACATTACAGCAAACAATTGCAGTGCTGACTGAGGAAAACGTATCGCACTGTGAATGGTTTCAAGCAAGTTGTGCATATGGTATCAAGTCTTTCAGCATGTCCTTGTGAAATATCACGATGAGAACCCACGATAAGCCGACTGAAGTGGCCACACTCCCAGGTGGTTGACTAATACGTCGCTGGTATGACAAGATTGGAGGCGCCTATTTTCCGCCAGTTACCGCAGCAACTGGCTTATTCTTCTAAGACAGTGCATGTTTTTGTCCTTTTTCATTTCTCTTTTATTAATCAATGCTCATGTATAAACTGACAACATAAACCAATGTTACAGATGGATTTTAGCTGCAGTTTTGCGGAGGCTAAGACTTATCTTAGTGCAGATCCTTCGTGTCAGTCATTACGAAATTTGCAGACACAGTAGAACACGGTCTTAAGGAAATCAGCAATTGAATTCATACGGATGCGCTCACAGTGAAGTCACACGGCAGTCTGGTAACTGAAAGGCTCAAGTAGAGGCACCTATCGGCGGAAGTTTCTACTGCTAATTGTTCGGGTGAATTATTCAGTCCCTAGGCAATTTTGGTCAGTACCTTGTACGTGGGAGTCTGAGGTGGAATGATCCGGCGTTCTTTCCACGCTCGATCACTGAGTGAAATCGAAAGGTAATACACAACTGCCCATTAAAATTGCTACACCAAGAAGAAATGCAGATGATAAACGGGTATTCATTGGACAAATATATCATACTAGACCTGACATGTGATTACATTTTCACGCAATTTGGGTGCATAGATCCTGAGAAATCAGTACCCAGAACAACCAGCTCTGGCCGTAATAACGGCCTTGATACGCCTGGGCATTGAGTCAAACAGAGCTTGGGTGGCGTGTACAGGTACAGCTGCCCATGCAGGCTCAACACGATGCCACAGTTCATCAAGAGTAGTGACTGTCATATTGTGGCGAACCAGTTGCTCGGCCACCATTGACCAGACGTTTTCACTTGGTGAGAGATCTGGAGAATTTGCTGGCCAGGGCAGCAACGAACATTTTCTATATCCAGAAAGGCCCGTACAGGACCTCCAACATGCGGTCGAGCATTATCCTGCTGAAATGTAGGGTTTCGCAGGGATCGAATGAAGGGTAGAGCCACGGGTCGTAACTCATCTCAACGTCCACTATTGAAAGTGCCGTCAATGCGAACAAGAGGTGACCGAGACGTGTAACCAATGACACCCCATATCATCACCTCGGGTGATACGCCAGTATGGCGATGAGGAATACCCGCTTCCAATTTGCGTTTACCGCGATGTCGCAAAAACACGGATGCGACCATCATGATGCTGTAAACAGAACCTGGATTCATCCGAAATATGACGTTTTGCCAGGTTCGTCGTTGAGTACACCATCGCAGGAGCTCCTATCTGTGAGGCAGGCTCAAGGGTAACCGCAGCCATGGTCTCCGAGCTGATAGTCCACGCTGCTGCAAACGTCGTCGAACTGTTCGTGCAGATGGTTGTTGTCTTGCAAACGTCCCCATCTGTTGACTCAGGGATCGAGAAGCGGCTGTACGATCTGGATCTGTTACAGTCATTCGGATAAGATGCCTGCCATCTCGACTGCTAGTGATACGAGGCCTTTGGGATCCAGCACGGCGTTCTGTATTAACCTGCTGAACCCACCAATTCCATATTCTGCTAACAGTCATTGGATCGCGACCAACGCGAGCAGCAATGTCGCGATACGATAAGCCGCAATCGCGAAAGGCTATAATCCGACCTTTATCAAAGTCGGAAACGTGATGGTATGCATTTCTTCTCCTTGCACGAGGCATCGCAACAACGCTCCACCAGGCGACGCCAGTAAACTGCTGTTTGTGTATGAGAAATAGGTTTGAAACTTTCCTCATGTCAGCACGTTGTAGGTGTCGTCACCGGCGCCAACCTTGTGTGAATGCTCTGAAAAGCTAATCATTTGCATATCACAGCATCTTCTTCCTGTCGGTTAAATTTCGCTTCTGTAGCACGTCATCTTCGTGGTGTAGCAATTTTAATGGCCAGTTGTGTAAAAGATATGCCCATTTCAAAAGGAGATCTTCACTGTAGCGGCGTTGGATGTAATCCCAGCGGGCGATTCTGTTTGCCGAGAGATGGCGTTGTGGTATTCCCAGTTGCACAAGCGGAGTTAACGGTATCGCAACAACATCGTTGTTCCTGGAGCGTTGTCTCCGCACTTAGCTGTACGATGGATTCCTCCCCATCAGCACAAAGAGCGGTTACCCAATTCCTTCCTGAAAAGGTGGAGCACGCTTCGCATATTTCTCACGTTGTAAAAGAAGTGTACGGAGAGCAGTGTCTCACACAGCGCGCTATATTCTGGTGGTGTCAACGTTACGAGGAGGGACTTGTAAACATCTAAGACATTCCACACCCTGGGGAGGCTCACGTTGACACCACTGGAGCACGGTCTCGGTTGTGGAACAGTTCATATCGACGAATGGTCGGATCATTACACGTGTCGTTGCTGTCAAACTGTCGATAAGCAAAGGAAATCTGCATCGCATAATCCACGAGAAACTTCGTTACGGCAAGGTTTGTGCGCATCTTTCAGAGAATCAGAAGGCGGCGAGAATGGGTGTTGGCATGAACCAGCTGTTGAGATACGTGGAGCAAGGTACAGCTTTCACAGCTCAGAATGTGTCATGTGATGAAACGTTGTTACCACTTGGACCGTACCGGATAAGCATGGAGTGGTGGCGTCCTGGCTCCCCACGTACAAAAAAGCCCACTCTGCCCCGAAGGACAGAAAAGTGAAGCTCAGTTTCTTTTTCGACGAAGGAGGACCGTCATCAACTGGCTACCACAAGGTGCAACAGTTAATGCTGAGCAGTATTGCAACAAGTTGATGAGGATCAAACAGGTCATCAAGAACAAGCGTGTGGGCAAACTCTCTAATGGTATTGTGTTACCCGGGACAACGATAGAACACCCTCAAGCTTCTTCAGAAGTTTCGATGGGAGTCCCCAGAACATCCTCCTTACAGCTCCGATATGTCCGTGCGTGATTCTCATATCTTCAGCCCCTCAAAACGATTTCTGAGGAGCCAGAGATTCACCTGTGCCAAGGAAGTGTAGGACATCGCAAAAAACTGCATCTGTCAGCAACCCAGAAGTTTCTGTACTGAAGCCGTTCACTCTTCTCCTATCTGCTGGGATCAGTGTCTCAATGTCATTGGCGATTATGTATAACTGTACTGTTCCACATGAACTCGAATTGTGTTGTTTTTGTTGTGATCTTAAGTCCAGAGACTGGATTGATGCAGCTCTCCATGCTACCCTATCCTGTGCAAGCCTCTTTGTCTCCGAGTAACTAGTGCAACCTACATCCTTCTGAATCTGCTTAGTCTATTCATCTCTTGATCTCTCTCTACAACTTTTACCCTCTACTCTTCCCTCCAATACAAATTGGTGATCCCTTAATGCCTCAGCAGGTGTCCTACTAACTGGGCCCTTTTTCTGGTCAAGTTGTGCCACAAATTCCTCTTCTCCCCAATTCTATTCAATACCTCCTCATTACTTACGTGATATACCCATCTAATCTTCAGCATTCGCCGGCCTGGGTGGACGTGCGGTTCTAGGCTCTACGGTCGCAGGTTCGAATCCTGCCTCTGGCATGGATGTGTGTGATGTGCTTAGGTTAGTTAGGTTTAAGTAGTTCTACCCTAGGGGACTGATGACCTCAGAAGTTAAGTCCCATAGTGCTCAGAGCCATTTGAGCCTTCAGCACTCTTCTGTAGCAGCACATTTCGAAAGTTTCTACAGTATTCCTGTCTAAACTATTTATCATCCATGTTTCACTTCCATACAGAAATGCCACAGAAATTCTTTCAGAAAAATCTTCCTGACACTTAAATCTATACTCGATGTTAACAAATTTCTCTTTTTCAGACACGCTTTCTTTGCTATAACTAGTGTACTTTTTATATCCTCCATACTTCGACCAACATCAGTTATTTTGCTCCCCAGATAGCTAAACTCATCTACTACTTTAAGCATCTCATTTCCTAATCTAATTCCCGCTGCATCATCCGATTTAATTCGACTACGTTCCATTATCCTCGTTTTGCCTTTTTTATGTTCAATTTATATCCTCCTTTCAAGACACTGTGCATTCCGTTCAGCTGCTCTTCCAGATCATTTGCTGATAGAATTACAATGTCATCGGCATACCTCAAAGTTTTTATTTCTTATCCATGGATTTTAATTCACACTCCAATTTTTTCTTTTGTTTCCTTTACTGCTTGCTCAGTATACAGGTTGAATAACATCGGGGATAGGTTACAATAGTCTTACTCCCTTCTCAACCACTGCTTCCATTCCATGTCCCTGGATTCGTAGAACAGGTTCGGTTCCTGTACAAGTTGTAAGTAGCCTTTCGCTCCGTCTCTCTTGCACCTGCCACCTTCAGAATTTGAAAGAGAGTATTCCAGTCAACATTGTCAAAACCTTTCCTTAAGTTTACATATGCTATAAACGTTGGTTTGCCTTTCTTTAACGTATCGTCTAAGATAAGTCGTAGGGACAGTATTGGCTCGCATGTTCCAATTTTTCTAAGGAATCCAAACTGATCTTCTACGAGGTCAGCTTCTGCCTGTTTTTCCATTCGTCTGTAAAGAATTCGTGTTGTATTTTTGCACCCATGAGCTATTAAACTGATAGTATTGTTTTAAAATTTCTTTACATATAACTGTAGTCTCTTCCTGGCAGATTAAATCTGTGTGACCGATCGAGACTTGAACTCGGGACCTTTGATTTCGTGGGCCAGTGCTCAACCATCTTTTTTTTTTTTAATCTCATTTTGTTCGCTTTTGTCCGTTGCATCTGCTCGGGGCGAATGTCGTAAGACATCCATTGAAGTTCGTTGTTGATCGATTAACTCAGTTTTTTTTTATTACAGAGGGCACGCAACCCTCTGACCGAACACGCTGAGCTACCGTGCCGGCAGCCATCTGAGCTACCGAAGCACGTCTCACGCCCGGTCCTTACAGCTTTACTTCTGCCAGTATCCGTCTCCTACCTTCCAAACTTTACAGAAGCTGTCCTGCGAAACTTGCAGAACTAGTACTCCTGAAAGAAAGGAGTGAGGACCCGGTGTGAGTCGTGCTTGGGTAGCTCAGATAGTAGAGCACTTGCCCACAAAAGGCAAATGTCCCGAGTTCGAGTCTCGGTCGGGCACACAGTTTTAATCTGCCAGGAAGTTTCAGGAAGACTAGAGTTTAACGTCCCGTCGACAGTGCCATCATTACTAAAGGCGCAGTCGATCGAAGTCGACCATCTTCAAAATGCAGACTAACTCCGTCTGTGCTTTGCACTACGTCTGGGATTTGCAGTTCTCTCGGCCGCGTCATTCGGTAAACCATGAAACAGAGAAAAACTAGAACAAGAAGATAATTTCTTGTTCCGTCGTTGAGGTCTTAATTCCGAAGGTCGGGTTTGATGCAGCTCTCCAATACAATGTATTCTGTGTAAGCCTTTCATCTCCCAATAACAACTGCACCTTACATCCTTCTGAATCTGCTTGCTGCATTCATCTCTTGGTCTCTCTCTACAATTTTTACATCCCCCCCCCCCCTTTTCACTTACCTCGAATACGCAATTGGCGACGTCTTGACGTCTTAGAATGTGTCCTGTCAACCAATTCATTCTCCTAGTCGGCCACAAATTTCTTTCCTCCCCAGTTCTATTCGGTTTCTCCTCATTAGTTACGTGATCTACCCCTCTAATCTTCAGCAGTCTTCTGTAGCACAAAATTCGAAAAGGTTCTATTCTCTTCTTGTCTAAACTGCTTATCGTCCATATTTCATACCCATACATGGCTACACTCCATACAAACACACTACTGGCCATTAAAATAGCTACACCAAGAAGTAGTACAGATGATAAACGGGTATTCAATGGGCAAATATATTATACTAGAACTGACATGTGATTACATTTTCACGCAATTTGGGTGCATAGATCCTGAGAAATCAGTACCATCACACAGTTTTAGTCTTCCAGGAAGTTTCATAACAGCGCACACTCCACTGCAGAGTGAAAAATCTCATTCTGGGAACTGTAGTCTCCTTTTCATTTTGGCACACCTGTATATATATTGTATAATAAATTTAATATGCTTACATCGATTTATACAGTACAGAAGCAGAAGTAGCAATGTGACGTAAGGTGTGATACAATGTGAGTTAAACAGGTTAAAGAGTTATTACTATATTTATTGAGAGTTTGTAGGGTAGCACTGCAACACTTTTGCAAGTCGAAGTACTCAGTCGGGAGCCGAAGCGGCTGTAGCAGCGGCATCAGAAGAGCAGCGGGGGGTGCAGGTAGGGTGGGTGTGGCAGCAGCGGCAGGGGGTGCGGCCCCGGCGCCACCCCCAGCGCGACGGGGGCGTAGGCGTGCGCCTCCGAGGCGACGTAGGCGAAGCTGCCGCCCAGCCGGTCGGCCCGCACGGCCGCCTTGTCCAGGCCGGGCACCCGCACCAGCGCGCCACCCCCCAGCACCACGCCGCCGGCTCTGCGGGCCGCCCCCAGCACCAACAGCGCCAGCAGCAGCGATGCCGCCACAGCCTGCAACAGTCCGCCCCACACCGCCACCGTCGGAAACTGAGCACGTTTGGGCTGAGGCGCATGGCAACGACGGCCGTTATAACAGGGTTGGCCAGAAATTCTCCACGCGTGCGGTGCTCTTGCACACGAGCAACTTCCGGGTCACAGCGTGCACGCCGCAGCCGTAAGCGTTCATGTAGTGCATGTTTCTACACACGGATGTCGCTCCTCTGTTACACAAAGTGCGTTATCGACACCTCGTATGTATATCACAACCTGGGCTGTATCTGTAAGATCTGTTGCTTCATCGAGCGCAACAGAGAAAGCAACAAAGTATTTAGCCTTTTTTATTAGCTGCCTGTGCAGATCGCCGGCCGTAGCACTAATACGTCACTGTTTCTTTGGATAGACTGATTTCTTGAAACCTGCTAACGTTCGTGAGACACACAAGTTCTGCAGCATCAATTAGACACCCTTTCACAAACTCCCCTTCGGAAAAGGGTTTCCCATATTGTGGAATCCTTAATGCGATTTTAAAACTTGCTCGCAGTGAAGATTTAATGTGGTTGTCATTCTGGAAAATTGAAAACAGTACATTGTACAGAGTACAGTAAAACAGGCATAAATGTAACACAAGAAACTCAGAGTTCAAGAAGTATCAGTTACTTTGACGTACAATAAAATCGAGTTGAGGTGTCTCATCCATTTTCTTAACGACATTTAATTTTGCTTGCCGTTCTTCACTGTTGAGTACACTACACTCGTCTTTGTGATATGTATTGCCATGTCTTTCAATTGAAAACTTATGCTGGCCGCCTATTATTCGGCGGCACAGTAAACACTGTTAGCTTTCACCAACTGCTACAAAAAGGAATTGCAGTTCCCAGTCATTTTTAAACGACTGAGGTCATAGATCTCCCGTCCTTTGCTTTTTCATAGTACTTGCCATTTCTCAGTACTTCTCTGTTAAGGTCACCAGGGGTAATCGAGACTGGATATGTTGCGCTCTTGCTTGTACCACAGGGAAGTGGAGCCGCCGCCGTTCATTTAGGACACATGTCTAATAACAGATGTCGCTGTCGCACATGTGCAGCACTTCCGCACGTCTGCACACTGCAACGTTTGGCAGGCCCTGCATTATAACCTACGCACGAACACTCTGCTGACATGACGATCTCAGCCGCGCGGAGTGGCCAAGCGGTTTGAGGCGCCATGTAACGGATTGCGCGGCCATCACGCAGGACGTTCGAGTCCTCCCTCTGGCGTGGCTGTGTGTGTTCTTCTTAGGATAAGTTAGTTTAAGTAGTCTAAGGAAGCACTGAAAGATCTAAGTCGAAACAAGGCTCCGGGAGTGGACAACATTCCATCAGAACTACTGATAGCCTTGGGAGAGCCAGTCCTGACTAAACTGTACCGTCTGGTGAGCAAGATGTATGAAACAGGTGACATACCCTCAGACTTCAAGAAGAATAGTAAAACAATAAACTGGTGGCCAAGATCGCAGGAATTCTTTTTATTCCATGATTACCGGTTTCGCCGAAATTAAAGCCGCCATCTTCGGATCTTAGGGCACATACAGGTTAGAGCACCAAGGCAACCAATGGCGATATTAATAGTTGCCTATAACACGCAGGTCTTACAAAATTGTCGTAAGTAGCACACAGGCATCCTAGAGAGATGACATTATAAATGTTGAGTGTCTCCACCACATACAAGCAATCTTGGCTGCCAGTTTAGTGTTTTACAAGCATTTAGATCTCTCCCACATGCGCACAATGTGCTCCTTACAAGAATATAATAATTCCAATCACAAAGCAGGAGCGCAAATTACCGATCTATCAATTTAAAAAGTCACGGCTGCAAAATACTGGAACGAATTCGTTACAGATTAATGGAAAAAGTGGTAGAAGCCGACCTCATAGGAATTTCAATTCTATAGAAATGTTGGAACACGAAGGTAGATTAAGGAAACGCAAACCTACGTTTCTAGCATATGTAGAATTAAACGAAGGGTTTGAAAATATTGACTGGAGTACTCCCTTCGAAATTCTGAAGGTACGAGGGGCAAAATACACGGAGTGAAAGGCTACTTACAACTTGTAAAGAAACCGGACCTGTTCTAAGAATCCAGGGACATGAAAGGGAAGCAGTGGTTGAGAAGGGAGTAAGACAGTGTTGTAACCTATCCCCGATGTTATACAACTTCTATACTAAGCAAGCAGTAAAGGAAACAAAAGGAAAAATCGGAATAGGTATTAAAATCCAATGAGAAGAAATAAAGCTTTGAGGTTCGCCGATGACATTGTAATTCTGTCAGAGACAGCAAAGGACCTGGAAGAGCAGTTGAACGGAATGGACAGTGTCTTGAAAGGAGGATACAAGATGAACATCAGCAAAAGCAAAACGAGGATAATGGAATGTAGTCGAATGGTGAGGGAATAAGATTAGGAAATGAGACACTTAAAAGTAGTAGATGAGTTTTGCTATCTGCGGAGCAGAATAACTGATGATGGTCTAAGCAGAGAGGATATAAAATGTAGACTGGCAATGGCAAGGAAAGCGTTTCTGAAGAAGAGAAATTTTTTAACATCGAGTGTAGATTTAAGCGTCAGGAAACCTCTTCTGAAACTAATTGTATGGAATGTAGCCATGTAGGGAAGTGAAACATGGGCTATAAACCGTTTAGACAAGGAGAGAGTGGTGCTACATAAGAATGCTCAAGATTAGATGAGTAGATCACGTAACTAATGAGGAGGTATTGAATAGAATTGGGGAGAAGAGGAATTTGTGGCACAACCTGACTAGCAGAAGGAATCGGTTGGTAGGACATGTTCTGAAGCATCAAGGGATCACCAATTTAGTATTGGAGGGTAGGATGGAGGCTAAAAAACGTAGAGCGAGACCACGAGATGAATGCACTACGCAGATTCAGAAGGATGTAGGTTGCAGTAGGTATTTCGAGTTGAAGAGGGTTGCACAGGATAGAGTAGCATGGAGATTTGCATCAAACCAGTCTCTGGACTGAAACACACAACAACAACGTCTAGGGACCCTTAGGAATTCACACATTTAGGACCACCTTAATAGGGTCTTTGTCCACCTGTTGAACACGATTTTGCGTGTCATGGATTCAACAAGTCCTTCATAGGTTTTCAGAGGTACTTACCACCAGATGCCTTTGTACAGTTCACATAGTTCCCCTAAGTTATGGGCTGGAGGTTTGGAGCCGGCGCCCAGTATTGTCCCAGATGCGTTCCATATGGTTCAGACCAAGTGAATTTGATGGCAAAGCCCTCAACAGAAGTACACTGTCGTACTCCTCAAACCACTGTAGCACGGTTCTGGCCTCTTGACATAGACATAGACAGATTTACACAGATACTCCGCAAGCCACCGTACGGTGCGTGGCTTGTCATACCTCCCCCCCCCCCCCACCCCGTTCCACTAGCAGATAGAGCAAGGGAAAAACGACTGTCTCTATGCCCCTGTGTGAGCCCTAATCTCTCGTATCTTCCCTTCGCGGTCCTCACGCGCAACTTGTGTTGGCGGCAGTAGAATCGTTCGCCAGTCAGCTTAAAATGCCCGTTCTTTAAATTACCTCTATAGTGTTTCTCGAAAAGTACGTCGCCTTACCTCCACGGATTCCCGTCTGAGTTCGCAAAGCATCTCCGTAATACTTCCTTGTTGTTCGAACCTATTGGTAACGAATCTAGAGCCCACCTCTCAATTGCTTCTATGTCTTCCTTCAATCCGACCAGCTATTGATCCCAAACACTCGAGCAGTACTCAAGAATAGCCCGCACTAGAGCTCTATATGCGGTCTTCTTTACAGGTGAATCACTCTTTCCTAAAATTCTCCCAATAAACTGCAGCCGATCACTTGCCTTCCCCACCACAGTTCTCATATGCTCATGTCGCTCTGCAACTTTGCGCCCAGATAATTGAACGACTTGACTGTGCCAAGCAGGACACTAGTAAAATGTATCCCAACATTACAGTTTTGATCTTCCTACTCATCCGTATTAATTTACATTTTTCCACTTTTAGGGCTACCTGCAATGTCCACATACTCTACAGCTGCCACAGGTCCAATGGAAGCCCAGGTGAATGTCCACTGTAAAATAATACTCTCCCACGTCCTTGTGGACAGTGGCATACCCAGATACCTGGTGTAGTAAGACCAGGCCTCACATTTACACTGATCCACGGTACAATCGCGATCATCCCACGGCCGCTGCAATCCTAGTTGACGATGTCGTTGGGTCAGCATGGGAACATGTAGGGCTCATCTGGTGCAAAGTCACTTGTTCAGCAGTAAGCGCTGATCGGTGTGCTGCGAAACACTTGTGCAGCGCCAGCATTGTGCTGAGTCATCAGATCTGCCACAGATCCCCAATTATCCTTCTTTACCGCATTACTTGTCCAGAACGCTACCAAGAAATACTCAGTCCCGCGCTGGACGATGATCATAATATTTTCTTTCATAGGTATATGATTGCATCTTTATCTGTGTTGTGATGAGTGCTGTGTGTGAAAAGCCCACTTTCAGCAAGGCAGCAGTCAACAAATCTCATTAAAGACCTCCCAAATGCACTTATAGGTGGTCCTCTGTTTCTTTCTCAGTATATCCAGATCACACGACTTGTGCAGCCAAAAATAGTGACAACGTCAGCTTCATTCTTTGTCCTCTAATTTCTCCGAACAGTCTTCGGAAGGCCCAGGAACACCGACCGATCGCCATGTCATCCACACCCAAAGACGGGGTCAGGTACGGATATGGAGGTGCAGGGGGACAGCGACTGCTCTCCAAGCCGTTGGCAGTTTTTATTTTTCACTTTCTTTTGGTGTCAGCAACTGTCAGGAGACCAGATCTTTTGGGAAGCCGAATAACAGCACAAGCCCAGTATATTGCTGCTGAGAGTGTCTCTGGAGGAGTACGGGATATTTTAAGAAATGTTAATAAAGACTAATTCGAATAGCAACTTCCATATTGATGCGACCAGTATTCATTCGTTACAAGTATATACCTATTATATTGCAACCCAAACAAATACTCAGAGACGGTTTTAAGCAAAGGCATGTGGTAAAGTCCAAAACTGGTTTTTATAAATTCCACCTCCAACTTCAATTAACTTTGGAATCCTGTTGGCGCTTTTTTATGGGAGCAGCACCATTCATAACCATACGATCAGTTTACCTCTTGCGCCTATTTCTCTGTATACAAATTTCAGTCACACCCATAGGCAAAAATCTTAAGTTCTGGAAACCTTGATTGGTCATGGAAAGTCATAATTTCACCCAGGCTTTCTGCCAAAGACTATTGCTTTCAGGTTACGGATCACCCAAGGACTACACCGTTCAGGAGTCCCATAATGCCAGAAGAACGTACCCGTTATTGTAGCCAAAGGAACCTCTTCCAGTGATGTCGGAAACTCCTTTTAAAAAACTGTATAAGAAGAGGCTCTTCTGCCATTCGCCTGTTAATTGTTCACTTATTGTACACGATTATGATTTCGGATTTGTAGCAGTTTTGAAGTGCATGTTGAAATGTTAAAATATATCTGCGAGATGTCATCGTCAAAAATACTTATTTCTGGTCTTATAGACTATTTGTCGTATTATATGATATGAGTACATATCAAGATACAAAATAACATTTGTTCATGCACTTGAGAGTGCTACAAAGCCGAAATTATGACTATGTACAATAAATGAACAATTAACACTCAAATGGGAGAAATTCCTTTCAAAAAAATTCTACATGACTGTGGTCCCCCGCAGAAGAAACATCATCAGCTCATTGAATTGTCTATTGTACCATACTAAACGCTACTTTGAAAATGTGTCCTCCAAAGACATGTGGGTTTTCGTCTGATCACCGATATGAGTTGTGTTATCGATACAGTCACGAGTGAAAGTGACTACACCAGTAAACAGTATTAGTGGGATTACTTCACGATTTGCAATTATCCAACGACAACATTCAAGTCGTTCTACCTTCATCTCCTTTTCGGAGGTGTCGGATGTGCTGTTAACGACTAGGATGGAGGCCGTGCATACGTAAAGTCTCCTTCATATCCTCATATGTGGAACACCGCTATGTGTAGAAATCCTGCGTGTACTTGTTGAAGGAATACGTTATACCACTTGTATAATGCCTTCTAGTTCATTCGTAATCTGGTCATTTGCAAGTTCAGATAAAATGTGGATGCTGGGCACTGTACATGTGTCACAAGTTTTAGTGGAAAAGTGGATAAACAATCTTTAATCTTGGACTCTGCAGTTGGGATATCGTCTACTGTATTCTACACCAGCAGCAGCGTTTCCGTGACAAAACCTGAACACAAATACCGTACTGGTATATTTAGCATTTGTAAATATAGGACGGTTGTAATTAACGTGCAGCTAGTAACAGACGTCCAGTGTGCGCTGTAATTGTCGTATGGCAACGAAAGCTGGTATATATTCTAATGCGTTAGTGCGGAACCGATACACACTGGAAAAAGGTTAGTTCCAATTTTGGCCACCAGGTGAAAATCTGGCGCTGTGAGCGCAGGAAAGACGTATTGAAATGTTTCCGTATGTAATGGATTAGGAACGGAACGCGGGAAGAGAAACAAGTGAGAAAGGCTCTATGTTGATTTTATTCTTAACTGTAGCTTACAGAATTTGTTCAAGATGAACGATAGAGACGTCGAAAAGGTGCTACATCCATAAAATGAGGTGAGCTACAATTGCTCGCTGCAGTTCCGTGCAATTTGAGCAATGTTTTCCTCTGTACACTGTCCTTCAGATGAGGACAATATTGCAGAACCTGTGTTATTCTGATTACGATGCAAGGTACCTTTGGACATGCATCTAGTTTTAAAGCAACAGGCACTGTGGCTACTACAGCCATTATACAATTCATGAAATGAATTCGCAATTGCGAATAAGGAAAACAATCAGCTGTAGAATGGAATGACAACAGTGAAAATGTACCGTACTTGGACCTGGTGGCCTAAATTGGAACTAATGTGTTTTCCAGTGTAAATCAGTTCCACATTACCGCATTAGGATATCTACCAAGATTCGGTGACCTAAAATAGTTACAGCCAACACGGAACCTCCGTGAGTAACCACGCGGTACGTGCATCATGCTTAAGCAATACACTAAAATTCGCCAACAAACCGCAATCACAATCACAGAAGCACAAATACAGAACTTCAACTTCCAAACATAAATGGCAATCGGTAAATAAGCCCACAATAACTTGAGTACCAAAGCACTAAACAGAAAACATCTCTCTTTAGCCAGCTTCAACCAATGAAAAGCAGACGCACTTGAAATGTTTCATTCGAATTAGTCTATATTATTATCATCCCATAAGATATAAACACCCTGTACGGTCTATGCTTGTGTTGCCTCAAATAATAGTGGACACAGATCGTATTGTCTGTGCTAGAAAGTATGCGATTTCAGTAAATTGTTGGGACGTTTTCTGTAGGCAACTATCTTTAGTGTCGGCAGATATCAGGATGGCCACCCTCGTGGGGCACAGTTGCAGTTTATCCTGCGGTTTCGTATGCTTCCCTGCTGGCTATCTAATTTCAACGCCATGAAGACAGTACGCAACGAATGTCAAATTTTCACGATGTTGTAAGATCCCCTAACCTTTTCTAACTAAACAACCAGAGGTGTCTCCGTTTAGTTAGTGACTCCGTAGAGGATGGCATAAAAGGCGTACAGTACGTCTAACCTTGATTTCCATCCCTGATTTGCATAGATTAACTCAACCAGTCTTTGGATTATCTCAATAAGTCGCCCTGTAGGATTCTTTCTACCTCTTTCACCGCAAATCTCTCGTAGCTCACCTCCCTCGAGGAAGGTGTCAGTGCCGTTGGGTTGTACGATAGCTATCCACAAAGTACATTACGTTTTGGAATTAAAAATAAATAAAGTATTGGAATTTTTTTATTAGATACAGATGAAAGCCACACTTAAATACTACTTTTCTACATAGTTGCCATTAAAATTAAGGCACTTATCGTAGCGATGGACGAGCTTGGAAATTCGTTCGTCGTAAAATTCGGACGCTGCGCCTTCAACCACGTGTTTACCTCTTCTTTTGGGACAGAAAAGGTGTGATTTTTTTGGATTTCCTGGAAAGAGGCACTACAATAAACTCTCAAAGGTATTGCCAAACTCTGTACAAACTCAGAAGAGCCATACAAAACAAGCGCAGGGGAAAGTTGGGTTCAAAGATCTTGCTGATTGACGACAACGCCCGGGCCCACACGGCAAATGCCACTCGTGAAGTTCTCGAATCTTTTAAGTGGGAGTTGTTTCCTCATCCGCCGTGCAGTCCCGATCTGGCACCGAGCGACTTCCACTTATTCCCAGCAATGAAGTGGTTGGCTATGCAGCGTTTTTATGACGACGCACAGCTTCAAGAAGAGGTAACCACGTGGTTGAAGGCGCAGGCGGCCGAATTTTACGACGAAGGAATTTCCAAGCTCGTCCATCGCTACGGTAAGTGCCTTAATTTAAATGGCAACTATGTAGAAAAGTAGTATTTAAGTGTGGCTTTCATCTGTATATAATAAAAAAGTTTTCCAATACTTTATTTATTTTTAATTCCAAAACGTAATGTACTTTGTGGATAGCCCTCGTATATCCTGCATTTTCTCAGTGACGAAAGTGGGAAGCTTAGTTAGTTGAAATAATTTTCGTGTTTTCCTTTATGATGTGTTTATTTAGGGAAAGACCGTTATGTGACAATAATGAAACAATCTAAAGCGTTTAACTCAAAACTAGCTATTTCCTGAGAGCACGGTCTTACGGTAGAACTAGATGGAAAGGCATCCTAACGGCGGTTGGCGACCATGGCGCGCAGTCCAGTTCTCGTATTTACAATCGTGGAACATCGTAGCTGTTCGTACAACTTCTTTATCTTAAAGATTTTCATTTGTTTATTGAAATGAATACATTCTTGTGTCTTAATGTTGTTGTAATAAAGTGTTCATGACAAATAGGTTTCCCCTGATATCTACCGTGGAGAACGAAGCTTTTATTACACTGAACCGTCAAAGGAACTGGTGTAGGAATGCGTATTCAAATACAGAGATATGTAAACAGGCGCAATACGGCCCTGCGGTCGGCAACGCCTGTATAAGACAACGAGTGTCTGGCGCACTTGTTAGATCGGTTACTGCTCCTAGAACGGCAGGATATCAAGAGTTAAGTGAGTTTGAACGTGGTGCTATAGTCGGCGCACGAGCGATGGGACACAGCATCTCCGAGGTAGTAATGAAGTGGGGACTTTCCCGTATGAACATTTCACGAGTGTATTGTGAATATCATGAATGCGGTAAAACATCAAATATCCGATATCGCTGCAGCCGGAAAAACATTCTGCAACGACGACTGAAGAGAATCGTTCAGCGTGACAGAAGAGCAACACTTCCGCATATTGCTGCAGATTTCAGTGCTGGGCCATTAACAAGAGTGAACGTGCAAACATTCCACAAAACATAATCGATATTGGCTTTCGGAGCCGAAGGCCCACTCGTGTACCCTTGATGACTGCACGACACAAAAAATCGACATTGGATTATAAACATCTTGCCTGGTCGGACGAGTCTCGTGTCAAATTGTATCGAGCGGATGGATGTCTAGAGGTATGGAGACAACCTCATGAATCTACGGACCCTGCATGTCACCACGGGACTGTTCAAGCTGGTGGAGGCTCTGTAATGGTGTGGGGTGTGCGCAGTTGGAGTGATATGGGACCACTGATACGTCTAAATACGACTCTGACACGTCACACGTACGTGAGCATCCTGTCTGATCACCTGCATCCATTGTTCGCCCCAATAGCTGAATGGTAGCCGGCACGGTAACTCAGCGTGTTGGGTCAGAGAGTTAGCTGCCCTCTGTAATAATAATAATAATAAAACTGAGTTAATGCATCAACGACGAACTGAAACGGGTGTCTTGCGACGTCAGCCACGAGCAGATGCAACGAACGAAAACGAACAAAATGAGATTAAAAATAAAATAGGTCAGCGTGACGAATTGCCATCCCACGAGACCGGGTTCTATTCCCGGCTGGGTCGGAGATTTTCTCCGCTCAGGGACTGGGTGTTGTGTTGTCTTCATCATCATTTCACCCCCATCCGGCGCGCAGGTCGCGCAATGTGGCGTCGAATGTAATAAAAAATGCACCAAAGCGGCCGGACCTGCCCCGCAAGGGGCCTCCCGGCCAATGAAGACAAACGCTCATTTCCATTTACCTGCATCCATTCATGTCCACTGTGCATTCCGACGCTCTTGGGAAAATCCGGCAAGACAATGAGACCTCCCACACGTCAAGAATTGCTACTGTCTGGCACCATGAACACTCTTCTGAGTTTAAATACCTTCACTGGCACTGTGAGCATTATTGAGAGTATCTGAGATACCATGCAACGTGTTGTTTAGATGAGATCCCCCCCCCCCCCCCCCCCCCGTACTCTTACGGATTTGGCACTACTGCCTGCTCGCGGAGACCCTACACGATATTAGCCAGGTGTTCCAGTTTCTTTGTCTCTTCAGTATATTAAATATTTATTGCACAAAATCACTTGCTCCACGCCAGAATGGCTGTTTTCCCCAAGTATCGAGTGTTGGTGTAACTGTCCTTCTGACAGCTAGCCATGGAGTCTCACCCCATCTCACCGTCTACCGGCGATGTCAGAGGGCCAACGGCTACCTCATCCAGTGTAAGAACCGTAATCTGACTCCATACTAAGCGTGCTGCACTCCTGGCTGAGCTTCTTCACTTATATCTGCAGACGCGACATAAAAATTTAAACCTGGAAAATAAATAAATGAAATGTAATCCGAAAATAAGGGGGACTTGCTTGCACATCGAAACGATTAGCGTTCCAGCGCAAATTCATCATCTGCGTGTCTTCATGCTTGATGTCTTCCCCAATGGCCATAACATTTTCCAGCAGGATATCTCCCCGCATCACAAGGCCAGATTCGTGGTGCTGTGGTTTACGGTCACTTGTTTATTTCGCCACTACGCGTTTCGATTGTTTACACCATTATCTTGAGGTGGAGAAATGTTTATTTACATACATGGTGTTGGCGAAGAGTACAGACATCTTTTCACAGTACCAGACAAAGGGCTGTGTGGGTTAAGTTGCATCTTTTGCCGATAATAAAAATTGCTTATTTAGAAAAGGTTAAAAACATGAATTTCTGACAGTGAGTTTTACTCACAGGGACGACAGAGTCGTAAAAAGTCTGAATACTGCTGCCGGATGTACGTACTCTCCACTGTACACTCCGTTTACACTGATGATTCAAAGATGTTGCACACGATACAAATATGTTTGTTTACATTGGATTTAATGGTTTCTACATTAATAAGGCCATCTTTTTAAGAAAAGAGAAATTTAAAACAAACGCAAAATATGTTTCTGTACGCAACCATTTAAACTTTTATTTTTGGATGTGATGTTGCAGTCCATTTATACTTTTAAAAAACTCAAGAATGGCATATTTATGTGTATACCAGTACCTAAACAATAACTGAATTGTGCAGCTATCCATCTTCCGATGCAGCTATTGTTATTTTTTTAAAAAAATAAACATATTAATGTAGAAACCATTTAATCTTTAATTTTTATATCCAATGTATACAAGCATATCTGTAACATGTACAACATCTCTGAAGTGACAGCGTAAATTAATGTACAGTAGAGACCATACATCAGGTAGCAGTGTACACACTGTTTACGACTCTACCGTCCCTGTAGGTAGAATTCACTGATAGAAATTCATGTTTTTAAGCTAAAAGGTGCCTTTTCTAAATAAACTTTTTTATTATTAGCAAAAGACGCAGTTCAACTCAAAGTGCCCTTGGTCTCATACTCTGAAAAGACGTCTGTACTTTTCATCAACAACAGCTATGTAAATAAATAACTCCATCTGAAGATCTACATCTACATCCATACTCCGCAAGCCACCTGACGGTGTGTGGCGGAGGGTACTTTCAGTACCTCTTTCGGTTCTCTCTTCTATTTCAGTGTCGTATTGTTCGTGGAAAGAAAGATTGTCGGTATGCCTCTGTGTGGGCTCTAATCTCTCTGATTTAATCATCATGGTCTCTTTGCGAGATATACGTAGGAGGGAGCAATATACTGCATGACTCCTTGGTGAAGGTATGTTCTCGAAACTTCAACAAAACCCGTACCGAGCTACTGAGCGTCTCTCCTGCGGAGTCTTCCACTGGAGTTCATCTATCATCTCCGTAATGCTTTCGCGATTACTAAATGATCCTGTAACGAAGCGCGGTGCTCTCCGCTGGATCTTCTCTATCTCTTCTGTCAACCCTATCTGGTATGGATCCCACACTGGTGAGCAATATTTAAGCAGTGGGTGAACAAGTGTACTGTAACGGACTTCCTTTGTTTTCGGATTGCATTTTCTTAGGATTCTTCCAATGAATCATAGTCTGGCATCTTCCTTACCGACGATTAATTTTGTATAGTCATTCCATTTTAAATCACTCTAATGCCTACTTCAAGATAGTTTATGGAATTAACTGCTCACAGTTGCTGACCTACTAATTTGTAGCTAAACGATAAAGGATCTTTCTTTCTGTGTATTCGCAGTACATTACACTTGTCTACATTGAGATTCAATTGCAATTCCCTGCACCGTGCGCCAATTCGTTGCAGATCCTCCTACATTTCAGTACAATTTTTCGTTGTTACAACCTCTCGATATACTACAGTATCATCCGCAAAAAGCCTCAGTGAACTTCCCATGTTGTCGACAAGGTCATTTACGGATATTAATAGCAACGGTCCTACGACACTCCCCTGCGGCACACCTGAAATCACTTTTTGCGTTCTGTTATCTAGGAACTCTTCAATCCAATCACACAATTTGTGTGATAGTCCATATGCTCTTACTTTGTTCATTAAATGACTGTGGGGAACTGTATCGAACGCCTTACGGAGTTGCGGAGACATGTGTGCCGCGTACCTGCGGAAACCTAACAAGGGCTTGTCGACATCACTCCACGTATAATTAAGCAGGAGGTCGTAATATTTTCCTCATTGGTGCAGAACCCCTATTTCCCCGTTCCTCACCTTTCCCATGTGTCTCCAATCTATTTCTTATACACTCTAAGACAAGAAAAAAAAAGAGGTGCACAACGAAGGAATTATCGGAATGGAACGGAAATCGGCAGATGTGATATATAAGTACAGACAAAAAAAGAAAATGATTACTATTTCACAAAAATTGGATAATTTATTCAGGAGAAAGATATTCAATAATTGAGCAAGTCAGTAACGTAGTGGTCCACCTCTAGCCCAAGCAGTTATTCGGCTTGGCATTTACTGATATATTGCTGGGTGTCCTCCTGAAGGATATCGTGCTAAATTCTGTCCAACTGGCGCGTTATATCGTCAAAATCCAGAGCTGGTAGGAGTCCTCTGGCGATAATACTCCAAAACGGAGAGATACGATGACCTTGTTGGGAAGGTAAGGTTCGACAAGCAGTGGATACTCATGCCGTGTGTGGGCGGGCGTTATCTTGCTGAAATAATAGCCCAGGATGGGTTGGCATGAAGGACAACAAAACAGAGCATAGAATATCGTCGGCTTACCAGTAGGGGTGCAGCGGTTGACAAGGAAAGCGTTCTTCTATGAAATGATGGAATGAAGTGGTACCTCCGATTGTCGGATCGTACAGCGGGGGATAGTTAGGCTGATATCCTATGGCTGTCTGGGGCCTCTCCAGACATATCTTCGCTGGACATTGCGGCTCATATTGAAGTGGAACTCATTACTGAAGACAATTCCACTCCAGTCAATGAGACTGCAGGCCGAAGACGTGTCTGGAGCGCCGAACAAAGGTGGGATACCAACCTGACTGTCGCCCGCCATATGACCCAACAACCAGGAGTGATGAATGGTGATAGTCTGGGATGCCATTTCATTTCATAGCAGGCGCCCTTTGGTTGTCATCTGCGGCATCCTAACAGAACAAAGGTACGTCGACGACATTCCACGCTCCGTCTGGTTGCCATTCATGAGAAGTCATCCTGGGCTTATATTTCAGCAAGGTAATGACAGCCTGCATACGGAGAGAGTTACTACTGCTTTTCTGCGTGCTTGTCGAACCCTACTGTGGCCAGCGAGGTCTCTGGATCTCTCCCTAACTGAGGACCATTCGAGCATTATGGGTAGGACCCTCCAACCACGTCGGCATTTTGACTATCTAACGTGCCAACTGTAGACAATATTTTTTCAGGTGGACATCCAAAAACTCTACGACTCAATGCCAAGCCGAATAACTGCTGCGAAAGGCCCAGAGGTGGACCGGTGCTTTACTGACTTGCTCAATTAGTGAAACTCTTTCTCCTGAAATTGGAATCATTTGTTTTCCTATACATGTACATCACAAATGCCGATATCCGTCCCACTCAGGTTTTTCCTTTGTGGTGCGTAGTTTTTTTTACTTAGAGTGTATTGAAACATCCCCTTAGAAAAATTATACAAGACTGTGCTTAAACTGACACACAATATTTTTAGCACAACGCAATCTGACTTCCAAAAATCCCTACGAAAGAATGGCCCTGACTAACATTACCCTATACGTTTCACAAATCACTTACCTCACAAAAATCTTCGTTACTCAAGCTATTGCAATACAGAGAGCGCCAATACTGCTAGCTAAATAAAAGATTCAAACTACGGGAGGCACTAACTACTGATAGGTATAGTTGGCAAATGAAAGATTTTAATAGAGAACAAACAATGTATTTACCTTAGTAGTCGTAATATATATAGCAGTTCATGACATCCATTCTTACAAATTTCAAAACTCCGCCATCTTTCTCCCCACGTCCACCACTGCTGGCGGCTCACCTCCAACTGCGCAACGCTACGCGCTGTTAGCATCCAGCTGCCGCTGCCCAACACTACAATGGCAGGCAATTTAAAAAAAAACCTAAACAGCCTACTTACAGTATTAACTATAGAAATGGCTTGGATGGAAGAAATTTTCTTCGAGTAGTATTCTTCAGTTGAAACTTCTGGGATGAGGGGCCGTAGTTGGCCGACCTCAGAAGATGTCTCCCGCAGATGGAGACGAAACGTTAGGTGGAAATTTTGTACATCGACCACGACCTCTCAGCTCGGAAGTTTCAACTGAAGACAACACCGGCCGTGAAAGCCTACATTGTATGAACAAACAATATTGTTTCTCCACTGAATACACTGAGTTCAATTCAGACTTTTTTTGGAAACAAGGTTATTCTCTATCCTAGTTTCGCAGACTTACCGACCCATAGCCCCGTACTTTGCAACTGTTGGACGGAAGACGGCTTTCACTGGGCTTATGAGTTTTGTACGGAAGTGATTCGACCACAATTACACGCTACTGAACGCGGACTCGATATCTCGCCGCGGTACGCTTTGAGAGCCGTGTTGTAGCTGCAGCGCAGACTTACCTTCATTTCAGAGAGTCGAGAAGACACTTGTCGGACGCACCCGCTTCCCCCTCTTATATAGCCCTCTGTAGCCTTCCGCTCGAACTCCACCCTGCACCAAACGGCGGCCTCATGTAAATACAGACGCCGCTTAACCTCAGCTGCCGACTAACGCCGCATTGTCTGTGTCCTCGCATGGCCGCTGTACATAGTTTTAGATGCAGGCAGCAGAATGCGTCACACACGGGACCCATCAAGCTGAAGTATTATCAATTAATGCGCGAATTTTGTTTTATCGAACGTGTTTGAACTGTCGCGAAAAAATCCAAAGCATTTTTAACTGTTGTTGTTGTAGTCTTCAGTGAAGAGACTGGTTTGATGCAGCTCTCCATGCTATTCTATCCTATGTAAGCCTCCTCATCTGCACCCTACATCCTTACGAATTTCCGTATTCATCTCTACGATTTTTACCCTCCGCGCTGCCCTCCAGTACTAACTTGGTGATCCCTTGATGCCTCAGAACATCTCCTACCAACCGATCCCCTCTTCTAGTCAAGTTGTGCCACAAATTCCTCTTCTCCCCAGTTCTATTACCTCCTCATTAGCTACGTGAGCTACCCAACTAATCTTCAGCATTCTTTTGTAGTACCACATTTCGAACGCTTCTATTCTCTTCTAGTCTAAACTACTCATCGCCCATGTTTCATATCCATACATGGCTACACTCCACACAAATATTTTAAGAAAATTCTTCCTCACACTTAAATCTATACTTGATGTTAACAAATTTCTCTTCTTCAGAAGCGCTTTCCTTGCCATCGTCAGTCTACATTTTATATCCTCTCTACTCCGACATTCATCAGTTATTTTGCTCCCTAAATAGCAAAACTCATCTACTACTTTAAGTGTCCCGTTCCCTAATCTATCTCCCTCAGCGTCACTTGATTTAATTAGACAACATTCCATTATCCTCCTTTTGCTTTTGTTGATATTCATCTGATATTCTCCTTTGAAGACTCTGTCCATTCCGTTCAACTGCTCTTCCATGTCCTTTGCTGTCTCTGATAGAATTACAATGTCATCGGCAAACCTCAAAGTTTATGTTTCCTCTCCATGTATTTTAATTCCTACTCCAAATTTTTCTTTTTTTTCCTTTATTGCTTGCTCAATATGTTGGCTGAATAACATCGGTTATAGGCTACAGCCCTGTCTCAATCCCTTCCCAACCACTTCTTCCCTTTCATGCCCCTTGACTCTCATAACTGGCATCTGCCTCCCCCCCAACGGCAAGGTCCATGATTCATGGGGGTGGGGGCGGATTTTTTAACTATCCCATCACAATTTACAAGTTCTGAATTCTGCAGAGAGCCGTCTGCTATTTTTCTCGGCGATACTCCAATACCATATGAAATAACAGTAAGTAATTTGGATGAACCTTTCAGTGACCATCTCACCTGGGCAAAAATATTGTCACCACATTCAGGATGACTTCACCTTGTCTCAGTGTCGTCAAAAAGTCTCCGAAGATATTTGAACACGTCGGGAAACGTAAACTTGTGCAACCAATCGTTCTACCGAATCTCCACTAGTGTCATGTGATCCAGCACGACACGTGTTGTGAGAACAGTAGACGGTTAGAACTAACATTGAACGCTTGTCTGTGGTACAGCTGCAACAACCGTCCGTTTGACCATGACAGTGTTTCATATGCTCAGTTGTGTTCGCTGTAGCCGGACAAGTTACGTGACTGCCGTGTTCTGTTTCTTCTTCAACGGCTTCTCAGTGTGTATCAGAGATTAAGCATCTGTCATCTCGAAACACAAGGTCTCACATACGTAAAATCCTTCTCTGCCGCTGCGGTCCCGCTCTGCAACAAGTCGACCTGCACTCTGCACACAATTCAGTTTTAAGGAAACATGAACCGTTTTCTTTTGTCCACCTCATAATGTCTTAGCAAAAATTAACATAAATGGCCACTTCCGCTGTCAGGCAGTAAAGCAAACGTTACCATCTTCTCCCAGTTACTCATCTTTCTCTTTCCACTTCTCATTCAGCTACGACACTTCTTTTCCGCCTATCTACGTTAACTGTGTTTTATTACGATCCGCCGTCTCTGTCACTTCTACCCCTCGTGCCATGTCCGTTGCTGTTAAATCTACTGTTTTACTTCTCATGGGCGAATGTAAACTATGTTTTAATACACTATAACTATAATAACTAGTACATATAATATTATATATAAGATGTAAAATCCAACGTCCTCATCGTAATGAATATAATATAAAATATGCAAAACGCCTGGTTAGATATAAGAGAGTGCCAGATGACCGTAATCTCGCCAACTTAAACCAGTCTATATAAATTAAAATGTTAATGTTAGATTGTTCCAAACCGTGTATCTCCGAATGTTTTTGACCGATTGCTTTGAAATTTGGACACAGCTTGAATTCTAATACGAGCGTGCTTTGCGTACAGAATTCTTTAATATATGTGTATTTTTAATACAAACAGGGCGATTCCCAATTAACGTTAGACGCTTATAGAGGTTGTAGGGGGGGGGGGGGGGGGGCATAGTAGATCAAGTTTTACATACTTGTACAAGTGCCCATAGCTCTTAAGGTATACATTTCAGAGCCCAAGTTTAATGAACATTTTTTCTTGCTTTAGTCCATAATACCACCTCTCATAGTTGCTTACACCACAACCTTAGCAAAAACAGTAGCAGTGTATGTATTCCACTGTCAGAGGTATCAATATGGTTTCCACTTAGAACGTCCGACTCTTTTGCTCCCGGTACTGGGATCCTTACCTCAAATCGATACATTTATCCTTCTCCATCATCCTAGAAAGTCTGTAACATCATCACGGAATCACCCTGTATATAAATTACTGGCCATTAAAATTGCTACACCGCGAAGATGACGTGCTACAGACGCGAAATTTAACCGACAGGAAGAAGATGCTGTGGTAAGCAAATGATTAGCTTTTCAGAGCATTCACACAGGGTTGGCGCCGTTGGAGACACCTACAAAGTGCTGACATGAGGAAGTTTCCAACCGATTTCTCATACACAAACAGCAGTTGACCGGCGCTGCCCGGTGAAAAGTTGTTGTGATGCGTCGTGTAAGGAGGAGAAATGCGTAACATCACGTTTCGAACTTTGATAAAGGTGGAATTGTAGCCTATCGCGGTTGCGGTTTATCGTATCGCGACATTGCTGCTAGCGTTGGTCGATATCCAATGACTGTTAGCAGAATATGGAATCGGTGGGTTCAGCAGGTTAATACGGAACGACATGCTGGTTCCCAACGGCCTCGTATCACTAGCAGTTGAGATGACAGGCATCTTATCCGCATGGCTGTAACGGATCGTGCAGCCACGTCTCGATCCCCAAGCCAACAGATGGGGACGTTTGCAAGACAACAACCATCTGCACGAACAGTTCGACGACGTTTGCAGCAGCATCGACTATCAGCTCGGAGACTATGGCTGCGGCTACCCTTGACGCTGCATCACAGACAGGAGCGCCTGTGATGGTGTACTCAACGACGAACCTGGATGCACGAATGGCAAAATGTCATTTTTTCGGTTGAATCCAAGTTCTGTTTACAGCACCATGATGGTCGCATCCGTGTTTGGCGACATCGCGGTGAACGCACTTTGGAAGCGTGGATTCGTCATCACCATACTGGCGCATCACTCGACGTGATGGTATGGGGTGCCATTGGTTACACGTCTCGGTCATCTCTTTTTGGCATTGACGGCACTTTGAACAGTGGACGTTAAATTTCATATATGTTACGACCCGTGACTCTACCCTTCATTCGATCCCTGCGAAACACTATACTTCAGCAGGATAATGCACGACCGCATCTTGCAGGTCCTGTACGGGTCTTTCTGGATACAGAAAATGTTCGACTGCTGCCCTGGCCAGCACATCTCCAGATTTCTCACCAATTGACAACGGCTGGTCAATGGTGGCTGAGCAACTGGCTCGTCACAATACGCCAGCCACTACTCTTGATGAACAGTGGTATCGTGTTGAAGCTGCATGGGCAGCTGTACCTGTACACGCCATCCAAGCTGTGTTTGACTCAATGCCCAGGCGTATCAAGGCCGTTATTACGGCCAGAGGTGGTTGTTCTGGGTACTGATCTCTCAGGATCTATGCACCCAAATTGCGTGAAAATGTAATCGCATCTCAATTCTAGTATAATATATTTGTCCAATGAATACCCGTTTATCTTCTGCATTTCTTCTTGGTGTAGCAATTTTAATGGCCAGTAGTGTACATACATCTACAGGCGCCGGCGCCTATAATTTTTACGCTCAGTAGTGTAGTAGGACGACGTTTCCAGACATGGGTTCCTATGAAAAAATTGATCTACTAAGTCGCTTCTGCAACATTTATAAGTACGTAAAACACCTTGCATAAAGGAAAACATTGTTACCAAAAATTTCGAAATGTATCTTTCCGATTTACTTTTTACACGTTAGAGTAGTAAACGTTTAGACACATATATATTATATACACTGAAGTGCGCCGGCCGCGGTGGTCTCGCGGTTCTAGGCGCGCAGTCCGGAACCGTGCCACTGCTACGGTCGCAGGTTCGAATCCTGCCTCGGGCATGGATGTGTGTGATGTCCTTAGGTTAGTTAGGTTTAAGTAGTTCTAAGTTCTAGGGGACTAATGACCACAGCAGTTGAGTCCCATAGTGCTCAGAGCCATTTGAACCATTTGAACACTGAAGTGCCAAAGAAACTGACATAGGCAATCGTATTCAAATATAGAGATACGTAAACAGCCAGAATACGGCGCTGCGATCGGCAACGCCTATATAGGACAACAAGTGTCTGGCGCAGTTGTTAGATCCGTCATTGCTCCTAGAATGGCAGGTTATCAAGTTAAGTGAGTTTGAACATGGTGCTATAGTCGGCGCACGAGCGATGGGACACAGCATCTCCAAGGTAGCGATGAAGAGGGGACTTTCCCATATGAACATTTCATGAGTGTATTGTGAATATCACGAATGCGGTAAAAATGCCTCTGAGCACAATGGGACTTAACATCTGAGGTCATCTGTCCCCTTGAACTTAGAACTACGTAAACCTAAATAACGTAAGGACAGCACACACATCCATGCCCGAGGAAGGATTCGAACCTGCGACCGTGGCGGTCTCGCGGTTCCAGACTGAAGCGCCTAGAACCGCTCGGCCACAACGGCTGGCAATGCGGTAAAACATCAAATCCCCGACATTGCTGAAGAGAATCGTTCAACGTGACAGAAGTGCAACCCTTCTGCAAATTGCTGCAGATTTCATTGCTGGGCCATTAACAAGCGTCAACGTGCAAACCATTCAACAAAACATCATCGATATGGGCTTTCGGAGCTGAATGTCCACTCTTATACCCTTGATGACTGCACGACACAAAGCTTTACACCCCGCCTGGGCCCATCAGCACCGAAATTGGACTATTAATGACTGGAAACATGTTGTGTGGTCGGAAGAGTCTCGCCTCAAATTGTATCGAGTTGATGGACAAGTACGGGTATGGAGACAACCTCACGAATCAATGGACCCTGCATGTCAGGGGACTGTTCGAGCCGGTGGAGACACTGTAATGGTGTGGGTCGTGTGCAGTTGGAGTGATATGGGACCCCTGATACGTCTAGATACGACTCTGACTGGGTATTCGCGTGTAAGCATCCTGTCTGATCGTCTGCATCCATCCATGACCATTGTGCATTCCGACGGACGTGGTCAATTCCAACAGGACAATGCAACACTCCATACGTCCAGAATTGCTACAGAGTGGCTCCAGAAACACTCTTCTAACACTTACGCTGGGTACAAGGCTCCCCAGACATGTGCATTATTGAGCATATCTCGGATGCCTTGCAACGTGCTGTTCAGAAGAGATCTCCCCCTAGTACTCTTACGGATTTATGTACAACCATGCAGGGTTCATGGTGTCAGTTGCCTCCAGCACTACTTCAGACATTAGTCGAGTCCATGCCACGTCGTGTTGAGGCACTTCTGTGTGCTTGCGGGCGCCCTACATGAAGATACGTAAATGTACCAGTTTCTTTGACTCTTAAGTGTACTTTTTAATATATAAATAGATATATAAAATATACATTAGTGAAAAGTTGTTAGAAAACTGGGATGTTGTATTTATGGCTTGTTGCTTTATGATTAGCATACTACCAGAGAATCTGATTATCCAATAACAATAAACAAGGCTCAGTGTCAGTCAGAGGGAGCAAGAGGAGATGGACAGAGGAGACACAGAGAGGGAGGAGAAGATGGGTGAGGAGAGTGGGAGGGGTAGATAGACAGAAACAGGGCAGAGAAGGAGATTAGGGTACATATTCAATTCCCCTACACATTAGGAATGCGTGTGCTCTTTCTTTTCCGCTCAAGTAGAGAGAGACAGAAAAGCGTGACGGGGTATAGGTAGTCAAAAAATAAAATATCTTAGAGCATGAGGGAAATTCGGGATAAATGGAGGATTTTTCTGCGTCATCAGTGTTCTGACCGGTTTTATGCGGCCCGCCACGAATTCCTCTCCTGTGACAGCCTCTTCATCTCAGAGTAGCACTTGCAATTTACATCCTCAATTATTTGCTGGACGTATTCCAATCTTTGTCTTCCTCTAAAGTTTTTGCCCTCCACAGCTCCCTTTATTACCACGGGAGTTATCCCCTGATGCCTTAACCGATGTCCTATCATCCGGGCCCTTCTTCTTGTCAGTGGTTTCTTCTCTCATTCTGCGGAGAACCTCCTCATTCATTACCTTATCAGGCCACATAATTTTCAACATTCTTCTGTAGCACCACATCTGAAATGCTTCGAGTCTCTTCTGTTCTAGTTTTTCCACTGTCCATGTCTCACTAGCACACAATGATATGCTCCAAACGTCAATTCTCCCAAATGTCTTCCTTACTTTAAGACCTATGTTTAATACTAGCAGACTTCTGTGGGCCAGGAATGTCTTTTTCGCCAGTGCTAGTTTTATTTTTATGTCCTCCTTGCTCCGTCCGACATAGGTTATTTTGCTGTCTAGGTAGCAGAACTTAACTTCGTTTATTTCGTGGTTCCCAATTCTGATGTTAAGTTTCTTGCTGTTCTCATTTCTACTGCTTCTCATTATTTTCGTCTTTCTTAAATTTAGTCTCAATCCATCTTTTACACTCGTTACACTGTTAATTTCATCCAACAGATTCTGAAATTCTTCTTCAGATCGAATGACAATAGTAGACTACTGCCATCAGAGAATCTTAGTATTGATATCCTTTCACCATGAATTTTAAATCCACTCTTGAATCTTTATTTTATTTTCCTCTATGTTCTCCGATGTATAGACTGAACAGAAGGTGTGAAAGACTAAATCACTGTCTTATGCTCTTTTCAATCGGAACACTTCATTCTTGTTCCTCCAGCCTTAGTGTACTCTCTTGGTTGTTATGCATATTGTATGTTGCGATGTATGGAAGTGAAACACCGACGATAAATAGTTTGGACAAGAAGAGAATAGAAGCTTTCGAAATGTGGTGCTACAGAAGAATGCTGAAGATTAGATGGATAGATCACATAACTAATGAGGAGGTATTGAATAGAATTGGGGAGAAGAGGATTTTGTGGCACAACTTGACAATAAGAAGGGACCGGTTAGTAGGACATGTTCTGAGGCATCAAGGGATCACAAATTTAGCATTTGAGGGCAGCGTGGGGGGATAAAATCGTAGAGGGAGACCAAGAGATGAATACACTTAGCAGATTCAGAAGGATGTAGCTTGCAGTAAGTACTGGGAGATGAAGTTTGCACAGGATAGGGTAGCATGGAGAGTCTCAGCACTGAAGACCACAACAACAACAATTTTGCCGTCCTTTCCCTATAGCTTAGCCCTATTTTTCTCAGAATTTCGAACATCATGCACTATTTTACATTGGCGAACGATTTTTTCAGGTCGACAAATCCATTGAACGTGTCTTGATCTTTCTTCAGATTTGCTTCCATTATCAACTACAACGCGAGAACTGTCTCTCTGGTACATTAACCTTTGTAAAAGCAAAACTGACTGTCATCTAGCAGATCCTCAATCCTTTTCCATCGTTCTGTATATCATAATATGTTATGCAAAGTTTGTGCCGTAACACAACTTCATATAAAGACGAAATCTATCTTTTTCACTTTTTGATATAGATATGGTCTCTATTGTCTTTAAAAGTATGGAGTGTCCCAGGCCGAACTGTCAGTATTTAAGGACATGACAAGAACAATCATTTGAAGCAAAAATTGTTTCATGCGGACGTATGCTCTATTTCGAACGGTTTCTAAGACTGAAGATATTTTATGTATATGTTATTTATTTCCTTATTATTCAATACACTTCCAGGTTGATACGAGCAGACATGTACAACACTTGTAAAGTTTACAACATACGTTTTGAGAGGTATCAACTGAAAAATACGTATTTTTAACATATACACTCCTAAGCATTATCGTACATGTCCCACTACTACTGTTTTACAGTTTCACAGTAAATGTTAGGATATCCCACTGTGAACTTCAATGCAGTTTTGTACTCTTGTGAGAACACGTTGTGTTGCTCGTCTGAGTGCCTGCCACGTTTCCCAGTCAGGGGAGCAGCATCCGCGATGGGACCAAGCAACCTGTCTCGCGTATTCAACTTTCGTTTGTACACCTCAGACTTCATCTAACTCCATAAACAAAAATAATGGTGTAAGGTATGTCGATCCCGATGGCCAGTTAGTTGTATTACCACGAACAATCCAGCTTTTGGGATAACTGCAACGCACTGATTCCCTTACACTTCTGGTAACACGTAGAGGCCTCTGTCATGCTGGAAGTACAGTGCAGCCCACATGGCCAAAGGAACGTCCTCAAGGCGTTTAACGAACGGAAAGGGGTTGAAAGCTACAGGATAGGTTAGGCTAAAATAAAACGGCAAAGGTGTCGGGTGGGTAAAGCTCGTACAAGTGTGCCAGTAGCCCCAAAACAAATTTAAGTTAAATGTGTTGTATCTGGGAAACCATACACAACAGGGCATATGTCCGTATGAAGTTTTTTGCTTCAGTCAAGCGTTCCTGTCACATCTCTGAATATTGACCATTCCTCCTGGATCACCCTGTATTTATGATTATAGTAAAAATTGCCTAAAGTTTGCAAAGAATTAGTAGGAGATGAGCAACTCGTTTCTAATGCACTCGCCCGGTCCTTACCACATACCATGTACGATAGCTCTGACAAGTTTAAAGTGTCTGTGAACCCAGACGCAGTCAGCTAACGAGACACACTGAAGTTTAGACATCAGAATAATAGCCATTATATGTGACCTAAAATATGTCAGTGAGGAAGGGGTAACCTCTGCTTTAGGTCAAGCAAACGAACTATTACATATACTAAATATTTTTATTATAATAATCACCACACACATTGGGTTCAGGTTGCGTATTTGACGATCAAGGAAAACCCTGTGTATTTAAAAAGAAAATCTTAATTGAATCTAATTTCAAGCAAGATAAACACATGAAAATTTACCAAAACGATCCTTACACTAGCATAATCTCAAGAGAAAAACAAATACGAATGTAACTTCAAAACACTGAACACAAAAATTTTACCCCAAAAATATTACTCTGAAAGTGTTAAGAGGTCACACAATTGACTGTACACTTACTATTGTAGCTGGACCATGTCGCATATCTGCCAAATGTCTTCCTCGAATTTAAGCCTCACGAACACGGGCTGACATAGACACGAAGGAGTGAGAAACATTATGCAAATCAACTCCAATCTGAAACAGATCTGAACTGAACACACTCTAGTGACTCCCACATTTAGCGCCTCAACAACGGGGTATTTCCCCTGTGCAGACTGTGGCGATAAAGGTGGGCGCGGTCGGCCGTGGTGTGTGTTCCGGAAGCGTCAGCGTCGATGCCTTGTGGTCCACAGGCCTGACAGTTATACTCTGGCCTTGACTGGATATACAGTCGTAAACTGCCACAAGTTTTTGTGAGATGAAAAACTATGTTTTTCCCTGGCAAAATCAACTGGCTGTGTCTACTCGCTAAGGCTGAGTGACGTGTACACTGTTGCCCTCAAATGTTCCACAGAACTTAAAAAGTACAGCTCGTAGCTTGTAATCTCCAATCCGGAGATATTACAAGATATGAGAGCCACGTGAACAGACACTGGTCTTCACAACAAAATGTCTCTCCCAGAGCCAGGAAGGAGGGGGATGCGATCAGCCCAGTTCACGGCCCTCCCAGGAAGTGTGTGCCCTGAATTACTCAACCATTAGTCTGTATTGCTGGAGCCTTCCCCCACCACGTTGTGGGTTCACATCCTACCACAATGAGTGTGGGACAGTGTGTGCTTGTCCTGCATCTTTATTCGTTTCATTGTCCAAGGAGGTTTCAAAATAACTGGGGTGTATGTTAGTTTCAGGGAGAGCATAAGGGAACAATTGACAGGAATGGGGGAAAGAAATACAGTAGAAGAAGAATGGGTAGCTTTGAGGGATGAAATAGAGAAGGCAGCTTAGGATCAAATAGGTAAAAAGACGAGGGGTAGTAGAAACCCTTGGGTAACAGAAGAAATATTGAATTTAATTGATGAAAGGAGAAAATATAAAAATGCAGTAAATGAAGTAGGCGAAAAGGAATACAAAAGTCTCACAAATGAGATTCACAGGAAGTGCAAAATAGCTAAGCAGGCATGGCTAGAGAACAAATGTAAGGATGTAGAGGATTATCTCACTAGGGGTAAAATAAATACTGCTTACAGGAAAATTAAAGAGACCTTTGGAGAAAGGAGAACCAATTGCATGAATATCAAGAGCTTTGATGGAAACCCAGTTCTAAGCAAAGAAGGGAAAGCCAAAAGGTGGAAGGAGTAAATATACAGGGTCTATACAAGTGCGACGTACTTGAGGATAATATTATGGAAATGGAAGAGGACGTAGCTGAAGATGAAATGGGAGATATGATACTGCGTAAAGAGTTTGACAGAGCACTGAAAGCCCTGAGTCGAAACAAGGCCCCTGGAGTAACACAACATTCCATTAAAACTACTGACAGTCTTGGGAGAGCCAGTCCTGACAAAACTCTACCATCTGGTGAGCAAGATGTATGAGACAGGCGAAATACCCTCAGACTTCAAGAAGAATATAATTATTCTAAAGGAGGTGTTGACAGATGTGAAAATTACCGAACTATCAATTTAATAAGTCACAGCTGCAAAATACTAACGCAAATTCTTTACAGTCGCATGGAAAAACTGGTAGAAGGCGACATCGTGGAAGATCAGTTTGGATTCCTTAGAAATGCTGGAACACGTGAGGCAATACTGACCCTACGACTTATCTTAGAAGAAAGATTAAGGAAAGGCCAAGCTACGTTTCTAGCATTTGTAGACTTAGAGAAAGCTTTTGACAATGTTGATTGGAATACTCTCTTTCAGATTCTGAAGGTGGCAGGGGTAAAATACAGGAGCGAAAGGCTATTTACAATTTGTACAGAAAGCAGATGGCAGTTATAAGAGTCGAGGGGCATGAAAGGGAAGCAGTGGTTGGGAAGGGTGTGAGACAGGGTTGTAGCCTATCTCTGATGTTATTCAATCTGTATATTGAGCAAGCAATGAAGGAAACAAAAGAAAAGTTCGGGGTACGTATTAAAATCCACGGAGAAGAAATAAAAACTTCGAGGTTCGCCGATGACATTGTAATTCTGTCGGAGACTGCAAAGGACTTGGAAGAGCAGTTGAACGGAATGGACAATGTCTTGAAAGGGTGGTATAAAATGAACATCAACAAAAGCAAAACGAGAATAATGGAATGTAGTCGAATTAAGTCGGGTGATGCTGAGGGAATTAGATTAGGCCCGCATCTCGTGGTCGTGCGGTAGCGTTCTCGCTTCCCGCACCCGGATTCCGAGGTTCGATTCCCGGCGGAGTCAGGGATTTTCTCTGCCTCGTGATGGCTGGGTGTTGTGTGTTGTCCTTAGGTTAGTTAGGTTTAAGTAGTTGTAAGTTCTAGGGGACTGATGACCATAGATTTTAAGTCCCATAGTGCTCAGAGCCATTTGAACCATTTGAATTAGATTAGGAAATGAGACACTTAAAGTAGTAAAGGAGTTTTGCTATCTGGGGAGCAAAATAACTGACGATGGTCGAAGCAGTGATGTAGACTGGCAATGGCAAGGAAAGCGTTTCTGAAGAAGAAAAATTTGTTAATATCGAGTATAGATTTAAATGTCAGGAAGTCGTTTCAGAAAGTATTTGTATGGAGTGTTGCCATGTATGGAAGTGAAACGTGGACGATAAATAGTGTACACAAGAAGAGAATAGAAGCTTTCGAAATGTGGTGCTACAGAATAATGCTGAAGATTAGATGGGTAGATCACATAACAAATGAGGAGGTATTGAATAGAATTGGAGAGAAGATGAGCTTGTGGCACAACTTGACTAGAAGAAGGGATCGGCTGGTAGGACATGTTCTGAGACATCGAGGGATCACCAATTTAGTACTGGAGGGAAGCGTAGAGGGTAAAAATCATAGAGGGAGACCAAGAGATGAATACACTAAGCAGATTCAGAAGGATGTCGGGTGCAGAAACTACTGTGAGATGAAGAAGTCTGCACCGGTTAGAGTAGCATGGAGAGCTGCATCAAATCAGTCTCAGGACTGAAGACCACAACAGCAACAACATGTTAGTTTCACCCACTCCAATCAGCGTTCGCCAATCTTTCATTTAGCAGTAAGCTCCGCCTAAACAGGATCTGTCCACGTGAATATCATGTGTCGTCCTCTTCAAAGTCACGTGATTTTCGAATGTTTACCAAAATACCAATGACTCAAACCTAACTAACCTAAGGACATCATACACATCCACGCCCAAGGCAGCATTCAAATCTTCAACCGTAGCAGCAGCGCGGTTCCGGACTGAAGCGCCTAGAACCGCTCGGCTGCAACGACCAGCCAAGTGATTCCAGTGGGTCGCGCCGTACAGCGAGGGGTAGTGACTTCGCGGTTGACACGAGAGCAGCAGGAGTCAACCCACGACATCAGTGTGGCCGGTGCGAGCTGCGGCGCCGTGAGACGGGAGGTCGGGGCGCCTTCCTGCGTCCGCTGAAGTGGCTGGCAGGGGACGGTTCGGGAGAGCGATTTGGGGGGCGCTCCGCCAGGTCTTCTCGAGAAATCGCAGTTCATTGGAAGTGATTGGTGATATGTTGTTTGTTTACTCTTGTTAAATTCTGCTTGTTCCCTTGGTGAGGTCACCAGCCATTTTGTTTTCGGGTCGTCCCACCATTCTTCTCCGTTTTCCCACCCGCGGGAAGGTGGTTGTTTATAAATTGGGTGGTCTGTTTTTCCCTTGTGGAGTAGGGGCGGGTTAGAGCAACCTGCGGTTCGGGTTGTTTGGCAATCTCCCTAACAATCTACCGTACGCTAGTCGCTGCCTCTGTCATATTTGTCGGATTTGGTGTGTTAACGAAGTTATTGGAGTGTAATGACCTAATATCTGAAATATGTTTTGATCTTTGAAACTTTGATATTATTGCCTATGATCTTGAGAAGTGGTATCTGTAAACTTTAGAGCATCTTTTATTTGGCCACCCTTGTAGAAATTTATATAAGATTGCATTTCATGTGCTTTTATTTAAATGATCATTTTAGCATATAAAGTTGCCACTCTTTCACTGTAAGACTTTTCTTAGAAGTAATCAATTGCACCATCGGTGGCAAGGTTAATATTTTAATTGTTAGTGTTTTGTACCATTTCCATCCCTCCTAGGGAGGTGGGTGCATAGTTTGTGTGCTTGTGTAAATTGTTAAAATTCTTAGTTTAATGTTATCTGGTGTGTTGCAGATTTGCACCGGTGTAGTCTTTCAGAGGCTGTTGTGAGCGGTCGTAACTCTGCACGTGTCAAAAGGGAGTGGCAAGGTTCTCTGCCCAAAAGCTCATACAGTCGAAACTTGTTTCTTTCTGCCTCCGAATAAATTGTAACCTTGATATTTGGAGGGTGGTTTCTGACTATAATTTTAAATCTTTTTCATTTGTTAAAAAAATGCTTTTAGGCACTATTTAAGTGAATAAAATTCGCATTTGTTAAAAGCAATTTGGTTATGATTTCATCAGTTACTCCCTGTCAATTACTTCCATGTTACATAGTGTGATTAAATGTGTTAATGTTCTTGATGAATCGTTAGTAAATAAAACAAATTCTTAAGAATATTCTTTGAAAATAAATCACAGTTCATTACATTGTCTTATTCACGTAATCTTCATGTGAATTTTGTTTATGTCAAGCTGCTGACGCACTTTCTGCGTTCTTACGTTTCCGCGTAAATGTAAGGACTGTGATCTTCTAGGAGACCACCCAAATGAATCCCCGGCCACATTAGGATGTTTACTCTAGCACAGGTGAGAGTCAGAAGACTCACCCAACAGTGACTCAATGTTGTGCGGTTATCTCTGCCGAAATCCCAGTTGTGGTCCGCGCTTCACGCCCCTAATTGATCTCCTGCTGTGAAGGTTCGCCGGTTTATGACTTTCATAAGTCGAGTTCCGTGTCGCTGTGGCCGGGTCAGCATGGAAGCCTCGCTTACATTTCAGTCCAGCGCTACAGAAATGCTAATTGTATTCCAGCATGCAAATTAGGTGGATTTCGTTAGAGCTGAGTTCATGTTAGCTATCTCCACACCACTCAAATAATGTGATTCTAAGCAAAGTACGGCTTGTGAGGTATGAAATTCATTGGCTTGATGACCAGAACCGATTTCTTCATATAAAAATTGTTATGTAGTAAAAATTATCCAGCCACCTTACAGATTTATGTAATGTATCACTGTGGTGTTCACTTTTTCGTGTTCAGAGAGAAAGTTGGACATTGACTGGTACGTTCTATGGGTCAGTTCAAATAGAATCTGAGATTAAAGAACGAAGATTCAGTTCTGTAAGGGTTTCGTTGATGAAACACCAGTGCTGGGTTATCTAGATCTATGTGTGGTCAATTTGCATACTGGGGCTAAGGCCTCGTACATACTAGTATACTAAGTGGAGCGGTTTTTGTATCTAGACACTGTCCACAGATAATCAAGTGATTTGATTGTATATAGCCAGCTCATAAGCATTTCTTGTCTATATACACGCTTTAGCAACAAAATCGCAGAACTTCAGACTCCCATTTGAGATGGAAAACATGAGACGCTTCTTAAAGAATGTTGCGCAACATGTTGATAGACATGGCTTCCAGTTATTCTCTTTCAGACATGGAAAGGCTGCTTCGGTTTTTTATTCCTTTTGTTTTTCTTATCGTTAAATGTCACCTATCAAGATATGACCAATGCAGAAAGTGTTGCACCTGACTGAAGATTTTCAAGTGGCATCATATTTGTGGGAAGTTAGCAATTCCCAATATAAAAATCGCAACAACAAGACGTTAGTTGTCTATGAGCTGGCCAACAATAAGTATAAGTCAGAGATGTTAAAAAAAACATGCTGCATCTGATTACAAGTTAAAAGTAAATTACAGCCGAAATGAGGCCCCTCTGCAAACAATACACGTTTCCATCAATGTCTCCTCTTTTGATTTCTTTTACTTTTTGTTATTATCCCTGGATAGCCCAAAATCCCAACAAGGTCAGCTGTATTTAACAGACATGGAGGAACAAAACATCTAAGTGTGTACACGAGACAAAGCATCCAGACTGCCTATAGACATTGTCTAGCTACATAATGAGATTTTCACTCTACAGCGGAGTGTGCGCTGATATGAAACTTCCTGGCAGATTAAAACTGTGTGCCGGACCGAGACTCGAACACGGGACCTTTGTCTTTCGAGGGCAAGTGCTCTACCAATGAGCTATCCAAGCATGACTCACGCGCCGTTTCGCAGGAGAGCTTCTGTATGGTTTGGAAGGTAGGAGCCGAGATACTGGCAGAAGAAAAGCTGTGAGGACGGGGCGTGAGTCGTGCTTGGGTAGCTCTGTTGGAAGAGCAAAAGGCGAAGGTCCCGAATTCGAGTCTGCGTCCAGCACACAGTTTTAATCTGCCAGGAAGTTTCATTGTCTAGCTACATGTTTATAGTCTCTCTATGGGCTCTACAGACAAATCACTCGATTTTCTATACAAGTGTGTACTTATATGTAGACAATATTGCACAGCGTTTCGTAGTATGGATTTGTTGTTAGACATTGCCTCCAGTTATTCCCTTGGAAAGAGCGGCTTCATTTTTTATTCTTTTTGTGTTTCTTGTTATTAAATGCCATCCATCAAGATGCGACCAACGGAGGAAGTGTTGTAGCTGACTGAAGATTTTTACGCAGCATCATGTTTGTGGGAAGTTAATGAATCCGAATATAAAAATAACAACTAGAAAAAGTTGATTATCGAAGAGCTGGCCAAAAAATATTAAGTATCAGAGACTGATATTGGAGAAAAAATGCCGTCTCCTATTTTCAAAGTCGAAAGTAAATTACGGCGGAAATAAGGTCCCTCCACAATCTATTCACTTTTTCAGTAACATCTCTTTCGATTTCATTCAGTATCCAGTAATATCACTGCACAATACACAATCACAACAAAGTCAGGAAAAAGGCATTCAAGTGTGTACTCGAGACAAACTACCTAGACTGTCTACAGGGCGGTCCATTGATCGTGACCGTGCCAAATATCTCACGACATAAGCGTCAAACGAGAAAACTACAAAGAACGAAACTTGTCTAGCTTGAAGGGGGAAACCAGATGGCGCTATGATTGGCCCGCTAGATGGCGCTGCCATAGGTCAAACGGATTTCAACTCCGTTTTTTTAAAAATAGTAATCTCATTTTTATTACATATTCGTGTAGTACCTAAAAAAATATGAATGTTTTAGTTAGAACACTTTTTTCGCTGTACGAGGGCTGTTCGAAAAGTAAGGAGCGATAGGTCGCGAAATGGAAACCACAGTGAATACCAAAACTCTTCTATTTGCAACAGTTACCTACAACTTCCAGCTATTTATCTCCGTAGTCGCCGTTCCGACTTAGACGTTTGTCGTAGCGTTGTACCAACTTTCCAGTACCCTCGTTATAGAAGGCAGCCCTCAGTGCTTCCCACCAATTCTCTACGCTGCCCTACAGCTCCTTGTCTGTGCCAAAATGTTGTCTTCATAGCCAGCTGGTCATGTGAGCAGAGATGAAACTCAAAGGGAGACAGTTACGGGCTGTATTGTGGGTAATCAAACATTTCCAAATGAAAACGATGCAGGACATCATCTTTGCCCGTGCAGCATCTTCTTTGCCCCTGCAGAATGCGGCTGAGAATTGTCTTGAAGAAACCGCACGACAGTTATGTAATACAGGCTGCTTACCTTGAGGCGAAATTTCTCACCAGGCTCTCGTACTTAGCGGGAGACATAGTTCTAGGTATCTTTATGTGCTCGGTGTGTGCTAAGAACTAAAAAGAACGACGTAACGCGATCGACGGGCATACCAGAGACAGTGCCCAACACTCTTCTGCAAAACTTAATGGGATTTTAAATGTGTTTTCCATTTCGAGACCGATCGTTCCTTACTTTCCGAATAACCCTCGTAATAGTCACAAACATATAGCTCACAATTTTTAAAATTAAAATGCAGAACATAGGTACGTTTGAACATTTTATTTCGGTTGTTACAGTCTGATACATGTATCTTTGTGAACTTATCATTTCTGAGAAGGCATGCTGTTACAGCGTGATTACCTGTAAATACCACATTAATGCAATGAATGCCCAAAATGATGTCCGTCAACCTCAATGCATTTGTCAATACGTGTAACGACATTCCCCTCAACAACGAGTAGTTCGCCTTCCGTCATGTCCGGACATGCATTGACAATGCGCTGACGCATGTTGTCAGGCGTTGTCAGTGGATCACGATAGCAAATATCTTTCAACTTTCCCCACAGAAAAAATTCCGGGGACGTCAGATCCGGTGAAAGTATGGGCCATGCTTCGACGACCAATCCACTTGTCATGAAATATGCTATTCAATACCGATTCAACCGCACGCGAGCTATGTGCCGGACATCAATCATGTTGGAAGTATATCGCCATTCTATAATGAAGTAAAACATCTTGTAGTAACATCGGTAGAACATTACATAGGAAATCAGCATACATTGTACCATTTAGATCGCCATCGATAAAATGGGGGCCAATTATCCTTCCTCCCATAATGCCGCAACATACATTAACCCGACCCACCATGAGCCATGGACCTAGCCGTTGGTGGGTAGGCTTGCGTGCCTCAGCGATACAGATGGCCGTACCGTAGGTGCAACCACAACGGGGGGGGGGGGGGGGGGGGGGTATCTGTTGAGAGGCTGGAAATAAAAAGATAATATTTATGGTATAACGACACACATAAGAAATATATATTTATATGTCCTACAACGGAGGGGTATCTGTTGAGAGGGCCAGACAAACGTGTGGTTCCTGAAGAGGGGTAGCAGCCTCTTCAGTAGTTGCAGGGGCAACAGTCTGGATGATTGACTGATCTGGCCTTGTAACAATAACCAAAACGGCTTTGCTGTGCTGGTACTGCGAACGGCTGAAAGCAAGGGGAAACTACAGCCGTAATTTTTCCCGAGGGCATGCAGCTTTACTGTATGGTTAACCATGATGGCGTCCTCTTGGGTAAAATATTCCAGAGGTAAAATAGTCCCCCATTCGGATCTCTGGGCGTGGACTACTCAAGAGGACGTCGTTATCAGGAGAAAGAAAACTGGCGTTCTACGAATCAGAGCGTGGAACGTCAGATCCGTTAATCGAGCAGGTAGGTTAGAAAATTTAAAAAGGCAAATGGATAGGTTAAAGTTAGATGTAGTGGGTATTAGTGAAGTTCGGTGGCAGGAGGAACAAGACTTTTGGTCACGTGAATGCAGGGTTATAAATACAAAATCGAATAGAGGTAATGGAGGAGTAGGTTTAGTAATGAATAAAAATAGGTGTACGGGTAAGCTACTACAAACAGCATAATGAACGAATTATTGTGGCCAAGATAGACACGAAGCCCACTCCTACTACAGTAGTACAAGTTTATATGCCAACTAGCTCTGCAGATGATGAAGAAATTGATGAAATGTATGATGAGATTATTGAGATAGTGAAGGGAGACGAAAATTTAATAGTCATGGGTGATTGAATTCGAGTGTAGGAAAAGGGAGAGAAGGAAACATAGTAGGTGAATACGGATTGGGACTAAGAAATGAAAGAGGAAGCCGCCTGGTAGAATTTTGCGCAGAGCATAACTTAATCATAGCTAATACTTGGTTTAAGAATCATCAAAGAAGGTTGTATACATGGAAGAACCCTGGAGATACTAAAAGGTATCAGATACATTATACAACGGTAATACAGAGATTTAGGAACCAGGTTTTAAATTGTAAGACATTTACAGGGGCAGATGTAGACTCTGACCACAATCTGTTGGTTATGAACTGCAGATTAAAATTGAAGAAACTGCAAAAAGGTGGGAATTTAAGGAGATGGGACCTGGATAAACTGAAAGAACCAGAAGTTGTACAGAGTTTCAGGAGAGCATAATGGAACAATTGACAGGAATGGGGGAAAGAAATACAGTAGAAGAAGAATGGGTAGCTTTGAGGGATGAAGTAGTGAAGGCAGTAGAGGATCAAGTAGGTAAAAAGATGAGGGCTAGTAGATCCTTCGGTAACAGAAGAAATATTGAATTTAATTGATGAAAGGAGAAAATATAAAAATGCAATAAATGAAGCAGGCAAAAAGGAATACAAACGTCTCAAAAATGAGATCGACAGGAAGTGCAAAATGGCTAAGCAGGGATGGCTAGAGGACAAATGTAAAGATGTAGAGGCACTAGGGGTAAGATAGATACTGCCTACAGGAAAATTAAGGAGATCTTTCGAGATAAGAGAACCACTTGTATGAACATCAAGAGCTCAGATGGAAACCCAGTTCTAAGCAAAGAAGGGAAAGCAGAAAGGTGGAAGGAGTATATGGAGGGTTTATACAAGGGAGATGTACTTGGGGACAATATGATAGAAATGGAAGATAATATAGATGTAGATGAAATGGGAGATACGATACTGCGTGAAGAGTTTGACAGAGCACTGAAAGACCTGAGCCGAAACAAGGCCCCGGGAGTAGACAACATTCCATTAGAACTACTGACAGCCTTGGGAGAGCCAGTCCTGACAAAAGTCTACCATCTGGTGAGCAAGATGTATGAGACAGGCGAAGTGCCCTTAGACTTCAAGAAGAATATAATAATTCCAATCCCAAAGAAAGCAGGTGCTGACAGATGTGAAAATTACCGAACTATCAGTTTAATAAGTCACAGCTGCAAAATACTAACACGAATTCTTTACAGACGAATGGAAAAACTGGTAGAAGCCGACATCGGGGAAGATCAGTTTGGATTCCGTAGAAATATTGGAACACGTGAGGCAATACTGACCTTACGACTGGGCAGGGGTAAAATACAGGGTGCGAAAAGCTATTTACAGTTTGTAAAGAAACCAGATGGCAGTTATAAGAGTCGGGGAGCATGAAAGGGAAGCAGGAAGCAGCGGTTGGGAAGGGAGTGAGGCAGGGTTGTAGCCTGTCCCTGATGTTATTCAATCTGCATATTGAGCAAGCAGTAAAGGAAACACAAGAAAAATTCGGAGTAGGTATTAAAATCCATGGAGAAGAAATAAAAACTTCGAGGTTCGTTGATGACATTGTAATCCTGCCAGAGACAGCAAAGGACTTGGAAGAGCGGTTGAATGGAATGGACAGTGTCTTGAAAGGAGGATATGAGGTGAACATCAACAAAAGCAAAACAAGGATAATGGAATGTAGTCGAGTTAAGTCGAGTGATGCTGAGGGGATTAGATTAGGAAATGAGACACTTAAAGTAATAAAGGAGTTTTGCTATTTGGGGACCAAAATAACTGATGATGGTCGAAGTAGAGAGGATATAAAATGTAGACTGGCAATGGCAAGGAAGGCGTTTATGAAGAAGAGAAATTTGTTAATATCGAGTATAGATTTAAGTGTCAGGAAGTCGTTTCTGAAAGTATTTGTATGGAGTGTAGCCATGTATGGAAGTGAAACATGGACGATAAATAGCTTGGACAAGAAGAGAATAGAAGCTTTCGAAATGTGGTGCTACAGAAGAATGCTGAAGATTAGATGGGTAGATAACATAACCAATGAGGAGGTATTGAATAGAATTGGGGAGAAGAGGAGTTTGTGGCACAACTTCACGAGAAGAAGGGACCGGTTGGTAGGACATGTTCTGAGGCATCAAGGGATCACAAATTTAGCATTGGAGGGCAGCGTGGAGGGTAAAAACCATAGAGGGAGACCAAGAGATGAATACACTAAGCAGATTCAGAAGGATGTAGGTTGCAGTAGGTACTGGGAGATGAAGAAACTTGCACAGGATAGGGTAGTATGGAGAGATGCATCAAACCAGTCTCAGGACTGAAGACCACAACAACCACAACAACATTAACCCGCCAAGGTCGCTGATGTCCCACTTGTCGCAGCCATTGTGGATTTTCCGTTACCCAAAAGTACATATATTACCACTGTTGGTGAATGACGCTTCGTCGCTAAATAGAACGCGTGCAAAAATATTGTCATCGTTCCGTAATTTCTCTTGTGCCCAGTGGCAGAACTGTACACGACGTTCAAAGTCGTCGCCATGCAATTCCTGGTGTATGGATATATGGTACGGGTGCAATCGATGTTGATGCAGCATTCTCAACACAGACGTTTTTGAGATTCCCGATTCTCGCGCAAGCCGTCCGGAGTGGCCGAGCGGTTCTAGGCGCTTCAGTATGGAACCGCGCGACCAGTACGGTCGCAGGTTCGAATCCTGCCTCGGGCATGGATGTGTGTTATGTCCTTAGGTTAGTTAGGTTTAAGTAGTTCTAAGTTCCAGGGGACTGCTGACCTCAGAAGTTAAGTATCATAGTGCTCAGAGCCATTTTTTCTCGCGTAATTTGTGTGCTACTGACGTGCGGATTAGCCGCGACAGTAGCTGAAACAACTACTTGGGCATCATCTTTTGTTGCAGGTCGTGGTTGACGTTTCACATGTAGCTGAACACTTCCTGTTTCCTTAAATAACGTAACTATCCGGCGAACGATTCAGACACATGGACGATGTCGTCCAGGATACCGAGCAGCGTACATGGCACACGCCCTTTGGGTATTTTGATCACAATAGCCATACATCAATACGATATTGACCTTTTTCCGCAATTGGTAAACGGTCCATTTTAACACGGGTAATGATTCACGAAGCAAATACCGTCCGCACTCTGCAGAGTGAAAATCTCATTCTGGAAACATCCCCCAGGCTGTGGCTAAGCCATGTCTCCGCAATATCCTTTCTTCCATGAGTGCTAGTTCAGTAAGGTTTGCAGGAGAGCTTCTGTAAAGTTTGGAAGGTAGGAGACGGATACTGGCAGAAGTAAAGCTGTGAGTACCGGCCGTGAGTCGTGCTTCGGTAGCTCAGTTGGTCGCAGTCTGCGTTCGGCAGGGCAGCAGTGCGCACCGCGCTCGGCCGTCCACCACGCTGCGCCCGCGGAGTGTTTTGTTTACATCGTCGTCACAGCGATTCTCAGTCGACCACGCTCTAATGGCCAACTCTTACAGGAAGAACACTCTTAAGTTCACCTTCTCAAATGAATACGCACGACCCAAAGCACTGGCCGTCGAACGCTTCCTACGCGAAGACGTGAAGATCCCCCGTGACGAACTCATCGGCATACACCTATCGATCATTAGCAGCGTCGTTTATGTTAAGATGACTTCCGACGCTGCCTGCAATGAGATTATTCAAAGGACGCAACATGGACTAAAATTTCGGCACTCCGACGGAAACGTCGGGCCTGTGGATGTCGACCATGCAGGACGTGGCCTTCGGACGATCCGTGTATTCGAACTGCCTTTCGAGGTGAATGAAGATGAAGTCATCGCGGCGCTAAGCCCGTTCGGAAAAGTCCAGAGCCACGTAGCCGAGACATGGGCACAGTTTACGACGTATCCGGTGCTTAATGGTGTGAGGCAAGTCCGAATCGATCTCAAACGGCACGTTCCATCGCACATTTCTATCGGCGGCTGCCGTGCGGTGGTCATTTACGACGGACAACCTCGAACATGTTCCGGTTGTGGCAAAGAAGGCCACGTCCGTAATGAATGCCTGCAACGCCGTATCACACAACTAAGGCCCGACGATACGAACACCGACAGAACCACGACCACCCTTCCAGTCACCTATGCGGCGACACTGCACGTCCAGCCCACACAAGACGCCGTTCATGAGCGTCTCCCTGGTCAGATACACCCGGAGGCGTCCCAGCACCTTGACACCGATGATGCCGCCCGTGAACATGTCCAACAGCCGGACACACCCACCCTAGAAGATCACAAGGATGCCAGTGAGAGTGTTCTGGAGAATGACGACCGCATCATAGCACCCGCGGCTTTTGTACCCGAACGACGTGAATCTCTTCCTTCCTCAGACACCGAAACTCATTGCCGAAAGCGGAAGTCGCCCAAACGACGAAAAAAACGCCGCAAGACATCAGAATCAACCATTGAGCCCCCTCCGCAGGACGAAGAGATGGCACATCACTCTGACGGAGAACACGATAACACTTCTCCTCTGCCACGGAGACGTGTCATCCATAAGACGGTGAACCGTCCAACAGAGAGCGTGCGCAAGCCCCGCGCCCTGAAGCCATGGAACATAGCACGCCTCTTGTCACCGACGCAACTGAGCCGACTCGGCCGGCGCTGCCACCTCTCGCCGATGTCAAAGCTGTCGGACATTTTTCATGGGCGGATGACACGGATTTCCCACCTCCATCTGATGCGGAAATGAGATCTGTTCCTCCGTTTGACCAACACTAAAATGGGGGAAGTTTCTACGGCGACTCCTGCGACTTCTATGGACTTCCAGCATCCACCACAACAATCTTCACCAGCTACGACCCTATCGGCAGCACGAATCTCCCATCAGGCGTACCGAATAGCTACTATCAATACTAATAATATCGGCTCCCACGCTAAACTTCAACTGCTCCGTGACACGCTAAGAGCAGCGGACATCGACATCGCCCTGTTACAAGAACTGAGAACAGCAACTTGGGCTTGGTGTTATGGATATGAGACGTACGCCGCCCCTGCAGCTATGGAACACACAGGCGCAGCCATCCTCCTCCGAGAAGGGATTGCAGTTTCCGATGTCGCATACCTCCCAACAGCGCGAGGGGTGGCCATCACAGTTGACGGACTCAAAATCATTAATCTCTACGCCAGCCGACTTGACAGAATATACATTTCTAACGCTCTAAAATCAGTTCTCCTCGACGCGGAACGTTGGCCGTCTGCCTTCTCGGATCATGACATCTACATCTGTACGATGAACCTACGTCGACAATCTATATGGCGCAGTGCAGGACCTTGGAAACTCAATGTAGCACTACTGCGGGACCCTAAATGTCGACAACAGGTCACCGACACGTGGCACACCTGTGTTCAACGAATTACGCGTTACGGGACCACACTGCAGTGGTGGTTGCTGTGCACCAAACCAGCCATCCGACGCACATTGACACACTATGGCAGAGCCAAAGCCAGGTGGAATCACCATACAACTGATTTCTACTATAGCGCTCTACGTGAACTCATGGATCGACCTCCATCCCTGGATCGTCTAAAAGAATCTCAACGCATTAAGGCAAAGATTTTAACCTTGACCAGATGCCGTCTAGAGGGAGCTATTGTACGAGCACGCAGCCAAGATAGGATTAACGGTGAAGAACCTTCTATGCATCATATTATTCAAAATGTTCGTCGACGCCGACAGGCTTTAATGACAACTTTAGACTTACCTGATGGACACCGGCTGACTTCGCAAGCTACCATTGCGGATGCATTCACAACGCACTATAGACTTTTATATCAAGAGGTACCTGCCGGTGCAGAAGCCATTGCTGAGGTTACCCAGGAGACACTTGGTACTCTAAACGCAGCAGCTGCAACCCTCCTGACTTCTGAAGTGACCAACGACGACGTCCAAGGCGCTGTGGCTAAAGGGTATCTGAATCGATCTCCCGGCCCGGATGGTTTACCTCTCGAATTTTACAGAACCTTCCAAGATTTGATGATGTCACGACGGAGGGACATGTACTGGGAACTTTTGTCCGGCGCGGCGAACCCGGCACCAATGTTCATGGAAGGCTTACTTGTACCAGTCCCGAAACCCGCAGGAGGAACACGACTCGACAGTTATCGGCCGATCACGTTACCCAATTCCGACTTCAAGATTTTCACACGCTTTCTAGCAGTGCGACTCAAACATGTCTTACGAGACATTGTTTCCCACGAACAAACATCTTTAGGCGGCGATCGTAATATACAGACAGCCCTCAGTGAATATCGAGATGTGATCGCTGTGGCAACACACTCGAGGCTGCCAGGCGCTTTAATCTCCATCGACTTCAAACAAGCGTTTGACCGCGTCAATCATGCATTCCTGAACGCAGTGATGAACCGAATGGCAATTCCCCCGACTTTCACGCAAGTGGTTATGCGGCTCCTTCGTGGGGCAACGTCCAGACTTCTCGTCAACGGCAGACGTACAGAACCTATACGGATTGAACGCTCAGTACGGCAGGGTTGCCCCTTGTCGACGGTGCTTTATGCCATTGCGATGGAACCACTCATTTGCGGATTACGGCGACGTTTGACAGGTATTCCACTCCGGGATCATATGTTCCGCTGCCGAGCTTACGCGGACGACTTGGCCCTCGTCGTACGTTCAGCGGCCGACGTACGAGCTGCGATGCAGTGGATTACCCGTTACAGTGAAGGGGCAGGGAGCGCTATGAACGTGGCAAAATCATGCGCCATGAAGATCGGCCGCGGCCTTCCCGCAGACAGCGTCGTCCCATTTCAACTGTTCAACTGGTGGACACTCTTCGCTGTCTCGGGTTGGTGTACACGCGAGACATTCGCCGCACCTCGGCGATCAATTATCGGGCCCTGCTGCAACGCATCCGGGCCAACATACAAAATCACATTCTACGCCCGCTGAATATGTGCCAGAGAGTCACCTTCGTCAATAACCATCTGGCAGCCCGGATACCCCATATAGCGCAGATTCTGCCCATCACTGCGACAATGGCGGCCAGATTACAGGCGGCTTTCGGCTATTTCATTTGTTCTGGACACATATTCAAAGTCCAGTATGAAGCTCTCACCTTACCGAAGCGGGATGGTGGCCTCGATCTGGTTAATGTGAGAGCCAGGACTACGTCACTTTACACCAATACTATGCTCCGGTTATGGAAAAGCCAAAATGCTAGTTTTACTGGAATGTTGACCACCGAGCTCGCACCTGTTTCAAGACGCCCACCGATATCTCTGGCACACATCCCACCTCCGATGTCACATATCAGCCGTTTCTTTTTGGAGTACAGCTACATATGCACCGAGCTCCCCAGGACCAAGAAGACGACCACCTGTGACATCTATTGCCTCCTCTGAAAGTCTCCACCCGACAACCCCGTCGAAACATGTCACCCCCAGGTTTCATGGCCTACAGTTTGGAAAACGATTCACCAACCATATCACACCAGTGACACCACCTCTATGTGGTACCTTCTCGTCAACGGCAAGTATACTACAAGACAGAAACTGCATCGTATCGCACTGGTGGACTCACACCTGTGCCTCAAATGCAATGTCGAAGATACAGATTTACATCGTTTTGAGTGTGGGCCAGCAGCAGCCTGGACCCTCGTACAGAAGATTGTGGCTTTCTACCTCCGAGTACCACCACATCATGTTTCTCCTACTATGATGATATATCCTGACACGACCTACTTTCCACCGGCTAAGTGGCACGCCGTCGCATGGATCAGTGGCATGGCTGTCAACTACCTCATCCGGGACGACATCGTCGATCCGGCGGACTTCTGGACACGCCTCCAAGTACGTCACCACACCCTTCGCCGACACCGACACTATCGGGCCACTTTCGCGAGCTATTTACAGAGTATTTTCACCAACCTGCCTCAAAGCTGGAATCTCAACGAACATTGCCAGTCAAGACTGGACGATCCCACGTTCCCCTTCAATGGTCAATGATAGAATGCATTTTGTTCTGATGGCGCGCCAAAGTGGAGCATGGCGCGGAAAGTATTCCTATTTTATTTCACTTCTCTTTTCTCCTCCTCTTCTAAGTTTTTTTTTCTCCTTATACATGTTTATCCCTTTCACACATAGCTCTCTATCTGCAGCCTATTTGTTTTTCTTTCTCCTGTGCTCCCCCAAAACAAAAACAAAGAAAGGCAAAAAAAGAGTTTGCTGCTGATGGTGAGACTGTATACTCCTTTATGTTAACAAAAAAAAAGAATAAAAATAGTCTCGGTCAGGCACACAGTTTTAATCTACCAGGAAGCTTCATATCAGCTCATACTCCGCTTCGGAGTGAAAATCTCATTCTGAATCCCTCGATTTTGTATACAAGTGTGAACTTACATTAACGGTCTACATCAACGCTATAGCAGTTCACAATATCCTGCAGCTTGACACCTTCATCTACTGCCAATGTATCAGTTTCCACTAGTACTGTAAAAGGACATGGCCATTGAACTTACTAATTTGTGTTAGGTTTTGTTCTTTGGGACCCGTAGCGCAAAATATGTCCTCTAATGACATGATTGTTATACATGTCAGGCAGCGATACTGCTCTTTAAATGATTTTTATTTTATAAATTACTAACGATGAGCGTGTTTCGGCATATTGCAATCATCAGGTGCTCTTACATGTAATATCGCCATGTCCTGTCTTTTCTTAGCCGACCGGTGTGAGCGAGCGGTTCTAGGCGCTTCAGTCTGGAACCGCGTGACCGTTACGGTTGCAGGTTCGAATCCTGCCTCGGGCATGGAAGTGTGTGATGTCCTTAGGTTAGTTAGGTTTAAGTAGTTCTAACTCTAGGGGACTGATGACCTCAGATGTTGTCCCATAGTGCTCAGAGCCATTTGAACCATTTTGTTCTTTTTTAGAATTAATAGTTTCTCCTTAGATGTACGTTGGAGACGTAAATCAGACTTTAGCCGGTTTTCATGTAACCTATTTTTGTCTCGACAGCTTGAATGACAGGATATGGGGAACGATATTACGTGTAAGAGCACCTGATGATCGCAATATGTCGAAATACGCTCACCGCGAGAGATTAATAAAAAAAAAATGAAAGAGCATAGCAACTGGCTGATATAATGATCTGTGTTAGCTTAAATGTAAAACATTGAATGTGCAGTAGGCTGTCTTCCCCCTGGAACATTTGATCTGTGATGAAACACTGTGTATAAATCAACAGTGTTACGACTATCATTCCAGACAGTAAAGTATATAAATTTCACTTGTTCTAACTAAATTTAACACATTTGCACAGTGCTCAAAAGACTTCAAATTAGGTAGTGATTCATTAGAAATATTTTTGAAATACACTGAAAAGCCAATATACACTCCTGGAAATTGAAATAAGAACACCGTGAATTCATTGTCCCAGGAAGGGGAAACTTTATTGACACATTCCTGGGGTCAAATACATCACATGATCACACTGACAGAACCACAGGCACATAGACACAGGCAACAGAGCATGCGCAATGTCGGCACTAGTACAGTGTATATCCACCTTTCGCAGCAATGCAGGCTGCTATTCTCCCATGGAGACGATCGTAGAGATGCTGGATGTAGTCCTGTGGAACGGCTTGCCATGCCATTTCCACCTGGCGCCTCAGTTGGACCAGCGTTCGTGCTGGACGTGCAGACCGCGTGAGACGACGCTTCATCCAGTCCCAAATATGCTCAATGGGGGACAGATCCGGAGATCTTGCTGGCCAGGGTAGTTGACTTACACCTTCTAGAGCACGTTGGGTAGCACGGGATACATGCGGACGTGCATTGTCCCGTTGGAACAGCAAGTTCCCTTGCCGGTCTAGGAATGGTAGAACGATGGGTTCGATGACGGTTTGGATGTACCGTGCACTATTCAGTGTCCCCTCGACGATCACCAGAGGTGTACGGCCAGTGTAGGAGATCGCTCCCCACACCATGATGCCTGGTGTTGGCCCTGTGTGCCTCGGTCGTATGCAGCCCTGATTGTGGCGCTCACCTGCACGGCGCCAAACACATATACGACCATCATTGGCACCAAGGCAGAAGCGACTCTCATCGCTGAAGACGACACGTCTCCATTCGTCCCTCCATTCACGCCTGTTGCGACACCCGTGGAGGCGGGCTGCACGATGTTGGGGCGTGAGCGGAAGACGGCCTAACGGTGTGCGGTACCGTAGCCCAGCTTCATGGAGACGGTTGCGAATGGTCCTCGCCGATACCCCAGGAGCAACAGTGTCCCTAATTTGCTGGGAAGTGGCAGTGCGGTCCCCTACGGCACTGCGTAGGATCCTACGGTCTTGGCGTGCATCCGTGCGTCGCTGAGGTCCGGTCCCAGGTCGACGGGCACGTGCACCTTCCGCCGACCACTGGCGACAACATCGATGTACTGTGGAGACCTCACGCCCCACGTGTTGAGCAATTCGGCGGTACGTCCACCTGGCCTCTAGCATACCCACTATACGCCCTCGCTCAAAGTCCGTCAACTGCACATACGGTTCACGTCCACGCTGTCGCAGCATGCTACCAGTGTTAAAGACTGCGATGGAGCTCCGTATGCCACGGCAAACTGGCTGACACTGACGGCGGCGGTTCACAAATGCTGCGCAGCTAGCGCCATTCGACGGCCAACACCGCGGTTCCTGGTGTGTCCGCTGTGCCGTGCGTGTGATCATTGCTTGTACAGCCCTCTCGCAGTGTCCGGAGCAAGTATGGTGGATCTGACACACCGGTGTCAATGTGTTCTTTTTTCCATTTCCAGGAGTGTATATAGACCACTGCCCTCTGCGACGTTGGATGCCGCCTGGTGGCGTTGCGGGCACGTGACGCGGTAACAGACGTACGTAAGCGGAGCAAACAGGGACGGGGGGTCACCCTAGCGAAGATACGGGCTGCAGATGAGGAAATCCATTGAGATAAGCTATTTTGACACAGGGAAATTATTAAGCAGAGGCTGCGAACGAGTATCCCGAAAACGGCGAAGCTGGTGGAATGTTCACGTGCTACTATCGTGATCATCTGCGAAAAGAGGTCGAAGGACAGTGAAACTACCACTAGGCGCTAAATGGTTGTACATCCACGAACGTGCACTGTAAAGTGGGATAAACGATGATCTGTGGCATGTCTGGCGAAAGAGCACGGTGCTGGTGCATGCACAAGTGTTTGGAGACGTACCATTCATCGTACCTTGTTGAACATGGAGCTCCATAGGAGACCACCCCTACGTGTTCACATGTTCACCCAACGACATCGTCAATACGATTTCAGTGGGAACGGGGCCATTGGGATTCGAACGTCGATCAATGGAAATGTGTGGGCTCTTCGAGTGGACCACATTTTTACTACAGTAGATCAATGGTATTGTCCACAAACGCCGTCATCGAGGTGAAAGCTGGCTCGAATCGTGCATTGCGTCACGCACGCAGGGTTGCGGGAGCAGTATTATGCTACGGGAGACATTCTCCTGCGTTTGAAAGGGAACTATAGTAGCAATCGAAGACACGCTGATAGCTGCGGATCACATGCAAAACTTCGTATTTGATCTCTTCCACGCGACGGCGATATCATCTTTCAGCAGTGTAATTGTCCCTGTCTCGGATCCAGAGTCGGCTTAAGGTAGCTTCAGGAGCATTGTAGTGAACTCTCGTTGATGTTTCGGCGACTAGATTCGCTTGATGTAAATCCTATGGAACCCATCTGGGTCGCTATCGGGCGCCGTCATCTCGTACGCATATCAGCGACCCGTTATTTAGGCCTAGTTTACACGACTAGGTTGCAGGCAACTGCGCTACCGGCCACAGCGCATGCGCGCCGCGCGTTTGCGCAACTCGTTGGTGAAACTGCTTTCCGCGTGTTCCAACTTCGGCCACACTATTTGCATGAGTTTTGAGGTTATGTGTATTGGTAGAGTGTTGACAATCTGAAATATGACGTGGGGAACTGAGAATAATGTTCGCTTTTTGGACATCTACGCTTTGCATAGGTGTTTGTGGGATTTCAGTGATGCTGGTTACAAAAATAAGCAAATATTGCTGCCGCTGAGACCGTCATGTGCGATCATAACATGGTTTGACAATATCTGAGCTGCAGGGCAAAATTTATTGAGTTAGGAGCACATATACAACTTAATTAAGTAAAAGCAAGTGTAATTCTAGCTGTGGTAATGCTCTCGTCTACAAGACTAAAATCCCATCGTTCGAGTTGGCCATCTCATTGTTAAGGAATATTGTTGAAAGGAGGGAAGGCTATACATTTTCAAGAAGCTGCATTCTTTATTCAATATTCATCTATTTAAAACGTCGCTACATTGCTCCTCATTAACATATGTTAGAATTTTGAAATACTGTGACTGTATAGATCTATCTTCAAGAGAGTAGTTTGGAAACCATTCTCTTCTTAATGCGGCCTGCTTCGAATAATTATTGTTGCTAATGTTAATAATTATTACTGTTAATGTTAATAATTTTTGGTGTTAATGAAATAACGTCATCACCACCAAAAACCGTGTCTTATAGCATGCCGAGTGTTTTCGATTGTAATGCACGCAACATGATATGTAATTTCAGTTCTGGCGGCAGTGCTTCATGCATTACAGTACCTTTATTCCTAATTGCATAATTAACTCTATTTAGAAGAAACGTGAACAGTTCTGGTGACATTCTAAGATAATTAAATGAACTTTTTGGATCTTTCGTTATAAATTGTTTCAGCAAGGATGCTGAGCAACCGAGCTGACGTCTTTTCTTCATTCAGTCACGAATCGAAACACGTTTCTTATTTTTTTCTTGTGCAGCGATTCCACGCAACAACCTTTAACTCCATCACAACTCGTGTGACGTGCAGCTGCCAAAACTTTCATTTCAGACACGACTCAGGGACCCACAAAACGACGAAACGGAAGTGTATACTGGTGTCGCCGTGTCATATATGAAACCACTTGCATGCAACTCATTCCACGCAACCAGTGGCGCAACCCAATGTGGTCGTGTAAACTAGGCTTAACGCGAATTACGTGACCTGTGCGTAGATATCTAATGCCACATACCTCCACAAACCTACCAACGAACTGTCGATTCTCTAATATGCAGAATAAGTGATGTATTTGGTTCCAAAGATTGACAAACAAGTTATTAAGGAGTTGGTCATAATGTTTTGACTCATCGCTGTAGTTTATTGTAAGAACATACTTAATTCAGAAGGAGAAGTAATTGAGGGGGAGCTTATAGTCATTTCATGATAATGCAAGATAAAATTTCTTAATAGTTGATTACCGCAGGCTCAAAAGTAGATGCACGATAGTAGCTTATAACTTTCATGAGTAAGACTGTTTGCAGTTGTGTTTTTCGGTGTATTGGCCATTATTGCTGTGGTAGTATTACGAAATACACCTTTTTCAACCTCTTGTGGATGTTTCCAACTGTCTCGTTTTCACAACACAGGAATTCTATGACAGCAGTTGCTTCTGACGAACGACAAGTGTAGCAGCCATCTTAAAGACATGCTGTGACGGCGCCACTCACAGGAACAGGTTGAACTAAGTTTGAAAACAAGCGGGAAGGATGTATCTACACATTGTAAAACTTTCACACATGCTGAATGAAAACTGTATTTTTACAAAAATAGTGTGCATTTCTTTTGGAGTGACCCTCATACAAAGCGCTGTTCGATAGCATACACAGTCTGTCCGATATAAAACTTACACACCCATACAGTATTTTATATACACCCGTCGTTCTGTGGTCTGCGTCGTCTTTCAAAGGCTTCATAAGATGTCGAATTTTTGCTTGTGTCCTGAAGACCGAATAGATTTTATGCCTCTTTAGTAGCCGCCAAATTTTTTCTATTACTGAACCACAGAACGAGAAAACACAAGTTTCTTCGTGTCCTCCTCGGGATCTTTCTGGCTATGTGTTTTCGGAAAGACGGCTTGCGAAACCTACATCTACATCTACATTCACACACCGCAAGCCACCCAACGGTGTGTGGCGGAGGGCATTGTCAACCCAACCTGGTACGGACCCCACACTGATGAGCAATACTCAAGTATAGGTCGAACGAGTGTTTTGTAAGCCACCTCCTTTGTTGACAAACTACATTTTCTAAGGACTCACCCAATGAATCTCAACCTGGTACCCGCCTTACCAACAATTAATTTTATATGATGATTCCACTTCAAATCGTTCCGTACGCATACTCCCAGATATTTTACAGAAGTAGCTGCTACCAGTGTTTCTTCCGCTATCATATAATCATACAATAAAGGATCCTTCTTTCTATGTATTCGCAATACATTACATTTGTCTATGTTAAGGGTCAGTTGCCGCTTCCTGCACCAAGTGCCTATCTGCTGCAGATCTTGCTGCATTTCGTTACAATTTTCTAATGCTGCAACTTCTCTGTATACTACAGCATCAGCCGCGAAAAGCAGCATGGAACTTCGGACACTATCTACTAGGTCATTTATATATATATTGTGAAAAGCAATGGTCCCATTACACTCCCCTGTGGCACGCCAGAAGTTACTTTAACGTCTGTAGAAGTCTCTCCATTGAGAGCAACATGCTGTGTTCTGTTTGCTAAAAACTCTTCAATCCAGCAACACAGCTGGTCTGATATTCCGTAGGCTCTTACTTATTTTATCAGGCGACAGTACGGAACTGTATCAAACGCCTTCCGGAAGTCAAGGAAAATAGCACCTACCTGGGAGCCTGTATCTAATATTTTCTGGGTCTCATGAACAAATAAAGCGAGTTGGGTCTCACACGATCGCTGTTTCCGGAATCCATGTTGACTCCTACAGAGTAGAGTAGTTTCCAGAAACGACATGATACGCGAGCAAAAAAGCATATTCTAAAATTCTACAACAGATCGGGCGGTTGTTGTAGCCGTTTTCCTTGAATACTTTCCGTAAGTGTCTCAGTTCCTTGGGCAGGTTTTCAGAGTCTGCAGCAGCTGGCTGCCGATGCACCAAGGTCCTCAGAACAGGCGGACGATGATAGCTGTTAGCCTGCACATATCGGTCCGTGCGTGTGGGTTTCCGGACGAGGACGTCAAGGGGCGGCAAAGCACCGTCCGTGTCTATCCCCATCGTGAACTTCATCTTGTAAAGGATGTTGCTCATGTCAGAGATGCGTCAAATGGTTCAGTTGGCTCTGAGCACTATGGGACATAACTTCTGAGGTCATCAGTCCCCTAGAACTTAGAAGCACTTAAGCCTAACCAACCTGAGGACATCACACACATCCATGCGCGAGGCAGGAATCGAACCTGCGACCGTAGCGCTCGCGCGGCTACAGACTGTAGCGCCTAGAACCAGGGCGACGTCCTCAGAGTATACCACAAACAGCTTAGCTATGACTGGAGCTAATGGGTTCACCATCCTGACGTCGTTTGTCGGGCTAAAATGTTGTCCTCCGTAAAAGAAATAACGGTGACGCCAGAGTGCGCTTAAATAAATCCAGAACGGCGTCATCAAATAACTGCGGGAGCAGATCTATAGACTCTTACGGGAACGCGCGTGAATAATGACACCACATCAGAGATTACCATAGTATCTTCTCCTCCAAGACGCAGGCATTTAATTCAACTGATGAAGTCTGTCGCATTCTTGATGTGGTGAACACAGTGGCCAACGTGCGGAGTAAGGGTACGCATTGGGAATCTGTTAAGTCGGCGATCCAATGGTGATGACGAAGGGACGGAGAGGTGTGCTCGCTCCTCTTGTCAACCTTTGGAAGGCCATACAATGTAGGTGGTCGAGGTGCCCGAGAGAGGAGATTTTTAAAGGCATTCTCTTCCAGTGAAGACTTATTTACAAGCTCCGACGTCTCCCTCATTTTTAAGGAAGTTGTGTCCCTTGATAATTTTTTTCATGTGTCCTTCTCCAACCGAATCTTGGTATCACAGTCGGCTCGTTTCAAAATGACAGCTGAGGGTAGAATTTGTATATTGGGAGATAGATTCGCATCTGTAATTATGCATTGGCGTCAGCTGTTTGCAACACGTGAAAATTTGCGCTGGACCGGGGTTCGAACCTGAATTATCCGCGTATCGCGCTCGCATTAACCTCGCCGGCTATCGACACCTGGAGGTGAGCTCGGACAGCCCAAGCTGTTAAGGCGTGCGCCCGCCATATGCGAGAAATTTTATGCAGTTTTATAGGCATAAACACTGTGGCAGCGAAGAAAAAAACAGTTAAGAAAGTCAGTTGTAAATAGCGCAGCACAAGAAATAACGCAGAATGCCAAAAACTGCTAAATGCAGATGTGAAATGAAGCCAGTCGACCCAACCATTGCTAGCAAGAGGAGAAGGAGCAGATTGTATAAAGAAAGACCAATAATCACAGAAGATACTTTGTAAATAAGAGCGACACCCGTCTGGTGTAGATCTTTTTAATCGGACTGCAGTCAGCTCAGGAGAGACAACCTACAGTAACAGACCTCAGTTAGCAAGTTGCCACCAATCTGTAGAGTACTGACATCAAAAAGAAAGAAAACTTAGGTGCATTGTTCAGTTTGCTGCCGAGGCATTTGCAAATATTCCTGAATGCTCAGACACGAATGTTATGGATCTAATGGATGGATGCGAAACGACAATGACGCTGGCTACGGTGTAATTTCTGGTGACGAAATTATCGTCGTTGTTCGTCTATTGACCCTGACAATAGCGATCACGGATTAACTGACGAAATTGGAGATCAGTCGGAAGGCGTTAAGGCATTTTTTTTTTTATTTGGTCATCAGTCTACTGACTGGTTTGATGCGGCCCGCCACGAATTCCTTTCCTGTGCTAACCTCTTCATCTCAGAGTAGCACTTGCAACCTACGTCCTCAAGTATTTGCTTGACGTATTCCAATCTCTGTTTACCTGTACAGTTTTTGCCCTCTACAGTTCCCTCTAGTACCATGGAAGTCATTCCCTCATCTCTTAGGAGATGTCCTATCATCCTGTCCCCTCTCCTTATCAGTGTTTTCCACATATTCCTTTCCTCTCCGATTCTGCGTAGAACCTCCTCATTCCTTACCTTATCAGTCCACCTAATTTTCAACATTCGTCTATAGCACCACATCTCAAATGCTTCGATTCTCTTCTGTTCCGGTTTTCCCACAGTCCATGTTTCACTACCATACAATGCTGTACTCCAGACGTACATCTTCAGAAATTTCTTCCTCAAATTAAGGCCGGTATTTGATATTAGTAGACTTCTCTTTGCCAGAAATGACTTTTTTGCCATAGCGAGTCTGCTTTTGATGTTCTCCTTGCTTCGTCCGTCATTGGTTATACTGTGTACTCATCAGACTGTTCATTCCGTTCAGCACATCATTTAATCCTTCTTCACTTTCACTCAGGATAGCAATATCATCAGCGAATCGTATCATTGATATCCTTTCACCTTGTATTTTAATTCCACTCCTGAACCTTTCTTTTATTTCCATCATTGCTTCCTCGATGTCCAGATTGAAGAGTAGGGGCGAAAGGCTATAGGCTTGTCTTACACCCTTCTTAATACGAGCACTTCGTTCTTGATCGTCCACTCTTATTATTCCCTCTTGGTTGTTGTACATATTGTATATGACCCGTCTCTCCCTATAGCTTACCCCTACTTTTTCAGTATCTCGAACAGCTTGCACCATTTTATATTGTCGAACGCTTTTTCCAGGTCGACAAATCCTATGAACGTGTCTTGATTTTTCTTTAGCCTTGCTTCCATTATTAGCCGTAACGTCAGAATTGCCTCTCTTGTGCCTTTACTTTTCCTAAAGCCAAACTGATCGTCACCTAGCGCATTCTCAATTTTCTTTTCCATTCTTCTGTATATTATTCTTGTAAGCAGCTTCGATGCATGAGCTGTTAAGCTGACTGTGCGATAATTCTCGCACTTGTCAGCTCTTGCCGTCTTCGAAATTGTGTGGATGATGCTTTTCCGAAAGTCAGATGGTATGTCGCCAGACTCGTATATTCTACACACCAACGTGAATAGTCGTTTTGTTGCCACTTCCGCTAATGATTTTAGAAATTCTGATGGAACGTTATCTATCCCTTCTGCCTTATTTGACCGTAAGTCCTCCAAAGCTCTTTTAAATTCCGATTCTAATACTGGATCCCCTTTCTCTTGTAAATCGACTCCTGTTTCTTCTTCTATCACATCAGACAAATCTTCACCCTCATAGAGGCTTTCAATGTATTGTTTCCACCTATCTGCTCTCTCCTCTGCATTTAACAGTGGAATTCTCGTTGCACTCTTAATGTTACCACCGTTGCTTTTAATGTCACCAAAGGTTGTTTTGACTTTCCTGTATGCTGAGTCGGTCCTTCCGACAATCATATCTTTTTCGATGTCTTCACATCATATACAGAGGCAATAACACAGACTGACACAGTAGTGGTTCATTAGAAACGCTAAGCGGAAACAACCTCGGCCGTATGGTTGCTGGCGACAGACCTGCTTGATGGTGCTGCACATGAACGAGATACAAAGCCTGCCGGAAGAAACTTACTAGTCATTTCATTTTCTTTCATAATTTTCTCAGAATTTCTATGTGGACTTGAGCGAAAATAAATACACTCTAAGAAAATGAAATGATCGTACGGCATTGTTGGCCGGGAGGCCCCATGCGGGGAAGTTCGGCCGCCGTATTGCAAGTCCTTTTTAGTTGACGCCACTTCGGCGACTTGCGAGCCAATGATGATAATGAAAGACACACAACACCCGGTCATCACGAGGCAGAGAAAATCCCTGACCCCGCTGGGAATCTAACCCGGGACCCCGTGCGCGGGAAGCGAGAACGCTACCACAATACCACGAGCTGCGGGCACACTAACAAAATAGAGGTGGAGACACACCACGAAGGAATCATGTGAATGGAACGGAAATCGGTAGATGTGAAGTACGTGCACAGACAAACAAATAATTATAATATCAGAAAAACTGGATGATTTATTCAAGAGAAAGAGATTGACAAATAGAGCAAGTCAATAACGCTTTGGTCCACCTCTGGACCGCTAGCCCCTACGCAAACTGTTATTAGGTTTGGCATTGATGGATGAGTTTGTTGTGTGTCCTCCTGAGGGAAATTTTGTTCAATTGGGGTGTTAGATCGTCAAAATCCCGTGGTGGTTCGAGGGCCCTGTCCATAACGCTCCAAGCCTTCTCATATGAGGAAGATCAGCGATCTTGCTTGCCGAGGTAAGGTTTGGCAAGCACGAAGACAAGGAGTAGAGATTCTCGCCATGTGAGAACAGGCTTCATCTTGCTGAAATATAAACGCAGGATGGATTGCCATGGAGGGCAACTAAACGGTACGTATGATATCGTCGATGTTCCGCTGTGCTGTAAGGGCGCCGCAGACGACAGTGAAAGGGGGTCCTGCTATGAAACCAAGTGGCACCCCAGACCATCTGAGCCGTGCGTGGCTCGTGTTCCCGCCATCAAGTGTTTTACACCTTACTACGTTAATTTAAATTACTACTGTCCCTGGGTTGCTGCTTTGGCTGACCGTGAGCGGCGTTAGCAACACGTATCGATACATCCCCTCTTGTAGCATCTTTGCTCGACTGCTATTACTTCCCGGTCGTTGTCTGTTGTAAGTCGGAGTTGGTCACAGTTCGTATCGACAGTTCGGATAGCGAGTTCGGGTCTGCCAGTCAGCTGGAACGCGTCTCGAGCGAAGTGCGGATTTACCAGTTGGGGAGTTGCAATGCGGCACTAGTGCAGTCGGGTTGGAGCAGCAGTGAGGTCTGCGTCGACATGGCTCGCCCGACCATTGCCACCACGCATCACTTGAGCCGGGCCACGGTCTGGGTGGATCGTCGGTCGGTCGTCCAACACGACGACGCGTTTTGGCTCGCTGACCGTCCATGAGTCGGCTGTGTGTGTGTGTGCGCATCGACTCCCGATTTGTGTTCGTGCATGCTTAGTTACTGTTGGGTATCGTTCAGGTCTTCGTGCAAGTGTTTGTCAGGTTGTGTGTGTAGTTGGCGCTATGTACAGATGTTGTCGGCATTCTGAGAGGAGTCGGTCGGTTGTTGCGGAGGAGGGAAGTTCTCCGCGCAGTGCAGTCGGCTGGGACCGCTGACAGCCCCGGGGCAGTATCGGAGGCTGTGTGGACCTGACCGATCGCTACGAGCTTCGTGGTTCGCCGACTCAGAGTTGAGTAGTGGTTTCAAGTACGCAAGCCACGTCCATTCATGTTGTGTGGTTCACTGTTGGGGAGATTTTGTGTTTGAAATCTCATGTACCGATTGGTGGCAAGCAAGTCGTTTGTTGGTCGGTCTGTGGCTGTTTCCTGGTTGGGTTCACCACCTTGAAACGGTACAGTAGTTTCCGCTCTATAAGCAGCAGGTTTCGCTGCTCGCTCGCACCGGGAAATAGAAACAGAGGCGGCTCCGCAGCCGATTTTGTTACACGACGCGGCCGGCCGCGGGTACAACAGAACCCATGTGGACGGGTGGAAAGAAATGTGTCAGGCTTCGTAATAAGTATTTATATGTGTCGTGTATTATGCATTTCTTGTACGTGAGTGTGAATCTTCACATGAACTTTCCTAATCCTCCTCACACCTTTCCGTAAAGCGTGGCCAAATCCTTATTGGGAAGTAGTTCTGTAGTATAGTAGTGCCAACCTCACTCCTGGGTAGGGGATCAGAGAGACAGCACAGGCAGGTAAAAGTCAAAGACTTTCCAGTGTCACAAGATTTGGGGTGGAGAGGTTGGTCACGGCCAAGTGGTTCGACCACCCCCTTCACCGGGGCCCAGGAAGACCTCCGGGTGCCCGCCATATTCGTGGAGGGTTAGAGAAGACGGGTAAGTGAGCAGAAGTGCCCTCAGTGCGTCTGTCTCAATGTTCACGCATGGAAGAGAGGTATTTGAATATTTGTACTAATTCTTTTATTTACAGCTACGGATTGTGTAAGAAAATGAATGATCTCGTTAATTTAGGAAATTTGACCCCCTGTGTTAATGTATCTGATCCCCAGTTTGCCTGTTATCCTCCTCACATAGTGGATGTCCCATGTAAAATATTGGGAGACTTTGGTGGTATACATTTGGTCAACGAAATTCCGTCTTACCTGTAGAAATGTGCGTGCAGATTAGTATATAATATACCCGAGCTATAAGTTGAAAATTTGTAATATCTGTAAACTCAAACAGTTGCTGCTATCGGTGTAAAGTCGTGTGATAATGCTTAAAATAAATAGGAAATCAACTGTCATCAATCTTAAACATACCTTAAAAATAACAAAGAAGTCAAGTTAAAGGAATTTATTTAAAATAAAAGCTATAAAATGCAGGGACCCACATATCAGCGTGTGAGCCCTCCAGCCCATTGCCTAGCATCGTACAGAAAGGGCACGCTCTCTAGGTAGCGCCCTCAAGCTCGTCTCCCCAGTTATCCGTTGCGCAATTTTCATTCAGGGCTTGACGATATCAACTTTCATCTGGCGTCCCTAGACAAGGAGGTAAGACGGTAAACTTTCAACCTGTCTCACCTAACTGAACAAGATCAGACCGACCTCCCTGGAGGCTTTCCGAGTGCCACCGGTGTTTAATTACCCGTTGTCAGCTATTTTAGATTTTAGGCTTATGATTATTTGTTCGTTTTCTTAAAAAATTTGCAAAATTAATTTTTAAATATATCTTTCAAGCTTAACATTGCGGCCTTCTGCCTTTAAAAGTTTATGGTAATTTATTTTAAAATTTTGAAATTTAATTGTGCCCTCAGCCATTTGTGTTGCATCTTGCATATGTTGTCTTTTGGGTTTTTAATTATTTTATTGCTGTCTTAATTGGATTTCTGTCTTGTTAAGATTTCTTGTTGGAGGCCTTCAGCCGTGAAAGAGTTGCTAAATTACAATAAATGACAATTAGAAGCAGAAACTGACCTCAACCCTTGGCCCTTTCCACAATCCTGTTACCCGTTCTGCCCAGTGGGTTTAGCGGGCGTTTCACCATCCATCACTCCTGGTTGTCAGGCCATATTTCGTGCAACAGTCAGGTTGGTATCCGACTGCTGTTCGGGGCGTCTCTAACACATCTTCGGCCTGGGATCTTATTGACTGGAGTGGGACTGGCTTCAGTGATGAGTCCCGCTTCGAACTGAACCCCGATAACGTGTCTGGAGACACCCCACATAGAGATGCGATACCAATTTGAATGTCGTCCACAACACTGCCTGCCAACCAGGAGTCATTGTCTGGAGTGACATTTCTTTTCATAGCAGGACCTCTTTGGTTGCCATCCGCGGCACACCTACGGCACAGCGAAATGTCGACAACATTCTAAGCCCCGTTTCGTTGTCCTTCATGCCACGCTGTCCTGGGCTTACATTTCAGTAAGATAACGCACGCCCACACATGGCGAGTTTGTCTTAGTAACTGCCAAACCCAGCCTTAGTGTAATATTTCTGGCTTAGTCAGCCGTCATATTAGGCTCCAAGAAGCTGTTCCCAGAGCAGTGGAGATGCAAGAAGTATATAGATGACGAAATGTGGTGTGATGTACCTGTGACAGATTTTAGATTCGGTACCATTCCCGTGAGAAAGACCGCCTGCATAAATCTACTTCTCTGTGATTGGCTGCTGTGTTCGGAGCAAGGGCGCCAAAACGTTAAAGTATAGTTATTATTATTAAACTGCTCGTTGGAATGACTTCACTTTTTAATATAAATATCTCTTAACAGCCGGCCGCGGTGGTCTCGCGGTTCCAGGCGCGCAGTCCGTAACCGTGCGACTGATACGGTCGCAGGTTCGAATCCTGCCTCGGGCATGGATGTGTGTGATGTCCTTAGGTTAGTTAGGTTTAAGTAGTTCTAAGTTCTAGGGGACTAATGACCACAGAAGTTGAGTCCCATAGTGCTCAGAGCCATCTCTTAACAGCTGACTATCAATATTTTAGAATTATTAAAAACAATTTAAATCAAAAACAAAAGACTGACGAAACTGCAGAGGAAGTACTTTGGAAGCGTTCGGGTCACGCATTTTCTGGTATGGCGCGCGAAGTGTTTCGGGCTGTTCGTCACTCTGGATAAGGCAGCCGAGAAGAACAGACATATTGTTTGTCGTAGGATGTGTTTCCAATTTTTATTTAAGTTCCTGTTCGTCACTCTGGATTAGGTAGTCGAGATGTACAGTCATGTTGTTTGTGGCAGGATGTGTTTGCCAGTATTCAGTATTGAAAGATTCACTCCGGTAGCCATGAGACACAGTCACGTGCCACACATAGTGTATAGATACGCTTTCTTAAACATTGTGTTTCATCATGTACTTTGCTGTATCAGAAGGTTTTGTGTTAAGATCATGTAGTCTTCTCGTGTGGCTATATTAAAATACGCGAGTGGCATCTCAAAGAAGTGATACATTATTTCAGAACAGAACCTCACTAAAAGTCAGTTTCATCCTCAAGATACAGAACCTACGACCTGCGTGCTCTTTTTTGCGCTGCGGACATCAACTTGAAGACAGCAGGTTAGTGAACTACAACAGAAACTTCGTATTCCACACAGTGCAGTGGAAACAACTAGGCGCCTCACGTGTACTGCATGCACAGAACAAATGTGCTCAGAGTCACGTAATCCGCAGTAATGCAGAGGAGGTAAAGGAGGATGATCGTTATTAACACCAACAATCAATCCATTCTTCCTTTCTTGCCGTATTAGCCAACAAAGTCGCCAGATCTCTCCCCATTTGAGAATGTTTGGAGCAGTATGGGCAGAGTCCTCCAATTATCACGGGATTATGGCGACCTAACTCTCCAACTCAATAGAATTTAGCACGACATCACTCAGGATGACTTCCAACAGCTCTCTCACTGCCAAGCCTAATAACTGCTTGTATAACCAACACGTTATTAACTAACTGAATTTGTGAAGCTCTATCTATTGAATAAGTCATCCAAGTTCTCTGAAATTGCAACCAGTTGTTTGTATGTACATGTGCATCACATCTACCGATTTTCGTCATATTGGGATAATTCTTTCGTGGTTCTTCCGTTCTTTTTTTTTCTCAGCGTTTAGAATATGTTTGCTTATACCATTTGATACAATATGTTGTTCTGGTATTTTTTCCCTTGATTTTCGGATTATCCGTGTTTTCGAATATGTGGATGATCTACAGTACCATCTAGATCGGACAAATAAGATTATACCGTTCAAACTTCCTGGCAGATTAAAACTGTGTGGCGGACCGAGACTCGAACTCGGGACCATTGCCTTTCGCGGAGAGGAGATACTGGCGGAACTAAAGCTGTGAGGACGGGGCGTGAGTCGTGCTTGGGTAGCTCAGATGGTGCCGGCATGGTAGCTCAGCGTGTTCGGTCACACGGTTAGCTTCCCTCTGTAATAAAAAAACTGAGTTAATTGATCAACAACGAACTTAACCGGGTGTCTTACGACGTCCGCCCCGAGCAGATGAAACCAACACAATCGAACAAAATGAGATTAAAAAAAAAAAAATATGGTAGAGCACTTGCCCGCGAAAGGCAAAGGTCCCGAGTTCGAGTCTCGGTCCGGCACACAGTTTTAATCTGCCAGGAAGTTTCATATCAGCGCACACTCCGCTGCAGAGTGAAAATCTCGTTCTGGAAGATTATACCGTTTCTTAAATGAATGTAATCCAACGTATATATGATCTTATTCATTTCGTTTTCCAGGTGCTTCGCAACGTATATTATATTTCACTGTCACAATTCGTCCGGCCGGCCGCTGTGGCCGAGCGGTTCTAGGCCTTTCAGTCTGGAACCGCGCGACAGCTACGGTCGCAGGTTCGAATCCTACCTCGGGCATGGATGTGTGTGATGTCCTTAGGTTAGTAATATTTAAGTAGTTCTAAGTTCTGGGGGACTGTTGACCTCAGATGTTAAGTCTCATAGTGCTCAGCCATTTTTGAACCAATTCGTCATCTTTTGTGAAGGGTTACTAACTGGAAAATTATCCAAATTTTCATCCAACCTTGGCAATGTGTCTCGAAAGCAAAGAAAGCAATATAAGTTAAAAAGACTCAGTATCCACCACCATCACATAATTGAACGAGGAGAGAATTCATTTCTGACCTTTGTTCGTTCCCCAGCGACAACATTAAAGACTTTTTCCCCGAGAATCTTTGACGGTGACATTCTGCTTGTTCCGTTGCCAGTCTGTTTGGTTGCAGTGTGAAAAGTTTTGACGTTCCATTTGGTGGCATCAAGTGGGGATAGAGTTTTAGCCTGAGCCCCCTCCCACCCTCCCATCCCCTCCCCTACGAACTCCTGCGCTTGTGTGGCGCGCTCTCGACTGCGCGCTTTGCGCGTGCGCGGGCACTCCCACGTGAGCTGTCTTCAGGGAATGAGGAAGCGGCCGCAAGGACGTCCCCCGCTTGCGTCAGCAGCTGACGAGGCCTCCCTGTCACTGCGCAGGCGCAATGAAACGGACGCATAAGTGTAAACAGTATCCGCGCTGTCAGCACAACTGGCATCTTGGTCTAAACAAACTGTAGACGAGGCAACACTACACACTGAAAATAGCGCGGAACAGCTTACGCTTAGTGTTGTTGGTAAATACACTTCCGCTTATGCACCCTGACCTCCACGCTGTATCGCCGCTTGGTGGTCGATGTCCGTTAAGACGCATTCGATCGACGCTACATTACTCCTGCTCTCCCGGGGGATGTTCCAACATCATACTCGACACGATTCTTTTTATGTCCGTACCAATACCTAAAATTCTATCGATTCCCCTAAAGCATCAACACAAAAGTATAGAGACGACAGTATTGCGAGTTACGATATCGGAGTGCCCGTGTTATTCTGATTACGAAGCAAAGTCCCTTTGGAAGTGAATGCGTGTCCAAAGGACCAGGCACTGCGCCGGCCGCAGCCGTTACGAAACATAACAAATGAATTCGCAATTGCGAATAAGGATTACCATCAGCTGTGGACTGGAATGAAGACAATGGAATGCCTCCAACTACATCTACATCTACATTTATACTCCGCAAGCCACCCAACGGTGTGTGGCGGAGGGCACTTTACGTGCTACTGTCATTATCTCCCTTTCCTGTTACAGCCGCGTATGGTTCGCGGGAAGAACGACTGCCGGAAAGCCTCCGCGCGCGCTCGACTCTCTCTAATTTTACATTCGTGATCTCCTCGGGAGGTATAAGTAGAGGGATGCAATATATTCGATACCTCATCCAGAAACGCACCATCTCGAAACCTGAACAGCAAGCTACACCGCGATGCAGAGCGCCTCTCTTGCAGAGTCTGCCACTTGAGTTTGCTAAACATCTCCGTAACGCTATCACGCTTACCAGATAACGCTGTGACGAAACGCGTCGTTCTTCTTTGGATTTTCTCTATCTCCTCCGTCAACCCGATCTGGTACGGATCCCACACTGACTAGCAATACCCAAGTATAGGTCGAACGAGTGTTTTGTAAGCCATCTCCTTTGTTGATGGACTACATTTTCTAAGGACTCTCCCAATGAATCTCAACCTGGTACTGGCCTTACCAACAATTCATTTTATATGATCATTCCACTTCAAATCGTTCCGTACGCATACTCCCAGATATTTTACAGAAGTAACTGCCACCAGTGTTTGTTCCGCTATCATATAATCATACAATAAAGGATCCTTCTTTCTATGTATTCGAAATGCATTACACTTGTCTATGTTAAGGATCAGTTGCCACTCCCTGCACCAAGTGCCTATCCACTGCAGATCTTCCTGCATTTCGCTGCAATCTTCTAATGCTGCAACTTCTCCGTATACTACAGCACCATCCGCAAAAAGCCGCATGGAAATTCCGACACTATCTACTAGGTCATTTACATATATTGTGAATAGCAATGGTCCCATAACACTCCCCTGTGGCACGCCAAAGGTTACTTTAACGTCTGTAGACGTCTCTCCATTGAGAACAATATGCTGCGTTCTCTTTGCTAAAAACTCTTCAATCCAGCCACACAACTGGTCTGATATTCCGCAGGCTCTTACGTTGTTTTTCAGGCATCAGTGGGGAACTGTATCGAAAGCCTTCCGGAAGTCAAGGAAAATAGCATCTACCTGGGAGCCTGTATCTAATATTTTCTAGGTCTCATGAACGAATAAAGCGAGTTGGGTCTCACACGATCGCTGTTTCCGGAATCCATGTTGATTCCTACAGAGTAGATTCTGAGTTTCCAGAAATGACATGATACGCGAGTAAAGAACATGTTCTAAAATTCTACAATAGATCGATGTCAGAGATATAGGCCTATACTTTTGCGCATCTGCTCGACAACCCTTCTTGAAAACTGGAACTACCAGTGCTCTTTTCGAAGCATTTGTAACCTTCCGTTCCTCTAGAGAGTTGCGGTACACGGCTGTTAGAAGGGGGGCAAGTTCTTTCGCGTCCCGGTCCGATACGAATTTTCATTGCCGTCATTCCATTCTACACATGATGGTAGTCCTTATTCGCAATTGCGAATTCATTTGATGTGTATTGCAAGATATTCATTACTCTTCAAAGATTTTTTAGCTTTTCTTTCATACAGAATGACTTATTTAGAATACAAGATGAATGTAGCATACAGACTCTTTTTGAAGATCTACAACACAAATAATCTTTCGATCAATGCTAAATTAAGACATTTCCAGCAGCAAAAATTACGACGCTTCCGACAGCAGCGTTGCCAACACAGAAAAAAATATTCCGCTAAACTGAAGTTAAAATTCCGCTAATATCTAAAATGTAATGGCTCTGAGCACTATGGGAGTTAACATCTGAGGTCATCAGTCCCCTAGAACTTAGAACTACTTAAACCTAACTAACCTAAGGACATCACGTACATCCATGCCCGAGGCAGGATTCGAACCTACGACTGTAGCGGTCGCGCGGTTCCAGTCTGAAGCGCCTGGAACCGCTCGGTCACAGCGGCCGGTGCGCTAAAATCTGTTAAATGCTAATTATTGTAGTTTACCTTCCTAAAAACGAAATTTGAATGCACTGAAAATTTACAATGTTACTACTACTACTACTACTACTACTAAAAGGAAGTTTACTAAATCCAGATTCCATTCACCACATTAATGAAGTTCAAACCACAGTGTTTCATGTTCCTTCTCACCCTGCTGTAGGTTGCCTTCCGTGTCCACTGCTGAAGTACTGGAACGAGTGAAGGTCTCGTGGGGCATATGCTCTTGCAGTGCCGATTTCTTGGAGAACATTCTCCGGCAGCTCGTAATCTTGACAGCACTTAGCAAATCGGTTAAGACCAGCTCTTACTGTAACAAGAAAATCTTCATATTTTTTTCTTATGGCATTCTCAACATCAGATGAAATTTTGTTGGAAGTATTCATATCCGGCAGTAAGACTTCGACTTCATGTGCTAAGTATGTTCTTGGCGACTTATATTTGAGAACATCTGCTGTTAAAAGGTCGCCTCTATACCTGGGTACATCAATTCTCCTTACGGCCCCACTGTTTAGTAAAACAACATCATTTTGGAGCCGTAATTGGTCTGCAGAATTTGACTGAATTTCCTTATTTACATTTCAGAAAAGTAAGATAAATTTTGTTTACGTCATCACTGTACATATTATGGAGGACGGGCAGTATGCCACTTTTCATGAAGCTCTGCTATCTCAAAGTGGGTTTTTAGTTCAAGCCACTGAGACAAATCACGAGTAACAGCCTATAAAATCCGACGCGTATTGTACTTCTGAACCATTTTCGATGGATTAGCTCCGTCATCTGTTGCACTGAATAGGTTTCTATAAGCAATTTGATGAGATGTAGACTTGGAAAACCAGGAATACGTTTCTGCCCTTCAAATGTCGGCAAAGAATGTTTGTAATCACACCACTTCACTTGCTTCTATGCAAACACATTTGAGAGACATGGTCAGCACATACACTCCTAGAAATTGAAATAAGAACACCGTGAATTCATTGTCCCAGGAAGGGGAAACTTTATTGACACATTCCTGGGGTCAGATACATCACATGATCACACTGACAGAACTACAGACACATAGACACAGGCAACAGAGCATACACAATGTCGGCACTAGTACAGTGTATATCCACCTTTCGCAGCAATGCAGGCTGCTATTCTCCCATGGAGATGATCGTAGAGATGCTGGATGTAGTCCTGTGGAACGGCTTGCCATGCCAATTCCACCTGGCGCCTCAGTTGGACCAGCGTTCGTGCTGGACGTGCAGACCGAGTGAGACGACGCTTCATCCAGTCCCAAACATGCTCAATGGGGGACAGATCCGGAGATCTTCCTGGCCAGGGTAGTTGACTTACACCTTCTAGAGCACGTTGGATGGCACGGGATACATGCGGACGTGCATTGTCCTGTTGGAACAGCAAGTTCCCTTACCGGTCTAGGAATGGTAGAACGATGGGTTCGATGATGGTTTGGATGTACCGTGCACTATTCAGTGTCCCCTCGACGATCACCAGAGGTGTACGGCCAGTGTAGGAGATCGCTCCCCACACCATGACGCCGGGTGTTGGCCCTGTGTGCCTCGGTCGTATGCAGTCCTGATTGTGGCGCTCACCTGCACGGCGCCAAACTCGCATACGACCATCATTGGCACCAAGGCAGAAGCGACTCTCATCGCTGAAGACGACACGTCTCCATTCGTCCCTCCATTCACGCCTGTCGCGACACCACTGGAGGCGTGCTGCACGATGTTGGGGCGTGAGCGGAAGACGGCCTAATGGTGTGCGGGACCGTAGCCCAGCTTCATGGAGACGGTTGCGAATGGTCCTCGCCGATACCCCAGGAGCAACAGTGTCCCTAATTTGCTGGGAAGTGGCGGTGCGGTCCCCTACGGCAGTGCGTAGGATCCTACGGTCTTGGCGTGCATCCGTGCGTCGCTGCGCTCCGATCCCATGTCGACGGGCACGTGCACCTTCCGCCGACCACTGGCGACAACATCGATGTACTGTGGAGACCTCACGCCCCACGTGTTGAGCAATTCGGCGGTACGTCCACCCGGCCTCCCGCATGGCCACTATACGCCCTCGCTCAAAGTCCGTCAACTGCACATACGGTTCACGTCCACGCTGTCGCGGCATGCTACCAGTGTTAAAGACTGCGATGGAGCTCCGTATGCCACGGCAAAATGGCTGACACTGACGGCGGCGGTGCACAAATGCTGCGCAGCTAGCGCCATTCGACGGCCAACACCGCGATTCCTGGTGTGTCCGCTGTGCCGTGCGTGTGATCATTGCTTGTACAGCCCTCCAGCAGTATCCGGAGCAAGTATGGTGGATCTGACACACCGGTGTCAATTTTGTTCTTTTTTCCATTTCCAGGAGTGTATAAAACACCTTTTTGAAAGGCTGCAGAGGTGATCCACAGATCTGATGCGGAACGGTTACCCACAAATAAACATAACGCAGCTTCTGCAACAGAAACTTCATTGAACTGCGTAACTACATGTGCATCTACTTTCAATGCCCCTGTGAAGAAAAGTGTGACGCAACTTTTACATGCTTTTTGAATGATTCAATAAATCAGACAGACGCCAATTTAAATTGCACTGGCAACATCGGCATCGCACTCTAGAAGGATCGGCGGGGATCTCAAGGAGCCAGTCTTTCAATTGCTTTTGCTAAGCCACTGTTTCCTAAACTTTTTAGTGAATTTTTTGTCCTTTTGCTTCGATATTTTGATGAGGCAACTAATAAAAAAGTAAAGAAAATCACTGATTACAAAGCGATTGACCATAAACATCAACAATTCAACACTATGCACTGTACCGACTTCGGTCCACGGTAACTTGTAACTGCAATGCTAAAAGCAAAGAACTAAGGCTGAAGAGAATTGTTCTGTTGTGTTGAGTCAGGGGAAACACTATACCGAAATCTGATTATTAAGAGTTAGCTGGAGCCATTTTAGGACTTTACACGCTAAATATTGTATATTGGGAAGACTGAATTAAACGGAAAAATATTGTTGCAGCCATCAATCCAAAAATCCTTTAAAAAATCCGTTGACCCCCAAATGCAATATTTCACCTGCTGAGAGTGTGTAAAACCCATCAAATTTAGAGGAAATTCCGCAAGCTTGGCAACCCTGTCCAACAGAAATGCGTCCTAGGGTCTTATGTGCAGGAAAAATTCTGAATCTTGAGGGACAAATATTGCTTAGCAAGCTGCAACTTGTGCAACAAAGAGTTTTTAGGAGGGACGTCGGAGTTCGAAGCACAGGAGACGGTCAGGGCTGAAGAACAGCGAACCACAGATTCCACAGCCAGATAGGGAGGATTTCGGACATAATGTGGGAACGTAGGACAGTGTTCTTCGAACCCATCCTTGGAATGGACCAAGAAAGGTTGACACATTGGATATTGAAGTTTCTTATCAACGTGAGACCCAAAGTACGCTGCACCAAAGAAGTAGAAAGGCATACTGCAGTAATGGTAATACAAGAAACAAATACCTACAACAGAATAATTTCCAAATAAATAATAGGTTCCCAGGACACAATTAGAACGAGGACAAAAACATCATGGGCTGTAGAGCGAAGATCATTGCACGAGAAAAAAAGTTTGAAATGAAAGCTGATATAAAGCTGGTCCGAATGAACGTGGTACTCACATGGCAAAAAAGGGAAGAAGAAACGAGACGAAATACAGAAATTATGTTATATTTGCACGAACGAAACTGAGTATAAACTCAAATATAAACATAAGCAGAGAAGAACAAATGTTCCGAACTGAAGGAAATATACTACTGGCCATTAAAATTGCTACACAACGAAGACGACGGGCAACAGACGCGAAATTTAATCGACACGAAGAAAAGAAGAAGGAGCTGTGATATGCAAATGATTAGCTTTTCAGGTGATTGCCGAGCGGGATTAGCCGAGCGGTCTGAAGAGCTGCAGTCATGGACTGTGCGACTGGTCCCGGCGGAGGTTCGAGTCCTCCCTCGGGCATGCGTGTGTGTGTTCGTCTGTGGCATAATTTCTGTTAAGTAGTGTGTAAGCTTAGGGATTGAAGACCTTAGCAGACAAGTCCCATAAGATTTCACAGACATCTGAACATTTTTCTCAGAGCATTCACACAAGGTTGGCGCCGGTGGCGACACCTACAACGTGCTGAAATGAGGAAAGAATCCGACCGATTTCTCACACACAAACAGCAGTTGACCGACGTTGCCTGGTGAAACGTTATTGTGATACCTTCTGTAAGGAGGAGAAATGCGTACCATCACTTTTCCGACTTTGATAAAGGTCGGATTTTAGCCTATCGCGATTGCGGTTTATCGTATCGCGACAGTGTTGCTCTCGTTGGTCGAGATCCAATGACTGTTAGCAGAATATGGAATCGGTGGGTTCAGGAGGGTAATACGCAACGCCGCGCTGAATCCCTACGGCCTCGTATCACTAGCAGTCGAGATGACAGTCATCTTATCCGCATTGTTGTAAGGGAACGTGCAGCCACGTCTCGATCCCTGAGTCAACAGATGGGGACGTTTGCAAGACAACAACCATCTGCACGAACAGTTCGACAACGTTTCCAGCAGCATGGACTATCAGCTCGGAGACCATGGCTGCAGTTACCCTTGACGCTGCATCACAGACAGGAGGGCCTGCGATGGTGTACTCAACTACGAACCTAGGTGCACGAATGGCAAAACGTCATTTTTTCGGATGAATCCAGGTTCTGTTTACAGCATCATGATGGTCGCATCCGTTTTTGGCGACATCGCGGTGAACGCACACTGGAAGCGTGTATTCGTCATCGCCATACTGGCGCATCACTCGGCGTGATGGTATGGGCTGCCATTGGTTACACGTCTGTCACCTCTTGTTCGCATTGACGGCTCTTTGAACAGTGGACGTTACATTTCACGTGTGTTACGACCCGTGGCTCTTCCCTTCATTCGATCCCTGCGAAACCCAACATTTCAACAGGATAATGCACGGTCGCATGTTGCAGGTCCTGTATGGGCCTTTCTGGATACAAAAAATGTTAGACTGCTGCCCTGGCCAGCACATTCTCCAGATCTCTCACCAATTGAAAACGTCTGGTCAGTGGTGGCCGAGCAACTGGCTCGTCACAATACGCCAGTCACTACTCTTAATGAACTGTGGTATCGTGTTGAAGCTGCATGGGCAGATGTACCTGTACATGCCATCCAAGCCCTGTTTGACTCAATGCCCAGGCGTATCAAGGCCATTATTACGCCGGGCAGAGGTGGTTGTTCTGGTTATTGATCTCTCAGGATCTATGCTCCCAAATTGTGTGAAAATGCAATCACATGTCAATTCTAGTGTGATATATTTGTCCAATGAATACCCGTTTATCATCTGCATTTTTTCTTGGTGTAGCAATTTTAATGGCCAGTAGTGTGTGTAGGCCTTGACGCAAAAATCTTGGTACACGCACGTGTCATTACTATAAGGAAAGTTATGTATCGTTAGATACAACGAACACTTTAATTCTGCACAACCTGTGTTTTCGTTATGGACGTTAAGCTGCTGATGGAGAGAGGGTGGCGGCGCTAACATCGGAAGTCGAGAGTCAAACCTTTTAATGAAGCCGAATGGAAACTGTACACCTGTGACACTTTTTACTTCACTTAAACATTCTAAAAAAACTGTGTATCTCTTCTTTTACGCCCAGTAGGTAACTGCATCATATACGAAAAACCCGATGTTATTACGAGTATTAAATTGTCTGTAAGTTCATTAATATACAACATACTTCCCGGGGCACACGTGGAGTTACTTGTAGGTCTGTCGATAATCCTCGATCCAAGATAACACACTAAGTCATCCCTATCAAGAACTCCTCAGTACAGTCAGAAATTTTGCTTTACATGCGTTACGATCATTACAGACTGCACGTAGTATGCAGTTTTTACCAGTGTAGTTCTGTTTTCTTGCAGAGGAGTTCCGTACGAGGCCAGTCGAGACTCGAGAGAAATGGTTTGCACGTCGAAATTTTCCACCGAACAATGTTTGATGAAACTGCTTCTGAAATTGTTCAGTATCACACAACACAACTCAACAGTAATACGAGTAGTAGATAGGACATTAACCATTAACCTTACACTGATAAGTCAAAACATTATGACCACTGCTCGAATGCAGAGCAGACACCGGCAGGGCATCACCCTAACGAAGTCATGTTATGCAAAAGGGGAAATCCATAAAGCGAGGCGACTTTAAGAAAGGGCAAATTATTATTACGCAGAGCCTAGAACGAGTATCTCGAAAACGGCGAAGCTGGTCAGTGTATGCGTGCTCCTGTCGTGTGCACCTAAGGAAAAAGGCAGAAGTTCGGCGAAAATATTGCTATGTGCTAAATGGTTGGACGTCCACGACTCTTCACAGAACGTGGATTTCGGAGGCTTATCTGCTCTGTAAAGTGTGATAGATGGTGATCCTTGGCACCTCTGCCGAAAGAGCACAATGCTGGACCACGCCCAAGTGTTTCGGAACACACCATTCATCGTACATTATTGAACAAGGAGCTTCGCAGCAGACAACACCTATGTATTCACAAGTTGACCCAATGACGGCGATGATATTTTTCAGCAGTATAATTGTCCGCGTCTCGGAACCAGAACCGTACTACAGTGTTTGAGGAGCATTATAGTGAACTCACGTTGATATCTCGACCATCAAATTCTCCAGTGTAAATTCTATGGAACCCATCTGAATCGCTATCACCGCGTGCGCTAATCAGCGGCCCATTATTTATACGAATTTCATGACCTGAACGTAGACATCTAATGCCACATACTCCCACATAGCTACCAACAAACTGTTGTACCGCTGCGGTGCAGAATCAGTGATGTATTTCGTTCCAAAGACGGACAAACAACCTATTAAGCCGCTGGTCGTAATGTTTTGGCTCATCGATGTATAACTGTAAGGAACGATCCCACATGGTAGCCAGCAGTATGACAACAGAAGCACTGTGCATGCCGCAACGCAAGGGTTGCAATGCCGGGGGGGGGGGGGGGGGGGGGGGGAGGAGGGAGGGGGGGAGGTGTTGGAGAGTAGGCAACGCCAAGTACGTCTACATCTACGTGATTACTCTGCTAATTGACAATAAAGTGCCTGGCAGAGTGTTCAAGGAACCACCTTCAAGCTATCTCTCGACCGTTCCACTCTAGAACAGCGCGAGGGAGAAACGAGCAATTAAATTTTTTTGTGCGAGCCCTGATTTATCTTATTTTATCGTGATAATCAATTCTTCCTATGTAGATGGGTGCCAACAGAATGTTTTCGCAATCTGAGGAGAAAACTGGTGATTGAAATTTAATGAAAAGATCCCGTCGCAACGAAAAACGGCTTCGTTTTAATGATTGCCACTCCAATTCACGTATCATGTCTCTGGCACTATCTCCCCTATTTAGTGATAATACAAAACGAGCCGCCCTTCTTTGAACTTTTTCAGTATCATCCGTCAGTCCCACCTGATAGGGATCCCACACCGCACAGCAATACTCCAGAATATGTTGGACAAGCGTAGTATAAGCAGTCTCTTTAGTACATCTGTTGCACCTTTTAAGTGCTCTGGCAATGAATAGCACTCTTTGGTTTGCTCTACCGACAACATTATCTATGTGATTGTTCCCACTTAGTTTATTTTTAATTGTAATCCATAAGTATTTAGTTGAATTTACAGCCTTCAGATTTGTGTGACTTACCGCGTAATCGAAATTCAGCGGATTTCTTTTAGTACGCATGTGAGTAACTTCGCACTTTTCTTTATTCAGGGTCAATTGCCACTTTTCAGATCACACAGATATCTTATCTAAATCATTTTGCAGTTTAGATAAGACGGTAAATGACAGCATCATCTGCAAACATTCCAAGACGGCTACTCAGATTGTCTCCTATGCCTTTAATATAGATCAGGAACCATAGAGGTCCTATAACACTTCCATAGGGAACGCCAGATATTATTTCTGTTTAACTCGTCGACTTTCCGTCTATTACTACGAACTGTTACCTTTCTGACAGGAAATCACTAGTTTAGTCGCGCAACTGAGGCGATATTCCATACGCACACAGCTTGGTTAGAAAGACACCTGTGAGGAACGGTGTCGAAAGCCTTCTGAAAATCTAAAAATATGGATTCTATTTGGCACTCGTTGTCGATAGCACTTATTACTTAATGAGTATAAAGAGCTAGTTGTGTTCCGTAAGGACGATATTTTCTGAATCCGTGCTGGCTATGGGTCAATAAATCGTTTTCTGCGTGGTACATGTTCGAATACATTATATGTTCCAAAACCCTACTGCAAATCGACGTTAGTGATATGAGCGGGTTACTCCTATATCCCTTTTGGGGTATTGGTGACACTTGAGCAACTTTCCAGTCTATAGGTACGGAACTTTCTGTGGGCGAACAGTTATATATAATTGATAAATATGGAGCTATTGCATCTGCATACTCTGAAAGGAACCTGAGTGGTATGCCATCTGGAACGGAAGCCTTGCCTTTATTAAGTGATTTGTGCTGCTTTGCTACACCGAGGATATCTACTTCTAGGTTTCTCATCTTTGCAGTTGTTCTTGATTGGAATTCGGGAATATTTACTTCGTCATCTTTGGTGAAGGAGTTTCGGAAAACCGTGTTTAATAACTCTGCTTTCGTGGCACTGTCATCAGAGACTTCACCGTTGTTATCGCGCAGTGATGGTATTTATTGCGTCTTTCCACTGGTGTGCTTTGTATATGAAAAGAAGCTCTTTAGGTTTTCTGCCAGATTTCGAGACAGAGTTGCTAGGATTACCTACAGGTAGAATGTGTGCCTTGCATACCGCGTAAGAATCACACCAGTACTTCTTTCGAGCTGTCAGTAGCATAAAGTAATTTTGAGCAGATTATTACTCACGAGCCCTGGCATGGAGAGACTCCTCTCCAATTATTTCTTTGAAAAAATAGTAAAAACGAGGGGGAACAGTGTTGAACATTGTATGAAGGCAATGTTACTCGGCTAAAAACCAGGGAGGATCCCATCAACATCTACATCATTAATCTGTAAAACCACTGTGATATGCATGGCAGAGGGTACATTCCATTGTGCCTGTTATTAGGGCTTTTTCGCGTTCCATTCACACATAATGTGAGCGAAGAATGACTGTTAAATGCCTCTGTGCGTGCTCCAGTTAACCTAAGCTTGCCCTCAAGATTTCAAGCTTCCTAAGGGATCGATATGTACGGGCTTGTAGTACATTTCTAGAGTCACCACTTAAAGCTTGTTCTTAAAACTTTGTAATTATGTTTTTCTCGGGACTGTTTGCTTCTATCATCAAGTCTCTTCTGTAGTTTCAGCATCTCTCTCACACACTCCCATGAGTCAAACAAATTTGTAATCATTCGTACTGCCCCTTTTGTGTACGTGCGATTCCACTATAAGTCATAGTTTGTACAGGCACCACACTCTTGGCCAACATTACAGGATAGGTCGCACGAACCTTTCGTAAGTAGTCTGCTTCGTAGATTTATTGCATATCGTTAGTAGTGTACTGCTTTACTGAAGTCCTCTAGCTTGCTTACTTTGGACTAAGCCTGTATGATTGTTCCATTTGATATTCCTGCAAATTGTTACATCCATTTATTTGTATGTGTTGACCGATTCTAGTTGTGACTGGTTAATATTGTAGCCACAGGATACTCTGTTTCGTTTTGTGAAGCGCACAGTTTTGGGATTACGAACATTTAAAGTAATGCTTTCCACCACTCTGAAACCTTATCAAGATCTAACTGAATATCTAAACAGCCTTTTTCGCCAAGTACACTGCAGAGCCAAAGAAATTGGTATACCTGATCAGTATCGTTAGGCCACCCGAGCACTACATGGCATGGATTCGAATAATGTCTGAAGTAGTGATGGAGGGAAATGACACCATGAATCCTACAGGGCTGTCCATAAATCCGTAACAGTACGAGGGAGTAAAGATTTCATCTGAACAACACGTGGCGATGCTCAATAATGTTTGGTGGCCAGAGGATGTGTTTAAACTCAGAAGAGTGTTCCTGGACCCAATCTATAGCAATTATGGAATGTTGCATTGTACTACTGGAATTGACCAAGGACATCGGAAGGCACAAGGGACACGAATGGATGCAGGTGATCAGACAGGATGCTTACGTACGTGTCACCTGTCAGAGCCGTATCTAAACGTATCCAACTGCACACGCCTCACGCCATTACAGAGCCTCCACCAGCTTGAACAGTCCCCTGCTGACAAGCAGGTTCATGGATTCATGAGGTTGCCTCCATATCTACATGTCCATACGCTCGATGCAATTTGGAATGAGAGTCGTCCGATCAGGCAACGTGTTTCCAGTGATCAACAGTCCAAGGTCGGTGTCGACGGGCCCAGGCGAGGCGTAAAGCTTTGTGTCGTGCAGTCATCAAGGGTACTCGTGTGGGCTTTCGGCTCCGAAAGCCCATATCGATAATGTTTCGTAGAATGGATCGCACGCTGACACTTGTTGATGGCCCAAAATTGAAATCTACAGCAGTTTGCGGAAGGGTTGCACCTATGTCACGTTGAACGATTCTCTTCAGTCGTCATTGGTCCCGTTCTCGCAGGATCTTTTTCCAGCCGCAGCGATTATGGAGATTTGATGTTTTACCGGATTTGTGATAATCATGGTACACTTGTGAAATGGTCGTACGAGAAAATCCCCACTCCATCGCTGCCTCGGAGATGCTGTGTCGTATCGCTCGTGCGCCGGTAGAAAACCACGTTGAAACTCACTTAAATCTTCATAACCTGCCATAGTAGCAGCAGTAACCGATCAAACAACAGCGGCAGAAACTTGTTTTATACAGGCTTTGCCGACCGCTGCGCCATATTGTGGCTGTTTACACATCTCTGTATTTGAATACCCCATGCCTATACCAGTTTCTTTGGCACTTCAGTGCACTTCAACATAGGTAATGGCATCAGCTGCGAAAAGTCAGTAGTTACTATCAATATTGTCTGCAAGATCATTAATATAAGACCTGAGCAACAAGGGTCCTTTTAACATTGTCTGCAAGACCATTAATCTTGTGTCGGCTACTGTGGGAGTCAGCATAGGCACAGACAAGAAAGGAGAGAAGTTACGATGGTCGGTGACAGGAAATGACCTGTACGTAACACTTGCAGATTAATAGAATGCTTTATTTCTAAAAAGGAAAGAAGCATAAATTAATTTTTCGTGATGAGGTGGCTTGATGTGCTTCCTGTTCCTCCTAGGCGCAATTACTTTTACACGCTATTACTAATCGGAGAACACAGGCTAAGTAATGTATTCCTGCTAGTACTGATGATCTCTGGTCTGCAACTGAACTGGGCCCAAACAGCCATGGGCGCGTGGTTGGGTCAGCGTTCACAGACGGCGCTGAACTCTGTCTTCCTGGAGGTGTGGCGCTGCCCGCTCTTTCCATTGGTGCGTGGGTCAGTGCCTTCTTGATGCCATTTCGCGTTGCTGCACTCGTTTGTGTGCAGTCGATGCTTTAGGACTGCACAATTAACACACAACAGGAGCAGCAAGGGTTCCAACATACTTCCCTCGGGCTCGCTCGAAATTACTTGTAAATCTGTCCTTTACAAATCGCAGTGACAAGGTGAAGATGACACATAACGTAAATCGACAGTTACGAGAACATTTGCCTATCAACATGTTATGCAAAAAGGGATGACAGTGAATCTACAGTAATTAACACACCATTCCTATACAATGCATGTCTTTGAGCGGAAGGTAGAACAGGGGAATGAGTCAAGTCGCTTTTAGTTTTGAAAAGCCAGCTCCACAATGGTGTAGCGAAACCGCGCTGCGGGGGTTACGCCGGCAACCACTTAAGGGGTGGCAGGAAAGAGATCCTTGGCCAGGTGATTCAAGTTGGAGGGCCACCTGTAGCGAGGGCATCGGTATAAGAGCAGAGAAGAAGCTTTAGAAAACTGCGTTTCGAAATTCCAACGGGATATGAACAAAAGCAAGTGACGCATTTTCATCCAGAGTGTGTGACACACGGAAAGGTCAATGTACTTTAGGCATCTAGAACGGGCACAAAACGTCCAATTGGCAGAAACTCACTAGGAAGGACAAAACTACTGAAGTTTTGACACAGTTTGATAGAAGGGATGTTGCGATTGGTAGAGGGAGTTTCTACAAAATAAGAGAAATGCTCCTATTGGTCGAAGAAAGCCGTGACGTGAAAAAGGAACTCAAGTGGAGGGAGGTAGTTCTGCTATGAGAGGACAAGAGAAATTCTGGTGTGGGACTCCTCTCTGAAATGGTGTCAAGTGCAGAACGGAGCAATTAACACTCCGTTTGAATGTGGACACTGCATTCACAGCGGCTGCACTCCAGCCAAAATTAGCTGTAGCAAAGTTTAGCTCCAACTGTGGAGAAACGAACCAGCCGAATTAGTTAATTGTACCTGCAAGAACTAAGAGGACACTATAATATGCACGCTGCTCCAACCATGCGGGTGTATATTGCCGCATAATAAGACTAGGGCTGAATACATGTTTTCTCGCATAACCAGAAACATAGAGAAAGTTTCTGCCGGAAAGTTCAGCAAAGACCAGATTAGTTTTGTAGGGGGGAGAGGGCAGCCTTGCGGACAGCAGCACATCGCAGCTTATGGTAAATACCGCGAGCAGAGGCATAAACCTTGTTGGTTCACCAGCTTGCGTTGACTGTAAACTCGAGCGGGCTTGGGTAATCTTGCGCTCAAATTTGTCACTTGACTAACCATCCACCGCAGACTTGATTGTCATCCTAAATAGTACCGAACTTTGAACTGAAATAGGTCGATTTTCGTACTACTGACCAACATAATAACGTATGTGTAGAAGCAATTTTGTAAAGAAACGTCCAATTAATCTTTCATATTATTGTGCTTAGGATTAATGTAAAGAAACTTCCAATTAAACTTTCGTAATATTTTGCTTAAGATTAATGTTCCTTCAGAGAGTTAATAATTAACATTGTTGTGTATAAACTTATTTCACTTTTTGATGTTGGCAAGATGCGTTATCGTTTACGGTGTTTTTATATTGGCGAGTTTAAAACTGTGTGAAAAGCTGTAATTTGGTGAGAAATATTGTGACATTAAATTTGTCATTTCACCTCACACAGTTGTTCTCTGTTCAAGATCAAACAAAAACTAACCCCCACCCTTATTAAAAGTAATCCAGCCACTCTTTAACAGTAACACCACCAAATACGAGATTTAATATGCCGACCCCGTGTCGATACGGGACTGACGCAACAGAAAAAGGTCTCATACTATTGTACTTTTGATAATATGCATAGGTACGGCACTGAGTCAAGTGCTTTTCAGAAATAAGAAGTAGTGCATCTTACTGACTGTAGTGGTCCATGGCTTTCAGGAACTCATGTGAGAAGTACACGACACGTGCATCACATGTGACCTCTGAGATTTGTTTGTCGTGACTGATTAATGGCGTGCTTCTGTACACACAACTTTTACTTAATTTTTCGTCTCTGGTTGGAAACAACAAAAAAATGGCTCTGAGCACTATGGGACTTAACAGCTATGGTCATCAGTCCCCTAGAACTTAGAACTACTTAAACCTAACTAACCTAAGGACATCACACAACACCCAGTCATCACGAGGCAGGGAAAATCCCTGACCCCGCCGGGAATCGAGCCCGGGAACCCGGGCGTGGGAAGCGAGAACGCTACCGCACGACCACGAGCTGCGGACTGTAAACAACAACTCGGTTATATACACAGGAGCACACACATTCAGACCCACTTAAATCTTGATAACCTGCTATCGTAGCAGCAATAACCGATGTAACAACTGCGCCAGACACTTTCAGAATCCAGGCTGGTTAGCATGGAGGCAAATTCGAGATACTTCATTAGGTTTGAGATCAGAATACGTTCCAAGATTCTACAACATATGGATCTAAAGAATAGTGGTCGGTAACCTTGTGGGTCACTTCTGATGCATTTCTTGTAAAGGACAGCGTGTGCTTTTGTTCGAACCACTGGGCATGGCTTTTGGTTCGAGTGAGCTGCGGCGTATAACGATTACTGTAATTCGGATGCATCCCTCTATGTTAGCGTCTTTGTTTCAGTCCCACGTGTTGTTTGGCGTGGTTTCATCCCTCGGGAGTGATTGGCCCGATCACCACACATTCATGATTTTTTAATTGTATGAGTAATATCGTTTTTCACAGTTTTATCATGATTTTTTTTCGAATATCAGTCCCATAGTCCTTGTGAGCTAGTTCCTCCTCCTCTGGCACGTGATGAAGGAACGTCAACCTTCCGAAACCGAGCCTGCAATAAAAAGAGACAAACAAGAACTGCATCGAATTTTTATTGCATTGGTATGTTCCTCATTTGCGAAAGTTCTCCTAATCAGATATTTTGTTACCGATTTTAGCTGCTTCTCTACACAGCTGACACTACAATCTATGTCAATCATGTCTGCAGTGATGCGGGAATTAATTTGGAACAATACTCCTGGACTTTACTTTGAAAAAGAACATTTGAAAACGGAATTCAGCATTCCTTATTTTGTTCTGCCACCGTCAGTTTCAGACGATATCCTGTCGAATTTCGTGTAGATGCTAATTTCGACACCACCTTTTATGAGGATGGATCGAAGAGTAATGCCTCATGTGTCAAAAAAATTGACTACTGTACATATAACCGCAGAATTACTACAGGACATAGCTTGAATCATCATGTACACTACCCTAACGTTCAACATAGTCGCCATGCATTTGTACATATTTACGCCATCGCTGAAACTAGGCATGAAGCCCAGTTTAGAAAATTCCAGGTTTTTGGTTATTGACCCATGATTTTAAACCTGTTTTAATCTCATCCATAAAGAAAATATACGACGTCGCTGTAAAGAACACCGACAATGTGCAGTATTGAGTGAAGAAGTTTGGTAACAGAGAAACGGAAACGCAGGTAATCTGTGCAGCAGCCGGCCGACAAATTCTGTCACAGATACCAATCGAGGACGTGCTCATGAAACCATTCTAGGAGACAGACTCTTTAGAGTTCACAGTCAACAGCGAAACGTGTGTTTTTAAACTCTTGGATCAAGAAGAGAAATCTGAATTTTACAAACTGGTTTTGTTGCCTGATGCCAAACATAGCGCAATTGTGCAAAAGAGCATGGTCAATATGTTGAACGGTGGTACTCAGCACAGGACAGTTCGGGCTATGATCTATACTGAAACTTCCGAACTCGGTACCTTTGCCTTTCGCGGGCAAGTGCTCTACAAGCTGAGCTACCTAAACACGACTCACGCCCCGTCCTCACAGCTTTACTTCTGCCAGTACCTCGCCTCCTACCTTCCAAACTTTACAGAAGCTCTCCTGCGAACCTTGCACAACTAGCATTCCTGAAAGAAACGATATTGCGGAGACATGGCTTAGCCATAGCCTGGGGGATGTTTCCATAATAAGATTTACACTCAGCAGTGGATTGTGCGCTGATATGAAACTTCCTGGCAGATTAAAACTGTGTGCCGGACCGCTGCAGATTGAAAACCTTGGAAGTTAGGAGACGAGGTAATGACAGAAGTAAAGCTGTGAGGACGGGGCGTGCGTCGTGCTTGGGTAGCTTAGTTGGCCGCCGGCACGGTAGCTCAGCGTGTTCGGTCAGAGGGTTAGCTGCCCTCTGTAATAAAAAAACTGAGTCAATGGATCAATAACGAACTTCAACGGGCGTCAGGTGACGTCCGCCACGAACAATTGAAACGAACAATAACGAACAAAATGAGATTACACAAAAAACAGTTGGTAGAGCACTTGCCCGTGAAAAGCAAAGGTCCCGAGTTCGAGTCTCGGTCTGGCCCACAATTTTAATCTGCCAGGAAGTTTCATATCAGTCCACACTCCGTTGCAGGGTTAAAATCTCATTATGATCTATACTAATTCCTCTGTTATACACTGAGTAGCAAAAGAAACTGGTACACCTGTAGGACCCCTGTGAGCACCCTGAAGTGTCGCAACACGAGTTGGCATGGACTCGAAGTCGAATAACGTCTGAAGTGGTGCTGGAGCGAAATGACACCATGGATCCTGCAGGGCTTTCCATAAATCCGTAAGAGTGCGAGGAGGTGGAGATTTCTTCTGAACAGCATGTTGCAAGGCATCCCAGATACGCTCAATAATGTTTGTCTGGGGAGTTGGTGGCCAGCGGAAGCCTTTTACATTCAGAAGAGTGTTCCTGCAGCCAATATGTAGTAATTCTGGACCTGTGGGGTGTCACATTGTCCTGCTGGAATTCCCCAAGCCCGTAGGAATGCACAATAAACATGAATGGATGCAGATGACCTCGCAGGATGCTCAAGTATATGTTACCCGTCACAGTCGTATCCAGACGTATCAGGAGTCCATATCACTCTAACTGCACACGCCCCACACCATTACAGAGCCTCCGCCATCTTGAACAGTCCCCTGCTGACATGCAGGGTCCATGGATGCTTGAGGTTGTCTCCATACCCCCATATACGGCCACCCGCTCGATACAATTAGAAACGAGACTGGTCCGACCAGGCAACATGTTTCTAGTCATCAACAGTCCAATGTCAGTGTTGACCGGTCCAGGTGGGGCGTAAAGCTTTGTGTCGTGCAGTCATCAAGGGTACACGAGAGAGCCTTCGGCTCCAAATGCGCATATCGATGATGTTTCGTTGAGTGGTTCGCACGCTGACACTTGTTGATGACCAAGCACTGAAATCTGCAGCAATCCTTTGAAGGGGCGCACTTCTGTCACTTTGAACGATTCTCTTGAGTCAGTCGTCGTTGGTCCCGTTCTTGCAGAATCTTTTTCCGGCCACAGCGATGTCGAAGATTTGATATTTTACCGGTTTCCTGATGTTCACGTTTTATTTTTGGTCATCAGTCTACTGACTGGTTTGATGCGGCCCGCCACGAATTCCTTTCCTGTGCTAACCTTGCAACCTACGTCCTCAATTATTTGCTTGACGTATTCCAATCTCTGTCTTCCTCTACAGTTTTTGCCCTCTACAGCTCCCTCTAGTACCATGGAAGTCATTCCCTCATGTCTTAGCAGATGTCCTATCATCCTTTCCCTTCTCCTTATCAGTGTTTTCCACATATTCCTTTCCTCTCCGATTCTGAATAGAGCCTCCTCATTCCTTCCCTTATCAGTCCACTTAATTTTCAACATTCGTCTATAGCACCACATCTCAAACGCTTCGATTCTCTTCTGTTCCGCTTTTCCCACAGTCCATGTTTCACTAGCATACAATGCTGTACTCCAGACGTACATCCTCAGAAATTTCTTCCTCAAATTAAGGCCGGTATTTGATATTAGTAGACTTCTCTTGGCCAGAAATGCCTTTTTTGCCATAGCGAGTCTGCTTTTGATGTCCTCCTTGCTCCGTCCGTCATTGGTTATTTTACTGCCTATGTAGCAGAATTCCTTAACTTCATTGACTTCGTGACCATCAATCCTGATGTTAAGTTTCTCGCTGTTCTCATTTCTACTACTTCTCATTGCCTTCGTCTTTCTCCGATTTACTCTCAAACCATATTGTGTACCCATCAGACTGTTCATTCCGTTCAGCAGATCAATTAATTCTTCTTCACTTTCACTCAGGATAGCACTGTCATCAGCGAATCGTATCGTTGATATCCTTCCACCTTGAATTTTAATTCCACTCCTGAACCTTTCTTTTATTTCCATCATTGCTTCCTCGATGTCCAGATTGAAGAGTAGGGGCGAAAGGCTACAGCCTTGTCTTACTCCCTTCTTAATATGAGCACTTCCTTCTTGATTGTCCATTCTTCTTGGTTGTTGTACATATTCTATATGACCAGTCTCTCCCTATAGCTTACCCCTACTTTTTTCAAAATCTTATATTGTCGAACGCTTTTTCCAGGTCGACAAATCCTATTAACGTGTCTTGATTTTACTTAGCCTTGCTTCCATTATTAGCCGTAACGTCAGAATTGCTTCTCTCGTGCCTTTACTTTTCCTAAAGCCAAACTGATCGTCACCTAGCGCATTTTCAATTTTCTTTTCCATTTTTCTGTATATTATTCTTGTAAGCAGCTGATTGTGCGATAATTCTCTCACTTGTCAGCTCTTGCCGTCTTCGGAATTGTGTGGATGATGCTTTTCCGAAAGTCAGATGGTATGTCGCCAGACTCATAAATTCTACACACCAACGTGAATAGTCGTTTTGTTGCCACTTCCCCTAATGATTTAAGAAATTCTGATGGAATGTTATCTATCCCTTCTGCCTTATTTGACCGTAAGTCGTCCAAAGCTCTTTTAAATTCCGATTCTAATACTGGATCCCCTTTCTCTTGTAAATCGACTCCTGTTTCTTCTTCTACCACATCAGACAAATCTTCACCCTCGTAGAGGCTTTCAATGTATTCTTTCCACCTATCTGCTCTCTCCTCTGCATTTAACAGTGGAATTCCCGTTGCACTCTTAATGTTACCACCGTTGCTTTTAATGTCACCAAAGGTTGTTTTGACTTTCCTGTATGCTGAGTCTGTCCTTCCGACAATCATATCTTTTTCGATGTATTCACATTTTTCCTGCAGCCATTTCGTCTTAGCTTCCCTGCACTTCCTATTTATTTCATTCCTCAGCGACTTGTATTTCTGTATTCCTGATTTTCCCGGAACATGTTTGTACTTCCTCCTTTCATCAATCAACTGAAGTATTTCTTCTGTTACCCATGGTTTCTTCGCAGCTGCCTTCTTTGTAACTATGTTTTCCTTCCCAACTTCTGTGATAGCCCTTTTTAGAGACGTCCATTCCTCTTCAACTGTGTTGCCTACTGCGCTATTCCTTATTGCTGTATCTATAGCGTTAGAGAACTTCAAACGTATCTCGTCATTCCTTAGAACTTCCGTATTCTACTTCTTAGCGTATTGATTCTTCCTGACCAATGTCTTGAACTTCAGCCTACTCTTCATCACTACTATATTATGATCTGAGTCTATACCTGCTCCTGGGTAGACCTTACAATCCAGTATCTGATTTCGGAATCTCAGTCTGACCATGATGTAATCTAATTGAAATCTTCCCGTATCTCCCGGCCTTTTCCAAGTATACCTCCTTCTCTTGTGATTCTTGAATAGGGTATTCGCTATTACTAGCTGAAGCTTGTTACAGAACTCAATTAGTCTTTCTCCTCTTTCATTCCTTGTCCCAAGCCCATGTTCTCCTGTAACGTTTTCTTCTACTCCTTCCCCTACAACTGCATTCCAGTCGCCCATGACTATTAGATTTTCGTCCCCCTTTACATACTGCATTACCCTTTCAATATCCTCATACACTTTATCTGTTCATCCTCAGCTTGCGACCGTCGGCATGTATACCTGAACTATCGTTGTCGGTGTTGGTGTGCTGTCGATTCTGATTAGAACAACCTGGTCACTGAACTGTTCACAGTAACACACCCTCTGCCCTATCTTCCTATTCATAACGAATTTTACACCTGTTATACCATTTTCTGCTGCTGTTGATATTACCCGATACTCATCTGACCAGAAATCCTTGTCTTCCTTCCACTTCACTTCACTGACCTCTACTATATTTAGGTTGAGCCTTTGCATTTGCCTTTTCAGATTTTCGAGTTTCCCTACCACGTTCAAGTTTCTGACATTCCACGCCCCGACTCGTAGAACATTATCCTTTCGCTGATTATTCAATCTTTTTCTCATGCTAACCTCCCCCTTGGCAGTCCCCTCCCGGAGATCCAAATGGGGGACTATTCCGGAATCTTTTACCAATGGAGAGATCATCATGACACTTCTTCAACTACAGGCCACATGTCCTGCGGATACACGTTACGTGTCTTTAATGCAGTGGTTTCCATTGCCTCCTGCATCCTCATGTCGTTGATCATTGCTGATTCTTCCGCCTTTAGGGGCAATTTCCCACCCCTAGGGCAAGAGAGTGCCCTGAACCTCTATCCTCTCCTCCGCCCTCTTTGACAAGGCCATTGGCAAAATGAGGCTGACTTCTTATGCCGGAAGTCTTCGGCCGCCAATGCTGATTATTTATCAAAATTTAGGCAGTGGCGGGGATCGAACCCGTGACCGAAGACGTTTTGATTATGTATCGAAGACGCAACCCCTTTTTTTTTTAAAAAAAAAAGTCTCATTTTAGTCGCTTGTGTTCGTTTCATCTGCTCGGGGTGGACGTCGTAAGACACCCGGTTAAGTTCGTAGTTGATCGATGAACTCATTTTTTTTATTACAGGGAGAAGCTAACCCTCTGACCGAACTGTCTAGACCACGGGTCTACGACCATTACACTAGTGAAATGGTTGTATGGGAAAATCGCCCTTCATAGCTGCCGACTATAATACCACATTGAAATGCTCTGAAATCTTGATAACCTGCCATTGTAGCGGCAGTAACCGATCTAACAACCGCGCCAGATACACAGGCGTTGCCGACCGCAGCGCCGTTTTCTGCGTGTTTACATATCTCTGTATTTGAAGATGCCTGCCTATACCAGTTTATTTGGCCCTTCGGGGTATGTTTTTTTTATGACACAGAAGGCATTACTTTCTGTGCCAGCCTGGTACTGATGTTGGTGTGACTAACAACTACGGTCGTTCATTTGTCAGTAGACGGAAGAGGGTAGGGAACAGATCACGGAGTGTAGAAGTAATTTGAGAGATCATATCAAAAGAATGAATGAAAATAAAATACGTAAAATAATAACGACTTATCGGCCAGTAGGGGATCAGACCACGAAAGAGGTGGTAAGATCAAATACAGTTACCACAGATAATGGAGGTACTTACGGAGTTGACGTAAGGATGCGCCTAACAATTGAAGAAAAAATAAGAAATTTTTATTTTAATAATGAACAGACTCAGTTGCACCGTTTACCTAGAATTTACCTAGGTTTCACTCGGGATAACCCAACTTTCTGAATAACGGTATCTACCGTTTGTCCATAGTGCAGCTGCAAAATAGAAGCTTCTTTGAAGGTTTACAACCATTATTTCATCCACTGTAAAGTTAATGCGGGATATGCTTTACCATTGCCAACATACACTCCTGGAAATTGAAATAAGAACACCGTGAATTCATTGTCCCAGGAAGGGGAAACTTTATTGACACATTCCTGGGGTCAGATACATCACATGATCACACTGACAAAACCACAGGCACATAGACACAGGCAACAGAGCATGCACAATGTCGGCACTAGTACAGTGTATATCCACCTTTCGCAGCAATGCAGGCTGCTATTCTCCCATGGAGACGATCGTAGAGATGCTGGATGTAGTCCTGTGGAACGGCTTGTCATGCCATTTTCACCTGGCGCCTCAGTTGGACCAGCGTTCGTGCTGGACGTGCACACCGCGTAAGACGACGCTTCATCCAGTCCCAAACATGCTCAATGGGGGACAGATCCGGAGATCTTGCTGGCCAGGGTAGTTGACTTACACCTTCTAGAGCACGTTGGGTGGCATGGGATACATGCGGACGTGCATTGTCCTGTTGGAACAGCAAGTTCCCTTGCCGGTCTAGGAATGGTAGAACAATGGGTTCGATGACGGTTTGGATGTACCGTGCACTATTCAGTGTCCCCTCGACGATCACCAGAGGTGTACGGCCAGTGTAGGAGATCGCTCCCCACACCATGATGCCGGGTGTTGGCCCTGTGTGCCTCGGTCGTATGCAGTCCTGATTGTGGCGCTCACCTGCACGGCGCCAAACACGCATACGACCATCATTGGCACCAAGGCAGAAGCGACTCTCATCGCTGAAGACGACACGTCTCCATTCGTCCCTCCATTCACGCCTGTCGCGACACCACTGGAGGCGGGCTGCACGATGTTGGGGCGTGAGCGGAAGTCGGCCTAACGGTGTGCGGGACCGTAGCCCAGCTTCATGGAGACGGTTGCGAATGGTCCTCGCCGATACCCCAGGAGCAACAGTGTCCCTAATTTGCTGGGAAGTGGCGGTGCGGTCCCCTACGGCACTGTGTAGGATCGTACGGTCTTGGCGTGCATCCATGCGTCGCTGTGGTCCGGTCCCAGGTCGATGGGCACGTGCACCTTCCGCCGACCACTGGCGACAACATCGATGTACTGTGGAGACCTCACGCCCCACGTGTTGAGCAATTCGGCGGTACGTCCACACGGCCTCCCGCATGCCCACTATACGCCCTCGCTCAAAGTCCGTCAACTGCACATACGGTTCACGTCCACGCTGTCGCGGCATACTACCAGTGTTAAAGACTGCGATGGAGCTCCGTATGCCACGGCAAACTGGCTGACACTGACGGCGGCGGTGCACAAATGCTGCGCAGCTAGCGCCATTCGACGGCCAACACCGCGGCTCCTGGTGTGTCCGCTGTGCCGTGCGTGTGATCATTGCTTGTACAGCCCTCTCGCAGTGTCCGGAGCAAGTATGGTGTGTCTGACACACCGGTGTCAATGTGTTCTTTTTTCCATTTCCAGGAGTGTATGTCTGTACTCCGGTAGGTTGAATAGATAGATATATTACATTGACACCGGAAAAATTTTTGGACCCATCTATGAAGTTGTCTGTTAGTTGTATAGGAATATTCAACCTAATTAATATTTCATTATTATATAGGGTAACAGCGTAATTGGTTAATATTTGGCGTATTGAACACCTTGAACATGCACACAGATGTTCAACCGATATTAGGTATGCACGTTCTAAAGTTAAGAACGGTTTCAACACTTGATTTAATTGGTGGATAATAACTTCGTCGGCCAATAGCATGTACGTGTAGTAACCCGAATGACGATCACCAAGTCACTACCCCTTTACAGAAATTAGGCGCTACCACGTAATCCTTCAGTATGTCCGATTGTGGTCAATACTATGTGTATATGACAGCAGTGGTGCTATCACCTAGTCATACACAACTTTTTTTAACTTAATTAATGGCAGCCATATCCATTTAAGTACCACGAGTGGGTGACGTCACCTTGCCACGATCTACTGGATACGAAATTTTGGTTCAGACTAGCCGGATCAGATAAAATTGATCTTACTCAGTGACGTTTAAAGGTGTCCTTGGAGCGTTGCTCGCCAAATCACATAATAATTTAACCATTTTCCTTCATCCTGCCATAATTTAGACTAGTTCTTTAAGTACATATTAATCTATGTCGGTCAATTATTTTAAGTGTGTTGACCAGAGCGATATTCGCCAAGTCACACTTTAGTTTTAAGCATATTTCCGCTGTCATTCCCCTAAGTTCAATGGCTGTGGTGCACACACAGTTTTTACAGTATGTGTGTGGGTCACCGCCATGAAGGAAAATTGAGTACCCCATTGCCGCCACATTATCCCCTTCCCCTACTATAGTGTTTTCTGCAACTTATAACCATAACTTCGCCTAGACGCTCAATCAGACAAGTGCATTAATTTTTGATTTGACTCTAGACCATTTCAGGTCAAATACGCTAATCTTGAATAATGACCATCTAATTTATATGGCCCGTATTGCCGGATGTTACAGATTAGATATAGACTTGTTCATAAGAACAATTATGACCATTTGTGTGCTAAGTCAATATGATGTTCATGTGTTGTAACCATAGCTAAGCAAATACTTAACAATTACGTCTTGGAAAATTTCTAGACCTAGCCGTAATAATGACGATGTTGGCTTTATATTATACTTCCCGGCCGTCCATCTTACGCCGCCTCAACTCCATACAACATCGGGGTTTACGTCTTGCGATCGGAGCGTTTTATACTAGTCCCGTCGAGAGTCTTCATGCTGAAGCCGGTGAATTGCCACTCACCTACCGGCGCGATATACTGCTTTGTCGTTACGCCTGTCGGCTTCTGTCAATGCCTGAACACCCATCGTATCGTTCCTTTTTTGACGACTCTCTCGACCGTCAATACGGGTTGTATGTCTCTGCCCTGCTACCCCCTGGAGTTCGCTTTCGTCGCCTCCTTCAACACCTTGATTTTTCACTCCCTGCAACCTTTAGAGTGGGCGAGAGCCACACGCCACCTTGGCTCCAGGCTCAGGTTCGTGTTCACCTTGACCTCCGCTCGCTCCCAAAGAAGGTTACCCCCGGTTCAGTATACCACTCCCATTTTGTCGAACTTCGTTCGAAGTTCATTAATATGACCTTCATTTATACAGATGGCTCTAAGACCAATGACGGGGTCGGGTGTTCTTTTATTGTCGGGACACAAAGTTTCAAATACCGGCTACATTGTCATTGTTCGGTCTTCACAGCTGAGCTCTTTGCCCTCTACCAGGCTGTTCTTTACGTCTGCCGCCACCGACATTCTGCTTATGTCATCTGCTCCGATTCTCTGAGCGCCATTCAGAGCCTCAGTGATCCGTATCCGGTTCACCCTTTCGTGCACCGGATACAACGCTCTCTTCGGCAGCTGGTGGACGACGGGTCTCCAGTTAGCTTTATGTGGGTTCCTGGCCATGTCGGTATCCCTGGGAACGAAGCTGCAGATGCCGCGGCCAAGGCTGCGGTCCTCCAGCCTCGGACGGCTTCTTGTTGTGTCCCTTCATCAGATTGTAGCACGGTCATTTGTCGGCGCATTTTATCGCTGTGGCATGCCGATTGGGCTGCACTTAGGGACAACAAGCTTCGGGCCTTGAAACCTCTTCCCGCAGCTTGGACGTCCTCCTCACGTCCTTCTCGGCGGGAGGAGGTCGTTTTGGCCCGGCTCCGAATTGGACACTGCCAGTTCAGCCATCGCCATCTGCTGACGACAGCGCCGGCGCCGTTCTGTCCATGTGGGCAATTGCTGACGGTCCGCCACATTTTAACGTCCTGTCCGGATTTTACTACGCTGCGTCTTGATCTTGGCCTGCCATGTACTCTGGATGCCATTTTAGCGGATGACCCAGGAGCTGCTGCTCGCGTTCTTCGTTTTATCAACTTGACACACCTGTCTAAGGACGTGTGATTATGCTGTAGTTTTTTAATCCTATGCCTGTTAATACGTCTTTTATAGTGTTGTCCCTTTTAGTTGCTGTTTTAACCTTGTGCCTCGCGGTACATTCCTAAATTAGTCAGGGCGCTAATGACCACTGTAGTTGTGCGCCCTAAAACCACAAAAAAACACCTAAGTTCTTTTTAGGTGATTAAACTTCATGCATAAGCACAAAACATTTTCCTAGATAGGCCATACCTTGTATGCGCATGATGTCTTCCTCATACCATGACCAATGAATACTTCATAAATGGTAAGACAGTCGATCTACGTACGTACTGCACAGGTTAACATATACGCCCTTTTCATCAGCTATACCTTTTACTTCACTTTACTAGTAAATTCAAGGTCAGTTTATCCGCAGGCGCAAGGTAGTGTGTCCGCCTAGGCGGGCCTCGTGACGCTACGGTCAGTTCCAGTACAGCACTCGAGGCTGCCGCATTGCGGTCGCGAAGTGGCGCCGAGGCAGTGCCACAGAAGTTTTTACAGTCTGACGATAATTTATGGATTTGTAGTTTTAGCTTGACGATGTCCACTATGGTTCAAATGGCACTGAGCACTATGGGACTTAACATCTGAGGTCATCAGTCCGCTAGAACTTAGAACTACTTAAACCTAACTAACCTAAGGACATCACACACATCCATGCTCGAGGCAGGATTCGAGCCTGCAACCGTAGCGCCTAGAACCGCTCGGCCACTCCGGGAGGCCGATGTCGACTATGGACAAACGGTAGATACTGTTATTCTCCTTTTTTCCCTGGAACCGGAGCGGACGGACGCTTCTCCGCTCCCGCTGCAAGTTCTCTGGCCGCACTGTGCATTGTCTGGCAGCAGCCGCTAAGTGCCGAGTCTCACTGCGGCTGACACCGACGCGGAGGGGTTATCCCGACTGAAACCTAGGTAAATTCTAGGTAAATGGCGCAACTGAGGCTGTTCATTATTAAAATTAAAATTGATATACAGTTGCTAACAGGGCCGCGAAATGTTGAAGACATTTAAAAAATAAGAAGACTGAAGAGACGGAACGAAATGGAGTACCGGATTCAGAGAGGACACTAGAAGTCTGACTGTGAGACGCGAAGTGCAGAGGTATGCAGCGTTATCGGAAGTACGGCAGACGGGCCTGGAGACCGCCTGCCCTTCTTCCCACCGCTCCACATGGCGCGCGGCTCTTCCGTCAGTCGGTTGCGCCACCGTCGCGGTTTGCCGCCCACGTTTCTCCTTTTTTCCCTGGAACCGGAGCGGACGGACGCTTCTCCGCTCCCGCTGCAAGTTCTCTGGCCGCACTGTGCATTGTCTGGCAGCAGCCGCTAAGTGCCGAGTCTCACTGCGGCTGACACCGACGCGGAGGGGTTCGCGACAGTCGAAAGTCGAAGTGGCGAATGTCCAAAGAAACAAATGTTCCGACTGTGTCACAAGAGTCGCTGCAGATTACCGTGGTACCAGTAAAGTAACAGTTTTAGCGACTCAGAGAGTTGTTAGTTTTACAAGAACACTACTGGCCATTAAAATTTCTACACCACGCAGATGAGGTGTTACAGACGCGAAATTTAACCGACAGGAAGAAGATGCTGTGATATTCAAATGAAGCTTTTCAGAGCATTCTCACAAGGTTGGCGCCAGTGGCGATATCTACAACGTGCTGACATGAGGAAAGTTTCCAACCTATTTCTCATACACAAGTAGCAGTTGCCCGCTGTTGTGATGCCTCGTGTAAGGAGGAGAAATGTGTACAATCACGATTCCGACTTTGATAAAGGTCGTATTGTAGCCTATCGCGATTGCGGTTTATCGTATCGCGACATTGCTGCTGGCGTTGGTCGAGATCCAATGACTGTTAGCAGAATATGGAATCGGTGGGTTCAGCAGGTTAATACGGAACGACATGCTGGATTCCAACGGCCTCGTATCACTAGCAGTCGAGATGACAGGCATCTTATCCACATAGCTGTAACGGATCGTGCAGCTACGTCTCGATCCCCGAGTCAACAGATGGGAACGTTTGCAGCAGCATCGACTACCAGCTCTGAGACCATGGCTGCGGTTACCTTTGACGCTGCATCACAGACAGGAGCGCCTGCATTGATGCACTCAACGACGAACCTGGGTCCACGAATAACAAACGTCATTTTTACGGATGAATCCAGGTTCTGTTTACAGCATCATAATCGTCGCATCCGTGATTGGCGATCTCGCTGTGAACGCACATTGGAAGCGTGTATTCGTCATCGCCACACTGGCGTATCACCCGGCGTGATGGTATGGGGTGCCATTGGTTACACGTCTCGGTCACCTCTTGTTCGTATTGACGGCACTTTGAACAATGGACGTTACATTTCAGATGTGTTAGACCCGTAGCTCTACTTCTTCATTCGATCCCTGCGAAACCCTACATTGCAGCAGGATAATGCACGACCGTATGTTGTACGTCCTGTACGGACCTTTCTGGATACACAAAATGTTCGACTGCTGCTCTGGCCAGCACATTATCCAGATCTCCCACCAAGTGAAAACGTATGGTCAATGGTAGCCGAGCAATTGGCTCGTCAGAATACGCCAGTCACTACTCTTGATGAACTGTGGTATCGTGTTGAAGCTGCACGGGCAGCTGTACCTGTACACGCCATCCAAGCTCTGTTTGACTCAGTGCCCAGGCGTATCAAGGCCGTTATTACGGACAGAAGTGGTTGTTCTGGGTACTGAACTCTCACGATCAATGCACCCAAATTGCGTGAGAATGTAATCACATGTCAGTTGTAGTATAATATATTTGTCCAATGAGTACCTATCTGCATTTGTTTTTGGTGTAGCAATTTCAATCGCCAGTAGTGTACTATAGTGACGAGTCAAGACATTATTACCACCTGTTTAATAGCCTGTTCCACCTTTGGGACCGGACGATATGACGCAGTGGTCAGCACACTGGACTCGCATTCAGAAGGACGACGGTTCAAACCCACGTGCGACCATCCTGATTTAGGTTGTCCGTAATTTTCCTAAATCGTCTAAGGCAAATGCCGGGATGGTTCATTTGAAACGGAACGGCCGACTTCCTTCCCCATCCTTCCCTAATATGCTGGGACCGATGACCTCGGTGTTTGGTCCTTTCCCCAAAGTCACCCAGTCAATCTACTACCTTTGGAACGCCATACAGCGGTGACTCAGTGACAGCGCATTAGTACGTTTCTGGAGCTATGTGGCATCGTGTTTCCACGGACTGGTGGTGCATTTCTAATGAACTATGTTTCAAATGGCTCTGAGCACTATGGGGCTTAACTTCTGAGGTCACCAGTCCCCTAGAACTTTAATTACCATCAAAGTTCATGTCCACTGTAAAGTGGCAGAGTGTATTTGTGAAAATAATATCAGTGTCAGTTCAGATGTTTAATATCACAAAAATATTTCATTAAAGTGCCACCTCACGAATTTTAAGCAGTTTTATCTGAAAGTCCATTGCTTCCTTGCAGACGAATTGTATGATGTATCGGCTAGTCTGTATTTCGCATCGTGTAGCTTCATCTCCACATATTTCCGTTCAGAGTTAAATTTTCACATAGTTCTGTTGCCCTGCGCTGAGATTTCAACATCGAAAATAAGTTTTACACATTTTTGCGAACATGACTGTAAAATATATGAGAAGCTTTCACGTGCTCCTTCCCATGTGCCAGGCCTCAAGAATCTTCCCTTTGCCAGAGTCGCTTATGTCAGTGGGTTTCCTCATTTGGATTCCGTACTGTCGCTAGCTTCTCTCCCAATCGTCTCTGCTCCAGTTATATACAGCGTGGGTATAATTATACTTTCGCTTCCTGAACCAGTGTAGACGTAGAACTATTTATCGTATGGGTACCCTATTTTATAGCAATGATGTTTAGATTATGCGCTGCAGGATTTGCGCTGTAAGTGTCTCGATTTGTCGTTGGGCGCCGATATCGGTACGGCATCAGGGTGCATTGCAGCTGCAGACAGTTAACATGGGTCTGGACAACGTGAGCAGGACTTTACTCGTAAAGCCGTTAAGTCCAAACAGCACCAGTAGTGCATTAAAGGAATACAAATACGCGGAGGCCTTCTTTCCGCACCGGCATCGAAGAACATGATTCGGAAGTTCGAATCAATTGGCGATTAGGGAATTGTTCCTGGGAGAGGCCGACGGCCTATTGGGCCACCAATTGTTGACGTAGTTACTGCTGAGATTAAAAGAACACCATAGCTATACAATTATAAACGAAAAAGAAAAGGAAAACACAAACAGTGTGTATGTACAAAGTCAAAACCGCTTCTTAATGGTGAACACTCCACCTCACACCGGCAGTTTATAGCGGGTCATGGCCCATCGAACATAGGCCAGTGTGAGGTGGAGAGTACACCATTAAGTTAAGTAGGAGTTTTGACTTTGTACATACGTACTGTTTGTGTTTTCCTTTTCTTTTTCGTTTATGGTGTTCTTTTAATCATTGACAAAGGTCTTCTTGGGCACTTGCGGGTTTTATTGTTGTTCTGAAGAAGGTGTAGTTATCTACGCCGAAACCTGGGTTAATACTTAACACTAGGTGCTTTTTTCGCAATCGAGGGGAGTTTTTAGTTTTTTAATACTTTGAGGTTTCCCGATAATACTGAAATTCTGTCAGAGACAGCGAAGGATTTAGAGAAGCATATGAACGGAACTGACAGTGTCTGGAGAGGAGGATATAAGATGAACAGCAACAAAAGCAAACAAGAGAATAGTTCTAGTCGCTGATGCCGAGGGAATAAGATTAGGAAATCAGGCACTTCAAGTAATAGATGAGCTCCGCTGTTTAGGCAGCGAAATAAGTGATAATGGTTGAAGTAGAGAGGATATGAAAAGTAGATTGACAATGGCAAGACAAGCGTTTGTGAAGAACAGAACTTTGATAACATCGTATATAGATATTGAGAGTTAGGAATTCTTTTCTGAAGGTATTTGCCAGTAGTGTACTCATGTATGGAAGTGAAACATGGAAGATAAACAGTGTCTACAAGAACAGGACAGAGACTTTTGAAATGTGGTGCTACAGAAAAATGCTGAAGATCAGTTGGGTAGGCCAACGGCGTTGCCTCAGTGGTAACACCTGTTCCCGTCAGATCACCGAAGTTAAGCGCTGTCGGGCTGGGCTAGCACTTGGATGGGTGAGCATACGGTCTGCCTAGCGCTGTTGGCAAGCGGGGTGCTCTTAGCCCTTGTGAGGCAAACTGAGGAACTACTTGATTGAGAAGTAGCCGCCCCGGTCTCGGAAACCGACATACGGCCGGGAGAGCGGTCTGCTGACCACATGCCCCTCCATATTCGCATCCAGTGACGCCTGTGGACTGAGGATGACACGGCGGCCGGTCGGTACCTTTGGCTTCATGGGCTGTGCGGGAGGACGGATGGGTAGACTACGTAACTAATGAGGAGATACTGAAAAGAATTCAGAAGACAAGAAATTTGTGGCACAACTTGACTAAAAGAAGGCATCAGTTGATAGGACACATTCCGAGACATCAATGGGCCACTGATTCAGTATAGGAGGGAGGAGAGGGGGGAGAGGTAACAGTCGGAGAGGGAGACCAAGAGATGAATACAGTACGCAGATTCAGAAGGACGTAGCTTGCAGTAGTTACCCAGAGATGAAGAAGCTTACCAGGATAGAGTAGCATGGAGAGCTGCACCAGACCAGTCTTCAGGCTGAAGACCGCAACATCTTAAACAAATGTTACACTGTAAAAGATCTTCGAAACATCTATTGTATAGAAGACGTTTTATAAAGTATTTGACGATGTACTGAAGTACTTTTATCGTATATTTCATAAAACTTAGCACGTGCTTATAGCTTTCATAAAAGAATCGTCGAGGAACTTTGACAAAGTAATACATGCGCTAGTAACTTTCTGTCGAGCATTACCTTCGAGCGCTGAGGAAAATGTATTAGGTAATTGTTCTTCTTTGTGGAACTGAAGTCCCTATTTATGAATAATGGGTCTCCTTGCGTCCGACTCCTTTACATTGATCTAGTATGTACAAGCTAAGTATTTTGAGTACCTGTAATTGTCAGCTGCACGAGGTAAGTCTACCAGCAGCGGACCCAGTGATTACATGCGGAGCATTTCTTCGGTTCAGAATCACATGCTGAATGGCACGCTTCTAATTAAAAGACAGTAATTTCATTTTGGTTAGCCTGTCATGATATCTGAAATACGGAATTAACATGAAAGCAGAAAACATTAAAACAGTAAACTTTCAGTCCGTATAAATTTCAAGGTACTTGTTTCTCTGTATTTTACATAAAGTGTATTACCACACCCAACGTCAATGTTTGACTGTTGTCTTTCGTCAGATGACTGCCTCGTACGAATTCTTGTCTCCTCTTACAATAGCGATGTAGATAAACGCAGCGAAAGCTGGTTAAACAGATCTGTTGCCCAGCTGCTTTACTTCAAATAGTGACAGTATGGTAAAACGCTATCATTCAGACTAGATATGAAGTGCAGAGGGGTAATTATAATTTGCGAATGACATGTTTAGAAGTAATAACGTAGCGTAAAGCATCATCAGTGGTCTGCAATTACAGATATTTACAATTTATTTGTTTTTAAGATCGAAAAATAGCTCGTTGACAGTTAGTTGGGAGTTGCTCACGGTGATTTCTGCTTGTTTTCTCGTCTACACCAGAAAGCGACGTCTGGTAGCATGTCTTTTGCGTCTTTCTTCATTACACACTGATGCTTGCAGTTTAATTTTTCGCTGCTCTGCATAACTATGCACTTCTTACGTTTTATACCATTGGTTACTGTTTATTTTTATACATCTAAATGTGTATGGTGTTTTGTAGTGTTGTCAACAAAACATTACCAATAGTTTGTCTTTGACCTATGCTTTTTTAGTTAATTCTTTGTGTGTTATTCTATTTAATTATGATGCTGTAAATTTATATACTCTGTAAGAGTAATATACGAAAAGTGATGGACTGTTTATTTTTGTGAACAGGTGGGGGAGGGAAAGCGAAGATGAGAGGACGTAAGTCCATATTAGTGTGATGGAGAGTGAGTTGGAGGAAAAGGTGAGGCGCAAAAAGTCAAATTGTGGGGTTTTGAAGGTGAAGAATGGAAAAGGCTGTTTCGTTTCCAGGTGATTTTTTTCAATTACTTTACATAGTGTCTTGTTTCCAATACTGATATGGTCATTGGGCTACTGTTTATGCTCTTACGTCCACTAATCTTTGCTTCTCCCTTCCCCATCTAATCGCAAAAGAAACACTCTCACTACTCTTACATTACTGTTACACAGTATTTAAAAACACAGCAACGTAATTAAATTGAATAACACACATATAATTAACTAGAAGACGTATAGGTCAAAGACAAACTGTTCCCTCAAATAGGTGCGCTTTCTTTTCACCTGTCTCGACATCCTGCTTTAAACAAACCCCTGATACCCATTCTCACCATCCCTTCTCTTCATAAATAATGGAGCGACAACAATGTAATATCCTCTTGCACTATATCCACTCTTTCTCAGCCAACAAACACCTCTTTTATGCACACTCTCCCCCAGCCACTATTTGCTACTTTCCTCCTGAATGAAACCTTCCTCCAACGTCATCATACTACCCACACTTCGCCACTCCGCACTCCATAGAACAGATACCTGCTCCCCACGGCTCAAGGCGGAGTTGCTATTGGTCACCACAAGAACCTTCCTGTTCGGCTACAATCCCTCTACAATACTCCTATCTAACACCGCTTTCTCAGTAGGTTAGAGAAACTTATTTGCCACGATCACCTTTATTCTCGATAAATGGTTTGGGTAATCAAATTACCATCCTCAGGAGATGGTAACATACATTCCCAAAACCTGTTATTATGAATAAAGGTTATTATTAGCGACCGTGGCAAAGAAGTTTATTGTCTCTAATCAGTTATCGCAGATCGCCCTTGCAGCTCAAAATGAGTAAACTAAACCTTATTCTCACTCTCTTCCCCTAACCCTTAACTGTTACCTGTGCCACTATCTGTATCCAATCACATCATACCATTCTATACGATTTCCTCGTCCACATGGATCATGCCTTTTGAATCTATATTATTGCTGCTGACCTTAACATCCATGACTTCCTCCATGGTGATATCGTCTCTCTCCCACTGCATACCCACCCTGAAAGCAATTCTATTCCTGATGTTATCCTTGCCTCTCCAAACCTACTTTGGTGCATTACTGCAGCTCTCCTGTATCCCATCGGAAGTGACCATCTCCCTTTCTTACTCACCACCCCCTACACCACACACTTTACCTGTGCACCCACTCCTCCTGGCTACTTCCTTACGCTGGGATACCTACAGGGAATTCATTGATACAAAACTCGGAAGCCACCCCTTTTCCTCCCAGCACCCCCACAACATCCACCACGCTGCCATCTTCTTACAACAGACCTTGTCAAACGCCATAACTCACCACATTCGACAAAATGCAACTACCCGCACGGTCTCAGATTCCCTCACATGTTCTCCTACACCTCCTTGATTCCCATTACCGTTGCCAGTCCTTCCTGTAGACCTGTGACCCAGACACACATACCAATGACAACTACAACGACATATCGGTAATCTGCTGAATGCAAAGAAACAACGCGTTCGGCGCCAAACATCCACAAACCCTCAACGCCACTCGGCCCATAGACTCTGCCAAGCACTGGAAAGCATTTCACCGCCTTGCTGAAAAAATCATGCTCCCTCCTATCCGATAATCACCCTCTCCTTGACAACGTAAGCAAAGCCAAGCACTTTGCGTCCTACCTCTCTGACATCTTCACGATCCCAAATGACACACACTGCAATTACTCCTCGCACCTCTCACTCGTAGCTTCCAGTAGCTCGACAGCACCTACAGACAGAGTTCAATACTCCAATAACAAGACATTCAACAGGTACTTGATCACAAACGCAAAACAGTTCCCGGTCATGACTGCATCACTTACAGACACCTGAAAGAATTCTCTCTCTCTTTCCTGGGAATCTTAGCCATCCTTTACAATAATCCTACACAAGGGTTTCTATCCTGAGCTGCGGAAAGCGTCTCGAATCCTCTTCTTCTTCAAACTGCCACTGACACCTCGTCCTACTGTTCCATTAGCCTCACCTCCATGTTTAGCCGAGTCCATCCTGTCCCAAAGTATCCATAAACACCTACAACAGAACCTAGCCCATCCCACCGATCAATGTTTACTCGAATGACCGACCACTGTACCTTACTCGTCTCCTATTTCACCAAACAACCGGAAATCCGTCATTTTCTTTCCCTAGATCTTGTGAAAGCTTATGACAGTGTATGGCATTCCTAGCTCTTCCTTCAGTTCCAGACATATGCACTTCTCATGAATTATGTCCGCCTCATAGCCTCCTTTCTTTCTAACCACCCATCTTATGACACCATCAAGAACACCAACTCCCGTATCTTCCATCCCACTGCAGGTGTGCCCCAAAATTCTGTCCTCTCGCCTCTTCTGTACCTCCTCTACACTGTTGATGAGCCAAAGCCCCCTCTTCATCTCCTCCAGTATGTCGATGACACCGCCTTCATCACCATACCCTCCAGAAATCCCAAAGATCCCTCCATCCTCATCTTAATCAGCCGATCTCTTTGTGCAACCGGTGGTTCTTCAAAATCAACCCTATCAAAGCCCAGGTAAAAATTATAGGCCAAACCACCCACAGCTTGCGCCCCCACGACTTTTACTTTATCTTCTCATCCAGTTAACTAACGCTCTAAAACGCGGTGTTCGCCGATGGAGGCTCCATCTACTAACCATTCAACAGAAATCCCAAAATAAACTAAAATTACCAAAGCTACTACAAACATGGAAATTGCAATCTTCCCAGTCCTCTACACCTATAAAGCCTTGAACTGATTCATCCTCTGCTATACCTATGACTATGAGGCATGGACTTCCGCTACTCCGTCCTTTTGTCACGTATCCTCGAAACTATGCATTCTGCATAGCCATTTGGATCTGCGTATCCATCCCCACCCACGTGCTATAACAACTTATAAAATTCCCCAAACTATTCTTCCATCTTGAACACCTCTGAATATTTTATACTGCCTGTAAAGTCGACGCTATCCACCCCCTCGTTTCCCCACTGTTCACTGATCCTGGTATTCTGCCCCAACTTTACCACGACATTCCCCCAACACTATACCTCCATACCCTCCACGTCCTCTCCGAACGAAACTGTAATCGCCTTCCCTTACCCGGCCGTGAAATCCGCCCAACCAGATCAAGGAGATCTCCACCACACTCCCCTTGTTAGGGTTCCCTTCAACTTCAATCCTGTGCACCCACTTCCTGAGTCTTGGTTTGGAACCGCATCCCTGTCCACTATACCCCTACCCGCCCTCCTAACATCCACCCACACAAACCCCCTCCTACGCACTACCTTTAAATGCGACGTTCCCAAAATACCCTTATCCCTAGCAATCTACATCCACTCATCTCTTCGCGCATCTATGTACCTATTTTAATCAGTCAACACGTCGGCCTTTCCGTATTACGTTATGCATCTTTCTATCTGTTTTTAAATATTCCTGTGCGAAACTCTTTTTCCATTCGTCTGTGTCTATATTTTAATTAATCATCAAATCAGCTCTTTTTATTTTAACTTATGCAGCTGACAATCTGTCTTATTTTTATCAACCACCGTGGCCGGCTGGCGTGCCGATCGGTTCTAGGCGCTTCAGTCTGGAACCGCGCGACCGCTACGGTCGCAGGTTCGAATCCTGCCTCGGGCATGGATGTGTGTGATGTCCTTAGGTTAGTTAGGTTTAAGTAGTTCTAAGTTCTAGGGGACTGATGACCTCAGATGTTAAGTCCCATAGTGCTCAGAGCAATTTGAACCAACCACCGTGTCCAGAGTTTATATTACCTTTTTTAAAAACATTTACTTTCAGGTGGCTAAAGAGCGGCAAATTCTATCCGCTGACAGCCCACCCACTGTCCTTACGAAGTGCAGACGATAAAACAGCAATAAAGAAAAAGAAGAGGAAGAAGAAAAGAAAGGAAAAGCAAGTGAGTGTGCCGTTCGGATAAGCTACAACACTGCACTATTTTCAGCAAAGTCCTTTCGTCCTTTCACGAAAGGTGATTTAATAAAAAAAACTCACCTGATGGTTGCAGCTGAATATTCATGTCCACTTGACGCAGGAAAATCGCGGGTGGTGCCGTTATCTGGCTTGACAGTCATGTGTAGAACATAGTTTATGCCAGACAACTTTCATACTCAGCTGGCATAGTTTTGCAGAGATTGTGTTGGATATTCTTTAGCGCACTATGATCGTGCAGATGTCACAGTCACACAGCTGGATGTGATATTCTCATCAGCGTTGAACAAAGTCTAGAAAAAAATAAGTTTGTCATGGAATTTATTAGTTTGTGTGCCTACAGGCAACAAATGAGGATTCGTAGCGGAACTGAATGGGAAAACAGAAAAGCTTCCAGTACTCAATTTGCGCTGGTTTGCAGAATATGCAGACAGTCTAAATTTCCCCCAGGATTGATTTCCTCTTTTACACAAGTCTCCACACATCTTCCCAGCATACTCCCTGTGATGATGCAGGGGTTACAGTATTCGCTCTTTGCAGGCCTGCGCTTACCGTCTGCTCGCGGAGTTCGCCTGCTGTGAAGCCCTGCTTTATACTAAAAGATTAGAAGTATACGAATGAAAGGGGGCCACTTTTTTCAACCGATCGGTCGCGAAATAGAAACCACAGATAAAATAAAAGACGTTTCCTTTTCAACATTTAACTACACCTTCCAGCTGCTTCTCTACATAGTAGCTATTTCTACTTTAGACATCTGTCGTAGCGTGGTACCAACTTCCCAATACCCTCGTCATAGAAGGTAGCCGCTTACGATTTCCGCCTCTTCTCTACACTGGTCTGCAGCTTGTTGTCTGTGCCAAAATGCTGTCCTCATAGTCAGCGGTATACGTAAGCGAAGAGATGAAACTCAGAGGGGGGCCAACTCCATGCTGTACTGTAGGTGAGCAAACACTTCCCATCGAAAACGCTGCAGAAACGTCTTCGTTGCTCCTGCAGGGTGCGGCTGAAAATTGTCATGAAGTTGTATGGGCTGCATGACATCAGACGACAATCCTCAGAACGATTTAACACTTGGCGGGAGACACTAACTTCTAGGCGTCTTTACGTGCTCGCCGCGCACTCAGAACTGAAAAGTGCGATGTAAAGCTATAGACGAGTGTACTACAGACAGTACGAAACACATCTGCACAAAGTCTCGCCGGGTTCTATCAGTCATTCTAATTTTGCATCTGCTCAGAGGATAAAAAAAATTGACTTCGGATAAGCCACAAACGTTGTACAAGTGAGCAACAGCACAGACTACTATGTTTCATAGACAAACTGGTGAATGCGATGAAGAGGCCGAAAAAAGCAGAGATCGGGGGAGGGGGGGGGGGGGGGAGAAGCAGAGGGGAGAAATGAGTCTATAGAAAATGGGTGTGAAACAGTTATACCAAGTATATTATCTAATGGTGAGAAAAAAAATTAATTGGCTGCTGCCACTTTAATAATTGCGAATAATGTAACTGTCTTTGGTCATCAAGAACTGGGCCAGGATTATTTGACTGGTATTTATTAATACCCAGAATTTCGATTGATATCAGGTTTCTGCTCTTAGTTCTTTATGGAGAACATCAAATTTTAGTATTACAAGAACGATATTCATTCAATACACCTTCAGAGAAGGTGGACTCTTTCTTTTCTCAGTCTCCAACTCCTTTGATGCTCAGTCTTTTCGTCCTGTTCATCGCACTCGCTAGTTTTTCCGTTTAAAATAGAAGCTATGACATTACTCGCTTGAACAACGCTTTTGTCTTATGCATTCCTACATTTTCAATCTGAGTATAAAGTAACATAAGATTTATTTGTTCGGAGATTCTTTCTGAATTCAGTTACGCTTGTGTCTGTGTATCGATATATAGTTGTAAAATGTCAAACCCAATATTTGTACGGCTATGAACTATCGCCGATATTGTCTGGACTATCTGTTTGGTGTTAAGTTATGTGTAGATTGTCTAGAAAGATGAAATTCAGTTCATAACGCACTGTTAAATAACTATTACTATGTCACACCAGTACTGCGTGTTTAAGTTTTTTAATGAAGTGAAAGAATATTTGTTTTTAAATTAATTAATTTGGGAGAGTCGTGAAGGAACGAATATAAATACTCCATCACGTAAGAACTTGACTTGAAGTCAACCGTGCAAATGGGCGATGTGGGTGGCATGACAAGGCCTGTTTCTTCCCGTCCGCTGGTTTGTTATTGTTCCGTGCTGCGACTTGGTCTGCGAGGACGAGCTAGAACGCAAGGAAATCAACATGACGTTCGAACGACGAGAACTTTTCGTTAAACCTAGCGAAGGGTCGCACTCACACAGATATGGCTGGTCTTGTGGAATGTGCCTAGAGGTACTGTTGAGGACGTCACAAGAAGATCTGAGGAGGAGGATTCCATTGAATCCGTCCCTTGAGTAGGGAGAAAAGAAAGCTAAATGTAACAGAAAGGCGATTAATCATAAGAAAGTTAACATTAGATTATATTAAGTGCACCTAAAATTGCAGTCCATCTGCTTCAAGAATGTGGTAAGCAAGTAAGTGAATCAGCTGTCCAAATGTTTATCACAGAAGGAAGTTACAACGGAAGAGTGGCGAGAAAAGAGCAATACGTCAACAAAGTGAACAGAGCCGAAATCCGGCAGTTATCAAGGATCCACGTTAAAGAATTGTCTTAGTGGCACAATGATATTACATGTGCTGGTTGGAGAAAATTAAAAGTCTACTCAACATAAGGAACAACTGTGGTATGGTGAATATGGTATGGTGATAACCAATTCATGAGCTACAGGTAAAGCATTTACAACTAGATGTAAAACCGAGTGGCGTCAGCATTTTGGTACGGTACTTGTTCAAATGTGTGTGAAATCTTAAAGGAACTTAACTGCTAAGGTCATCAGTCCCAAAGCCTACACACTACTAAATCTAAGTTACTCTAAGAACAAACACACACACCCATGCCCGAGGGAGGACTCGAACCTCCGCCGGGACCAGCCGCACAGTCCATGACTGTAGCGCCCCAGACCGCTCGGCTAATCCCACGCGGCGGTACGGTACTGTACTGTACTTCGTCATTTGGTGTAGGGTGCAATTATTTTCACTGACAGCACGATGAATAATGGGGGTTCCGTGAACATGCTCTAACGAAATTTCCACAGGACACAAGAAAATATGCAATTTTTCCTGTGATAATGCCCTGAGGCGTTGTAAAAGAATGGCTTCTTCATAAGTCTCCTGAAAATATCAAGTCAATATCTCAGTTGGCATACCGTAACCCAAAGGAGACTTTATGAGATGAGCCCTGTAAAATGGTAGAAGAACTATGTTCAACTCGAAAGAAAAATTTGAAGAAAAACTTGACGGAAGAATGGAAACTATTGCGACTCAGTAGACCGCAAAAATCGTTGGTTACGGGCAAGATCTTTGGGGAGCTGTTATAAAGTGCAAAGGATATGCCGGCGGATGTGGCCGAGCGGTTCTAGGCGCTTCAGTCTGGAACCGCGCGACCGCTACGGTAGCAGGTTCGAATCCTGCCTCGGGCATGGATGCGTGTGATGTCCTTAGATTAGTTAGGTTAAAGTTCTAGAGGACTGATGGCTTCAGATGTTAAGCCCCAAAGTGCTCAGAGCCATTTGAACATTTTTTTGCAAAGGATATCCCACAAATATTTGCCTTTTAATATTGTTTTTTTGTGTATTCAAAACAATTAAGTATTGTCTAAATATTAAAGAAATAATAATGCTAAGCTGTTAAGCATTATTTAAAAAGTGTTTCATTTCGTTGTTTACGACTTAAGAGAAAACATTTTTCATTTATTCAAATTACATTTGTTTGCTGAGTGTATATATGGCGTTTATGAGAATTAGTAATTATTCTAGGAAATTGTGGCACGAGGTAATACGAAAAAAAATACCATTGCGTTCAACATGTGTCCAGTGTGACAGACTCACAGCTGGGGACACAGATATGTTTTCGTTTCTTGTGTTGGTGCTTCAGGTATCACGGATTTGTTTATCGATTGTCATTTTTATTTTAAAGTTCAATCTGTGAAGTCGCGCTTCAATAATTTATGTAGTTGAATTTTTCATTTGATTGTGATTCATAGGCTAATTTTACTGTATTGTGTAAGCATGTTGCCAGAACATGATGACCACCTACCTGCCCAGCATTAAAGTCTGATGTTGATTCCGCCACATTTTGCCAACTATCCTGTTTTATCAGTCTACCCAGCTTACGACGCCCGACATGTGGAATGAGAGGTGGCTGCCCACCCCAAGACCTCTGGACGTGGGTTCACCTTGGTCTCGCCACGTGTTGAAGACACTCGCCAAAGCACTCCTCTAACACCCCACAAGTCGCGCAGTTTCCAAAATGCTCGGGTCGAGCCTCTGGACCATTAAAATCTGATCTCGGTCTAAATGCCCCCGTAAACGATCAAACGCGTTTGACAAAAACACTTATCTAGCCACGGATTGGCCAAGCAAGCCCGTACACATTCAAACAATGTTTGTCAGTGTAATCTCACTCTGGAGCAGCCGCTATTCGTATACTTCTGTATTTTGAGAGTAGTAAGGACGGCCACAAATGCAGACAAACCAGTCCTGGCACAGATTTTGTAACTGTGTTTAAAGAAGAAAAGAAGACCCAGGGAATAGCTTTAAATGAAAGATCTGCCCATGAAAATACGCTAAAGGAAATATTAATCTCAGAACCCGGTAATTACATCAACTTTCTTCAAACCGGCAAACATTTTTTTTTTAATTTGTTAAGGCCCTCCTAAAAGAGCAGACTTGCCTGTTAAGTTCGCTCTCATCTAGCCACGGATATGTCAAACAAGCCCGTGCACATAGCAAGAAAGCTTGTCAGTTTAACCCTACTTCTGAAGCAGACGCTTTCCGTGTTTGCTGTATTTCTGCGCTAGTGGGAATGGCTACAAACGCAGGTGAAGTATTTGTAACACTGCTACTGGTGCCGTGTTTAGAGAAGAAGAAAACAACACGCTGGTGCAGGCAATGGTTTAAAATGAGAAACAATTGGAAACCTGTTAATGGAAATGTTTCACTCAGAACATGATGGTGACATCAGCTTTCTGATGGACAATGGAACGTTTAATAACTTGTTTAGCATTACTTGACCTTCATACTGAAAAAGAAAACACATGTGTGTCTGAAAATTTATTCTCTTCTAGTTGGTTCTCTAATGGCAGGTCATTAAAATACTGCAACGTCCGTGGAAGAACTGGAAAGCTCCGATTTCTTTTATTTCATTTCACTCAGCTTGTACATCACTGAAAGCGTGAAGTATTGATTTTATTCATAACCTTTTCTTCCATTTTAGTAATTGTCAGGGCTATTTTGTTTTTATTTACGATCATGGTTTTCATAGCAGTGGAAACTCAGGCTACAGTGAAGTTCTAAACATTCATGGTGGTGTCTGTTTGTACTATATCGTGTCTCCCTACCATTTTCGCGCAACGACGCTCTGAGCGTGTTTTTTAGGAAATTAACTAGTTTGAACCTGGGTCCTGCTGCTAGTAAGGAGACGCCAGACCACACATGACATGTAGAATTCAGAAGGGTTCAGTGAGACTAGCGATGATATAACCAAATACTTAATGATCTCAGCGTCAGCTCCACTGCACTCCCTGTAAAAGAATCTTAATACTAACTAAATTTAGTGGAAAGGGTTCAAGGCTTTCCTATTTTTAGTTAGCTGGTAAAATAACGACGAAAAATCAGTTAAGTTTACCATTGGAAATTTTATTCTACTCACAAAACAATGATTATAAATTGCACTATTGATAAAAGGAAATGTTTTAATACAGGATGGTAAAAACCAACTGCGTTCAACAAAAATGTGAACGAATATTCCCTAAATGGGTTTCCAAGTTCTACAATCGATCGAAGGATGACCTATGCCCTATCACATCTATAATCTAGGTTTAATTTAAGTTTCACAAAAGAGAAAACTATCAAAATGGTCTACAGTGACCCTCAATTATCTTTAATAACTTATCTAACTTGTCGTAAATTACAGTGGCTGATGTGGCTTCTCAATAACTATATAAAAGAAAAATCATCGCGTTTCAGATCTGTTCTTCAAGTGGCAAATGTGAACACCATGAGTTTTAATTAACGATCACCATTAGTATTACGCAAAAAAGGGGTGTAACAGATGAGACTTCTGCAGTTCTGAGTGAAGCTTTATGCGCTCAAATATGCGGCATCGCGTGCGTTCATTACCTTGTCGGTGTTTAGGCAGCGTCAGGGCGACAGCGGCCGGCGCAGCAGCCATCCAGCTCGCCGTCTCGGAACCAACTCTCTAACTTCTCCTTACTACAATTTACCGAAGTTAGTTAAAAAAAAACTATCTGGCTATGTTTTCATCTGACCAATCAGGGTCTCAATGTTAACCTTAAGCTCCGCGTACAAAAATTCTGTCAATCCAATGAGAAACGTTATACTTCTCGTGGTGGGGCAATGTTTTTAAAGTTTGCAACGTAACAGAGACGCTAAAAAGTCTCACGCAGCTGGTGTGGTCCTTTTAGCGTTATCGTGAGATCTATACTGCTCTTCTGGAGGGCTCTATCTTTTAACATGGGCTGGGGGGTGGTCCTTGACATACCTAAGACGCGAAAAAGTCTCAAGCTAAAACTTGCGGGTGGTAATGGCCCTTTTTGTGTTATCGTAAGAGCTATACTGCTTTTCTGGAGGGCTCTAGCTTTTAACATGGTTCTGCTCTCGGCTTCTGTCCTCGTTTCTCCCCTCGGAACTGCGTCTGCCTCACGGTGGGAAGGTACGACATGCATTTAGGCATTCTTGTGTTAGTCTGTGGCATTCCATTTGCTCACTCGTTACTTGTATTGCTTTGGTTAATTTCATGTCACGATTTATTCGGAGCTATTTGACATACTAGTAAATTTGCTTATTATGTCAGGGTTTTCATGGAAGGTGTTGGATTTGCCTGACACCTTACAAAGTAAATTACAATAAAACAATTTTTCACTAAACAAATGCTGTGAAACCTCTACAGACACAAAGTCCGTCACCTTGTCAAACTTTCTATCCATCAAAAATTTCTCGCGAACACGTCAAACACTATCTATTCTTGACAAACGCGTCAAACTGCATCGTACACGATCAGATATTTGGCAAGCATAGGTTTGAAAATATGTCTGATCGCTTACGGAGGCCTTAAGACAGATCGCGCGCCTTCTCCATTCTATATAAGGACAACTCGCTCAGTGGTACCACATGCAGTGTGAGTGTGTCTGACTAGCAGTCATTTCTCGCTTGGACGGGCTTATATCGCCAATATCGATGGTCATAATGTTGTAGCTGATTAGTGCATTTACAAACGGTGAAAGAGAATATGGTTCAAATGGCTCAGAACACTATGCGACTTAACATCTGAGATCATCAGTCCCCTAGAAATTAAACCTAACTAACTTAAGGACATCAGACACATCCATGCCCGAGGCAGGATTCGAACCTGCGACCGTAGCGGTCGCGCTGTTCCAGACTGAAGCGCTCAGAACCGCTCGGCCACCAGCGGCCGGCTGAAAGAGAATACAGTAGACGATTTATTAACCGCAGAGTCTAACTGCGTGAGACTGGGCATTGTCCAGCACTCATATCTGATCTGAGTGTGTGAATAAACAGAGTAGATGAAGCAGACCACAATGCTTAGTTTGATACAAAGTAGTCCTTCAGCAAGAAAACGCAGAAGTTCTACATGTATCCGTATTCCTTATACAAAATATGGCGGACATGACGTATTTAACACCTTCGAGAAGCTGATAAAGGCAATCGATTGGAATTGATGAAGCCACTTTCACTCGGGACGGACGGTATCAGTAGCATTCGTAACTGACACCCACAAACCTTTACGAAGACACATTTTGAAGAATGCTCCTCCGCAAGCATCTGATTTGGTATCACAGACATCATTTGATTGGACCTGTTATGTTACTGGATTGTCCTATAGACTACACTTTATTGAAAACGAGCTGACAGCATTACCGGAAGAGGTTCTTTTGGCTACGTAGATGGCGATGTTCCTGCAGCATGGCAGCCGCTCTGCATATTCTGGTCGTCAGGACAAATCATCTAAACCTGACATTCCTGGAACATAGACTAGCATAAACGTGCACATTTCTTAACCACCTAAGTCCTCAGACATTACACCTTTAGGTTTTTACCTGCGGGGATGGTTGAATGACGAAAGTCTGCAAAGAAAAGGTAAACACTAGAGGAATTGATAGCTCGGATTATATGTAGTTGTGTCCTCATAAAAGAACGCACAGATGACGTAAGAGGAGCTGCACATGAGGCTGCCAAGAGGATAAGAAAGTGCGCTGAAGTGGGAGATGGAATTTACAAAAATCAACTTTTAACTTAATTCATTTGACTTTCTTTAATACTTTCTGTAAGTACATGCTTGGGTTATATTCCAACAGTTCAGCTTCTATAATCAATAAAAATTAGAAACATGTGATATGGAATATTTTCAAAATGGTTCAAATGGCTCTGAGCACTATGGGACTTAACTTCTGAGGTCATCAGTCCCCTAGAACTTAGAACTACTTAAACCTAACTAACCTAAGGACATCACACACACCCATGCCCGAGGCAGGATTCGGACCTGCGACCGTAACGGTCGCGCGGTTCCAGACTGTAGTGCCTAGAACCGATTGGTCACCCCGGCAGGCTGGAATATTTTCCTTGGGTTAGTCTGTACTACTAACTATTAAAATATTAGCTGTTCCATATAGGCTGATTTTTGCATATATGAGAACAGCGACCAGCTACATCAATAACGCTGTGAATTGACACAAATAGCGCCGTTACCGGTGTTTGCGTTGAGATATATATTTGATGTTGTTTACATTTCTTAACCACCTAAGTCCTCAGACATTACACCTTTAGGTTTTTACCTGCGGGGTTCTGTTCCCCCTCTCCCCTTCGGGTGGTGGTGCCCTAGAACCAAAACGTAATGTAAGAAGTTGCCTATTTAACTGTAATGTTAGCCAATAAAGACTGAAACGAATGTAAACAAATACTTAAAGTGGTACTGTTTTAGTTTTAGCTTACTTACGTCGAAGTTGCAATGCTTACTACCTAATCGAGGTAAGCAAGTTAAAATTAAACCAGATTCACTTTAAGGATTTGTTAATATTCTGTTCAAAACCTTGTTAGCCGTAAGAAATTTTCAGCTCAATGGAAAATGAATAGTGAAACCTAATGTAAACAGTAACAAATATGTATCTAAACGCGAACAGCCATCTCATAATGGATCCGTTGGTTCAAAACCGTAACGAAACTATTTGCGCAAAAACAAATAGCATTATAGAAGTTGCTGGTCGCTATTCCTTTCTTTGCAAGAAATAACCTGTGTTTTGTGCCAGTTTTCGACAAAATAGCGTACAGAACCAGATATGCGGAAGTGAACGAATATGAGTATTAAAGACAGCCTATGTAAATCTACCCCCCACCACCCTCCATGAACCATGGACCTTGCGTTGGTGGGGAGGCTTGCGTGCCTCAGTGATACAGATAGCCGTACCGTAGGTGCAACCGCAACGGAGGGGGATCTGTTGAGAGGCCAGACAAACGTGTGGTTCCTGAAGAGGGGCAGCAGCCTTTTCAGTAGTTGCAGGGGCAACAGTCTGGACGATTGACGGATCTGACCTTGTAACACTAACCGAAACGGACTTGCTGTGCTGGTACTGCGAGCGGCTGAAAGCAAGGAGAAACTACAGCCGTAAATTTTCCCGACGGCAGCCAGCTTTATTGTATGATTAAATGATGATGGCGTCCTCTTGGGTAAAACATTCCGGACGTAAAATAGTCCCCCATTCGGATCTCCGGGCGGGGACTACTCAAGAGGACGCCATTATCAGGAGAAAGAAAACTGGCGTTGTACGGGTCGGAGCGTGGAACGTCAGATCCCTTAATCGGGAAATGTATAGGTTACATTTAGATATAGTGGGAATTAGTGAAGTTCGATGGCAGGAGGAACAAGACTTTTGGTCAGGTGAATACAGGATTATAAATCAAATAGGGGTAATTCAGGAGTAGGTTTAATAATGAATAAAAAAAGTAAGAGTGTGGGTAAGCTACTACAAACAGCGTAGTGAGCGCATTATTGTGGCCAAGATAGACACGAAGTCCACGCCTACTATAGTAGTACAACTTTATATGCCAACTAGCTGTGCAGACGACGAAGAAATTGAAGAAATGTATGATGAGATAAAAGAAATTATTCAGGTAGTGAAGGGAGACCAAAATTTAATAGTCATGACTCGGATTCGGTAGTAGGAAAAGTTAGAGAAAGAAAAGTAGTAGGTGAATATGGGTTGGGGGGAAGAAATGAAAGAGGAAGCCGCCTGGTATAATTTTGCGCATAACACAACTTAATCATAGCTAACACTTAGATCAAGAATCATAAAAGAAGGTTGTATACATGGAAGAAGCCTGGAGATACTGACAGGTTTCAGATAGATTATATAATGGTAAGACAGAGATTTAGAAACCTGGTTTTAAATTGTAGGCGCTACAGTCTGGTACCAAGCGACCGCTACGGTCGCAATGTCCTTAGATTAGTTAGGTTTAAGCAGTTCTAAGTTCTAGGGGACTGATGACCTTAGAAGTTAAGTCCCATAGTGCTCAGAGTCATTGGAACCTTTTTTTTTTAAATTGTGAGACATTTCCAGTGGCATATGTGGACTCTGACCCACTCTATTGGTCATGAACTGTAGATTAAAACTGAAGAAACTGCAAAAAGGTGGGAATTTAAGGAGATGGGACCTGGATAAACTGACTAAACCAGAGATTGTACAGAGTTTCAGGGAGAGCATAAGGGAACAAGTGACAGGAATAGAGGAAAGAATTACAGTAGAAGAAGAATAGGTAGCTTTGAGGGATGAAGTAGTGAAGGCAGCAGAGGATCAAGTAGGTAAAAAGACGAATTAAGTCGGCTGATGCTGAGGGAATTAGATTAGGAAATGAGACACTTAAAGTAGTAAAGGAGTTTTGCTATTTGGGGAGCAAAATAACTGATGATAGTCGAAATAGAGAGGATATAAAATCTAGACTGGCAATGGAAAGGAAAGCATTTCTAAAGAAGAATTTGTTAACGTCGAGTATAGATTTAAGTATCAGGAAGTCGTTTCTGAAAGTACTTGTATGGAGTGAAGCGATGTATGGAAGTGAAACATGGACGATAAATAGTTTGTACAAGTAGAGAATAGAAGTTTCGAAGTATGGTGCTACAGAAGAATGCTGAAGATTAGATGGGTAGATTACAAAGCTAATGAGGAGGTATTGAATAGGATTGGGGAGAAGTTTGTGGCACAACTTGACCAGAAGAAGGGATCGGTTGGTAGGACATGTTCTGAGGCTTCAAGGGATCACTAATTTAGTATTGGAGGGCAGTGTGGAGGGTAAAAATCGTAGAGGGAGACCAAGAGATGAATACACTAAACAGATTCAGAAGGATGTAGCTTGCACTAGATACTGGGAAATGAAGAAGCTTGCACAGGATAGAGTAGCATGGAGAGCTGCATCAAACCAGTCTGAGGACTGAAGCCCACAACAACAACAACAACAGCATACAGAGCCAGATATACGGAAGTGGCCGAATGCGAGTATTAATGACAGCCTATGTAAATCTAAAGCGCTAGAGCGCACACGCAGGTGCCCCAGGAAGTGGTTTCGCGAAGGTGGCATGGAGATCCCATAGATATATCGAGGAGGGCGTTGGCGGGTAACCAGATCAACCAAGCCGACTCTGCAGCTCCCGCACGAGACAGATCACCTGTCTCGGTCGTCCGTTGCGAAGGCCGCAAGACAGGGAAACCGAACGGGCGGCCGAACTGCCGCGTCTCGCCGCCGGGCGGCAGCAGCGTCGCCGGCGCCGGTGCAGCAACATCACGGGCCCAGCAGGTAGGGCGCCAGTCAGCGGAGCGGCGAGCGGCCGCAAAAGTGAAAAGCGGCTCACCGACCGACCGACTGCCCCGCGTGACGTAACAGCGCAGCTACAGCTGTAGCAGCAGGCGCGGTATTACGGCACAGTGCGCGTCTCTCTCTGGCCAGCGCGCAGCTGCCGCCGCCGCGGCGCGCCCAGAGCACCTCGTCACGTCACGTGGTCTGGCTTCGGCTCGCGTCCACCTGCTGATCGCACAGGTAGGTCTGTCTGGCTGCGCTACCGATCATCAAAGGAGCGAATACAATACTGCGGGTTAGGTACTGCACAAATCAAAGTGTCGCTCTTACAACAGTGTTTAGGTTCCCGTTGGAGTTTCGCCAATATGACGAGTCTGAGAACCGTGGCGCTGCGGTCGCTTCACACTCGTCGATTCCTTCTCCTTTATTGAAGCGTGCTGGAGTGTAACGCTAGTCGTGACTTAATATTAGTACGGAAGATCTTGTTGTTGCAAAGTAGCACTGGTAAGGCGAACTGACCGCTTGACGGGATCAGCTGGCCTTTAACGTAGCTTGAAACGTCCCCTTTGGAAAATTATTAATGACTGTGCTGATAAAACTTGTTACGTTATTTGATTTTCGAACAGCTGAGCAAAACTGAGCGTACTCAGACATTTCTCTCTTTACTTATTCTGATCGACACTAAACTGCCACACAATACTTTTAGCTCAACGCAATCTGACTTTCAATGATCCCCACAAAAGAATGGCCCTGACTAACAATAATCTATACCTTTAATGAATCACCTCACAAAAATCTTGGTTACTCGAACTACTGCAATACAGCGAGCTCCAATACTGCCAGCTAAATAAAAGATTCTAACTACTGAAGGCACTAACTACTGATAGGCATAGTTAGGAAATGAAAGATTTTGGTAGAGAACAAACAATGTAATTACCTTAATAGTGTTCAAAACTCTTAATATATATAATCAGTTCACGAAATCCAGTCTTACAAATGTCCTTTTTCTGATAGACACACGTCCAGATCGTCCGCTCTTAAAACTCTTGCCATCTCTCTCCCCACATCTACCACTGCTGGCGGCTCACCTCCAACTGCACAACGCTACCGGCTGTTCACATCAAATTCGCCAACACTACAATAGCAAATACACCAACAATGCAAACCAGTCACAGATTGCACACAGCATAGCCAGTGATTTTCATACAGAGCGCTACGTGGCGTTGCCAACACAAAAACCTAAACAGCCTACTTACAAGCTGTGTTTTGTGAGACTGTTGGAAGTGTAAGACGAAAATCAGCCGATCGAAACTACACAACTAAAAATGTGTTCCAGTAGAGATAGGGTGACATCTAGAATAAGTTTAACGCTGTAGCCCACCCTTCAGACGAAAAATATACAGATTTCGTCCAGAGCAAAGAAAACGGTTGTATTCTTGTTTATTACTTTCCCTCTGTGATAAAACGCGTGCTGCGTCAAACTAAAACAGGGCACGGAGCGACGTCATTGTTATATCCCCGCGCTTTTTGTTTTCATTTGGTCTCGTCAGCTTGCGTTTGTGGACTAATAGCGAGTCGTGAACCTTATCACTCATTTTCCTCGTGTATTTTAATAACCACCATTTAGAGATTGCACTTCATGCTCATGTCATGTTTTCTGGTACTATCGTTGCACACTCCAAAGTGTGCGTTGTTGTTGTTGTTGTCTTCAGTCCTGAGACTGGTTTGATGCAGCTCTCCATGCTACTCTATCCTGTGCAAGCTGCTTCATCTCCCAGTACCTACTGCAACCTACATCCTTCTGAATCTGCTTAGTGTACTCATCTCTCGGTCTCCCTCTACGATTTTTACCCTCCACGCTGCCCTCCAATGCTAAATTTGTGATCCCTTGATGCCTCAAAACATGTCCTACCAACCGATCCCTTCTTCTAGTCAAGTTGTGCCACAAACTTCTCTTCTCCCCAATCCTATTCAATACCTCCTCATTAGTTACGTGATCTATCCACCTTATCTTCAGTATTCTTCTGTAGCACCACATTTCGAAAGCTTCTATTCTCTTCTTGTCCAAACTAGTTATCGTCCATGTTTCACTTCCATACATGGCTACACTCCAAACAAATACTTTCAGAAACGACTTCCTGATACATAAATCTATATTCGATGTTAACAAATTTCTCTTCTTCAGAAACGCTTTCCTTGCTATTGCCAGTCTACATTTTATATCCTCTCTACTTCGACCATCATCAGTTATTTTACTTCCTAAATAGCAAAACTCCTTTACTACTTTAAGTGTCTCATTTCCTAATCTAATTCCCTCAGCATCACCCGATTTAATTTGACTACATTCCATTATCCTCGTTTTGCTTTTGTTAATGTTCATCTTATATCCTCCTTTCAAGACACTGTCCATTCCATTCAACTGCTCTTGCAAGTCCTTTGCTGTCTCTGACAGAATTACAATGTCATCGGCGAACCTCAAAGTTTTTACTTCGTCTCCATGAATTTTAATACCTACTCCAAATTTTTCTTTTGTTTCCTTTACTGCTTGCTCAATATACAGATTGAATAACATCGGGGAGAGGCTACAACCCTGTCTCACTCCTTTCCCAACCACTGCTTCCCTTTCATGCCCCTCGACTCTTATGACTGCCATCTGGTTTCTGTACAAATTATAAATAGCCTTTCGCTCCCTGTATTTTACCCCTGCCACCTTTAAAATTTGGAAAAGAGTATTCCAGTCAACATTGTCAAAAGCTTTCTCTAAGTCTACAAATGCTAGAAACGTAGGTTTGCCTTTTCTTAATCTTTCTTCTAAGATAAGTCGTAAGGTCAGTATTGCCTCACGTGTTCCAACATTTCGACGGAATCCAAACTGATCCTCCCCGAGGTCCGCATCTACCAGTTTTTCCATTCGTCTGTAAAGAATTCGCGTTAGTATTTTGCAGCCATGGCTTATTAAACTGATAGTTCGGTAATTTTTACATCTGTCAGCACCTGCTTTCTTTGGGATTGGAATTATTATATTCTTCTTGAAGTCTGAGGGTATTTCGCCTGTCTCATACATCTTGCTCACCAGCTGGTAGAGTTTTGTCAGGACTGGTTGTCCCAAGGCCGTCAGTAGTTCTAATGGAATGTTGTCTACTCCGGGGGCCTTGTTTCGACTCAGGTCTTTCAGTGCTCTGTCAAACTCTTCACGCAGTATCGTATCTCCCATTTCGTCTTCATCTACATCCTCTTCCATTTCCATAATATTGTCCTCAAGTACATCGCCCTTGTATAAACCTTCTATATACTCCTTCCACCTTTCTGCTTTCCCTTCTTTGCTTAGAACTGGGCTGCCATCTGAGCTCTTGATATTCATACACGTGGTTCTCTTCTCTCCAAAGGTCTCTTTAATTTTCCTGTAGGCAGTATCTATCTTACCCCTAGTGAGATAAGCTTCTACATCCTTACATTTGTCCTCTAGCCATCCATGTTTAGCCATTTTGCACTTCCTGTCGATCTCATTTTTGAGACGTTTGTATTCCTTTTTGCCTGCTTCATTTACAGCATTTTTATATTTTCTCCTTTCATCAATTAAATTCAATATTTCTTCTGTTACCCAAGGATTTCTAGCAGCCCTCGTCTTTGTACCTACTTTATCCTCTGCTGCCTTCACTACTACATCCCTCAGAGCTACCCATTCTTCTTCTACTGTATTTCTTTCCCCTATTCCTGTCAATTGTTCCCTTATGCTCTCTCTGAAACTCTGTACAACCTCTGGTTCTTTCAGTTTATCCAGGTCCCATCTCCTTAATTTCCCACATTTTTGCAGTTTCTTCAGTTTTAATCTACAGGTCATAACCAATAGATTGTGGTCAGAGTCCACATCTGCCCCTGGAAATGTCTTACAACTTAAAACCTGGTTCCTAAATCTCTGTCTTACCATTATATAATCTATCTGATACCTTTTAGTATCTCCAGGGTTCTTCCATGTATACAACCTTCTTTCATGATTCTTAAACCAAGTGTTAGCTATGATTAAGTTGTGCTCTGTGCAAAATTCTACTAGGCGGCTTCCTCTTTCATTTCTTAGCCCCAATCCATACTCACCTACTATGTTTCCTTCTCTCCCTTTTCCTACACTCGAATTCCAGTCACCCATTACTATTAAATTTTCGTCTCCCTTCACTATCTGAATAATTTCTTTTATTTCATCGTACATTTCTTCAATTTCTTCATCATCTGCAGAGCTAGTTGGCATATAAACTTGTACTACTGTAGTAGGTGTGGGCTTCGTATCTATCTTGGCCACAATAATGCGTTCACTATGCTGTTTGTAGTAGCTTACCCGCATTCCTATTTTCCTATTCATTATTAAACCTACTCCTGCATTACCCCTATTTGATTTTGTGTTTATAACCCTGTAGTCACCTGACCAGAAGTGTTGTTCCTCCTGCCACCGAACTTCACTAATTCCCACTATATCTAACTTTAACCTATCCATTTCCCTTTTTAAATTTTCTGACCTACCTGCCCGATTAAGGGATCTGACATTCCACGCTCCGATCCGTAGAACGCCAGTTTTCTTTCTCCTGATAACGACATCCTCCTGAGTAGTCCCCGCCCGGAGATCCGAATGGGGGACTATTTTACCTCCGGAATATTTTACCCAAGAGGATGCCATCATCATTTAATCATACAGTAAAGCTGCATGTCCTCGGGAAAAATTACGGCTGTAGTTTCCCCTTGCTTTCAGCCGTTCGCAGTACCAGCACAGCAAGGCTGTTTTGGTTAATGTTGCAAGGCCAGATCAGTCAATCAGCCAGACTGTTGCCCCTGCAACTACTGAAAAGGCTGCTGCCCCTCTTCAGGAACCACACGTTTGTCTGGCCTCTCAACAGATACCCCTCCGTTGTGGTTGCACCTACGGTACGGCCATCTGTATCGCTGAGGCACGCAAGCCTCCCCACCAACGGCAAGGTCCATGGTTCATGGGGGGAGGAAAGTGTGCGTATGTAAAAGTGTGCGTATGTAAACGCAATTATTAGACATTCTCTGAATACGTATTAAATTTTATGTTTATGCGTAAACAAAAAAACATTTGCTGCTAACCTATCAGTCGATATGCTGGTATATAAATTGCTCCTGTGATTTAAGTAGAGCAGACATTTTGTGACATTTCAACTCGCACATGAGAATAACTAGAAGACCGAAATACCGATTGTGTGAAGTAAATGAATAATATCTTTGTTTGTATGGCATCTTTCGGAGCAGCTTTTAAAATCAGTTATTATTGGTTTTCCGTCCTGAGCTAGCTGCAATTCAGTTAAAGAGAATTACAACAGATGCATTTTGCTTTTATTTATCAAGCATCTTTCTTGGTTTTCTGCAAACTGATACATACGTTTGTACGTTTTTGGTTGTTTCAGGTAAAAAACAGCCCTTTGTTTGTAAAGTTGAAGTGCAAGTTACTTGCGGCGTTTATTTATATATTCTGCAAAACCACTGCGTCTCCCAACCTTGGTAGCGGCGGTTGAAGTCGAAAGGCCTCGTTTTACACGTGCACTTGGCAGTTTTTGCCATTCTGCATATTTCTTGGGCTGCATTTGGGTTATTTACACTAAACTAAAATTGTTTGTTTCTCACCCTGTACGGTATTATACTGTTTGTTCCTTTGTTTTCGTGCGGGTTGTGAGCGTTACCATCCTGTGAAACTACATGGATGGTCATTATAGGACAGAACCTGGGAGGAGATGGTAGTGGTAAATGGATTGTGTGATTATATGTGTGTATTTAATGTTACGTTAAGTGGTCAGTCAAATTCATGACCGTGTGGCTTGGCAGGTTGGTCTGGTCATTTATGAGTTGTTCCCTTTCTGTTATAAATTTTTGGATATTTGTGGTAAGGTCTGGGACCAAACTGCTGAGGACATCGCTGCATATGCTTACACACTATTTAATCAATCTTAATTTATGCTAAGGACAACGCACACACACACCTATGCCCGAGGGAAGACTAACCTCCGACGGGGAAAGCCGAGTGAACCGTGACAAGGCGCCTGAGACCGCACGGCTACAGCATGCGGTAATTGCTCCTTTGGTGGGCTACTTTTATATCACATTTTTTAAAAAAATAGTAACAACAGATCGATATCAGCAATCAGGAATATACCAACTGAAATGCAATACTTGTGATGGAAGATACATAGGTCAAACCAGGACATTTGACACCAAATACAAAGAACATGTCTGAGCACGGAAGTATAGGACAAGTCATTCAACTTTTTCAGTACACTTACACCAACACCAACATAAAATTAACGACAGAGACACTGACATGAAAATGATAAGGATAAACAACAACAAAAACACCTCACCTTACAAGAAAACCACATTCAAAAGATCACAACAGAAAAGGGACAACTCATAAATGACGAGACCAACCTGGCAAACCAGACACTGTTTATGTGATTACGTAGGCTTTCTCAGCGTAATAAGTCTTGAAAGTCTCTTCGGGTTTGTTGCTGGATCCTTTTGATACGAGTTCCTCTGGAAGAGTCCCTTAGTTTGATCAGTGAAAAACTGGAGGAAGAGCTGGTGAAGCTTTGTCGTCATGTGCTGTCATCCACGTATTTTTTATTTAACGGTAACATTTTTGTACAGAATGATGGAGTGGCTATGGGTAGTCCTTTATCAGCCATAGCCTATTTATGGAGGACTTCGAGGATACGGCACTGAGGACTTCAGCTTTGCAACCAACGTGCTTCTGGAGATACGTGGATGAAACCTTTTTCGTCTGGCCGCATGGACGTGATGCTCTTAACAAACTTTTGGACCACTTTAGCTGTCTTCATTCCCGCATCAAATTTACTATGGAGGTTGAAAGTGATGGGGTGCTTCCATTTTTAGACGTTGTGGTTTATAAAAAACCAGATGGTACCTTGGGACACAGTGTTCACCGAAAGTCGACGCACACAGATCGGTATCTGCATTCTAAGAGTTGTCACCCATCACACCAACGCAGTTGCGTCCTTAGGACTTTGGTACGGAGAGCATATGCCATTTCCGACGCGGAGAGCTTAACCCAAGAACTTGCGAATTTGATGGCTGTTTTTAAGGAAAATGGATGCTCCGAGAAGCAGATGTGACGGGCTATGGAGTGTGGACCATCACAGGAGGTGCATGAAGAGGGACATAGATCGGTGGCCTTTCTTCCTTGTGATGGAGACATACCGTTTAAGATTGGACGAATCGGCTCTGCGAAAGATGATTCGGAGTTTAGGAAACCCGATGTGTACAAAATTCCGTGTCAATGTGGGAAAGCTTACATTGGCCGTTCGATTCGCACAGTGCATGACAGGTGTGTGGAACATCGCCGTCATACGAGGCTACAACAGCAGGAAAAATCGGCAGTAGCAGAACACTGATTAAATGAGGGACACAGTATTAAATTTGATGAAACTGTGGTAGTTGCCAACATTTCCCGTTTTTGGAACAGTGCCTATAAAGAGGCGATTGAAATTAGGTTGGCGGATAATTTAATAAACAGAGACAATGGGTTTCCTCTTAGCAAGACGTGGAATCCTGCATTGTCCCGCATCAAAACTGAACGTTCTTCAGTGCGGCCTTGACTGCGATATATCATTTCCAGCAGTGTTTCATTAAGGGTGGCGCCACCTCCATGTTTTGGAAGGCAGAAACCGTGATGGGCGGCGCATGCGCCGTGTACTGAACGGTGGCCTATATAGGACGTCGATTTGCAGCCTGGCGTCAGTTCTCAGCGGGACTCATCAGCAGAGGCAGCATTCTCCTGGAGATGGCGACTAGTTGGATCGCCGAAATATCGAGTCAAGTTGATTTTAGGATCCGGCAGCAAACCCGAAGAGACTTTCAACATACATTCTTTAAACTGACTGACCACTTAACGTAACATTAAATACACACATATAATTACACGCTCCATTTACCACTACCATCTCTTCCCAGGTTCTGGCCTATAATGACCATGCATGTAGTTTCACAGTCTGGCAACGCTTCAACCCGCACGAAAACGAAGGAACAAACAGTGTAATAACGTGCAGGTTGAGAAAGACACATAACTTTAGTTCGTTTTATAAAGGCGAAGTATAAATAACCCCAATGCAGCGCAAGAAATATGCAGAATGGCAAAAACTGTCAAGTGCACATGTCAAACGAGGTATTTCGACGTGAACCGCTGCTAGCAAGGAGGGGAGAAGCAGTGGTTTGGAGAATATATAAAGAATCGCCGCAAGTAACTTGCACTCCAACTATATAAACAAAGCCCTATTTTTGATCTAAAACAACCAAAAAAGTACAAGCATATGAATCCAGTTTAAGAATAACCACAAAAGGTGTTTGATAAATAAAAGCGAAATGCGTCTCGTGTAAGATTCTCTTTAATTAAATTGTAGTAAGCTCAAGACGGAAAAGCAATAACAACTTAAATGAAGAGCAGTTCACAGTTTAATGGCGGGAATATCTTTAAAAACGGTTGCGTACGCAGCGGGAATGCCGCGTGTCTGCGTTTATACCCGCGAACTCACGCACTCTCCCTCCTTTCAGAGCGAACCGATTCCATTTGTACCCGACAACAGACTCGCGTGATGAGTGGACTGCAGAGGAGACTCACAAGTCGACTTAAACGTAGGCTTACGCGGCCACTGTCACAGTCAATAAAATTTCTCTGTCTGTGTGAGCGCATTGTCAATACGTGAAACTGCCGACGTTTCGGTCACTGTTGCGAGTGACCTCCTTCATGGTGTTTTTTGTTTACATCCTGAAGAAGGTCACCTGACCGAAACGTCGGTAGTTTCACGTATTGATAATGCGGTCACAAAACCAGAAAAATTTTATTCACAAATCGAGACTGCGGGCATACGGAGACGTCGAGTTCGGAGATGACAAATTCGGTGGAGAGTTTAGAGTGTACGGAGCTCATTTCTGACGTACTGTCTGCACTGCCGGGTAGCGCGGGTTTCTATGCGAGATGCTTATAACAGTTTCCACAACGAAATTTTGTTTCGAAACCTGGCAGAAAATCCAAAGACATTCTGGTCGTATGTAAAGTATGTTAGCGGCAGCACACATTCAGTGCCATCTCTGCGCGATAGAATCGAAATACTATTGATGATAGTACTACTAAAGCAAATTTACTTAACACAGCCTTCCGAAATTCCGCCACCGGAGAAGGTGAAGTAAATATCTCAGAATTCGAATCAAGCACAACTGCCAACATGAGTAATGTAGAATAGATATCCTCGGAGTAGCGAAGCAATTCCAGTTCAGGCTGTATACCAATTAGGTTCCTTTGAGAGTGTGCTGATCCAATAGCTCCGTATTTAGAAATCATATACACCCGCCCGCTCGATAAAAGATCCGTACATAAAGAATGGAAAGTTGCACAGGTTATACCAATATTCAAGAAAGGCAGCATAGGAGCAATACAGTAAATTACAGGCCCATATCGCTAACGCTGATATGCAGCAGTATTTTGGAACATATGTTGTGTTCGAACATTATGAATTACCTCGAAGAGAACAGTCTATTGACACAGTCAGCACGGATTAAGGCAACACCATTCTTGTGAAACACAATTAGCTGTTTACTCACACGAAGTGTTGAGTGCTATCGACAAGGGATTTCAAATTGATCCCGTATTTCTAGATTCCCAGAAGGCTTTCGACACCATACCTCACGAGCGGGTTGTAATCAAGTTACGTGCTTATGGAGTATCGTCTGAGTTCTGCGACTGGATTCGTGATTTCCTGTCAGAGAGGTTGTAACTGACGGTAAGTCATCTCGTAAAACAGGAGAGATTTCTGACCTTCCTCTAGGTCCTCTTCTCTTCTTTACCTATTTAAACGATTTAGGAAAAACTCTGAGCAGCCACCTCAGATTGTTTGCAGATGATGCTGACATTTACCGTCGTCTAGTAAATTCATTAGACGATCAAAGCCGAAGGCAAAGTGACTTAGACACAATATCTCTATGGTGCTAATAGCGGTAAATGACTCTAAATAACGAAACGTTTGAGGTCATCCAAGCGAGTACTAAAAGGAATCCATTAAATTTCGGTTACCCGGTAAATCACACAGATCTAACGGCTGCCAGTTCAACTGAATACCTAGCATTCACAATTACGAACAACTTAAATTGGAACGATGGTATAGATGATGATGTGAGGAAGGCGAACCAAAGGCTGCGTTTTATTGGCAGAATACTTAGAAGATGCGACACATGTGCTAGACAGATTGCCCACACTACGCTTGTCCGTCCTCTTTTGGAGTACTGCTGCGCTGTGTGGGATCCTTACGAGATGGGATTAACGGAGTACATTGATAAGGTTCAAAGAACAGCAGCACGTTTTGTATTATCGCAAAATAGGGGGGAGAGTGTCGCGGAGATGATGCCCGACTTGGGGTGGACACTATTAAAACAAAGACGTTTCTCGTTGCGGCGGGATCTTCTCATGAAATTTCAATCACTAACTTTGTCCTCCGAATGCGAAAATATTTTGTTGATGCGGACCTACATAGCGAGAAACGACATCGTAATAAAATAAGGATATCAGAGCTCGCACGGAAAGATACAGGTCTTGGTTTCTTCCGCGCTCTTCCGAGAGTAGAATAATAGTGAAGGCGGTTCGATGAAACCACTGCCAGAAAATTAAGTATGATTTGCAGAGTATCCATGCAGTTGTAGAGGATGAGGACCTATCGGCATCGGCTCCCTCAGGAGCGCAGGAAACCTCTCGACCGGTCAGCACAGATGCCGTTAGTCGCAGTGAAATTTTGTTTCACCCATATTATTACCCATCGCGAAGGAACGTGACTCCAGCGTCCACCGTAGTGTAGGAAAATTTACGCTTTGGGCATAGCGTACTGCGCTCAGATGATGATATAGACCACGCATGACGTCGTGATCTTGAAAGTAACCTCTGGAGCAGCGACCGACTGCATACCATTCATTTGCAGGCGATATCTGGAATACGATTATTTTTATCCCAATTGGTATTTTTATTAAAGGTTTCTTTACTACAGTGGTGAAATTTCGTGCACAATTTGATTGCACCGAAAGATACGTGAAAGGTAGTAACATTTCATTCCACAGGTAAATTTGTGTTAAAAATACAAACATAATTGTGAATACATTTTTTGAAAGCCAGGTTGGAGGTTGGTCCTTCGATGAATGATGGAGGTTTTAAGACAATACAATGCTTTCTCTGTGGAAATGAAGTTCCATGCTTCTTGACAGAGCGTAGCGGAACGATGTGGCAGACCCGCACAGCCGTACTAGCAAGGTCCTGATGGAGGTGGTTTGCCGTTGGCTTCCTTCGCCTGTAATGGGGATGAATGATGATGATGAAGACGAGAGAACACCCAGTCATCTCGGGGCAGGTGAAAATCACTGATCCCTCCGGGAATCGAACTCGGGACCCGGTCCTCGGCAAGCGAGAACGCTACCTTGAGACCACGAGCGGCGGACATTCTTTGTAACGAACGTTTTCTAAAATATTTTGTTTTTTGTCTTGGTATTATTTCGGTATCTGTACAGGATGAAGCATATGTGATACTACATAAACCTTATTTTGTATAAAAGCCGTATATTATGAATACTATGGTGCGAAAATTGGCAGTTGACCCTAAATAACGAAAAGTGTGAGGTCATTCACGAGAGTGCTAAAAGGAATCCGTTAAACTTCGGTTACACGATAAATCAGTCAAATCTAAAGGTCATAAATTCATCTAAATGCGTAGGAATTACAATTACGAACTACGCAAATTGGAACACACAGTGGAAAGGTAACTAAAGACTGCATTTTATTGGCAGGACACTTAGAAAATGTAACAGGTCTACTAAGGAGACTACACTACGTTTGTCTGTCCCCTTTTAGAATAGTGCTGCACGGTGTGCGATCCTTACCAGATATGATTGACGGAGTACATCGAAAAGTTCAAAGAAGGGCAGCAAGTTTTGTATTATCGCGAAATAGAGTGACACTGAAATGATAGAGGATTTGGGACGGACATCACTAAAACAAAGGCGTTTTTCGTTACGGAGGAATCTTCTCACGAAATTCCAGTCAAATTCCACTCCTCTGAATGCGAAAATATCTCGTTGACGCTGACCAACACGGCACCATGATAAAATAAGAAAAATCAGAGCTAGCACGTAAAGATATAGGTGTTCGTTCTTTCCGCGCTCTATACGAGATTGGAATAATACAGAATTGTGAAGGTGGTTCGATGAACCCTCTGCCAGGGACTTAAATGTGATTTGCAGAGTATCGATGTACATGTACAAAAATATAGTTGAGAAATTGTCAGAATACTGAATGCTTCCTGCCAAACTGATATTTCGTTTTCTGCTCCAGTGGAAGCGACGCCTAAATGACTCACAGGGCAATATAAACAGAAATTGACCGAAGAACTATAATTCTCTCGTCTGTAAAAATAAAGAAATCTCATACAATGTTTCTAATTGTTTGCTGCCCTTTCACCTGGCCAAATGTAAAAATGGCAGCCATCGCATTCATATTGATAATCTCAGAAAAATTAGGTAAACTGTACTATTATATGTGTAATACTAATACGTACAACAAACCGTTCAGTTGTTGCAATCAGTGCGCGATTTCAGCTATAAATGAGAAAACTGAATTCCTCACTTACTGTAGCGCGTAATGTCAGAAATTTCACTGTTTGCCCTGTATCACGTGACTTAACTTAGATGTTGCTTTCGAACTTGAACATGCCAGAGGCAAAGGCGTGTCCAGTTTGTGTGTGTCTGTGGTCCATGTTGCCAACATCAGACTTGAGTTACTTCGGCGTAACGCTGTGTTGTTTACGTTCTGCATTAAGACTTAAACTTTGATATTATACTATGTTCTCTGTTTTTACACATTTGTTAATTAGTAGCAGCTATGGCGAATAATTGCTATTGCTGATGATGCAAACAGAAATGCATCAAAGTACGAAAAATTACTTTTGATAGCTGAATACCGCGAATGTCCAGTTACTGTGCAATAAAGCGTTCGTATCATTCTTATCCTTCTGCACTACACGGTCGAGGCAAGAAACCTGTTCAGAGTGCACACTCACAGTTGTTCCTATATTTTCCTAGGCGTTGCAGGATCTCTTCTTCCTTATAAAGCTTTATCTTCTTTGGGAAAATATCTTCATTCATATCGTTAATATGTACTTTCCATTTTTTCTGTAGTCGTTCACTCTTTCATCAATATCATACACATCACGTTGTGTTCTTATGTCTTCGCTACATATTCTGTCTAATCTTGAGCATCCTTTAACTTTTCTTAAAAATCTCATTTCCGTTGTTTGAATCGTCTCTGCAGACAGGCAAGTCTCGCTCCCATACATTGAAAGTGGTATTGCCACGACTTTATAAATTTGTCATTCTGGTGTTCTTTCTTGCGTCGTCATTCAACGTTCTGTTTATATTACCAAGTATGTCTTCAATCTAAGTTTATGTATCTTGATCTTCTTCGTAACGTATGTCTGCTTCTAGATATCAAAAATTACAAGATTTTTTCCTTTGTGGTTTTCTGTTTATAATTATCTTTGAATGGACTGAATATTTTCCCTGAAATACAATGAGTCCCACATAAAACAGGTATGCCTCGCGCCAGATATTAAAATAATACTGAAGTAACTAAAAATCAATAGTTCCGATAGAATACATGTCGGAAGTGGTGGCCGTGGGCATGTGACGAAGTTATGACTTTACCAGCAGCACGCTGTAATTCTGCAGCCGTCATGTTGTTAAATTCTCTAGTAATGTTCCGTTTAAGATCTTCTATTGTACGAGGACTGTCAGCATACATATTGTTTTTAGTGTGCCCCATAAATAAAAATCACACGATGTTAATGAAGTCCGGGGACCTTGGAGGCCAGACGCTTCTGCTGACAAGTCTATCCTCATGGAACACGTTGATGACGTGGACCATACTTTGATTAGAGGTGTCAGCGGTTGCTCCATGTTGTTGGAATACTGCACACAGCTTCTCTGCATCTCTTGCCTCCGGCCCCGGACCTGCCTGCTCCGTGGCCTTTGTCAGTTTCCCAAGGATGGTACCCCTTCTCTTGTTTATCGTCGGGCATTTGCTGCTCTATGCGCACAAATGAAGGATGCCACATTTATTTACACTGATGGCTCAAAAACATCATTTGGTGTTGGAAGTGCCTATATTGTTGGCGACACCCCTAATCGATTTAGGCATCCCGACCACTGTTCGGTTTTTAGTGCGGAGCTATACGTTGTTCTTCAGACTGTTCAATACATCCGTCGCCATCAACGGATACAGTATATTATATGCTCAGATTCGCTCAGCTCTCTCAGTCTCTAAGCTCTCTACCCTGTCCACCCTCTGGTCAAGCGGACTCAGGACTGCCTCCACTTGCTCCACTTGGGGGGGGGGGCGTCTCTGTGGCGTTCTTCTGGATTCCAGGACATGTTGGTATCTGTGGAAATGAGGCGACTGATATAGCGGCAAAGGCTGCAGTCTCTCTTCTTCAGCCTGCTATTCGCATTGTTCCCTTCGCCGATCTACGGAGTGTTTTATGTCGTCGTGTTGCTCTATTATGGCACGCACATTGGTCGACACTTCACAACAATAAATTGCGAGACGTGAAAGCTCTTCCCTGTGCTTCGACCTCTTCCTCCCGGACTCGTCGTCGGGAGAAGGTAATTTTAACTAGACTCCGGATAGGGCACTGTCTTCTTATCCATCGACATCTTTTAAGTGGCGATCCACCCCCGCTCTGTCCCTACTGCTCTTAACTGTGGACGGTGAGACACCTTTTACTTCAGTGCTCCTACACTCCTGGAAATGGAAAAAAGAACACATTGACACCGGTGTGTCACACCCACCATACTTGCTCCGGACACTGCGAGAGGGCTGTACAAGCAATGATCACACGCACGGCACAGCGGACACACCAGGAACCGCGGTGTTGGCCGTCGAATGGCGCTAGCTGCGCAGCATTTGTGCACCGCCGCCATCAGTGTCAGCCAGTTTGCCGTGGCATACGGAGCTCCATCGCAGTCTTTAACACTGGTAGCATGCCGCGACAGCATGGACGTGAACCGTATGTGCAGTTGACGGACTTTGAGCGAGGGCGTATAGTGGGCATGCGGGAGGCCGGGTGGACGTACCGCCGAATTGCTCAACACGTGGGGCGTGAGGTCTCCACAGTAAATCGATGTTGTCGCCAGTGGTCGGCGGAAGGTGCACGTGCCCGTCGACCTGGGACCGGACCGCAGCGACGCACGGATGCACGCCAAGACCGTAGGATACTACGCAGTGCCGTAGGGAACCGCAACGCCACTTCCCAGCAAATTAGGGACACTGTTGCTCCTGGGGTATCGGCGAGGACCATTCGCAACCGTCTCCATGAAGCTGGGCTACGGTCCCGCACACCGTTAGGCCGTCTTCCGCTCACGCCCCAACATCGTGCAGCCCGCCTCCAGTGGTGTCGCGACAGGCCTGAATGGAGGGACGAATGGAGACGTGTCGTCTTCAGCGATGAGAGTCGCTTCTGCCTTGGTGCCAATGATGGCCGTATGCGTGTTTGGCGCCGTGCAGGTGAGCGCCACAATCAGGACTGCATACGACCGAGGCACACAGGGCCAACACCCGGCATCATGGTGTGGGGAGCGATCTCCTACACTGGCCGTACACCTCTGGTGATCGTCGAGGGGACACTGAATAGTGCACGGTACATCCATACCGTCATCGAACCCATCGTTCTACCATTCCTAGACCGGCAAGGGAACTTGTTGTTTCAACAGGACAATGCACGTCTGCATGTATCCCGTGCCACCCAACGTGCTCTAGAAGGTGTAAGTCAACTACCCTGGCCAGCAAGATCTCCGGATCTGTCCCCCATTGAGCATGTTTGGGACTAGATGAAGCGTCGTCTCACGCGGTCTGCACTTCCAGCACGAACGCTGGTCCAACTGAGGCGCCAGGTGGAAATGGCATGGCAAGCCGTTCCACAGGACTACATCCAGCATCTCTACGATCGTCTCCATGGGAGAATAGCAGCCTGCATTGCTGCGAAAGGTGGATATACACTGTACTAGTGCCGACATTGTGCATGCTCTGTTGCCTGTGTCTATGTGCCTGTGGTTCTGTCAGTGTGATCATATGATGTATCTGACCCCAGGAATGTGTCAATAATGTTTCCCCTTCCTGGGACAATGAATTCACGGTGTTCTTATTTCAATTTCCAGGAGTGTATTTTACTCCGTTACTCGCCCGTCTACAGTTGTCGCCTGATATATCTTCCATTTTAGCAGATGACACGCGCTCAGCCGATCGCGTTCTCGAGTTTATTAGTGTCAGTGAGACGACGTCAGTCATTTGAAGCTTTTTTTGGGGACAAACAACCCCACTTCTGTAATGGTTTTTTAAGCTTTCCTTCTGTTTTTAGTTTCCCCAACTTTTCTGAGTTTCGATCCCGTTGCTGCTGGTTTCCAGTTTGATTTTTTTACCTTTTCCTTAGTCACAGACCAGGCGCTAATGACCGTAGCAGTTTTGCGCCATAAAACCATAACAAAACAAAACAAATCTCTGCGTCTGTTCATTGTGCATAGAAAGAGTCAAAGATCTCTAGATATCTGGCAAAGTTTAAGGTGTAATTGAGAAATTTGGGGCCTGTAATGCGTCTGCCGGACAACGCACACCTGTCTATTCTGAGTGGAGACGTTCTTCTTGCAGAACATGTGGATTGTCCTGCGACCAGTATCTGCAATTCTGTAAGTTTGTATCAACTGAGGAATGAAACCAGTAGAGCAAGGGGTCCAAGTAATCGTTAGCAACTGATGTTACCAGTCAGTTACAATAAAGAACTGAACCTCAAATTTCAATTCTTGCACCACGCTCACATAGTAGGGTATTAATTTCATATCTTGTTTTTCACGATTTACGAGATACACCACCCTGCTGCGATAACCTTACCGACTTTCACGGACTTCTCGTAATGTCCATGCGAATTCTGTCTGTGGTTCCTGGGATGCTCACTTTCGGACGCCTATTCCTCTGCACATTGTGAACAGTTCCTACAGCCCTGCTTTTTTTTGTACGGATCTTGAATAGTGCTACTCGTAAGTTTTCTTCGCTTGAAACATTTCTTTGCCTTCCTTATGTAACTTTACAATATCAATTCCCTATTCTAATGCAAATTGCCCCATTTCTGCAACAACTCAACAATACGAGCTTCTCTCAACTGACGCACTAACAGACAGCTGCACTCAACTTTCCGATAAAATACAGTGCAGCCAATTTTTGAGACAGTGTTGCCACTTCACAAGCAACTCGCCTAGAGATGATCAACCGGTACGTGGGAGACTGTACAGTTAACTCTATTTCAGGCAGTTAAATTTTTGAGTTGTATTCTTTGGCACTCTTATTCAAGTCTATGCACCTATGTTTAACGATCACATTCTCTTTTTTGTTTGACTGTTAAGATCATCTGGAAAGAGTAAAACATTTATTTGTGTATCATGATTTATTTTTAACCTGGAACGTAACTGTCTACCTTTCTTAACGATTCACTCAATGTATTTGTGAAATGCTACAACCTTGTCTTCGACTTCGAGTAGCTTTTAATTGAATATCCTTAGTCCTTCCGGTTCTGATTAAAACATCAGGTGTTTGGCACATTGTTATTAATATTTGAATAATGCCGGGGGTAACATGACTCATAATTTCCTGTAGTTTAGATGTGTTTACTTCACGGAAGGCTTTTTTGAAGTCGATAAACGTGAAATGAGTTTCCAAGTTGATTTATTGTTGTCCTAATTTATGCGTCTATATTGCCATATAGTTATGCGATAAGTGCTAGATAGATTTGACAGAGTGGGAGTGCGATGCCAGTCAGTTCAATTGAATATATACGTTTCGAGCAATTTTCGCTTACAGATAAGGTTTATGTACGACCATCTCAGTGATTACGTTCTGATGCTAGAGATACTACTGTGCTTATCTGAAAAGAAGTAACTGTAGTACCTGTGACCAATTTGCTGCATGTCATAGCTCCAATTTCTTAGTCTTTCGAGACACACAAATATCCTTAACATCTGTTTGTTGCACACATCAGCACAGATTTAGAAAGCATCTCACGTACGAAACTCAGCCTGCCTTTTCTCACATGATATCGTACAAACCATGGATAGAGGGTAACAGGCAGACTCCATATTCCTAGATTTCTGGGAAACGTATGACGCCTTGCTACACTGAAGACTGTTAACGAAGGTCACAGCATACGGATTTGGTTCACAGATATGTGAGTGTGTCGAATACTTTTTAAGTAACAGAAATCAGTATGTTGTCCTCGACAGCCAGTGTTCATCAGAGACAAGGGTATCGCCAGGAGTGCCGCAGGGGAGTGCCAAAGTACTGCTATTATTTTAGCAACCTGCAGCTGTTTCCTTACAATGCTGTGGTGTTGACGTTGAGTGTTGATGTTGAGTGACTATAGGAGGATACAACCTGACTTAGACAAAATTTCTAATAAGTGTGATGAATGGCATCTAGCTCTACATGTAGAAGAACGTAAGTTAATGCGGATGAGTGGGAAAATAATCGTGTAATATTCGAATACAGCATTAGTTACGTGCTGCTTGACACACTAACATCGGTTTAATATTCAGGCATAACGTTACAGTTAGATATGAAATGGAACGAACATGTCAGTTAGGTAGTCGGAAAGGCGACTGCTTTACTTCGTTTTATTGGGAGAATTTTGGGAAAGTGCAAAATGGTTCATATGGCTCTGAGCACTATGGGACATCTGCGATCATCAGTCCCCCAGAACTTATAACTACTTAAACCTAACTAACCTAAGGTCATCACACAAATCCTTGCCAGAGGCAGGATTCGAACCTGCGACCTTAGCGGTCGCGCGATTCCAGACTGAAGCGCCTAGAACCGCTCGGCCACTCTAGCCGGCGGGAAAGTGCAGCTAATCTAAGAATATTAATGAGAAAGCGAGTAGAACGGCAGTCCGACCCATTCTCTGAATAGTGCTAGAATTTTTGGGATCCCCATAAGGTCGAACTAAAGGAAGACATCGAATCAATGCGGAGGCATGATCCTAGATTTATTACCGGTAGCTCGACCAGCACGCAAATATTTGAGAAATGCTTCGTGAGCTCAAATTGGAATCCCTGACAGGAAGACGACGCTCTTTTCTAGGAACACTGTTGAGAAAATTTAAAGGATTGCACTGTTGAGAAAATTTAGACAATTGATATCTGAGGCCGACTGCAGACCGATTCTAATGCCGCCAACACACATTCCGCGTAGGGACCTTGGAAGATAAGAAGAGAGAAATTGGCACTCGAATGGTGGCTTATGGATAGTCATTTTTCTCGCTCTATTTGCGAATGGAACAGGAAAATAAATTATTACTAGTGATACGTGGTACCCTCCGCCATGCACCGTATAGTGGCTTGTGGAATATTTCTGTAGATGTAGGTTTTCACTTTGGTGTACCGGGAGAACCATTTCGAAATTCCTCCCGAGCATAATTTATTAATACAGAGATTCAGCTATACGATTCAATACACAAAAAAACGATGGTAGTCCTTTTCCTACAACAAAAGCAACAAAAAAAAGACGTGTGAGCTATGACATTTGCTACAAAGAAACCAAATGCTTTTGCACTTATTTCTTTAAGCCATTCAGCCAGGTGCATTCTACGTATCAACTATAAACTATTTAGATACTGTACCAATGAAACGTGTGTACAAAATTCAAAGTACTTTCCAGTGGGATCCGTCTGTGGTAACAGCAATGTAGTGGCTTCCAGATCTTCAGACCACTTACGTAAAACCTTGCAACATACCGTAGTCACGTGAATTTGGAGAAAGTGTATGTTGGTGATAAGAGCTCTGTTTAGCACATCCGATTGCTCACTCTGTGTACATTCCTACCCTATAGTGTCAACAGGGGACGAGCTGTGGTAACGTATCATCGATGCCGATTTCGCAGTCGTAGCCGATAGTAATCGATCTCAAAACGTCGCTGAAGCTTAACGGTGAGATTAAACAATGAAACTGAAGAGACACCAGAATACAAATGTATCTTACGTATCGTATGTATTAAAAGAATACAAGTAAGAAGCGTTACATATCTATCACAAAATTTTTTGCGTGTTACTTGCAACATCATTTCTGAAAGACGTGTCCCCTTCTAAGCACATCCAGATTTTTTTTCAGACTATTCTTTCAGCAGCTGACTGTATAAAATATATTTTTCGTAACTTTGAATAGGCAGTACCAAATATGTGATTCAGTACATCTACTGGATCTTCAAGGTCTGAAAGATGCTCTTCCAAATAGTGACCCTACCTTTATGGTAGGTTCGTTTCTGTTAAAGTTTGGAAATAATTTTTTGCATTGTTTTGTACTGTTCGTTCTGTAAATTAAATTTTTCGTGCCACTGACAGACATCTCGTAGAGTTACGGGTAAATGGGTTTTCTGCGTTCGGTGGATAAATATCTGCTATGGCTGTAATGTGGACATGGTGAGGTGGTATCGCTTCTTAATTTTCGTTATGACATTGTTAAGATTTTCTCCAGTTCTTTTGTTTCGGTTGTATGCGGAGTATTTTTGTATTCGTAATGATAAGGTAGTCGATTACTTGCACTATCGCTATGAATGAAGTTAAGAAAAGGGTTATTTTACATGAAAAAATTAGCTATCAACAAGCAGTTCGGCAATTTATTTTGACTGCAACTTCCATGCTGAAAAAGTTTGTGAGCGGTTTCGATACTACAACAAAAATATTTTGTAAATATCGATTATTACAATACGTCTATAGAGTAAGTTGATTTGTGGAGAACTTCGTTTTACATGTACAGTTGGATTAGCTGTTGTAATACTGTGCTGAAAAAATGAGTTTTTAATTTTTTATCACCAACGCAAATTCTTCCAAAGTTGAGTTTTAGAAGTGTTCTCCTCCAATGTTTTCGACATTTAATAAGTAAGCGACGAATATTAAACGTGGCCGTATGTCCTTTTGGATATTATCCGCTTGACAGGCATCCCACAATGACAGCCACAGTTGGAATCATAGCCTATTAAAAAAAAAAAAAAAGTTCAAATGTGTGTAAAATCTTATGAGAGTTAATTGCTAAGGTCATCAGTCCCTAAGCTTACAAACTACTTAACCTAAATTATTCTAAGGGCAAACACACACTCACACCCACACACGCACACACCCATGCCCTAGGGAGGACTCGAACCTCCGCCGGGGCCATCCGCACAGTCCATGATTGCAGCGCCTCAGACCGCTCGGATAATCCCGCGCGGCAGTCAATGAAAAGCGATAACAATGTTGACGCTATAGACCTATAAAAAGTGTGGGTTTTTTACGTGTTAAACTACAGGATCGGTAGCACTTTTTGTGGAATGCTATGCCAAAAGAATACGAATAAAGGAATTTGTCTAGCATTTTTAAAAGAAATCTTACTGATTGTGCGAGAAAATTTGTTTTTGGAAATGAGACGTGGGTGGTTCCATAACTTCACCCTTGCAATCAAAGCATTCGGTGGAATCCAGTGACACCGTGGCAGAAGGTGTCATGGAAAACCCGTGCTTTCGTTGAGTAACCACCGAAGGGTCGAACAATATGTACCGAATACTACAATAACGACTTTGTGGACGAACTGGTTGAAAAATATTTAAGAATAGCCCAGGATAAAAAAAAAAACCATCGTACACCAGGACGATGCGTGCATACTCTGACAGTAGGTATACTGAATCCTCTGAGGTGGGAATTTTGGTATATCACCCTGTACACAATGTACAGTATTCTCTGTCTCCACGGATTCCAGTATGTACAGGGTGTAACTAAATTCCCTTTACAGACGTCGAGAATGTATTGTGGGGACAAAGGCGATCAGTTTAGCATAGCAACTCTTGTTCGGAAACGTACAATTTTTCCGCTACACGGAAAATACCGTTAACCACGTTCATATCTCCCGCATTTTAGGCATCACTGACAAGGATATTACGGATCACGGGGGTTAAACTCATACACCGACTTCTGGTAACATAACCATGGTTTGCTGCCAAGCCACTTGGAGCGCTGCAAGTTTATCGGTCCATCGTCTCGCTTTATTGGGTCTTCCATGTTTGTTTTCGTTTCGTAGTTAAACAGAAGTTGATTTCATCACATTGTGCTTCTGATAAAGACTTCTCGTGTGTATGCGTTCTTTGAACTGCATTGTAAATATGTTGCCCATATTCTGGCTGCGATCTGCTCACATCCGTATTACTGGGGTGGGAGCGGCGGGAGGAGGGGTGAATGATTCTATTTTTGTTGCATAGAAAAGCAGAATTTGTTTTCATTGCCTGCTGTTCTGTGGACTTGTGTGTATTTGTTTATTGCTTGCCAACATGTGTGTGAAATGCTCCATTTAACTGTGTTATCAGTACATCGCTTTTATTCTACAACAATTTTTGTTTACACCTGTTTTCTGTACCTTCTCGCGTACAGTGAAGGACTTAAAGTTCGCAGTTTTGGATAGTACTAGTACTGAACTTTATTACGTCTCGTTACTGAATGAGAACGTACGTAATCCCGCTTTGAATGATGTTGCTTCTTACCACTGAGTGCCATCCATTTTCACAGCGGGCTGCATTGTGTAGATGTTAATGTAGATGAGTATGGTTTGTAGTCTTGGTGACTAGAGCATTCTTTGTTGCAAATGCTAAAAACGCGTCAGTACTTACTTAAATGTTTTTGCACGTTATTAACAGGTACTTCAATAGAAAATTTTAGCAGAAGTAAAAGAAAATGGCGGTGGCCTCCATTAAATGCGAGAGTACAAAAAACTGATGGGAGCAACATACTTAGAATGCATTTAAATCGAGCAATTCACACACAAATTCGTAAGCAGTAACAAATAGACATGCGAAGAAACCAGCTTCTGTTTCATATGAACTATAAACAAATATCGAATTATTTGCCCAACCCATGTTACGGATGACAGCAAATATTAAGCAGAATACGAGTAACATATTCCCTCTGTCAGATAAATTCCGGGACAGGTTCTTTTAAAAATAGAAAACGATCTTTACTAAGTAATGATGTTAGCATCTATCGAAGTAGTCCCCTTGGCTATCTATACACAGGTGCCAACGCTTCTGGAGGTCTTGCAAGCAAGCAGGGAAATATTAAATTGCGCTTCTTGTAAGCTTATTTGTCACAGCCCATTGGATGTTTGTGATAGCTTGATGAAGCTTTTCTTTCAGTCGCCTTTTCACTGGGGGAAACAAGAAAAAATCGCATGGTGAGAGGTCGGGCGAATATAGCGGATGGGTGAGAGAATAACAGAATGTCTGGCGGGATACGCGGTAACAGATAAAGCAGTATGGAATCTTGGATTGCCATGCAGTAAGAATCATTTCCGCGGATGCCACAAATCAGTGCGGCCACGTCAAATTGTTTGTCACAAAAGTTTCAAGACCGCGATGTAAAGATCTGTAGGAACATACTCATCATAAATTAATCCTTTACTACCAAAGAATGCGATCCGCACTGTATTTCCAGAATGAGATTTTCACTCTGCAGCACAGTGTGCCGGAGCGAGACTCGAACTCGGGACCTTTGCCTTTCGCGGGCAAGTGCTCTACTGACTGAGCTACCCAGGCACGACTTACGACCTGTCCTCACAGCTTCAATTCTGCCAGTACCTCGTCTCCTATCTCCCAGACATGCCCTCGGAAGGCAAAGGTCCCGAGTTCGAGTCTCAGCCTGGCACACAGTTTTAATCTGCCAGAAAGTTTCAGGATTGCATTTGTACTCGAAGGTTGTCGGTCGACTTTTTTCGAGGCTGGTGATCCAGGACTCTGCCACTCAGCACTTTGACGCTACGCTTGAGGGTCATACTGCTAGCACCAACTTCCATCTCTAGTAACCATCTTTGACAACAGTGAGGGGTCACTTTCGGCTCTATCCAGTAGTTCAGCAGAAATTCGTCTTTCCTCCTTCTGTTCATCTGTTAGTGCGCAAGCGACTAGTTTTGTATTAAGTTTCCGTTTCCCTAAATCTTCACGTAAAATCTTATGACATATAACACGATTCAGATTAAGTTCTTCTGATATCGCGCGCACAGTTACATGATGTAATAACTGCCTTACACGCCCCTTGTTTGCATCGTTATGTGCTGTAGAGGGGCGAACAGCTTTGGGATCGTCTTGCACGGAACATCTGCCTTCACGAAACGTTTTGTGCCACTCGTAAACACGACTTCTTGAAAGTAATGTATATGCTTACTAATCACTGTCCACGTTTCGCTAGGGGTTTTTCCGATCTTAACGCGGAACTTAATGTTCACTCTTTGCTCACAATCAGCACCCATTGAGTCAGTGTAACAGGTGCGCCGCGAACCCGAACAGTATGTTGCTAGGCAGAAGAAATTATCCATCTGATGGATGAAAGAAGGAAGTACAAAAATATTCTGAGAAATTCAGAAATAAGTCCCTTAGCAATGAAATAAATAGGAAGTGCAGGGAAGCTATGGCGAAATGGCTGCGTGAAAAATGGTTCAAAGGGCTCTGAACATTATGAGACTTAACATCTGACGTCATCAGTCCCATAGACTTAGAACTACTTAAACCTAACTAACCTAAGGACATCAGACACATCCATGCCCGAGGCAGGATTCGAACCTGCGACCGTAGCAGCAGCGCGGTTCCGGACTGAAGCGCCTAGAACCGCTCGGCCACAACGGCCGGCCATGAAAAATGTGAAGAAATCGAAAAAGAGATGATTGTTATAAGCACTGGCTCAGCCAATAGGAAATTGAAAACAGCCTCTGATGAAGTTAAAAGCAAGGGTGATAACATTAAGAGCGCAATGGGAATTCTGCTGTTACAAGCAGGGAGTAGATAGATGGAAAGGTACATTGAAGGTCCCTGTGAGGGAAAAGACGTGTCTAATGTGATAGAGGGAGAAAGAGGAGTCAACGTAGAAGAGATAGAGGATCCAATACTAGAATCGGAACTTAAAAGAGCTTTGGAAGACAAGATGAGATAAGGCAGAAGGGATAGATACCATTCCATCACTAAAATCATTTATAGAAGTGGCAACAAAACGACTAGTGGTGTGTAGAATGTATGAGCCTGGTGATATACCATCTAACTTTCGAGTCCGCAGCTCGTGGTCTTGCTGTTGAGTTCTCGCTTCCCGAGCACGGGGTACCGGCGGTATCAGGGATTTTCTCCTGCCTCGAGATGACTGGGTGTGTGTGTTGTCCTCATCATTTCTTCATCATTCATGAAAGTGGCGAGATTTGTCTGAGCAAAGGTTGGAATTTTTACGGGCGCTGATAACCGCGCAGTTGAGCGCCCTACAGTCCAGACATCATCATGGTCCCGGCGGAGGTTCGAGTCCTCCCTCTGGTATGGGTATGTGTATTTGCCCTTAGGACAATTTAGGTTAAGTAGTGTGTAATCTTAGGGACTGATGACCTTAGGAGTTAGGTCCCATAAGATTTCACACACATTTGAACATTTTTTAAACATCATCTAACTTTCGCAAAATATCATGCACACAATTCCGAAGACTGCAAGAGCTGAGGAGTGCAAAACTTATCGCACAATCAGCTTAACAGCTCATGCATCCAAGTTCCTGGTAAGAATAATACACAGGAGAATGGAAAACAAAATTGAGGATGACAACCAGTTTGACCTTAGGAAAGGTAAAGGCACCAGAAAGCCAGTTCTCACGTTGCGGTTGGTAATGGAAGCAAGAGTAAAGAAACATAAAGACACGCTCATAGAAAAACTCTATCTGGAAAAAGCGTTCGACAGTGTGAAATCGTGCAAGACGTTCGAAATTATCAGGAAAATAGATGGTAAGCTACAGCGAGAGACGGGTAATAGGCAACACTTGCAAGAGCCAGGAGGGAACGATAAGAGTGGAAGACCAAGGACGAATTGGTCGGATTAAAAAGGGTGTAAGTCATGCGTGTAGTATTTAGCTCTTATTGTTCAATCTATAGATCGAAGAAGCACTGCTGGAAATAAAAGAAAGGTTCAAGACTGGATTTAAAGTTGAAGGTGAAACGATATCAGAGATGACATTGGTATCGTCAGGGAAAGTGAAGAAGAATTATAGGAGCTGCTGAATGGAATGAACAGTCCAAGGAGTGCAAAATATGGACTGAAAGTAATGAGAATAGCGAGAATGTTAACATCAGGCAGCAAAGTAAGCAAGGACGGAGCAAGGAGGACGTCAGAACCAGACTAGCACTGGCAACATGGGCATTCCCGGCCAGCAGAAGTCTACGAGTCTCAAACATAGGCCTTAGTTTGAGGATAAATTTCTGAGACTGTGCGTTTGGAGCACAGAACTGTATTATAGTGAAACCGGAGCAGAAGAGAATCGAAGCACTTAAGATGTGGTACTACAGACGAAATGTTTAAAATTAGATCGACCTATAAAGAAGAACCTCCTCATTCCTTACGTTGTCAGTCCACCTAATTGTCAACATTCGTCTGTAGCGTCACATCTCAAATACGGTACTTCGATTCTCTTCTGCTCCGGTTTTCCCCGAGTCCTTGTTTCACCATCATATAATGTTGAGCTGCAAACATACGTTATCAGAAATTTCTTCCTCAAATTAAGGCCTGTGTTTGATTTCTCTTATCCAGGAATGACCTTCTTACCAGTCATAGTCTGCTTTTGATGTCCTCCTTGCTCCGTCCTTGGTTATTTTGCTGCCTAGGTAGCAGAATTCCTTATTTTTATCTACTTAGTGACCATGAAACCTGGTACGTTTTTCGCTGTTCTCATTGCTTTCGTTTTTCTTCGATTTACTTTCAATCCATATTTATCACTCATTAGACTGTTCATTCCATTCAGCAGCTCCTATAATTCTTCTTCACTGTTGCTGAGGCTAGCAATGTCATGAGCGAATCTTATGATTGATATCCTTTCGCCCTGAATTTTAATTCCGCTCTTGAACCTTTCTTTTATTTGTAGCAGTGCTTCTTCGACGTTTAAATTGAATAGTAAGAGAGAAATACTACATCCCTGTCCGATGCCCTTTTTACTCCGAGCAATTCGTTCTTGGGCTTCCACTCTTGTTGTTCCCTCCTGGCTTTTGCACATGTCATAGCTTACCATCTATTTTTCTCAGAATTTCAAACGTCTTGCACCGTTTGACACTGTTGACGCTTATTCCAGTTAGACAACGGCTCTGAGCACTATGGGACTTAACATCTGAGGTCATCAGTCCCCTAGAACTTAGAACTACTTCAACTTAACTAACCTAAGGACATCACATACATCCATGCCCGAGGCATGATTCGAACCTGCGACCGTAGCGATCGCACGGTTCCTGACTGACGCGCCAAGAACCGCTCGGCCACATGTTCCGGCCCAGGTAGACAAATTCTACAAACGTGTGTTTATTTTGCTTTAGTATTGCTTCGATTTTAACAGTTAAAGAACATATGCAACGCCGGCCGCGTTGGTCTCGCGGTTCTAGGCGCGCAGTCCGGAACCGCGCGACTGCTACGGTCGCAGGTTCGAATCCTGCCTCGGGCATGGATGTGTGTGATGTCCTTAGGTTAGTTAGGTTTACGTAGTTCTAAGTTCTAGGGGACTGATGACCACAGATGTTAAGTCCCATAGTGCTCAGAGCCATTTGAACCATTTGAGCCATATGCAACGACTTAGCAGCCGATTAGGGGAAAAAACAAAGAGGAAGGAAGACTAGACTTTAACGTCCCGTCGACAGTGCCATCATTACTAAAGGCGCAGTCGATCGAAGTCGACCATCTTGAAAATGCAGACTAACTCCGTCTGTGCTTTGCACTCCGTCTGGGATTTGCAGTTCTCTCGGCCGCGTCATTCGGTAAAGCATGAAACAGAGAAAAACTAGAATGAAAAAATAATTTCTTGTTCCGTCGTTGAGGTCTTAATTCCGAAGGTCGGGTTTGATGCAGCTCTCCAATACAATGTATCCTGTGCATGCCTTTCATCTCCTAATAACAACTGCACCTTACATGCTTCTGAATCTGCTTGCTGCATTCATCTCTTGGTCTCGCTCTACAAATTTTGCACCCCCCCCCCCCCCTCCCCACTTACCTAGAATACGCAATTGGCGACCTCTTGAGGTCTTAGAATGTGTCCTGTCAACCAATTCATTCTCCTAGTCGGCCACAAATTTCTTTCCTCCACAGTACTATTCGGTTCCTCCCCATTACTTACGTGATCTACCCATCTAATCTTCAGCAGTCTTCTGTAGCACAATATTGGAAAAGCTTCTATTCTCTTCTTGTCTAAACTGCTTATCCTCCATATTTCACTTCCATACATGGCTACACTCCATACAAACACACTACTGGCCATTAAAATTGCTACACTAAGAAGAAGTACAGATGATAAACGGGTATTCATTGGGCAAATACATTATACTAGAACTGACATGTGATTACATTTTCACGCAATTTGGGTGCATAGATCCTGAGAGATCAGTACCCAGAACAACCACCTCTGGCAGTAATAACGGCCTTGATACGCCTCAGCATTGGGTCAAACAGAGCTTGGATGGCGTATACAGGTACAGCTGCCCATGCAGCTTCAGCACGATACCACAGTCCATCAAGAGTAGTGACTGGCGTATTGTGACGAGCCAGTTGCTCGGCCACCATTGACCAGACATTTTCAATGGTCAGAGATCTGGAGAATGTGCTGCCCAGGGCAACAGTCGAACATTTTCTGTATCCAGAAAGGGCCGTACAACACGCGGTCGTGTATTATCCTGCTGAAATGTAGGGATTTGCAGGGATCGAATGAAGGGTAGAGCCACGGGTCGTAACACATGTGAAATGTAACGTCCACTGTTCAAAGTGCCGTCAATACGAACAGGAGGTGACCGAGACGTGTAACCAATAGCACCCCATACCATCACGCCGGGGGATACGCCAATTTGGTCATGACGAATACACGCTTCCAATGTGCGTTCACCGCGATGTCGCCAAACACGGAGGCGACCAACATGATGCTGTAAACAGAAGCTGGATTCATCCGAAAAAATGACGTTTTGCCATTCGTGCACCCAGGTTAGTCGTTGAATACACCATCGCAGGCGCTCCTGTCTGTGCTGCAGCGTCAAGGGTAACCTCAGCCATGGTCTCCGAGCTGATAGTCCATGCTGCTGCAAACGTCGTCGAACTGTTCGTGCAGATGGTTGTTGTCTTGCAAACGTCCCCATCTTTTGACTCAGGGATCGAGACGTGGCTGCACGATCTGTTACAGCCATTCGGATAAGATGCCCTTCATCTCGACTGCTAGTGATACGAGGCCTTTGGGATCCAGAACGGCGTTCCGTATTACCCTCCTGAACTCACCGATTCAATATTTTGCTGACAGTCATTGGATCTCGACCAAAGCAAGCAGCATTGTCGCGATGCTATAAACCGCACGCGATAGACTACAATCCGACCTTTATCAAAGTCGGAAACGTGATGGTACGCATTTCTCCTCCTTGCACGAGGCATCACAACAACGTTTCAGCAGGCAACGCCGGTCAACTGCTGTTTGTGTATGAGAAATCGGTTGGAAACTTTCCTCATGTCTGCACCTTGTGTGAATGCTCTGAAAAGGTACTCATTTGCATATCACAGCATGTTCTTCCTGTCGGTTAAATTTCGCGTCTGTAGCACATCATCTTCGTGGTGTAGCAATTTTAATGGCCAGTAGTGTACTTTCAGAAAAGACTTCCTGACTTGGATCTATGTTCTATGTTGCCAGCTTTCTCCTCTTCAGGAATGCTTTTCTCGCTAAATCATTTGTTGCGCTATAAAAATTAATACCCATACTAAGTACATATTTTTCGTGGAAGTGTCAGATTCACTCTTGTGACTCTACAGCAGGACACCAGAAGCTACAGCTGTCTGTTGCCCAAGTCACACACTCCCGTCCGAGAGTTTACCAACAGCGCTGTTGTCTGTCACCGCAGTCCTTATCGATAAACATTATTGAAGCCTCGGTGTTGTTACGTCACGGGGGAGGACGTGCCACACACGCGGCGGAAGTTGGGCTGCGCTTGCGCAACGCTTTCACGTACCTCGACGCGCGGGCTTTTAGGTCGTTTCCTATGAGGACGGCATTCCTGTATGAACTGCACCAGCGCCGCTGCTATTCATACTCAAAACTGACGTAAGCAAACTCGTAACAGCGCTCTCACTGTACAGACTCACTCCGCTTCGCCTTCTGTGTCCGTCTGCCCTCCACAATTCGTAACCTGTACCATGTCCACCCCATCCTACTCTCTGTTCTCTATTTGGAGCGCCTTCGGACGGAACTCATTAACCATAATAATCCAATACATTTTCTAAAACGCACGTTACCAAGAGGAGGGAGGGGAGTTGTTACTTTATGCGAACTCTAAAAGAAGTAAAAAGCAAGCAAAATTCGTTAACTGTTGTTGGCTTACATTAAGAACATACTTTTTAGAGAGGTACTGATGTGTGAGAAGGGTTCAAAACCTGAAAATGTTGAATATGTCATTCATTATGCATATGTGTACGTATTAAACCAAGGACCTAGAAACGACGGAGAGATTTCGTCCGGCCGCAGACCTCAATGATTCACAACTCAATAGGCCACGGCAGTCCACCCACCCCACCGCCGCCCCAAACCGAACCCAAGGTTACTGTGCGGTTCGGCCCCCAGTGAGAGGGAAGGGAGATGTTACTTTATGCCCACCCCCTGGGACGTTTCATACCACGCTAGTGTAACCCCAAATGTTTGCGTATAAGAATAATTACGGCGTACGCGTGCGTGGAAACGGTATTTGCGCAGCGATCGCCGACACGGTGTAACCCACATACCCTGCTGTGTCACTACATCCAGATTCCATTTTGCATGTTCCTTCATACCATATTGATCCTCTCCTGCCGGAAATTCAGCCAACTCCCCCTACCCAGTGATGAAATTCGGCCCGAGATATACCCTTCTTTCCAGCCCTAGTCAGAAAGCCCCACGTCGCATCATTCCCGAGTACGACCTAAGCTCTCATCACCGTAGGCTTACTGCATCATTTTTCTCCCTCCTGCTCTAGTGACTGCTGTTTCAGAGCCCCATCGTTGGACGCCCGTCATCAGCATCACTATTTTCATCCCCCACCAGCATCACCATTACACCACAGCAGCATTTAAATTATCGTCAGTCATCGATAGGATATCCCAGGAGAAATTGTCAGTACTCAGGGGTATAACACGAACTATCATTCGAAACAAAAGCGGGTAGTAAACATGAGGCTCTAAAACGCATACTTGAAGAGCTTGAAAACTAGTTCAGTACAAGATATGCGTTTCACAGAAGCGAAGATGAACAAGTGCTCTTAACCTATGCGTTTTAGATCTCCATGTTTACTAGACTTTTGCTCTGATTGGTCGGTCCTGTCATATCCCAGAATACTCACCATTCCTCCTGGAACACCGTGTATTTTAACTGTAATAAAAATCATCATCGTTTACCGATGCGTTTTTTATGGTTTCGTACGTCAGTCAGTAAAAAAGGAACTCTTCTAGGATCAAATTATAGAACACCCGTAACACTGTACTGCCTGCGATAACGTTATTCTGGTTTGCTACCCGTTTCGGTTCTAAACCATCATCGACGGCAGCGGCACACATACAAAAGAGGACAATGTGACAGTGGCAAGCGAAAAAAGAAAAACAGGAAAAATAATTAAATCGATCAAAATACCCACGAAAATCATTATAGACGTATTACATGTCATACATGCTTTGACATAAGTTCGCACAGTAAACGGCAATCGCCAAGGTAATATATGATCAAAAATTGCAGCAATGGCACATTGACACAAGGACAACAGGTGATTTACAGCAATACAAGTCAAAAAACGAGCTTCATTTTATTGGTGTTATCATGTAATGTCGATCAAGAGTAGAACTGCTAATATTTCAGTTTTGCAATCTGATTATCTCATCATTATTTAATGATAATTTCTTTGGATTCGGTCAAGACTGTCATTTTTGACTTTGGAGTTCTTTGACTTGTGTTGCTGTACTGGTCAATGTGGCATCATATTTTTATCTTGCTACAAAATGGTTCAAATGGCTCTGAGCAGTATGGGACTTAGCATCTGAGGTCATCAGTCCCCTAGAACTTAGAACTACTTAAACCTAACTAACCTAAGGACATCACACACATCCATGCCCGAGGCAGGTTTCGAACCTGCGACCGTAGCGGTAGCTCGGTTCCGGACTGAATAGCCTAGAACCGCTCGGTCACAACGGCAGGCTATCTTGCTACATTTTTAGAGCTTATATTATCTTGGCGATTATGATTTCCTGACATGGTAAGATTTATTAAAAAATGTATGACATGTGATAAGCCTATGCTAATTGTCGTTAGTATTTTCATCGGTTTAACGTTTTTCCATGTTTTTCGTACTTCGTATGGTAATGTCTCATTGTCCACTTTTCTATGTTGTACAGCTGCCGTTGATGATGGCTTAGAACCGAAACCGGTAGCTAAGCAAAATAACACTATTACAGACGGCAGAGTGTTACGCATTTTTAAAAAATTTGTTCATGCCTAACCAATCTGCTCACTTATAGGATCACTTGGCTGTCCGGCCGTCTGTAAATACGCCTTGTTCGCAGCAACGGTTTGAGGTATCGAGTTGAAATTTATTTCACATAATCAAGTCTACGGTCCCTAACCGGTGGAGTAAATGTAAGCTTCTAAGTTAATGCACTCCAACGATACGGACATTTGTGTCACATACGAGATCTGTACAAAAAATTCCGGAACTTTGTCCACAAAATTTTTCTACGCTTACCTTTCACGGATTGTTCATAGTCTCTATCGAAATGCTCTGCTCCACCTTTGATACACCGCTCCTGTCGCCGTTTACGCTCTAGCTGGATCGTGCGAAGCACCGTCTGTGAATTTTCTTTTATCTCGCCTGTCGTTGCAAATGTTTGTCCGTTCAAGGGGGTTTCAGCTTCGGAAATAAAAAGATTGCACGTAGGGGCCAGGTCTTGAGAGTACGGATGACGAGGCAGCACAGTTGTTTTCGTGTTTTGTGCAATATTCACGCGCCAACATTGACGAATGTGCGGGCGCATTATCGTGATGCACGAGCATTCAATTGTCTCTCCACATCTCAGGCCGTTTCCTTTTCGCAGGCGCCGCAACACGTCCCTATAGTACCATCGTTTAACAGTTTCTCTCGGTGGCACGAATTCATGATGAACCTGACGAGCATTTTTTGGTCTTGGAGAACCTTTCCCTACCAGTTGTGGTCTAAACATCATAACGGTAGACCCACGTCTCATCACGAGTTATGATTCTCTTAAGGAATATCTCGTTCTCATTTGAGCGAACCAAAAGGTATACACGGACAGCGAGGTGAAGGTCCTTCTGGTCTCGACTGTTAAGTCGTGGGACGAACTTGTTGGCAGCACGGTGCATTTCAAGATGCAGCTGAAATGGTACATTCTTCTGAAATCTCTCGAAGAGTTAGTCTTCGATTGGCACGCACAATTTCGTTGGCGTCCCTAACGTGAGCATCGTCGATAGACGTCGATGAGCGTCCTGAACGAGGATTATCTTTAGCTTCTGTCTGGCCATTTTTTTACCGTGTGAACCATTCTTAACACCGAGTACCACCGTTGCCAACCCCAGAAGATAAAATTATGGCATTTTGTATTTAAAATTATCGTATATTGATAATCTTAAACAAAAACAATAATGCTGATAATGTGACGCACACAATATTTGTTTCAATCGCGAATGGCAAAGTCTTCTCATCTTTTTATCCATAAAACCTCCTAATTACGAACCAAAACGTCTCTAATCGCGATGCTAAGTACTAAAAATACGTTCAGAACCAGATAAACTGGGAAGTGTCCAAAGCGCCACAGATTTTATGCAAGGAAAATTCGCTAACCTCGATCGAAAAGTAGCACTGTGTACGTAATATAATTAAAAATAATAACATAATTAAACTCACCCTAATAAGCATCGTTGTAGAACTCCACATCGGCGAAATCGGCGTCGCTATCCCGATGAGATTCCTTCTTCTTAGCATAAATGTTCGACGTGTTTATTGATGCAATCATTGCACTGGTTGGTTCGAACTGTACGCAATTCTTCACACGCTGGGAAGTGAGCATTACTGCGCTGACTGTACCCGAATGTAACTTATTTCTCAATGGTGTCTTCACTAGATTCATTTTTGAAAAGACCCGCTCACAATCAGCACTAGAATGTGGTAATACTAATATATCTAGCACAAAGATTCCTATCTGGAGGAACTCTTGGTTACCATGAAGATCCCTAGCGTTCTTTATGAACACCCAAAATTTGTCCACCTCTTTAGACCGTAGAGTTTCGGGAAATTCTGCATGTGGCAATGCTTTCCACTGATCATCAATGATTTGCATAAGCCTTTTGTCTTTTGGAGAAATCCTCTGAACCGACTTTATAAGTGGAACAAGCGTTGACGGCCTTGGAGCACTTTTTGACAATGCTATTTCTGGTGTTAACCAACTCAACATTTTTAGAACAGAATTGTTGAAATCATACCGCCTTTTTATCTCACAACAAGATACTATAAGAAACTGTTGCACTCTGTAGTAGAAATCTGTCACTTTAGATTTTTGTGAGATGTTTCCAGATTGGCCCATGAAATCCATCACACCTACACCTAAATGCATTTGAGTATAAGGCACAAGTTGGGCTGGGTTTGCTGGTTCTATGTGTGTCAAATCAGTTTTATTGATAGAATCAGGAGACATATAGCAGAGAAGGATTTCTTTGTACGTTTTGCACATTCTATCATGCAAAGAGCAAATTACTAATTTCTCGCTTTGAAAATATTTATTCAGAGACACAAATTTCGGTAGAGTCCACTCGAGAAATATAAAAAATACACGTACAAAGTTGTCCCTGAATGCCTTTGCTAACTGTTCAGCTGCATACAGCCTTTCTTCTTCCCACTTGCTAGTGGAAAATAACTGCTATGCATTCCATTGTTCTAGAATAAGTGAAACAACAGTTAACAAAGATAACCATCTTGTTTGAGACGGATGCAATACCTTGTTAGGTTCGACATTACAAAACTGTTGGAATTCCACAAACTGGGCTATTCTTTTCGAACTATGTTTAAAGAATGAATATGTATCCTTTGCTCTGTCTTCACATAGTCTTGGTGATGGTTTGCAAGCCTCACTTGCACATAGCTGCAATGAATGACATATACATTTCTGTATAAAAATACCAGGAAAATCTCTAATTATTCTACTAGCAACAGAATTATCTTTCCCCGTCATTGTGTTGCACCCATCCGAAGCAAATCCTACTACATTTTCAGGAGGAATATTATGTACTGACAAGGCTTTACGTACGAGATCGTACAAACGATTAGCAGTGGCACCTTCATGAGCGGCCTCTACATTTTTCTCGTCAAACAGCTGTAACTGCCAAAATTTAGGATTTATTTCGAGCTACCTTCATCAAAATACCGCACACAAATACACAAATTTTTCGTAGCGGAAATGTCTGTAGATTCATCAATTATGAAACTGAACTTTTGTCACCGTAAAACTTCATTCAGTTCATCCAAATGACATTTACCTATGACATTCTTTATCACCCCTGTGACTTTTGTTCTACCCAACTGCAAGTTCTCAACTATTTTAGAATCGGGAAAGGCACTTTTAATTACATCTGTTAAGTGATTGGCTGTATTAATAGAGATGTTATGTTCTGCCAAAAATCCACATAGCAATATTTCAGCCCCCTTGCCCTGCTTATCAAATGTATCAGACGATTTTGATTGTGATGAAAAGTCAAGATTCTTTTGTAGAGGCCCGACACATTTTACGCCACTTTTTCCCTTTAAGCGTGATTTTTCACTACAGTCAACTCAGCACTGAATTCACATCTACAAACTTTACACAGAGCTTTATATGCATCATCACTAGCAGGTTGTAGCCAATCCTTGAACGATAAATCAGTCAACCATTTCTTTCTGGACTTTTGTTTCAAACGTTTTAATTTCAACTCACCACGCAGCCTCAATTTCTTCTGTGGGGTCAGCGGAGAATATACATCACTGTTGTCACATTCCATTGGTTCAAAGGGCTCTGAGCACTATGGGACTTAACTTCTAAGGTCATCAGTCCCCTAGAACTTAGAACTACTTAAAACTAACTAACCTAAGGACATCACACACATCCATGCCCGAGGCAGGATTCGAACCTGCGACCGTAGCGGTCACGCGGTTCCAGACTGTAGAGTCTAGAACCGCGGTTCTAGACTCTACAGTCTGGAACCGCACGGCCACCCCGTCCGGTTCACTTTCCATTATTTATATTTGAATACACTACTACAGTATTTATTTAAAGAACACCGCACTTTAATTTCCCTTAAGAACAAAAAATTAATATTCTTTTAAGAGCACAAAGACGCATTCAAGTCCCAATTTCACCAGCAAATGATGACGATGGCCTAGCCCTAATAGCCCATATTGTTGTGAAACAGTATTTGTTAGGCGGTAGGGGTATTCCCCGGAAGCGAATATACAGTGTTAAGAGTCGTTTTCTGGAAACATCCCCCAGGCTGTGTCTAAGCCATGTCTCCACAGTATCCTTTTTTCAGGAGTGCTAGTTCTGCAAGGTTCGCAGAAGAGCTTCTGTAAAGTTTGGAAGATAGGAGACGGATACTGGCAGAAGTAAAGCTGTGAGTACCGGACGTGAGTCGTGCTTCGGTAGCTCAGTTGGTAGAGCACTTGCCCGCGAAAGGCAAAGGTCCCGAGTTCGAGTCTCGGTCGGGCACACAGTTTTAATCTGCCAGGAAGTTTCAGTCGTTGGACTGTTGCAGGGAGTGGACGAGAGAAAAAGAGGAAATTGCTTATATTGAATTGAGTATGGACTTAAATATATGAAAACAGATTATTAATATATGAAACTACTACAAGTATCAATTTATTTTCATTCTAAATCTTCACAAAAATTATCGCAGATTCCGCAATTATCAGCAATGTACTATCGTATATCGCGTTCACGTTGTAATTATCGTATATAGCGATAATTTATCGTATGGTTTGCAACGCTGCCGAGTACGGCTTAAGCACTCATCACCGTAGGCTTCCTGCATCATTTGGAGTGTGTCTGTAAAGGTTTTCTTGCGTTTCCCGCAAAATTTAATGCAGACGCGTTGCTCCTCTAACTCTAACATCTCAAAATTCGCAAACTGTGCGACCAAACTTTCTACTCGATACAGCACTGAACAATAACAGACAAACAACAATGAAACTTCCGGCAGTTACACATTCAACACAGGCATGTTCAGGAATGTCAACCGCATTTCGCTCCATCACGCCATTGGCGCGATATTACGAATTTTTTGAGCAGACCTTGTATTTTGATACTCGCAGTCGTCAAAATGTTGATCTACAGTCATGAAAACTGGCGACAGACATAGTTTCGCAGTAAAAGCAAAGCGAAAAAATACGAAAAGTGTTAATTTGTAACTATATCACATAAAAATATTTCTGTTGTTATTTGTTATCCGATTTCAAACTTAAAATTAAAGCATTCCGAAAATATTGGGATTTCCGAGACCGATATCTTGCAAGTTTCAGTACCGATAAGAGGCAAAAATCATAGAGATTCTCGATTCGTTGGATGGATGAACTGTCTATATGCATAATTAAGTTTATACGGAATCCTGCGAATGCAGGTCCGACTCGCACATGGCCAATTTTTATTAAAAAAAAATTGTGTGACGCGACGTTGGAATCTCAGAACAAGTCATTCTTCATTGTACGAGCAGAGATGCAAATTCTGAAAGATGCAGATGTCCGACCTGAGTCCACAGGCGTGTGAGACTTAGCGGTGTCTTGGAGATAGTAAGTCGAAGAAAGAACCGTAAGCATGTAATCAATGCAACGAGTGCGACGTGATACCCCGAGGTCACGGACGTGCTACGGCGGCAGGAAACTGGAATGCCTGCGACTGCAAGGACGCGACGGGGCCAACGCGGACAATGGCTAAGTGGCAGTCGTAGAAGCAGAACCAAAAGACCACAAGCCATGTGTCTTCTCTCTCTCCCTCTCCCTCTCCGACACAGACCCGATATTGCTTGGGGCGTAAGCGGCAATGAGGCAGAGCCCTTCGAGGAGAGAAGGTCCGGATGAAAATTCCTGGGTCTGTGCCAGTCGTACATACCTTCATGTGATCGCCTCAGTGAAAACAGTGTAGCGACGTACTCAGATCTCAGTGGTTATATACACAGAGTTCATGGTACCGCGGTAGGCTACGTCTCGACCTACATGTACTTTTACACAGCCGGCCGGTGTGGCCGAGCGGTTCTAGGCGCTTCAGTCTGGAACCGCGCTGCTGCTACGGTCGCAGGTTCGAATTCTGCCTCGGGCATGGATGTGTGTGATGTCCTTAGGTTAGTTAGGTTTAAGTAGTTCTAAGTTCTAGGAGACTGATGACCTCAGATGTTAAGTCCCATAGTGCTCAGAGCCATTTGAACCATTTTTTTACTTCTACATCTACAAGGATACTGTGCGAATCACACTTAAGTGCCTGGCAGAGCGTTCATCGAACCACCTTCACAATAATTTTCTATTATTCCAATCTCGGACAGAGTGCGGAAAAAACCAACACCTATATCTTTCCGTGTGAGCTCTGATATCCCTTATTTTACTATGATGGTCATTTCTCCCTAAGTAGGTCGACGTCAAAAGATTATTTTCGAATTCGGAGGAGAAAGTTGGTGATTGAAATTTCGTGAGAAACGCCTTTGTTTTAATGATGCTCACCCTAAATCCTGTATCATGTCCGTGACATTCTCTCCCCTATTTCTCGGTTGTGCAAAACGTTCTGCTCTTTTTTGAACTTTCTGTATGTACTCAGTTAATCCTGTCTTGTAGGGATCCCACACCGCGCAGCATTTCTGCAAGAGGACCGACAAGCGTACTATAGGAAGTCTCTTTAGTACATCTGTTGCATTTTCTGTGTGTTCCTTCCAATTTAAGTTCTTCGTAATTGTAATTCCTTAGTATTTAGTTGATTTTACGACCTTTAGATTTGAATAATTTATCGTGTAACCGAAGTTCAACGGATTCCTTTCAGCACTCATGCGGATGACAAAAAAATGGTTAAAATGGCTCTGAGCACTAAGGGACTTAACGAAGTTGATGTCATCAGTCCCCTAGGACTTAGAACTACTTAAACCTAACTAACCTAAGGACATCACACACACCCATGCTCGAGGCAGGATTCGAACCTGCGACCGTGGCGGTCGCGCGGTTTCAGACTGTAGCGCCTAGAACTGCTTGGACACCCGGCCGGCCATGTGGATGCTCTTGCACTTTAATTTAGTCTGAATCGCCAATTCTCGTATCATACAGATATCTTTCCTAAATCATTTTGCAATTTTGTTTTGATCTTCTGATGACTTTACCAGACGATAAACGACAGCATCATCTGCAAACAAAATAAGACGGCTGCTCAGATAGTCTTCTAAATCGTTTACACAGATAAAGAACAGCATAGCGCCTATAACACTACCTTGTAGAACGCCAGAAACCACTTCTGTTTTACTCGTTGATTTTCCATCAATTACTACGAAGTGTGACCCCTCTGACAGGAAATCACGAATCCCGTCCTGTGATGTCCACCTCAAATCCTGTGTGTCCATAAGCACACAATCCCGTGTGTCCATAAGCACTCAACTTGGTTACAAGCCGCTTGTGATGTACAATGTTAAAAGTCTTCTGGAACTCTAGAAATACGGAATTAATTTGAAATCCCTTGTTAATAGCACTCAAAACTTCGCACGACTAAAGAAGTAGTTGTGTTTTACAAGAAAGATGTTTTCTAAATCTGTTTTGACTGAATGCCAATAGACCGTTCTCTTCGAGGCAATTCATAATGTCCGAACAAGAAATATGTTCCACAATCATGCTGCATACCGACCTTAATGATATAGGCCTGTAATTTACCAGAGTACTCCTATTGCCTTTTTGAATATTGGTGTGACCAGTGCAACTTTCCAGTCTTTGGATGCGGATCTTTCGTCGAGCGAGTGGTTGAGAACGATGGTTAACCATGGATCCATTGCATCAGCATGCTATGAAAGGAAATCAAACTAGGACACTATTCGCCACATGGTATGCCGTGTACTACGAAATAAAAATAGCACACGTTTCACACCACCGATTAAATATGCGGCTAGTAAGTAGAACGTAATTATGGAAGCAGTGCGCTTCCCTTCTTTGCGTCAGAACAGATCGTGATGATGATGATTGATTTGTGTGGTGCTCAACTGCGTGGTCATCAGCGCAGTACACATTCCTACTCCGTACATAGTCCAATATAGCCGCTTTCGTGAATGATGATGGAATGATGACAAGCACCCAGTCCCCGAGCAGAGAAAAATCCCCAACCCGGCCGGGAATCGATCCCGCGACCCCGTGATCTAGAGGTAGCAACGCTAGCCGCTAGACGACGAGCTGCGGACGTCAGCACAGATAGCACGTACTCTAGTTGAGTAGGAACAACTGTGTGGGGCCTACTTGTACCTCGTCACTTCAGAGCAAGGCACTGAAACTCTTAACAGTTCCACCAACCTGCCGTCTTCATGCTTTGTCGGTCCAGCAAAGAGGCTTTTATCTACATCTACATCCATACTCTGCGAGCCACCTGACGGTGTGTGGCGGAGGGTACCCTGAGTACCTCTATCGGTTCTCCCTTCTATTCCAGTCTTGTATTGTTAATTATGGAATCACAATTAATCAGGCGTTTATGTTGTTCTGCCTTTCACGGATTAGGCCTTTCGTTCTCTTCTGGCCTCGGTTGCAGCTTTTAACTGGACGACCTATGACCCTCTTTCTTGTGGGCATATTTTCTAAATCTATCTGTAGAATAGGTGTTTCTTACATTCGTTGCAGCCGTTCCTTCTAGTTTTGTTTCGGTTCTTCTATTTTGTCATTTACTGGAGACATATCCAGTCCGTGTCTAATGCTTTCGTTGGGAATCCTGTCCGACTTAGTGTAGACTGCTCGTAATAATTTCGTTTCAACCACCTGAACACGCTCAAAACCTTTCCTCGCCATAATCCAGATTTCAGTACCACACAGTACAACAGGTACGTGAATCACATTATGGAATTTTAGTTTTGTGTCTCTTCCTGTATCTTCTAATGTTCTGCTTACAGTGGCACATAAAGGACTACTCTGAAATCTCTGATATAAAGTATCTACATTATTATCTGCGTTAAAAGTAATATAGCTCCCTAGGCGAAAGAGGGCTGAACTTTGTCCTAAATCTGAACTTCAATTACGTTTTGCTTCCTACTGGGAAATATCCAGCAAAGACATTTATTTCATCTTAATAATGAAGCCAAACAGTGGAAACTGCAGGCAGGAATATCAACAATGAAGGAGAAGATAGATTGCTACTTACCATAAAGAAGACACGTCAAGTTGCAGATAGGCATGATTAAAAGAGACAGCAGGCCAGGGTTTTATTTCTGGCCGGGGTGCAGATTTTCTCCGCCCGTGGAAGAGGTGTTGTGTTGTCATCATCAATTCATCACCGACACCCAAGTTGACCAGTGTGGAATCGCTTGAAATTGAAATAAGTTTTGCATCTCGTCTCCCGGCCGTCAATACCACACGATTATTTCATTTCATTTCGGTTACAGTCTTCGTCAGTAAACACACACACACACACACACACACACACACACACACACACACACACACACACACACACACACTTGCTAGCGCTGATGGAATGATGATGATGATGACAACACAACACCCAGTCCACACGCAGAGAAAATATCCAACTCGGCCGGGAATCAAACCCTTGCTCGCTGTGAGTGTCTTTTAACAGTGCTTGTATGCAACTTGATGTGTCTTCTTTATGGTAAATAACACTGTGCCTTTTCCTACATTTAAAATAATGAAGTCAGCATTTAATAGGGATCCCAGTTGTTTTTAAAGATATTCCGCCAGATAAAATTGCAAACTGAGTTCTGCGTTGCGCGATATTGCACATGCTTATCAAATTCACACGATGATCATCGATCAATGTGAATAATAAAAATTCTGTCTTTCATCGTTTCAAACTGAAGAATACATGTTATTTACATATCATAACACAAATTAAATGTTCCTGAACTCATAATCTGCTTTGCTCGCAGGTGGCCGAGCTAAACCGTGTGCTTCCTAACGCCATGCCATTGGGCATGACTGATTTGGCGTAGCCACTTCGCTGGACAGTCATTCGTTACATTGCGGATGACACGTGAAGTTACTAGTGTCTCCTTAGTACATCAACTGTTTATCCAAATTCAAACGTAAAACGATGATATAATTTCGTCACAGTATTACAGTGCAGAGACGATCTCACGTGCCATTTCGGACTATACCTGAAGATTTAGTAACTGTAAATAAATGAAAGGAAAACGGCTTGGCGCACAGGCAGGAGGATAATACTCTCTAGCTATCTCTGCAGCAGCCCATCAGAAGTCTGAGGAGTTTATTCTGGCGTGGTTTCCAACGAGCGCTGCATCACGGTAGCTCTGTTTTCGAGTGAAACAGGAAATGAAATGACTGGTAGTGGTATAGGGTACACTCCGCCAAGCACCGCACGTGGCTTGCGGAGTGTCTGTGTAGATAAAAGTGTAGATTCTTGCTCTTGGAGCCTTAATGTATTCCTACAGACAACACCTGAGTTGAGTGATGCCAGAACAGCAGATAGCAGATTATGACGTCACGAAGTAGAATGAGGCAATTACGGCCAATGGCGCTACCGTGATGCAGCGCTCGTTGGAAACCACGCCAGAAGAAACTCCTTAGGCTCCCTCGCTTCAGAGCGAGGGAAAAACGGCTATCTGTATGCGTCCGTATGTGCCCTAATGTCTCGTATCTTTTCTTGGTGGTTTTTATGCGCAATGTATGTTGGAGGCAGTATAATAGTTCTGCAGTCAGCTTCAAATGCCCGTCCTCTAAATTTTCTAAACAGTGGTTCTCGAAAAGAACATCATCTTCCCTCTGGGGATTCCTTTGAGTTCCCGAAACATCTCCGTAACACTTACGTGTTTTTCTAACCTACGGATAACAAATCTAGCAGCCCGCCTCTGAACTGCTTCCATGTCTTCCTTCAATCTGACCTGGTACGGATACCAAATACTCGAGCAGTACTGAAGAATAGGTATTACTAACGTGTTATATTCGGTGTCCTTTACAGGTAAACCACTCTTTCCTAAAATTCTCCCAATAAACCAAAGTAGACCATTCGCCTTCCCTACCACAGTTCTCACATGCTCTTTCTATCTCACATCGTTTTGCAACGTTATGCCCAGATATTTAAACGGTTTGACTGTGTCAAACAGGATACTAATAATATTGTATCCGAACATTACAAGTTTGCTCTTCCTACTCATTCGCATTAACTCGCATTTTACACATTTACGGCTACCTGCGATTCATCACACCAACTGGAAATTTCGCGTAAGTCGTATTGTATTTTGCTACAGTCACTCAGCTTTGACATTTGGCCTTACATCGCTGCATCATCGGTAAACAACGGGCTGAAACTGCGTGCTTAGATGTAGAACCAAGTGCATACCTATTCACGGTCTTTGTATGGGACAGGCATGTTATCTTAAAGACACAGGATGAGTCATAATTAACAGTAAAAAGTGACGCGGGTGGAAATGCAAGATAAAGGAAGCACAAATATTGCAGTAAATATGATTTCGATAGGAAATATTGTCCTGGTTATAAAAAAACCGATTTGAAATTGAGGATTGCGGCACCCAGAGGAAGAAGGGATGTAGGATGACCAGATAGAAGGCGGAAAAGGACACCGTGACGATGGAACATGTTGCTTGATTTCTACCTTGAAAATGAGGCAGAGCAGTACCTGCTGTAAAATTCTCCAATAGAGGACATATCATCGGTCAGTCAGGAGATCTGGAAGTTTTGCGTTCGCGAGCTATTTTTTTTTTCTTTTACTTTCATGTCCTTTAGATTCTAAATACACGAGCTGATTTATATTCACGTGTGTTTCATCCTCCACCTCAACTTTTGGTGTAGCTTCCCGTGGCAGAATCCCTATTTTGAATACGTGGACTCTTCTACAGTAAGTGTGTTAGTTTGTGTTTGCTCAGAGCTCATGTTCGACTCCAGCTTATGTGTTACACGGGTTGTTTGTTTTGACCGGAGACAACTAAATATCTCGAAAACGATGCATCGTACGAAAAAAATTTTCTAGGCGAAAAGTTAGTATTAATCTTTGCTACAACTGGCCGCCACTTAACCACCCCTCCTGTCTGGGCGGGTGAACTTTGCATTTTCAAATAGGAACCCCTCATGGTTATCGCATATTCGGATTTTACGACAAAAAATACGTGCGGTTTTCTGAAACCATTGTTTTCCATTCGTGGCAGTCGGCGCTGTAATCGTCATATATCAAGTGTGCTTGTTTTTACTATTAATAACCGACCCATGTGATTCTAAATTTCATTTACAATGTAAATGTAAACCTTGGTGTTCCAACGGTTGGTATTGATGTTCAAACTTCCTTGACTGTAGCAGATTTGGTTGTACACTAAAATATGATTAGTTGTTTCAATGTCTGGTTAGAAACCAGCTTTAGCGCTATCCAGGAACGACATTTTCAGTTCCCATCGGGATAATAGATTTCATTGAGTTCCCTTGTCTCTCACCACTGGGGCGGTTGATTTCGGTGAATATCCACGGCAGGTGCGGCTGTCATCGTCACTTCATGGACATCGTATTATAGAGGTTGTGGCTAGTATTCCGCCGGTAGCCGTGGAAAGGCCAGCGCGAGAGTTACCGGCGGTTGGACTCCGATGGTCTGTGGACAATGTCTAGCCATGCTGTTTGTACTGTACAACCATATTTCAACACTCTAGTAACAACAGTACCAACCGATAGAATACAAAGATTTACATTTACATCGCAAATTAAATGTAGGATTAAATGCGTCGGTCTTGAATTGCAAAAACAGGCACACTTGATATTCGTAGATTACAGCGCCATCCACCACGAATGGGGAACAAAAGGGTTTGAGTAAACCATATGTACTTTGTGGCGTAGAATCCGAATACGCAACAAAAAGTGGAGGGGGTTCCCATTTGACAACACAAAATTGAACCCCCTCCCCCCCTCCCCCACCCCCAGCAGGAGCGATAGGAGGTGGGCAGTTGTAACATACAGTTGTCCACTCTGGTGGTGCTAACTTCCCTCATAGAACTTATTTTTCGTTCGATGCGTCGTTTTCGATATATTTAATGGCCTCATGTGACAACAAACAACGTGTATAGCTGGTGGAGACAGATGATTTTAATAAGCGTGAAATTTTTGCTAACTGTTAGCCTACTTTAAGAAAGCCTGCTGGCCTGGCCACAAAGATGAACCGTAAAATTATATTCTCTGAAAGCAAAATTTATTCCAAAACGGTCATGACACCAATGAGACAGCTGCAAGTACAATATTCAACTTCAAGAATCAGACAGAATTTATTTTCACCTCTTCTATATTCTATACAAAAATTTGAGGAATGTAGTAAACGAAGCACAGTAACAAACTTGTATCTAAGCACAGATCTGAGTAGAATGCCTTGCTTACACAGGCGATACAGAGATCTTACAACAACAGCTACGACATGTTGTGGGTACCAAAACGCACAGAAGCAATGAGAAAATAAAGTATTACTCCGAAACTAGAATACAGAAAAATCTCTGGTGAAGACTAGCGCGAACAATTAGTAACATACGTAAGAGAGATGATCTCGGACTCTGATAGCAATAGCGGAAGGAAAGTTGGAGGTGGAACACGTTATGTTATAACACGTGACGCAACAAAAGCAAAACCGCACTGCCAGCAATTATTATTAGATTGCTGACGTCCATTTTTTTTTATTAGTTGCCAGGTGGGTCCCCAGAACCTGGTGTGTCATTTATCTTCGATCGTCAAGTGTTATTTCTTATATTTTGATTGCACATATGAATTTTGCAGATATGAAGAAAATTTGTGCTATATTTCGCTTTCGAAAACAAAAACATCGAGGGTAAAAACAACAACATTCTTTTATTTTGTGTAATCAAAAGGAAGAGGAAGTGGCACATTTATTGCGTCTTTCCTTTAAGCAGGACCACTTGGTTCTGAACACTTGCCGCGCTCAGGAAGACCAATCTTTGATGAAGACTGAACTCTTTAGTTCGTGACGATCTGCAGTAGTCATTAAACGGATATGATCATTCATGAGCAGTCTACCATTACAAGCGTGCATTGCAAGAATTCCTAACATGTCTGCAAAGAGATAATACATTCACTCAGCAGAGATTGACATGAGTTTCATAATCTGGTAGCTACGCCTTTCGTCTGTTCCTCCTGTCCGAGAGAGTGTAGTACTATAGTACCATCACCGAGAAATATTCTCTTCTACTTTTCACCTTCAGTATCATTATTTTTCCATTCGCCATTCTATCGGAGTAAATTTCGTTTTCTTGGTAACCTTATGTAGATTTATTACTAAACTTTTCATTATTTATCATGTGAGGTATTTTCTAAGCTCGTGAAGAGGCTTAATCAGGACGACAGACATTTTCTTTCACGAATATTGGTTTGATTTTAATTTCTCTTGTTTATAATAATTTTGAATACTGCTTTTTTATGTGTCTGAACTAACAGTAATTGTAGTGCTGCGGTATCACGACACTTGCATCATATTCCGAATGCCACTGGGTGTTGTGTGATGTCCTCAGGTTAGTTAGGTTTAAGTAGTTCTAATTTCTAGGGGACCGTTGACCATAGATGTTAAGTCCCACAGTGCTCAGAGCCATTTGTACCATTTTTAACCGAAAGCCACTTACTATCGTGTAGCAGAGCGTACTTGCGATACCACTGATACCCCCTACCCTATTCTGTTCGCAGGTGGCCCGTGGGGAGAATGACTGACAGTAAGCATCTATATTGGCTCATATTTCTCGAATTTTCTCGCCGTGGTCATTACGCAAGATGTATGTGGGAGGAAGTAACATGTTATCATGCTCCCAATAGTAAACCTCTCCGTGATGTACAACACCACTCCTGCAACGTCTGTCTGCCATTGGAATTTGTTGACCATCTCGGTAACGCTCTTGCGCTGACTAAACGATCCCGTGAGGAAACACGCAGATCTTTTATAAGTCTTCTATCAGACCTGTCTGGTAAGGATCAAATATTGATGAACAATACTCAACAACCGATCGAACAAGCGTCTTATAAGCCAGTTGCTTCGTGGATGAGTTTTCTTCAGATTCTTCCTATGAATCTCAGCCTGACATCTGCTTTTCCCGCTATTTGTCTTATGTAGTCATCCCACTTAATGTCGCTCTGGATAGTTACTCATAGATATTTTGCGCTACATACTGTTTTCCAGCAATTTATCAGCAATAGTGCAGGTGTAAAATAGCGGATTTCATTTTCCACTTATGCGTAATATACTACATGTATATATGCTCAAGGTCAACTGCCACAGCGTGCACCATTCATTAATTTCTGCTGGTCGTTCTGCAGGTTGATACTGTCTTCTGGCATTGCTGCTTTGTTTAGACTACCGCATCATCTGCAGTCTTAAAGAGCAGCCAACGCCTTCTACTAGATCATTTACATACATTGTAACCAGTAACGGTCCTATCACACTTCTTTGTGGTACCCCGGAAATCCTCATTACACCTGTCGATTTTGTTGCTTTAAGATCGACGTTTCGAGTTTTGTCTGCAAGGAAGACTTGAATACAGTCGCAAATCCGGTCCGATAACTCTACAAGCTTGTGTTTGTTTTGGCTAAACGGCAGCGCGAGACGGTGTCAAATGCCTTCGTGAAATGAAGGAACACGGCATCAACCTGGGCGGCGTTGTCTGCAGCGCTATAGATCTCGAGGTAGAACAGGTGGAGCTGAGTTTCCCAAGTTCTATGTTTGCGGAATTCATGTTTGCGACCATCATGATGCTGTAAACAGAACCTGGATTCATCCGAAAAACTGACGTTTTGCCATTCGTTGAGTACAGCATCACAGGCGCTCCTGTCTGTGATGCAGCGTCATTGGTAACCGCAGCCATGGTCTCAGAGCTGGTAGTCCATGCTGCTGCAAACGTCGTCGAACTGTTCGTGCAGATGGTTGTTGACTTGCAAACGTCCCCATGTGTTGACCCAGAGATCGAGACGTGGCTGCACGATCCTTTCTTTACAGCCATGCGGATAATATGCCTGTCATCTCGACTGCTAGTGATACGAGGCCGTCGGGATCCAGCACGGCGTTCCGCATTACCCTCCTGAACCCACCGATTCCATATTCTGCTAATAGGGATTGGATCTCGACCAAGGCGAGCAACAATGTCGCGATACGATAAACCGCAATCGCGATAAGCTACAATCCGACCTTTATCAAAGACGGAAACGTGATGGTACGCATTTCTCCTCCTTACACGAGGCATCACAACAACGTTTCACCAGGTAACGCCGGTCAACTGCTGTTTGTGTATGAGAAATTGGTTGGAAACTTTCCTCATGTCAGCACGTGGTAGGTGTCGCCACCGGCGCCAACCTTTTGTGAATGCTCTGAAAAGCTAATGTCTTACATATCACATCATCTTCTTCCTGTCGGTTGAATTTCGCGTCTGTAGCACTTCATCTTCGTGGTGTAGCAATTTTAATGGCCAATAGTGTAGCAATGTCCTACCTAGCAACTACGCAGATTGAATGCCACAAATAAGTGTCGTTGTGGAAAGTTAATACGATATCTCGTAAACAGCTTGCACAAACACCACTGATATTCTAATTTACCGAACCCTTAATTTGTTAATGTCAATAGGCATTGTTCCATTTAATAAGTTTATATTTGCATGAAAATACACATTCTAGGTATTAACACAATCTGTTTATTTGTTAACTATACGAGCCCCTGACTATCAGTCCATTCTGTGAAAACCGCCCATCAGCGTCTGCGGTGAACATTTTAGGCGATTCACACTGTGTACAAGTATGTGTATGCAGCTATTTGGACGGCGACAGAAAATTAATCGGGAGAATGGCACATTGCAGACAGATTCATTGGAAGAATCTTCAGATAATGTAATCCTTCAACAAAGGAAGACTCTTACAAAACACTCCTTCGACCAATACTTGAATACTGATCGTCAGTATGGGATCGGTACCAGGTATGACTGGTAGAGGGAATAGAGAAGATCCAAAGGAAAGCACCGCATTTCGGTAGGGTTCATTTGGTAAACTTGAAAGCGTGATAGAGAAGATCAACGAACTCCAGTGACAGATGCTTCAAGAGAGGGAGGCTTAGCAGTTATCGTTCTTCCCGCTAACTTTTCGCGACTGAAACAGGAAACGTGGAGGGGGAGTGACAAAGGTACACCAAGTACCCTCCAGACTATAGATCTAGATGTAGACTTTCAGGGCTCGCCAGCTACTTCGCTCGACTTTTGTACCCACCTTCCTTTATTACTTCCTGTGAATCAGCGATTACATTGGATTTCTCATGCAAGCGAAGCGTTAAGAACGTTATTACTCCGCAGTTTGTTTTGGAGATTAGCTTCATTGAAGCTTATCTTAGTTGCCGTTTCGTAAAACGGGTGTACTACAAAGTAACCTGTTTTGTTTGTGCTCAAGGACAATCTGTAATAACAGAGCTCTGTTGTAAATGCTGCAACGTAGAAAAGATAAATGATTTCTGCTGAGTATCCGTGCTAGCGAAAGCTTTTCATGTTTACCGCTTCGACTATAAATCTCTATCTCACTAAATAGAGAATTTTCAGGTGTTTTTCCCCATTTTACTTAATGCTGTGCAACTGTTGAGCGGAAAGCGCTGAAGGCCACAAACGACAAGAGAAAAACACAATGAACATGAAACAAATTCTGAGACAATTAGGCAGCTATTCCGGGATGACTTGCGTGAGTATAACAAAGAATAAAAATCATTTTCTTTTGTCGTAACAATAGGTTGGTCGCCAATGGTGGCGGCGAATTTATTCCAGTCAAGAACTCGATTATACCTAGCGAGGGTATCATGGATCCCGAATGTGAATTAATCTGGGTGAAATTAAACATCAAAGGTCTGTCAAAAATTGTAATCGGATGCTTTTATAGACCGCCTGTGTCAAGAGTTGTAGTGGTAGAGCGCTTCAGAGAGAGCTTACAGAATATCGTTAATACTTTTCCTGAACATACTGCTTTAATGGTGGGAAGGGAGGGGGCGGGGGAGGTGACAGGTATAGATGACAGAGAGTCATGGTATCAAAACTGCTGATAGAGACTGGGATCAGTGTGACATTGTTCTCAATATCCCGTCCGAAAATTAATTCGAGCAGACAGAGAAACTACTCGTGGAAGTAACGACTTACACACCTAAGCAACAAACAGATCTGTACTTATCGAATCAGTTAACGAAGGGGAAAGTATCTGTGATAACTATTGTAAGATGGTCATGCATTTAGTTTTTCGATGTGCATATCAGAGAGAGAGGAAGTTACGTTACTGTTAAACAATCTTTGGTATTGTCATGGCACAGTCTTTGACTCTGCGCAGTCTGATACTTTCTTAGTTGAAGTGTGGTAGGTGATAGACGTTTCACTAGTGCTGTGTTGACTTGTGATTGTATCTGTTAGATAAAGAATTTTGTAAAGAACTGTAGGGATGAATAATATGGATATGCCACAAAGTTAAGAGTTTCAGATAATAGTTCAGCACTGCGCAGCTATGAATGATTATTTTCAGTTAGTTAACTTGCTCAGAGTTGAGAGAAAGACCATCCACCTTCTCTGAATCATGCACTAACATATTAATTGGTTAAGCTGCTTGATTTTTATAGAAATTCTCGGTTAACATTGTACTCTTTAAATCATTGTTCACTTTGTTAAGTCTAGTATTTTTCAGACCTAGGTTTAAAGATCACGCGAAGTATTACTCTTTTTGAATATATACTTCATTCTAGAATCGTCGTTTTGACACATCATTTCATAGGAATAGTTACTCTCCACATCCCTCTGCTTGTCGTTACGAATTACGACATGCAACAGTTCGAATATGTATTTAGAAATAGCAATCTAGCTTAATCACTGCCTACTTGCTGTTTACTGTCGTGATTTCGGGAAATCTGTAATGATGTTGTCAAGACACGAGGTAAGTGGAAATTTTGATTACAGCGAGATAAACTTCAGTGGAACATTTAACGTAAAGCCAAGCTGCATTCAGACCAGTTACAGTTCATTTCATATTAGGTCATATATAGTAAAAGTTTAGCATACGGATTTAAGTTGAGTAGCCGCGCGGTCTGGGGCGCCTTTCACGGTTCGCGCGGCTCCCCCCGTCGGAGGTTCGAGTCCTCTCTCAGGCATGGGTGTGGGTATTGTCTTTATCGTAAATTAGTTTAAGTTAGATTAAGTAGTGCGTAAGCTTAGGGACCGATGACCTCAGCAGTTAGGTCCCATAGACCTTACCACAAATTTCCAAATTTTAAAGTTGAATAACACTTTGACAGGGGACTTACAGCGGAGGTCATTTCCGTTTTTCATGAAGGTCCACAGGAGAGATGCACACAATAATTGTACACCTATATCGTTGACACCACTCTGTTGTAGGATTATGGAACCTGTTTTCCACTCAACAACTGGGACGTTTTTGGAGAACTTCTGTGTTCCTGAAGTGCATTACGACTTGATAATCGATTAGTGAGTGACTGCCGAAGCACTAGATCGTGAGTGGACGATGACATTTATCAATGCTCAAAAAACTGACATGCTCATGTAGCATGGAAGAAGAACGCAGTTCGTTCTTGGACCGTGTATGTTGGAATATATCCCAATAGATGTCAACCATCTCGGCAGTTATTTATCAACCTCTTCAACCACTCAGTCCGCAGCTCGTGGTTTCGCGGTAGCGTTCTCGCTTCCCGAGCACGGGGTCCCGGGTTCGCTTCCCGGCGTGGTCAGGGATTTTCACCTGCCTCGAATTGACTAGGTACGGTGGTGCAGGTCTCTCGCATCGTCGCCTACGCTCTGTCAAGCAGTATGGAACCTCCTCCTCCTCCTCATCATCATCATCAACAACAACAACAACAACAATCAGTCACGTGAAAGTGGTAGTGCAACACCTAGACAACATAACAGAAGAAAACAAGTGACAACAGAAGAGTGCGAAATTAACGTTCTTGCTTCTGTTGCACGAGCTGCATGGAAACGATCATGAGAATCGTGTTAATTTCTGTATATGGGCATTAGAATGTTCCGGATGTATCATGTACCTTGTTTAGCGAAAAAGTCGCATTTACCAATTATGGATAGGTAAACCGTCGAAGCATGTACTAATGGTACGTTGACAATCCCGGTTGGCTTCGTCAGGTGGAACATCAGCGTCCATGGACTGTAGACATGTGTTGTGCGATGGTGGGCCATCAGCTCATAGGCCTGTGTTTCATAGAGTGCTGAAAGCGCACAAGTATTGCAGCCTCCTAATTTTTTTATAGCTGACCATCTTTCACAGATGCTAGAAGACGTTCCCCTGAAGACTAGGAGGAATCTGTGGTACCAACACGATGGCTGTACAGCCCATAGTGTACGAAACACTACAGAACGTCCTCACGGATTGGTTCCAAATCATTGGATTGGATGCAGAGGATCTGTATCTTGTCCGATCAGTTTCCAGAATTCGACGCCTGTAGAATTTTTTCTGTGGGGAAAGCTGAAAGAGACAGTCTCCAAGAACAACCACCTACACCCGATGTTATGCAACGACGTGTTACTGCAGCCTGCTCGGACATGTCGGCTGAAATGCTAGCACGTCAGCAGCTCCATAGCACACTGGAAGCGTTTATTGCAGTCGCCGGTGGTCAAAAAAAGTGTTAAAATGTGTGTGAAATCTTATGGTACTTAACTACTAAGGTCATCAGTCCCTAAGCTTACACACTACTTGACTTAAGTTATCCTAAGGACAAACACACAACCGATGACCTAAGTAGGAATTCACACACATTTGAACATTTGAAATAACTTGAAGTGCAGAGGTTTGGCGCTTGAAGAGCAGAACGGAATGCCATACACGGTCATGTGCTTTTCCGAGATAAAGGTTGTTAATTTGTCGGCATAGTGGGTGTGTGATATACAGGAATTAGTCACCAGAAAAGAGGCTGGTGTGGAAGCCACGTTGACAGGTTTAGTTATTTATGGATGCGAAGGGACAGGATAGACTCCAAGACCTTGTTTAATACTGCGATGAGGCTGATGGGACAGTAAGTAGGAGGTTGCGTCGGCTGTTACTCCTAAAAAAATGGCTCAGTCGCCTAGAACTTATGTCCTTAGGTTAGTTATGTTTAATTAGATCTCACACACATCCACGCTCGAGGAAGGATTCGAACCTGCGACCGGTCACGCGGTTCCAGACTGAAGCGCCTAGAACCGCACGGCCACACCGGCCGGCCAGAAAGTCACTGTTGAAATCGGCAACGTAAAATAGATACACTCGCGGGAATGAAAATTGTTACAGCATCAAATGGCTCTGAGCACTATGGGACTTAACATTTGTGGTCATCAGTCTCCTAGAACTTAGAACTACTTAAACCTAACTAACCTAAGGACATCACACACATCCATGCCCGCGGCAGGATTCGAACCTGCGACCGTAGCGGTCGCTCGGTTCTGAACTGTAGCGTCTAGAACTGCACGGCCACTCCGGGCTGGATACATTACAGTTACATTCAGTTTCAAATATTTCTTCATGGAGAAATTGTAGCCTATGCTGAACAGACAGTCATCGGATAGCGATATGCACATATACACATGGGAGTAATACTGCGTCCACAAGATATGAAAGGGCGGCACATTGACGGAGATGTCATTTGTACTCGGGTGATTCACCTGAACAGGTTTATGACGTGATTATGGCCGCACGACGGGAGTTATCAGATTTTCAAAGTGGAGTGGCAATTGGAGCTAGATGCATGAGACATTCCATTTGGGAAATCGTAAGGAATTCAGTATTCCGAGATGCACAGTGCCAACTGTGTATCGTATTCCGAGATGCACAGTGCCAACTGTGTATCGAGAATACCTGTAATCACAAACAATGCAGTGGCTGGGGGACCACTTAGCGACCGAGGGCAGCGGTGTTTGCTTAGTGCTATCAGCCCTAACAGACCGTGAAATAACCGCAGAAAAAACTGTGGGACCTACGACGAAAGCATCCGTTAGGACAGGGCGGTGAGATTTGTTGCTAACGGGCTATGGCAGCAGACGACCGACGTCAGTGCCTGTGTTAACAGCACGACATCGCCTGCAGCGTCTCTCCTGGGCTCGTGACCGTTTTGGTTAGACGCTAAACGACTGGAAAAACATAGCCTGATCAGATGGTTCCAGAATTCAGTTTGAGAGCGCTAGTTATACGGTTCGAATATGGCACAGATCCCACGATGACATGGACCCGAGATAACAACAAGGCACTGTGCAAGCTGGTGGTGGCTCCAAATGGTGTGGGCTGTGTCTACATGTAATGGACTAGGCCCTCTGGTCTAACATTGACTGGAAATGGGTATATTCGGCTGCTTGGTGACCATTTGTAGGCATTCGTGGAATTTGTTCACATGACAATATACCATCTCTCCTGGCCATGGTTTGAAGAACATTCTGCACAGTTCGAGCGAATAATTTAGTCACCCATATCTCCTGACGTGAATCCCAACGAAATTGTATGTAACATAATCGAGAGGTCAGTTTGTTGACAACATCATGCACATTTAAGAGGTGTCTCAATATTTCTGTAGGAGACTGCCAATGACTTGCCGAGTCCATGCCACGCCGATTCGCTGCACTGCGCCGGGCAAAATAAGGACCGACATGATATTAGGAGGTATCACATGACATTTGTCACCTCAGTGTATGTTATTTTATTAATGAGTTTTGGTTCTGTTTACATTTAATTTACGGCCATTCAGGTCTCTTGATATTTTACTATCGCGCGAGTCGCTAAACAGTAATAATTAAGTCACAAACTAAGCAAAAAAAAAAAAAAAAGGAATAAAAAGAAACATTAATATTTCGGGCTCATGTGACGCAAGTGATACCTCACTTTCTCGTCGCTAGGTGCGTTAGTTTCTCCAACTGTTAAGCACTTTTTACACCATGAACGAAAGCGTTCAAGGAAGATCATAGTCTACTGAAGCGCTCCAAGCGTCCTACGCCCGAAAAACAACATAAACTCGTGCAAGATCTTGTCTCAGCGTGTTTAAATGATAAACGCAAACACAACGTACCGCTACTAGCATAAGAGCCAAAGTAGTGATTTCACATTAGCGTATCATTAATTATTTATGAAATTTACAAAGATGTAAAAACTCGTGTAAAAATATTTACGAAAAATACACTACTTTTCCTTCCTCAGAAAGTTCCTTGCGAGAACGAAACGATCATAAATAGAAACAAAACTCACCATACGGTAAGTGCGCCAGAAAGCAATATGGCAGACCCAGCACTCAGCAGATACGTGACCACAGCAGGCAGCTACCAGCTCGCGCATGCGCAGTGCCGAATTTATAACCGGCCCTATTCCTTTATTCTGGCAAAACTCTACCATCTGGTGAGCAAGATGTATGAGACGGGCGAAATTCCCTCAGACTTCAAGAAGAATATAATAATTCTAATCCCAAAGAAAGCAGGTGTTGACAGATGTGAAAATTACCGAACTATCAGTTCAATAAGTCACAGCTACAAAATACTGGCACTAATTCTTTACAGACGAATGGAAAAACTGGTAGAAGCTGACCGCGGGGAACGTCAGTTTGGATTCCGTAGAAATACTGGAACACGTGAGGCAATACTGACCCTAGGGCTTCTCTCAGAAGAAAGATTAAGGAAAGGCAAACCTACGTTTCTAGCATTTGTAGACTTAGAGAAAGCTTTTGACAATGTTGACTGGAATACGCTCTTTCAAATTCTGAAGGTGGCAGGGGTAAAATACAGGGAGCGAAAGGCTATTTACAATTTGTACAGAAACCTGATGGGAGTTATAAGAGGCGAGGGACATGAAAGGAAAGCAGTGGTTGGGAACGGAGTGAGACAGGGTTGTAGCCCATCCCCGATGCTATTCAATCTGTATATTGAGCAAGCAGTAAAGGAAACAAAGAAAAATTCGGAGTAGGTATTAAAATTCATGGAGAAGAAGTAAAAACTTTGAGGATCGCCGATGACATTGTAATTCTGTCAGAGACAGCAAAGGACCTGGAAGAGCAGTTGAACGGAATGGACAGTGTCTTGAAAGGAGGATATAAGATGAACATCAACAAAAGCAAAACGAGGATAATGGAATGTAGTCAAATTAAATCGGGTGATGCTGAGGGAATTAGATTAGGAAATGAGACACTTAAAGTAGTAAAGGAGTTTTGCTATTTAGGAAGTAAAATCACTGATGATGGTCGAAGTAGAGAGGATATAAAATGTAGACTGGTAATGGCAAGGAAAGAGTTTCTGAAGAAGAGAAATTTGTTAACATCTAATATAGATTTAAGTGTCAGGAAGTCGTTTCTGAAAGTATTTGTATGGAGTGTAGCCATGTATGGAAGTGAAACATGGACGATAAATAGTTTGGACAAGAAGAGAATAGAAGCTTTCGAAATGTGGTGCTACAGAAGAATGCTGAAGATTAGATGGGTAGATCACATAACTAATGAGGAGGTATTGAATAGAATTAGGGAGGAGTTTGTGGCACAACTTGACCAGAAGAAGAGATCGGTTCGTAGGACATGTTCTGAGGCATCAAGGAATCACCAATTTAGTAATGGAGGGCAGCGTGGAGGGTAAAAATCGTAGAGGGAGACCAAGAGATGAATACACTAAGCAGATTCAGAAGAATGAAGGTTGCAGTAGGTACTGGGAGATGAAGAAGCTTGCACAGGATAGAGTAGCATGGAGAGCTGCATCAAACCAGTCTCATGAGTGAAGACCACAACAACAACATTCCTTTATCCCTAGACTTATCGCGCTCCGCTACGAACGCGACCGTAATAATGAACGCGTTCACACGATAGACGGCCGTCATTCACGCAACTGGTTGTCAATCTGTTAAGAGTTCGTTCATAGCTAAAACGAGCATTAGCTAGTTACAAACGTGACAGCAACGTGTGTCGCGACGGTATGTGCTAGACTGCTACTGTTTGCTGTGGATGCTACTCAGATGTTTCCTGACAATGGCCCAGTAAGCCGAAGGCTGTCCTGAAATAGAAATATTGGTAGAACGAAAACGCAGTTCGTTTCTGTTTCAACCTCGGATACGTAACGTCTTTCCCTTCTCATCGAATCTTTTTCCTTGTATCTAGTTACTGGATAGATGTCAACAGCGAAGACCTCCGGGAACTATCCCCAAACACAGCTGCGTCGGCGAGTCGCTCCTTGTTGTAATGTCACGACGGGGAATGCCGTTCCGTCTGTGACGCGCCGCCATTCCAGAGAGAGCCGTTGCGTCATCGACAGGCAGGCAGCGAGTCTGCAGATGCGGCGTGGCCGACTTCTACAGCCGCGGAACACTTTCTCGTGACGCTGCGAACTTAAAGCGGCGGGAGAGCCAAGGTCGCTACAGAATGCAACGAGCCTCCGGTTTCATCCAAAGCGCGCGCGCTCTCGATCCAGGTCCACGCGCAATGCAGTGGAACGCAAGACTAGCGACACAAAGAGCTTAATGTTTTGCTACTCTGGTTATGCTCAAATATGGTGTGAATCTTCGTGCGGAAGTGGAAAGTAGCGGGCAGATAGACAAAAGGTTTGGGGAGAGCTAGAATAGCTCTTTGGACGTGGATGGAATGCTGCCCAGTTGGTTTCTGGCGACAGGCTGGCTCCAGGTAAAGCTGTTGATTGCCCTGGGATGGGAGGTCAGCGGTCCAGCCGGCCTCGCGCGGCGGAAAAAGAAGCTATAAAAAGAAACTGTTAGAGTCAATAATGCTCACCTTACTTGATTATAGTGTTCCCATTCTCCAAGGCCTTACGTATGACTCAGTTCACGCTGGCTGGAGCTGGCGATGGACGCTTGTGTTCTATAAGTTTGTGATGTACGCTATTTCGACAGTATCTCTCCTACCTACGGACAGTTGTCATGGCTCCATGCTAAAAGTATAGACACTACCATACTCTGTGTTTCGTCTATCATCTTCTGAATCATTCCTGTGCATGTTTTTTTTACCTTCAGCTCTTACACTACTCTCTGAGCAGCACAGCAAAAGTTAGGATTTCTTCAGCTGAAGAAATCCTAGCTTCTAATCCAGACATTTTAAGCCAATATTTCCATAAATGGACGTTACGACCAAACTCAAATAAAACATAAGTTGCTTGTTTTCATCTGTCTAATAGACTAGCACACAGAGTCCTAGATGTTTGTTCTGAGGAACGCAAACTTCATCATAACATGCATCCATAGTGTATTGGCATCGCGTTAGACAGGACACTATCTTTCAAGGAGCACTTGACACGAACACCTGCTAATCTCAAAAGCAGAAACACCACTCTCCATAAGCTCCGTGGCACTAGTTAGGGATCGTCAGCAGACTCTCTTTGAGTACCTGCATTCGGACAATTATTAGTTATTTATTTCATTAACAGTACAGAGTAGTCCACCACCTTGAAATGTAATGTGGGTCGGATGCGTCTGAATCTAACCGCAAAGACTTCTTATTGTTTCAGGCTTATTGATGTGCAATTGTAAATACTATTTTAATAATATAAGGAACATAATATATAAAAGTTTCTCGAGGTTTACAGAGAACTGAATTCTTAACAATTGTTAAAAGTTCTATACAGGGTGGTCCATTGATCGTGATCGGGCCAAATATCTCTCGAAATAAGCGTCAAACGAAATGGCTACAAAGAACGAACCTTGTCTAGCTTGAAGGGGGAAACCAGATGGCGCTATGGTTGGCCAGCTAGATGGTGCTGCTGTAGGTCAAATGGATATCAACTGCGTTTTTTAAAAATAGGAACCCCCATTTTTTAATCACATATTCGTGTAATACGAATGTTTTAGTTGGACCGCTTTTTTCGCTTTGTGATAGATGGCGCTGTAATAGTCACAAACATATGGCTCACAATTTTAGACCAACAGTTGGTAACATGTAGGATTTTTAAATTAAAATACAGAACGTAGGTACATTTGAACATTTTATTTCTGTTGTTCCAATGTGATACATGTACCTTTGTCAACGTATCATTTCTGAGACCTCTCAACAGCGAGTAGTTCGCCTTCCGTAATGTTCGCACATGCATTGACAATGCGCTGACGCAAGTTGTCAGGCGTTGTCAGTGGTTCACGACAGCAAATATCCTTCAACTTTCCCCACAGAAAGAAATATAGGGACGTCAGATCCGGTGAACGTGCGGACCATGGTATGGTGCTTCGACGACCAATCCACCTGTTATGGAATATGCTATTCAATACCACTTCAACCGCACGCGAGTTATGTGCCGGTCGTCCATCATGTTGGAAGTACATCGCCATTCTGTCATGCAGTGAAACATCTTGTAGTAACATCGGTAGAACATTACGTAGGAAATCAGCATACATTGCACCATTTAGATTGCCATCGATAAAATGGCGGCCAATTATCCTTCCTCCCATAATGCCGCAACATACATTAACATGCCAAGGTCGCTGATGTTCCACTTGTCGCAGCCATCGTGGATTTTCGTTGCCCAGTAGTGCATATTATGCCGGTTTACGTTATCGCTGTTGGTGAATGACGCTTCGTCGCTAAATAGAACGCGTGCAAAAAATATGTCATCGTCCCATAATTTCTCATGCGTCCAGTGGCAGAACTGTACACGACGCCATGCAATTCCTGGTGCATAGAAATATGGTACGGATGCAATCGATGATTTTCAGCATTCTCAACATCGACGTTTTTGAGTTTCCCGACTCTCGCGCAATTTGTCTGCTACTGATGTGCGGATTAGCCGCAACAGCAGCTAAAACACCTACTTGGGCATCATCATTTGTTGCAGATCGTGGTTGACGTTTCACATGTGGCTGAACACTTCCTGTTTCCTTAAATAACGTAACTATCCGGATACTTGGATGATGTCGTCCAGGATAACGATCAGCATACAAAGCACACGCCCGTTGGGCATTTTGAATACAATAGCCATGCATCAACACGATATCGACCTTTTCCGCAATTGGTAAACGGTCCATTTCAACACGGGTAATGTATCACGAAGTAAATACCGTCCGCACTGTCGGAATGTTACACGATACCACGTACTTATACGTTTGTGAGTATTACAGCGCCACCTGTAACAAAGCGAAAAAAGTGGTCCAACTAAAACATTCATATTTCTTTACGTACTACACGAATATGTAATAAAAATGGGAGTTCCTATTTTTAAAAAAAAATTGACGCTGTTGATATCCGTTTGAGCTATGGCAGCGCCATCTAACAAGCCAACCATAGCGCCATCTGGTTTCCCCCTTCAAGCTAGACAAGTTTCGTTCTTTGTAGTTTTTCGTTTGATGCTTATTTGGTGAAATATTTTGCCCGGTCACTATCAATGGAGCACCCTGTATAATTTGTTTCTGCCTAGATTAGTAGGATATAATTTTTTTATTTTATTTTATTTTATTTTTTTATTTTTTGGTCATCAGTCTACTGACTGGTTTGATGCTGCCCGCCACGAATTCCTTTCCTGTGCTAACCTCTTCATCTCAGAGTAGCACTTGCAACCTACGTCCTCAATTATTTCCTTGACGTATTCCAATCTCTGTCTTCCTCTACAGTTTTTGCCCTCTACAGCTCCCTCTAGTACCATGGAAGTCATTCCCTCATGTCTTGGCAGATGTCCTATCATCCTGTCCCTTCTCCCTATCAGTGTTTTCCACATAGGATATAATTTATAAAGCGTAAAAAAAGGGTAATGCAATAAGTGTAGTGAAAATAAGTTGCAATACGTAGAGGGAAGTGAAATACTATAGTTGGATGTGTAACATAGTCTGAGTAGCTTGTTGGTTGATAATAGCCTATTTCTACTATTTTTGGTGAGTGTTTCTCGGTAGAACGTCCAACTATTCTCATCTGTAATGGTGTGGGTTTATGTACGTTTTTATGTGTTTGTGTCTATTGATGTACTACTAAAGTGTTGCATGTCAGGACACTAGATGATATTCAATAGCTGTTTGTCTAATTGTTGGTAGTTGTGGCATATTCCGTGTGATAAGGTAGATACATACACACTACACTTACCGTTGTAAATTTATTAGCAGAAACAGAATTTAGTTCATTTTTACTTCAGTGCAGTATTTTTTAAATAACTTAATACGTTACATTTTTAGTTTATACATAGCTTATGCAGAAGATTTGATATCGTCCGTAAGGGTTTCGGCGCTTGTATTCTACGTGCAGTATTAGATACAATATGGGCTACGCTATTTATCGTGTTCGAAACACCAGGATTACGTGTTACTCTGGCGATGTCGTTCTGTATATGTCTAATTTCTGGTAGCGTGTTGCATAGCAGTGTGACGTTTTCTGGTGTCGCAGTTACTCCGCAAATGCATATTTCATTGTACAGTACTGGCCATTACAATTGGTACACCAAGAAGAAATGCAGATGATAAACGGGTATTCATTGGACAAATATATTATACCAGAACTGACTTTTGATTACATTTTCACGCAGTTTGGATACAAAGATCCTGAGAAATCAGTACCCAGAACCACCACCTCTGGCCGTAATAATGGCCTTGATACGCCTGGGCATTGAGTCAAACAGAGCTGGGATGTCGTGTACAGATACAGCTGCGCATGCAGCTTCAACACGATACCACAGTTCATCAAGAGTAGTGACAGGCGTATTGTGACGAGCCAGTTGCTCGGCCACCATTGACCAGACGTTTTCAATCGGTGAGAGATCTGGAGAATGTGCTGGCCAGAACAGCAGTCGAACATTTTTTGTATCCAGAAAGGCCCGTACAGGACCTGCAACATGCGGTCGTGCATTATCCTGCTGCAATGTAGGGTTTCGCAGGGATCGAATGAAGGGTAGAGCCACGGGTCGTAACACATGTGAAGTGTAACGTCCACTGTTCAAAGTGCCGTCAATACGAACAAGAGGTGACCTCGGGTGATACACCAGTATGGCGATGACGAATACACGCTTCCAATGTGCGTTCACAGCGATGTCGCCAAACACGGATGCGACCATCATGATGCTGTAAGCAGAACCTGGATTCATCAGAAAAAATGTTTTTCCATTTGCGCACCCAGTTTCGTCGTTGAGTACAAATTCGCAGGCGCTCCTGTCTGTGATGCAGCGTCAAGGGTAACCGCAGCCACGGTCTCCGAGCTGATAGTCCATGCTGCTGCAAACGTCGTCGAACTATTCGAGCAGACTGTTGTAGGGATCGAGACGTGGCTGCACGATCCGTTACAGCCATGCGGATAAAATGCCTGTCATCTCGACTGCTAGTGATACGAGGCCGCTGGGATCCAGCACGGCGTTCCGTATTACCCTCCTGAACCCACCGATTCCATATTCTGCTAACAGACATTGGATCTTTACCAACGCGAGCACCAATGCCGCGATACGATAAACCGCAATCGCGATAGGCTACAATCCGACCTTTATCAAAGTCGGAAACGTGATGGTACGCATATTTCCTCCTTATACGAGGCATCACAACAACGTTTCACGAGGCAACGCCGGAAAGCTGCTATTTGTGTATGAGAAATCGATTACAAACTTTCCTCATGCCAGCACGTCGTAGGTGTCGCAACCGGTGCCAACCTTTTGTGAATGCTCTGAAAAGCTAATCATTTGCATATCACAGCATCTTCGTACTGTCGGTTGAATTTCGCGTTTGTAGCACGTCATCTTCGTGGTGTAGCAATTTTAATGGCCAGTAGTGTAAGTTGGTCCCGCGCGGTTTACGTGTATCGTGTACGGCCCGAGGCCGATCAGGAAATGGACCACCCCTGGCTTGGGTCGACATGTTTTAGTTGTATTCTTTCACTCACATCAGGAAAGAAAGGGTGTACTCGTCGACCCTTGTCGGATGCCTCCCACTTTCTCTGCCATGTTTGAATCCGCCATTGCTTCATTTGTGTTTTGTTGATAGTGTTCGCGGATTGGTATGCTCAAAAGCAGATTACTGTGTGACTGTCTGGCTTAATATTCCACGCATGAAAAGAGATACGCATACAACTTAACGAAGGCATGCACATTGTTAGTCGATCAATACGATCTACTCTCACATACCTGTCATCTGTCTTGAGCCATATTCGACCTCCTGATATAAGACGTACGATCCCTCTACTACGTGAAAACCTTCCAATATTGAATGATGTATTCTCTACATGGAGAGAGTAAGATAAAGATGCACATCCTTGATTCTTACTGAAGATTAAGTCAGTGCATCGCTGAATGGAAACAAAATGTCCTTCTCAATGCTTCAAATTGCCATGAATCCAGCAGAAAGCTCCGGGTTTGACCAGCCTCGAGCGATTTGGACTACCCTGAGACGCATCCGACCGGGTCATAGGAGTTGCGTAGACACTCACCATCTCGTGACTACGAGTATGATGCTGAACTACAGATAGTTGCTCATGTTGTATCAACACGTCCCCCATGTGCCTGCAAGGGACTTTCGAAGATATCCTGCCAGAGTCGAGTACATTATAGAAATTGATGTATGTCAATAGCTGTTGTCGTTTTTTGATGTACTGTGCTGGAGAGTTAAATGTGACGGGTGGTGCGATGAACTAAATTACAGAAACTGATATTCGTCAATAGCTGTTGTCATTTGCCGTGTACTATGCTGAAGAACCGTGTGAAATGTCGACATGTAGTAGTATAGTGATCTTTGTTTGTGTATAGCAGTTCTTGTGTCTCAAAAACTCACAATGTATGCCAAACGATAGGTAAATAAGCACAGCAGAAATATGCTCAACAAAGTAAAATCTTCTCTTGTACCGCTACATAACACTGCCATGCTCTAAAAATCATATTTTGTGTGAGGAATCCGACTTTGGAACAATTTTTCTCATATAATCGGAGAAATTAAATTCCTTCCAAACTTATAATAATCTTGTATCACAGTGTCTTTCTCTTCCATGTACTTGTCTGTGGTTGACCCTCGTCAACACTTCCTCCCTCCTCCACTGCTCCCTCCCCCTTTTCTACAAAGTTCTGTTGTGAAATTCTGTTCTTTACTATCAGTGAAATTTTAACCTTCTCCTCTTTCCTTATGCCTTCCACTTCTAATAGTACAAAACACGCCTTCAAATGCGCTAAACTAATCAATACCACCTAAATGTCCTTTATTAGTATTTCTTTCCTTTCTCAGACGTTATGTCTGGTTAAAAATGGAAAGTGATGCAGACCTTGATCAAGCCTGACTTCCTTTTATCTGTACGATGTATGTTAAATTGCATTTAGGAACTTTCGTGTAATTGAACATGTATCAATAATTACAGATTTCTGTAGTTGTATATATACGTTTGGATGTAGGTGTATTGCGTTGATGTACTGGTGGATATTGTGTGGTAGGACTCCTGTAGTTGATAGTGTAATTGGTATAATGTCAACTTTATCCCGATGCCACGTGTCCTTAACTTCCTCAGCCAGTTGGATGTATTTTTCAATTTTTTCTCCTGTTTTCTTCTGTATATTTGTTGTATTGGGTATGGATATTTCGATTAGTTGTGTTAATTTCTTCTTTTTATTGCTGAGTACGATGTCAGGTTTGTTATGTGGTGTTGATGTATTTATATGAGTGATTGCTTTGTGTATTTTGCTAGTTTCTGCTCGTTCTATAAAGAATTTTCTTAAATTGTCTACCTGTCCATAATGTAGGTTTTTTATGTCGATAAATCCCCTTCCTCCTTCTTTTCTGATTAACGTGAATCTTTCTGTTGCTGAATGTATGTGATGTAGTCTATATTTGTGGCATTGTGATCGTGTAAGTGTATTGAGTGCTTCTAGGTCTGTGTTACTCCATTTCACTACTCCAAATGAGTAGGTCAATATTGGTATAGCATAAGTATTTATAGCTTTTGTCTTGTTTCTTGCTGTCAATTCTGTTTTCAGTATTTTCGTTAGTCTTTGTCTATATTGTTCTTTTAGTTCTTTAATATTTGTATTATCTATTCCAATTTTTTGCCTGTATCCTAGATATTTACAGGCATCTGTTTTTTCCATCGCTTCTATGCAGTCACTGTGGTTATCCAATATGTAATCTTCTTGTTTAGTGTGTTTTCCCTTGACTATGCTATTTTTCTTACATTTGTCTGTTCCAAAAGCCATATTTATATCATTGCTGAATACTTCTGTTATCTTTAGTAATTGGTTGAGTTGTTGATTTGTTGCTGCCAGCAGTTTTAGATCATCCATGTATAGCAAATGTGTGATTTTGTGTGGGTATGTTCCAGTCATATTGTATCCATAATTTGTATTATTTAGCATGTTGGATAGTGGGTTCAGAGCAAGGCAGAACCAGAAAGGACTTAATGAGTCACCTTGGTATATTCCATGCTTAATCTGTATTGGCTGTGATGTGATATTATTTGAATTTGTTTGGATATTAAGTGTGGTTTTTCAAATTTTTCATTACTATGTTTAGGAACTGTATCAATTTAGGATCAACTTTGTATATTTCCAATATTTGTAGTAACCAAGAGTGGGGTACACTATCAAAAGCTTTTCGGTAATCAATGTATGTGTAGTGTAGCGACCTTTGTTTAGTTTTAGCTTGATATGTTACCTCTGCATCTATTATCAGTTGCTCTTTACATTCTCGTGCTCCTTTTCAACAGCCTTTTTGTTCTTCATTTATAATTTTGTTCTGTGTTGTATGTGTCATTAATTTCTGTGTAATGACTGAAGTTAATATTTTGTATATTGTTTGTAGGCATGTTATGGGGCGGTATTTAGCTGGGTTTGCTGTGTCTGCTTGATCTTTAGGTTTCATATAAGTTATTCCATGTGTAAGTGTATCAGGGAATGTGTATGGGTCTGCAATGTAACTGTTAAATAATTTAGTTAGATGTGAATGTATTGAGGTGAACTTCTTTAGCCAGAAATTTGCTATTTTATCCTTTCCAGGGGCTTTTCAATTGTGAGTCGAATTAATTGCTTTGGTGACTTCATGTTGCAAAATTATCACTTCAGGAATTTGTGGTATCATCTTGTATGTGTCTGTTTCTGCTTCTGTCCACCGTGCATGCCTGTTATGTTGTACCAGGTTTGACCATACGTTGCTCCAGAAGAGTTCCATGTCTGTTATGTTTGGTGGATTGTCTATTTTAATGTGTGTGTTATCTATTGTCTGGTAGAATTTCTTTTGGTTTGTGTTGAATGTTTGGTTTTGTTTCCTTCTATTTTCACTTTTTTTGTATCTTCTAAGTCGTTTGGCCATAGCTTGTAGTTTCTGCTTCTTTTCATCTAATTGCTCTGTTGCTTCTTGTTGTGAGATTTTGCCTAACCTTTTTCGTTTTTTGTCTGATATTTCATTTCTTATAAATTCTGTTAACTGTCTGATGTCTTTTCTCAGTTTTTCTATTCTGATTTGTAGCCTGTGTTGCCATGCTGGTTTTGTGGGTTTCTTCTGTGTGTTGGTTGTTTCTGATTTCTGCCTTGTGTGTATATTTAGTGTAGTGAGTGCTCCTATATAAACCAGCAGTTGTAACTCTTTCATAGTTGTATTTTCATTTATTTTGTTGTGTATGAGTGTGTTGATAATTTTTGTTGTTGTTGTTTCAACTTGGGGGTTATTTGGTGGTCTATGCAAGAATGGTCTAATGTCTGTATTTGTCTCTTTGTATTCTATATATGTCAGCTGAAATTTTTCTTCTATATCTAACATGTGTGTCATTTCGTGTTCTATTTGTGCTTGTTCTGGTGGCTGTCTTAAGATTTCGTTTTCCTCTGATTGTTTAACTGATGCGTGTTGTTCTTTGTTTGTTTGCTCTGGGATGTGTGAGTCAGTCACTGTATTTTCTTCTTCTTCTGATTGCACATTATTTTGTTCCAGTGTTTGTTGTACTTGTTGTTTGATGTTTTCTAATTCTGACTGGGATATCCTGTTATTTTTGATTATCACACGGATCTGATCAGCTAGTCGTTGTTCTGTTAAAAATTTTAATTCTTGGTATCTGGTAATAAATGTTGTGTATACTTGTGATCTGTATCCAGTTGTGTTGGTTCCTAGGTTTGTTGCTTTGTAATAACAGAACATAAGGTGTCGATTAACTTCATCTGACCGTCTCATCCTCTGTCTTGGTTTTCCTTCTAGGGTGGTTGCAGGAAGCATATCCTGCAAAACACCTCTATTTGGATTTAAATCATTTTCCAGTTGGCTAGCAGTGTCGTTACCATTGTGGGCGGGCATAGGGTTCAAGCGTCGTCCCCGACGATGACGGCGCTTGTCCGAGGCTTCTTTAGTTGTGTCCTGAACCAACTAATCACACTAAAAGGGGGGTTAGCCCTATTAGTGGTTTGTTCTTTTCGTCGCCTTTTACGACTGGCAGAACATACCGGAGGCCTATTCTTTTCCCGGACCTCCACGGGGTTATTATTATTATTATTATTTTTACTGTTATTATTATTACTGTAAGCGCTTTGTAATACTTTAATAGGAATGTGTTATTCCTGGAGAAAGTAAGATAGACCTTAAGACCAAATAAGTAACAAATAAAATAAATGAAGAAGAAAATCAGAGTCCGCCAGATACTGAACCAACGAACCACAGCCCTGGATATAAACTGCGTACATCCTATTCATTAAAAAAAAGTGTTGCCTAAATTAAAGACAAATAAACAAAGAGAGTCGGTGTCCTAGAAAGCCATATGGAAAAATTAAATGTTTTTGTAAAGCCACAGATAACATGCACAGCATTAAAAGCGAAAGTAATGTGGAGGGAGGTAGCGAACCTTCATTGGCTGGCACAAACATCCTTAGTGGTAGCTGGTCAGGACAGGACCCCAGATACTAAAGATAGATCTTCTCTAATACGCGAGGCCGGCGGATACTGGATGGGCTTCACTCTGATATTTCACGAGATTGGTATTATGACGTGTACCGATTACTTTTCTCCACTAAGGTCTTTTTTCGGACCATGGAGATGCCAATGATCCGTAGATGATGAGTGAGACGAATATATCGGGGGAACCGCTGCCGACCACCTTTCCTATTTCAGATAGGCAGTAGCACTCACCCGCTAATATACTGTCACTGAACCGTGGAGGCTTCTTCATTGGGAGGCGTTTCATAGCGTAACTGATTAATTTAAAGAATAAGGAATAGATGGAAAACTAATAAACGCGATAGCCAATAAATGCGATTAAATTTCAGTAAGTAGGACGCGCCAGGAGGAATTTCAATATTCAGGAATGTGACAGGAAAGATCATTCGAAGATAAAAATTCTGATGAGCATCAGTTCTAGGATGCACACCTTTAGAGCCACTAGCACTTCTTCATATTCGATACTGCGATACAAATGTGCCCTGCTGCTCTATGCCTTCCGTATTTTGAGATGTGGCTGTTGTTGTTGTTGTGGTCTTCAGTCCTGAGACTGGTTTGATGCAGCTCTCCATGTTACTCTATTCTGTGCAAGCTTCTTCATCTCCCAGTACCTACTGCAACCTTCATCCTTCTGAATCTGCTCGATATATTAGTCTCTTGGTTTCCCTCTACGATTGTTGCCCTCCACGCTGCCCTCCAGTACTAAATTGGTGATCCCTTGATGCCTCAGAACATGCCCTACCAACCGATCCCTTCTTCTAGTCAAGTTGTGCAACAAACTCCTCCCCAATCCCATTCAATACCTCCTCATTAGTTATGTGATCTACCCATCTAATCTTCAGCATTCTTCTGTAGCACCACATTTCGAAAGCTTCTATCCTCTTCTTGTCCAAACTATTTATTGTCCATTTTTCACTTCCATACATGGCTACACTCCATACACATACTTTCAGAAAAGACTCCCTGACACATAAATCTATACTCGATGTTAACAAATTTCTCTTCTTCAAAAACGCTTTCCTTGCCATTGCCAGTCTACATTTTATATCCTCTCTACTTCGACCATCATCAGTTATTTGGTCCCCAAATAGCAAAACTCCTTTACTACTTCAAGTGTCTCATTTCCTAATGAGCATCACCCGACTTAATATGACTACATTCCATTATCCTCGTTTTGCTTTTGTTGATGATCATCTTATATCCTCCTTTCAAGACACTATCCATTCCGTTCAACTGCTCTTCCAAGTATTTTGCTGTCTCTGACAAAATTACAATGTCATCGGCAAAAACCTCAAAGTTTTTATTTCTTCTCCATGGATTTTAATACCCACTCCGAATTTTTCTTTTGTTTTCTTTACTGCTTGCTCAATATACAGATTGAATAACATCGGGGAGAGGCTAGAACCCTGTCTCACTCCCTTCCCCACCAACTGCTTCCCTTTCATTTCCCTCGACTCTTATAACTGCCATCTGGTTTCTTTACAAATTGTAAATAGCCTTTCGCTCTCTGTATTTTACCCCTGCCACCTTCAGAATTTGAAAGAGAGTATTCCAGTCAACATTGTCAAAAGCTTTCTCTAAGTCTAGAAAAGCTAGAAACGTAGGTTTGCCCACAAATGCTAGAAACGTAGATTTGCCCTTCCTTAATCTAGCTTCTAAGATAAGTCGTAGGGTCAGTATTGCTGCACGTGTTCCAACATTTCTACGGAATCCAAACTGATCTTACCCGAGGTAGGCTTCTACTAGTTTTTCCATTCGTCTGTAAAGAATTTGGGTTAGTATTTTGCAGCTGTGACTTATTAAACTGATAGTTCGGTAATTTTCGCATTTGTCAACACCTTCTTTCTTTGGGGTTGGAATTATTATATTCTTCTTGAAGTCTGAGGGTATTTCGCCTGTTTCATTTATCTTGCTCACCAGATGGTAGAGTTTTGTCAGGGCTGGCTCTCCCAAGGCCATCGGTAGTTCCAATGGAATGTTGTCTATTCCGGGGGCCTTGTTTCGACTCAGGTCTTTCAGTGCTCTGTCAAACTCTCCACGCAGTATCGTATCTCCCATTTCATCTTCGTCTACTCCCCCTTCCATTTCCATAATATTGTCCTGAAGTACATCGCCCTTTTATAGACTCTCTATATACTCCTTCCATCTTTCTGCTTTCCCTTCTTTGCTTAGCACTGGCTTTCCATCTGAGCTCTTGATGTTCATACAAGTGGTTCTCTTATCTCCAAAGGCCTCTTTAATTTTCCTGTAGGCAGTATCTATCTTACCCCTAGTGAGATAAGCCTCTACATCCTTACATTTGTCCTCTAGCCATCCCTGCTTAGCCATTTTGCACTTCCTGTTGATTTAATTTTTGAGACGTTTGTATTCCTTTTTGCCTGCTTCATTTACTGCATTTTTATATTTTCTCCTTTCATCAATTAAATTCAATATTTCTTCTGTTACCCCACGAGTTGTAATAGCCCTCGTCTTTTTACCTACTTGATCCTCTGCTGCCTTCACTACTTCATCCCTCAGAGCTACCCATTCTTCTCCTACATTATTTCTTTCCCCTATTCCTGTCAATTGTTCCCTTATGCTCTCTCTGAAACTCTGTACAACCTCTGGTTCTTTCAGTTTATCCAGGTCCCATCTCCTTAATTTCTCACATTTTTGCAGTTTCTTCAGTTTTAATCTACAGGTCATAACCAATAGATTGTGGTCAGAGTCCACATCTGCCCCTGGAAATGTCTTACAATGTAAAACCTGGTTCCTAAATCTCTGTCTTACCATTATATAATCTATCTGAAACCTGTCAGTACCTCCAGGCTTCTTCCATGTATACAACCTCCTTTTATGATTCTTGAACCAAGTGTTAGCTATGATTGTGCTCTGTGCCAAATTCTACCAGGCGGCTTCCTCTTTCATGTCTTACCCCCAATCCATATTCACCTACTACGTTTCCTTCTCTCCCTTTTCCTACTACCGAATTCCAGTCATCCTTGATGTGGCTATATCGACCAAAACAAGGATTAAATATCCAGTAAACATAGGCACTAAAGTTCATACCTTAAAAGCTACTAGCACTTGTTCATCTTCGCTGCTGTGAATTGCATCTCTTTCAGTGAACACGTGCTCGAAGCTCTTAAAGTATGCGTTTCAGAGCCCATGTTTACTAGACTTGACTGCTTCGCATGATCGTTCCATTCACATCCCTGAATACTGACCATTCCTCCCAGGACACCCTGCACACTGTTGGGAGGTAACCTCTCAAAGTGTTTTATGGACAGCCTCCACAGTGCTGCATGGATAGGCGAGATGGCACCTTGCTGCAGGAGAGGGGACAAAAAAACATAGCAAACGCAATGATAAATCTAAGCGAGAATAGGTCCTGTCCTTAAAGAGGGCAGTGGATCTTTAACTGAAACGGATCAAGAATCTGAGAGTAGCTAGCCTGTGTTCTACTCTCTACATCTATGCTCTGCGAACCACTGTGAAGTGAATAATAGAGGGTACGCCCCATTGTTCTATTTATTAGAGCTTTCTCCCATTCCGCACTATTCGACCGGATTCTCGCAGTCAAAAACGACATGATTGTACGAAAGCAACCACCGTAATTGGTGACCAAAGAGGACGGTCTCTTAGTGATGGAAGGCAACGCCTGCATACCAGAATGGCGGTAGCCGCCGCACACTTACTATCTGTGATGTACGCTCGTCCAAGGTCAGAAACCCAATGGGCCTGGAGAGTAACTGTCGACGCCATTTTGTAAACTCGGACACGGCACGATTGGCAAGTATGTCCCCGCAGCCAACATTACAGGGGGAGAGAAAGAACTGTTGCAGCAGCCTCGTACGGGCGAGCGGCTCGGTCTTTGTGACTCACAGTTGGCACACCTGTTTGGGCGTGAATTCCCCGAACGAGGGAGAAACTGGTATGCCTACGCAGTCGCCTGGCTTCACCTTATATTCTGATGTGACGCCCAGGACTCTGTAAGGATACTCGCCGTCTTGAGCATTTTCTACATTAAACATTAAATGGTGAATATGGAAATTATTTCGCTACTTCCACCAGATGGTCCTTCATGTAGGCAAGAGATCGGTGGTGCACGTTTTCGGGGTAAAATTTATATAACTCTGTAAATTAATCGACGAATCAATTATCCTTCCGGTCTAATTATCGATATGCTCGAAATTTTGTAGCCAATCTGAATCTGTGGTTGTAATCGACGAGTTAATTTTATTTGGCTCTTTCGTTACCACAGGGACTGTCCACGACAGACGTGATCACACCATGCGCGTTCTCGCCATTAAAAATAACAGGTTAAGGTCGCAGTGTTTCAGCAAAGCTGAGTAAATAAATGTATCTGTTGATGTTATGGAATTAAATTTTCCTTGGGATAAATGAGTCTTGTTTTCGATGATGACAGAAGCCGAATAAGTCTCAAGGAAAAATTAATTATCAGATCTATGAATTAGAATTGGTGCCACAGCCGGGACTCCTGCTCACTAGGCAGACGTGCTAGCCATTACTCCATCGTAGGAGTGTAGCTAACACAACTGCACAGATTACCCTAGTCCGATGTCCTCCTCAAGAGAGGAATTGATGTTTGTGTTTGGGAGGGCATTGGACTATGATACACAGTGCAGCAGTGTTAGCAGCTATAATTATCGAAGAAAATGTAGATTGTTAGCCATAATATTTATAGAAGGTCGTGTTATTTTGACTCAATGTTTTTTACTCCAGGTGAGAACGCGGTGATGGCCTTGGACGTTCCCAGTCCTGGGCGTTATCCCAGTCTCTACTGATGTCTGACGTGCTGTTTGCGGTGTGGCTGGTACGCCCATTGTGCGACAGACGACAGAGCTGAAGGAATGGATGGTCGTTAGCTGTGCTCGAGCAGGGTGAAGAAGGTAACGGTTCGCTGGTTTCCTCAGCTCACAGAATACCCATGCGTGAGCACAGAGAGACAGATATCAATAAGCGTTATACCATCGCAACGTGTAATACACATCCAGCGCGCCAGTAACAGAATTGTAAACTGTGTAGTTCTCGTACACAATTTCTACACGCCAGTGTGATTAGCAACTCAGAATTTGAAACACTGTAACGTTGTTTATGTTGTCGTGAACGTGACTGGTACTTTTAATTGTCAATGAAGTTTTTTAAGGCAGTGCAGTAAATACCATTTATAACAACGCCGATTTTAGCAACTTATTGGCTATAATAGCAAGATAAAACGGTCCCGTTTAGATCCTACGTAAATGCTATATTTAATGAATCGCTTAGTAGAGCGTCGCTTAATACGACTTACCGTATGAAACGACGAATTTTTTATTACATCTTCGGAGAAACACAGGCTCTAACGTCCAATATTTACTTTTGTTTGTTACGTACTTGAGGATTACTATCAGCAAAGTAATACTATTTTCAAACTCTTATTTTCTGCAGATTGTTGGTTTAAAATCAGGCGCTAAAACGAATAAATCGTCAAATGCAAAATGCATACGCACATCTTAAATACAAGGAGCAGACTAAGATAACTGATGACCTTAAGTAGGACAGTACCCTAGTATGCTCTACCAAAGCAACTAGTTGGGAAACTAAACAACAATGCCTTTGTTGTGATTACAGAAAACTAAAAAAAATAAATTCCAATATGTGCTATTTTTTTTTAAGTACAGAATGTGATTAATAGCTTATTCTTTTTGATGCTGTGTGTTAGTTATTTTCAATCAGTTAGGTGCGGTACATCGCATTTGTACATTTTACAGAGGTACCTAGGACAAAGAGCAGGGTTTCATGTAATGTATGTATAGAGTACTGTTCATTTGCTACTGTTGATTAATTTTTGTAATACAGTAACTGGACAAAATTGTGTCATTCATAAGTATAATACTACACAGCACTTACAGTACGTTTCAAACATGACCAACATTTTATCTCATTCATCACGGAAGAACATGTCAGACATTATTGGCCCAGTTTGCATTGTCGCTATTTTATTTTTCACTTGTTACAGATTTTATACATTTTGCTGGCATTTTATTGCTGTACTTAACTGCATAAACATCTTCAACCCCTCTCCAGAAATACTGTATTGTGAATACTATAGGTGTACTGTATTTCTGTCACTTTTTGAAGTGTTAATTCTATGAAAGCCTAAAATTTACAAATACCAAACTTTTATCAAAAATCGAAGCAAAACGCTGTTTGTACGACTATCGGCTATAACTATTGTAAACCGTCGGTCCATTCGACATCGTTATAACCGGTTTTGACTGTATGACCCATATTCTTACAAGAGATAGCACTGATCAAAACAGAAAGAAGTTCGTGTAGACGTATGCCCGGTATGGCGTTCCTAATCACAATGAGTAAAGTGCACGAGCGTGCCTCGGAATTTTTGTGTGTGAAAACTCTTAGACTTCTAAGGAATTTGTGATATTTATACCAACGTGGCTTCTTCAAGAAATGTCGCCGCCCCTGCACAGAAGTAGACGTAGATTTATAGTGTCCGCTGTTTTTGCTGGGAGGCTGTAATCTTCCGGCAGGCGCGCCTATTTTTGTCAGACGAGCAGGCGCGCATTGCAAAATTTATAACATGAACATTTATCAATAAAAACAGGCATGTGCTGAACAAACTATTATATTTATCGATGAAAGCGACTCACATTTACTATCTTCAACGTTTATAACAAAAACTTTTGCTCTTTTAATTATTTGAATAACAATTTAGTCAGTTACTCAGATATACGTTTACTTTCGCAACACCGTTCACAGACATCATCTTTCTTAGAGCGCTGTTTAAAAGCTAAGTTATCACACCCATCATATTAAATTGATGCGGATAAATTGTTTTGACGTTTACAAAGGATACACGTCTACAGTTTTTTCGCCGGAGATTCGGGGCGCTGATCTTCAGAGGTCGATGGTTCTCCACGAAACTGCGTATGAGATACGGTGAACCTGGGTGGTTACGATTTGAGTTGACCTCTAGATATCACTTGTTCTTTCATAAGACCTTGTGCTAGCTTCTTGAGATATATATTTCTTCGTGAAGTTATATCTCGCTTTGTGAATAAAAATAACATTTGTGAACTAGTTCCAGCAAAATTGGCAATGATTATCTCCTTGTAATTCCTGAAACTGAGTAAGAGACACACACTTTATCTAGATCATCAACATCCATTTTTGTCACATTGTAGTCAGCTATGGTTTCAGACTTGCGTGTTTTTAACTGTCGTCGTGTCATGCATAGTATGGCAGCACTGTTTGTACGAGGAACATGTGAAACTAAGATATGTGGTGACTTCAATATTCATTTTGTATGCGGTTGTGTAAGAAGAAGGATGTTGGAAGATCTTCTAAATTCATATGATCTGATGCAGACTGTGGGTTTTATTTCAGCCATGGTGCAGGGGAACAGTAGCACAGCCAATGACAATATTTTTGTTCAGTCTTCACTACTAGATGGGCAATCTGTTAGTAAAAGGGTGAGAGGCCTTTCAGACCACGATGCGCAAATTTTAAGACTGAATGCTTTTTGTACTCAAACAAATATTATATATAAATGCAAACTTTGTAGAGAAGCTAATCCAACGGCAATAGAGAGTTTTTTAAAACTCGTTAAAGAACAAGAGTGGCAGGATGTCTATAATGCCGATAACATAGATGGCAAATATAATGCTTTCCGTAACACATTTCTCATGATCTTTGAAAGTTGCTTTCCATTAGAATGTTCTAAACAAGACAATAGCATTAAAAGGCAGCGTGGATGGTTCACTAGAGGAATAAAGATATCATGTAGAACAAAATGGGAATTATAATAAAATGTTAAAACGAGTAACAATCGAACTACAGTAGCCAATTACAAACATTGTAAGGTGCTAAAAATGTTATCAGTAAGGTGAAGTGTATGCGATCGCATATAGAATAGCCAATTCACAGGACACAGTTAAAACCATATCGTCAGTCTTGAAGGAAGTGTGTGGTCAGCATCACTAGGTCGACGATATAAAGTCAGTTCGTAGTGCACTGAAGAGCCAAAGAAACTGATACACCCACCTGATGTCGTGTAAGGTCCCCGCGGGCACGCAGAAATGCCAAAACACGACATGGCCTGGACCCTACTAATGTCTGAAGTAGTGCTGGAGGGAATTGACACCATGTGTCCTGCAGGGCTGTCCACAAATCCGTAAGAGTACGAGAAGGTGGAGATCTCTCAACAGAACGTTGCAAGGCATCCCAGATACGCTCAATAATGTTCATGTCTGGAAAGTTGGCGTATGGGTTGTCGCATTGTCCTGATGGACTTGCTAAAGTCCGTCGGAATGGCTGGTTCAAATGGCTCTGAGCATTATGGGACTCAACTGCTGAGGTCATTAGTCCCCTAGAACTTAGACCTAGTTAAACCTAACTAACCTAAGGGCATCACACACATCCATGCCCATGGCAGGATTCGAACCTGCGACCGTAGCGGTCTCGCGGTTCCAGACTGCAGCGCCTAGAACCGCACGGGCACTTCAGCCGGCCTCCGTCGGAATGCACAACAGACATGAATGGATGCAGATAATAAGACAGGATGCTTACTTACGTGTCCCCTCTCAGAGTCGTATCTAGACCTATCACCTCAGAAAACTGAAGTTCCCCCGCTTCGCTTCGTACTATATTGATTATATACTATGATATAGTTATCTAAAACTGGTTTTTGAGGACAGATTGTAACATGACATTTAGTCATTCGAGCACATCCCAAGAAAATTACAGAAAATCTTGGCGCCAGTATGTTTCCTACAAGCTAACAAATATTTAGAGTACTTCCTCACAGCTGCAAGCATAATTTACTCTAGAAGCAGACAGATGGGGTACACTGATAGGAGAACCTCTAATCAAGTGAAACATGGACGATAACTAGTTTGGACAAGAAGAGAATAGAAGCTTTCAAAATGTGTTGCTACAGAAGAATGCTGAAGATTAGATGGGTGGATCACATAACTAATGAGGAAGTATTGAATAGGATTGGAGAGACGAGAAGTTTGTGGCACAACTTGACCAGAAGAAGGGATCGGTTGGTAGGACATGTTCTGAGGCATCAAGGGATCACCAATTTAGCATTGGAGGGTAAAAATCGTAGAGGGAGACCAAGAGATGAATACACTAAGCAGATTCAGAATGATGTAGGTTGCAGTAGGTACTGGGAGATGAAGAAGCTTGCACAAGATAGAGTAGCATGGAGAGCTGCATCAAACCAGTCTCAGGACTGAAGACCACAACAACAACAATCGACAATAAACAGTATCAGCGTTCCTCTATCTTCCCTATCTTCACGAGAGTATAGGCCATTTTGAAACTTTGTTGCAAGTTAAAACTGTGCACTGTATGGATACTTGAGGCGTGTTAACCTGTGGAGTTAAAAGACCTCGTGGAGCAAGCTACTTAGCCTGCTAGAAAGTCTCATAATTACTATGTAGATGTCGTTTTCACTTAACTGTAAAACCCATTCCTCTAAACAAAACGTCTTGTGGTAAATTAATTTTTATTCATCCATGGATCACTTTCCCGAGGATACTGGACTGTCATGGTATAGACAATTAAGAACAGAAAACATAATTGATATTCACAGATGTTTACACACTTAAATGTTCAGCCTGGAAATGATGGGGCAGTAGTCGAGTGCGGCGCACAGCATGATCAATACCAGAATTCGCCCCAAATGATTTCGCGAAACCACGGTATCAGGATGGCCGGATCTAGGTTAGAGGCTCCATCTTCCAGAATACGACACCAGTCTGATAATCAGCAGCGCAGTCTAGTTCTCTTTGTCCCTGCTGTACATTGTTGTAAACAGATTAAAGTAAACAGTTATTGCTATACTGTTCATCCATTTCTGAACACCGGTCACTGCCCCCCGCTACACGCACTTGGTATTCGCAAGGCTTTTGCTGTAATGTATGTTTTCGTATTGCCCGCATCTCGTGGTCGTGCGGTGGCGTTCTCGCTTCCCACGCCCGGGTTCCCGGGTTCGATTCCCGGCGGGATCAGGGATTTCTCTGCCTCGCGATGGCTGGGTGTTGTGTGATGTCTTTAGGTTGGTTAGGTTGAAGTAGTTCTAAGTTCTAGGGGACTGATGACCATAGATGTTAGGTTAGTTAGGTTTAAGTAGTTCTAAGTTCTAGGGGACTTATGACCATAGATGTTAAGTCCCATAGTGCTCAGAGCCATTTGAACCATTTTTTTGTTTTCGTATTCGGATTTCTCTGACATTTTTGTTTCTGTGTCAGTAATCCTTCTCAAATTTTGCTCCAAGTGTTTTTACACACCTTGTATGGAACGAAGAATTGCTACTCAGCAGAGTTCCTTCGCCCATATAGAGGACAAAGCTAGTAACAAGCATTACACCTTCGTTGGTAGCGTATTCTCAAAAGTGAAGTGTGTGAATTTACAACCATTCGTCTTTGTGTAATATGTTACCATAAAGCAAAAAACAATTATCTATACTGAACTAGATGTCTGTGACGAGTTGAGTGGAACTATTTCGCATATTATTGTGAAGGAAAAACTCGTAGAAATATTTCCATATTTTACGTTCATTCTTCGACGAGTATTGCCTTCTATCTCTGGAACAATTTCCTCATTACATTGACCTCAGAATTTAAGGAAACCTACATGCTTCTCAGAGATTCATCCTGTAATCCAAAAAGTTTCGAGTCTGGATTAGTAGCATATAGAGAGAAGTCAGATACTGGTCTTAAGGTTTCATGTATTCTACGTAGACTCCCCCCACTTGAGTACAAAGCACAAAACATTCACAGAACTCAGAAAAGTCCTTCTTTGAGCTGTTGTTCAACTGGTCTTGGCAAACCATTAGAGAGCATTCTGCACTTTGTCGTTTATGGTAACAGAAAGTCTCGTCAGCCATGATGATTTTTTCCAGAAAGGAACTGTCGGCATTTTTTATTTCAGTCAAGTACGGCAGGCTTCCACCCGTCATTGTTCTACCTTCGGGAGCCAAGATGTGCGGGATAGACTTTTGCACGCACTTCTCTCTTCTTCAAAATACTCTCGAGAATGTCTTGAACACTTGACTTCGAAGTGTTCAGTTCGTTTCTCCATACCACTTGACGCTACCACGACATTGACACTCTACGGTCCCACTTCCACTACTTAACACAACGGATTGCTGGTACGCACATTCGTTATTTACAAATGTAAAGTGGCCTCTAGACTGTCAATATTATTGCGCAATATTTTAGCAGTGTGATTAAGAGGTTGCGTAGTAGTATTGAGCATATGAAATACTTTTGTAATCTATTACGCTGCCTGGAAGCGTTATCGTTCGTGGGCAGTATTTTCAAAATCCTTACCAGTCTCTGGCGTACTACGGGCTCTGGAAATCTTTGTGTTCGCTATTTGTTGCGCCGTGTTAAAAGTGAGCTCAAGACAAGTCGAAATAGCGTTATTAGTACCGTACGTTTAAATATATAAATCATTTCCGGCATTACAGGATATTAGCGCAGATTAGTACAAAAACAAAAATGTTAAGAATGAGTAGTATGATTTGTTGCTCAGAGAACACAGGGAATGGTACCCTAAGGTCATAAAGGAAGACTTTTGAAAAAAATTAATTAATGGAACGTTATGAATAAAGGTGTATATATACAGATATTTATGTGTCTGTATACATTAGCCGAATATTATCGTTTAGTGCACGTATTGTTGCATGACACTTCTCCAAACTAAGTCTCATATATATTAAAGCGAAACAGAACTGTAAATTTAAAATTTTTGAAAGGAAACAAGGAATAGGAGCGCAAAAGACAAGCGCTAACTTCGCAGAATTGATGATCTCCTTGTAGGTTTTTTTTCTTTTTTTCCGCATGGGGATATCGGTGTCCGCAGAAATTCATGGAGGTGGTAAGTTTCGAGACTTATCATGCCACAGGAACTAAGCTTTATAAATGCCTCAAAAAACTTATTATATCCCAAAAATGGCTCTGAACACTATGGGACTTAGCATCTGAGGTCATCAGTTCCCTAGAACTTAGAACTACTTAAACCTAACTAACCTAAGGACATCAGGCACAGCCATGCCCGAGGCAGGATTCGAACCTACGACCGTAGCGGTCGCGCGGTTCCAGACTGAAGCGCCTAGAACCGCTCGGCCACACCGGCCGGCTACCCCAGAGAATTGATGCTTATTCACTGAATATTTGTTCTTGGTAAATTACTGTGATAGTTAAAACTCATGATCAATTACACAGTCATTCCTAAAGCCGTAGTATTATATCACTGGTATCGGTGAAGTACCGCTACATTTGGCAAAAGCGAGAGAAGTGTATGCGCGTTCCGTAATGGATAAAAACTCCGTACTCCATATTCCAAACACAGGAAAAAAGTGGAGCAATCGTCCAAGATTCTGAACGACAGTATTATTTAGCAGTCTAGGGAGAACTTTAATAATGCTGGACAGTATTAGTGGCCGTCTAGGGGGGTGCTTCAGCTCAAGCTGTCATCGTAGTTACCGCTTGGACGTCGCTTACACGCCAGGAAAGAAAAGCATCTTCGGAACTTTTTGGACGGACGGTTTAGAGTCTCTCTGTCCTAGTGAGGCACGCTGGACAGCTCATTTCAGATGATTCACTGATGGCCTCCCACTGTTCCAGCCAACAGGAAACTGATGGCCTACCACTGTTCCAGTCAACAGGAAACCTTGGCGAGAGCCTAGTACTTTGCAGACCAGTTTTGTGCGGGTGGACACGGTCGACTTGTGTTCGGGTCCGACAGAAACCTCGCCGAGAGTACAGCAGTTTGGCTCACCAGATCTGGGTGCACGAGCCGGTTCCGCGGCAAGAAGACTTCCTTGAGTCACGCAGCGCCTGCAGCGTGTGCGGAGGCGTGTCAAGGCGAGGCCACACGCGGCGCCCTGCCGTCCTTACTTCGCCGCCCAGAAGGTTGCGACATTGTCGTCATGGAGACGACCCTGGCGCGGAGAACGCCCAGCGGAGAAACCGGCTGAGGATTTCCGGATTAACCTGCGGGCAGACGATCGACACCACTGTTGAGTACCTCGCTTTTAGTAGCCACAGAGAGTATTACAAGCGCCATCCTGTTCCAATGCCAGGCGCACACTGATCAGCCAGAATTTTACGACCACTGACCTGCTATCGATATGAACCCGTCCAGGCGATAGCAGCGTCACCTGGCGAGGAATGACTGCCAGTTAGACACGTGCACAGTGCATTTAGTATCAGTGACCGTGCTGTCTCTGTGTAGATTGGCGAAGGTGCGTGATCTATCTGAATTTCACCGACGATAGACTGTGATGGCGCGAGCATTTCGGAAACTTCACGTCTTGTCGGGTGTTCCATAAATGCTGGGGTGAGTGTTTTCAAGACGTGGCGTAACCAAGGTGAAACTACGTTCAGACGTCTCAATGGAGAGAAGTCTTCCGAAGTAAGAGTGATTTCAGGTGTGCCGCAGGGGAGTGTCGTAGGACCGTTGCTATTCACAATATACATAAATAACCTTCTGGATGACATCGGAAGTTCACTGAGGTTTTCTGCGGATGATGCTATGGTATATCGAGAGGTTGTATCAATGGAAAATTGTACTGAAATGCAGGAGGATCTGCAGCGAATTGACGCATGGTGCAGGGAATGGCAATTGAATATCAATGTAGAGAAGTGTAATGTGCTGCGAATACATAGAAAGAAAGATCCCTTATCACTTAGCTACAATATAGCTGGTCAGCAACTGGAAGCAGTTAATTCCATAAATTATCTGGAAGTACGCATGAGGAGTGATTTCAATGGAATGATCATATAAAGTTGATCGTCGGTAAATCAGATGCCAGACTGAGGTTCATTGGAAGAATCCGAAAACAAAGGAAGTAGGTTACAGCACGTTGTTCGCCCACAGCTTGCATACTGCTCAGCAGTGTGGGACCAGTGCCATATAGGGTTGATAGAGAAGATCCAACGGAGAGCAGAGCGCTTCGTTACAGGATCATTTAGTAATCGCGAAAGCGTCACGGAGATGATAGATAAACTCCAGTGGAAGACTCTGCAGGAGAGACGCTCAGTAGCTCGGTACGGGCTTTTGTTGAAGTTTCGAGAACTACCTTCACCGAGGAGTCAAGCAATTATTGCTCCCTCCTACTTATATCTCGCGAAGACACCATGAGGATAAAATCAGAGAGATTAGAGCCCACACAGAGACATACCGACAATCCTTCTTACCGCGAACAATACGAGACTGGAATAGAAGGGATAACCGATAGAGGCACTCAAGGTACCCTCCGCCACACACCGCCAGGTGGCTTGCGGAGTATGGATGTAGATGTAGAGAAGTAGATTACAGTTGCCGGACGTCATAGGCTGGCCAGACTGGTAAAACAGGACAGGGGGCGAACTGTGGCGGAACTTTAATGCCGGGCAGAGTACAAGTGTGTCTGAACACACAGTGCACCGAATACTTAACGATGGGCCTCCGCAATCGATGACCCATGCATTTGTCCATGTAAACACCACGACATCGGTAAACGCAGTTGAAATTGGCACGTGACCATCGGCTCTGTAAGTTGGCGCAGTGGCAGAGCGTCTGATAAGCCCCGATACCTTCTCCATCATGCCGATGGGAGGGCGCTGTTCCAGAGAAACAGCTCCTTGATACTACGGGACGGAGACGAGCTGGTGGCGTTTATCTTCTAGAGTACACTCACACGGGCATCCATGGCTCGAGTGGAGCTTTACAAGGCGCCATGATGGACAAGGAGTATCGTCCAGTGGTTGCAGACTACGTACATTCGTTCGTCACGATCATTTTTCCCGACGACATTGACATTGTGAATTTTAAAATTGGCCAACCTTTTTATGGAAGATTTTGAAGAGAGAGCGCTTGAATCAGCTGCCCTGAACCCAACAGTTTTTTTGGCGGTATGTGGATGACACTTTCATAGTGTGGCCTCATGGAGAAAATAAATTAATGCAGTTTCTACATCATCTCAACTCCATTCATAGCAACATCCGGTTTACCATGGCGAGTCCTAATCGATGTGCTGCCCTCGCCAACTCGCCAAATCTGAACTCGATCAAACACATCTGGGATGTTTATGCTCTTCACGGGTATGCTGCCGGATATGATCGTCTTCGCTACACGATATTTCGGCGATCCATCTGGCCGCCATCTGCTTCAAGCTCAACGGATATACAGATCATCAAATTAATCGTGCTTTTCAGTTTGGACCATCAAGTGAACCAGCGCCGGGTACCGGTAGATTAATTGCTTTTCTACCCTTTGCTGGAAGTATTTCTTCAAACATTTCTAGAATACGCAGGAAAAATGTTCTTTGGCCAAGACTAGAGCCCTGTTTGGATCTGTTAAAGATGATTTGGGACTGAGAAAGACTGGAGTTTATAAAATTACCCGTCATTGTGGAAGGGCATACTTTGGACAGGCTATTCACACTGTTCATGACCGATGTGTGGAACATCAGCGTCACATTGCTCCAGCCTGAAAAATCTGTCGTTGCCAAACATTCTGAATGAAGGGCATAACGTGTCGTTTAAAGAGACGCAAATTATTGCACCGGCTTCTCGTTACTGGGAATGTGTGCTCAAAGAGTCTATCGAAATACGATTACCTAACGACACTACAACAGAGATAATGATTTTCCTTTAAACAAGATATGGAACCGTATTTTATCTGATATAAAACAACGGCCTGGTTTCCAACCCACTAAATCTTAATCTGCGATTTATCAGTTTCGCGCTGCAATTCTTCGCTTCGTAGGAGGCAGTTACTCCGCTTCTTGCGCAGCTGCAGTGGCCTGGACCCGCGGTTTAAAGGAGCCGCCGTTTCTAATGTTCATTCAGTTCCAGCGTGATTGTGTACTCTGCGATCGCACCTGAAGATGGCGTGTATCCGGCAGCGTACCCGTGAAGAGGCCGCGAAAATCTACGGAATCACATCTGGGACATGACTGAATGTGTCGTCAGAGCGTGTCGCCCTGATCCCGGAATTTACGGGAATTAGGTGACCTGTGTGTGCAGATGTGGTGCTAACTCCCTGGAACGACCTACCAAGGCGTCATTGCTTCCCTGCGAAGACGTGTCGCCGCTGTTATCTGTGGCAAAGGTGGACACACCGGCTGTTAGGCAGGTGGTCATAATGCTCCGGCTGATCAGTGCACTTCCAAATGCTGTCTTGACAATCATTATCTCTTTCGTGCATTCTCCAACGCGGACGTCTTTGACGTTCAAAGCAAAGGTATAACTTGTGACAGGGAAATACTGTCACGTGGTACTCAAGTCAGAATCCGAAAGTAAGGTCGTAAATGAAGTACAACACTTAGCACTGAAGGTTTATTACAAACACCGATGTACAGCAGAACATAACTGAACCGATAGATGGAGAGTGCTGCTATTTATACAGACACCGAATACTCCGTAATGTACAAACAGAAGAATCTTCGAGATATAATAAACACTAATTAACAAATAATTCTGGTCAAGTCTGAAATATCAGTCCGCAGGACTGCAACCAGTGATGATAATATTGCTACGCCACACTGCACGCACCACACCTCCCAGTAACATTAATGCAGCGTTTTTCCCTCATGATGTGAGCGTCAAACTTGCATCTTCCTAATCGTTGGCTCCAGGATGACGGTTACAGCGACCACTAACTGACGTTTACTGTTCACTTTAGCGATTTTAAAATCTTACGTTCCTGCCAAGTGTGAGATTCGTAGTGTAATACGTAGCGTGATTCTGAATGTAAAATTGTCCGATTTACTGAAATGTAGAGAAAGATAACCGAAGTTTATGACAATGTGATGAATGAAGGGTCAATCTGTGATACAATCAAGCCAGATACACATGCTCAAGTCTCCGATATGAATGGCTATCGACAATTTCACATGTAAGTAGAAAAGTTCATATGCCCCTGCCGCAATGCTATAGCAGGCCGTAAAAAGTCGTGAGCGAGATTTTCATATTCTCTCGCTCGCTATGCGCGCATAAGTTAGCAGTGTTTTTACATAAGTGTAATGAACACAACAGATACACATAACAGAGACTTGAGTCATCTCCTTCACTGTTTACAACAGTGCCAACACTGCGTTAACTTTTCGATTTAGCCACTGTAGAAATCACGTAATTTTGAGGCGAAGAACTCGTCGAGCCATGTTAAAGAGCATGTTCATCCGGAAATGGAACACCGTGAAAGTTGTTCGATAGAGAGCAGGAATGTGAAAATCTGAGGGCGCAAGGTTCGGTGAATAAGGCTGGTGCGAAATGACTTCCCAACCCAGCTACTGTGTAGTGTTTTTTTGTCAGTCTGCCAGAATGTGGGAAGGCATTATCATGGAGTGGCATTTCACGCGATTTTCTTGGTCGTTGCTCTTGGATTTCTCCTGCAGCATCAGTTTTCCTAAGGACGGTTGGGCTTGAAACTTTTCCCTGCTTTGGGCTATCCGAAACATACAGGAGGCGGCGTGGATTGGCCTCCCTATTCGCCAGACATGAACCCCTGTGACAGTTGTAACTACTGTAATTTCGAAAGTTTGTCCGCCTGAAAATGTGCTGTTGTCCCAAGCATATTGCAACAAACGGTGTATTTCTATCGCTGCTCGTTTAGTTTTTATTGCCGTTTCAAATACACCGGTCATTTTTGAAACACCCTGTATTTACATCCACAGGACGCCAGTGCAGAATAAAGGTAGCAATAAAACGAATTGGGAGCGCGAGAATTTCTTAAAATTGCCTTAATAATAGTCTATCTGCCTCCATCCACATTAGAACCGAAAACAAACCAGACCTCCCTTGCAGTAGCATACACCTTTCACTACGCCAGCAGACAACCCAAGCAAACAGACCTCTATTATTACCCCAGACTTGAATAAGCCGGCAAGTTCGCAGTGAAAATGGCAAACTGATCTGCAGTCTCTGTTTCATAGAGCTTTCTGGTCTCAAAAACAAGAATTTTCTACCTTTATGTCACCGCTTATGTGACAATCATTCGGGATGTTTATCGAAATAACAAAATACTGCTATTAAGCGAGTAAATTTAGTAGGATAATTCTGCACCACCCCAGGAAATAAACAGCTACATAGCTGCCAAACGTATTCTACAATGTTTCGTATTCTCGATTAGACTCACCACAGCCCGGAAACGTTCATTAGCCGAAGTGTTTCTTAAGCACTTCTAAAACGCGGTGGCATTACCACGTGTATAGGCAAATGGATTTTATTTGCATTCCTGTAAAACGTAATTTAGATGGAAAGCATATCTACGAGTAATATGCTGATGTATCGACTGCAACTAGAACATTTCCAATAAAGATAAGGGGAATTATTTATGCAATTCTCATCTTCAGTACTGTCTTCGCTGAAACTTCCTGGCAGATTAAAACTGTGTGCCGGGCCGAGACTCGAACTCGGAAACTTTGCTTTTCGCGGGCAAGTGCTCTACCAACTGAGCTACCCAAGCACGACTCACGCCCCGTCCTCACAGCTTTACTTCTGCCAGTACCTCGTCTCCTACCTTAGAAACTTTACAGAAGCTCTCTGCTATCCTTGCAGAACTAGCACTCCTGAAAGAAAGGATATTGCGGAGACATGGCTTAGTCACAGCCTGGGGGATATTTTCAGAATGAGATTTTCACTCTGCAGCGGAGTGTGCGCTGTTATGAAACTTCCCGGCAGATTAAAACTGTGTGCCGGCCCGAGACTCGAACTCGGGACCTTTGCCTTTCGCGGGCAAGTGCTCTACCAACTGAGCTACCCAAGCTCGGGGCTTGAGTCGTGCTTGGGTAGCTCAGTTGGTAGAGCACTTGCCCGCGAAAGGCAAAGGTCCCGAGTTCGAGTCTCGGCCCGGCACACAGTTCTAATCTGCCAGGAAGTTTCATAACAGCGCACACTCCGCTGCAGAGTGAAAATATCATTCTGTAAACTGTCGTAGTTATTTTCGTTGTTAGAATTTCGTCACCTAAATCGGTAAACATGGAAGACTACCTCACTTTTTTCACCATCTAACTGTCTACCCAGCCCTTAAAACCAGTTTCGTTAATTCGTAACGATCTGGGGTATTTCGTCTTACCAAAACAGATAAGCTGAAATTCATTTAGCCGGCCGGGGTGACCGAGCGGTTCTAGGCGCTACAGTCTGGAACCGCGCGACCGCTACGGTCGCAGGTTCGAGTGCTGCCTCGGGCATGGATGTGTGTGACGTTCTTAGGTTAGTTAGGTTTAAGTAGCTCTAAGTTCTAGGGGACTGATGACCTCAGAAGTTAAGTCCCATAGAGCTCAGAGCCATTGGATCCATATTTTGAAATTCATTTTCATTAGTACAGTTCATACTAATTAGCGTTTCTTCTTTCCTTTATAACTTATATTTACGTGTTGTGCTTAACACACTGATCAGCATTAATATAGGCACACACATGACTGAAAAGTCTGAGAAAATTCGGATTGTTTGTCAATTTCACGCCTGTGCATAGTATGTTGGTAGCACTTCGTCGCCTTGCCTGTTATGCTGAGTAGCAGACTTTAAAGCTGTGCCGATGAGCATAACAAAAAGGCGAGGCGTCTCGCTCGTTTTGTCCACGAATTTACATGTAGATGCAGGAGGACGCATTCACCTCTCCCCGTTGGTTATTACATCGTCATTCTTTCTTGTTCTTTTTATTGCGCCCTCATCGACTCTTCTTCACTTGCAGGGGACCACGTCGCTACGCCCTCGGTACTGTCCTGATGGTCTTTGAAGGCGTGGAGCTTTTGTGGAGATGTTGCTTGGACGCGTCCAGTAGCCACATTACGACTGTCACCTGTGTGAGGCAACGCCCGAGTTTGCGTCCACCGGCGAGAGGCTTCCGCGACACCCGCTGACCCACATACCTGCCTCTCTCTGATGCTGTACTTGCAGGCTGCCGCTTCGGATCGCGCAACATCCTCCACTCGACCTGGCCGGGGACTGGCGAACGGTATCCAGTCGTTTAGGCGCGGTTAACACTGAGACGATACTGTGTGGGGCACAACAGGTTGCAATGAGGGTTGGGCGACGCGATTCTTACAGTGCGACGCTGGTGTTCCCACTGGGATGCCCTATATGCGATACGATACGCAATGCGCCCCATCACACGACATGCAACGAGACTGTACGGTTCACGTTTCTGTTCCAGATTCAGTTGCGATCGTGAGCTCTTGCGAAGAGGAAACTATTGCAGTTTATTGCAGTAATGGCCATTAAAATTAGTACACAAAGAAGAAATGCAGATGATAAACGGGTATTAATTGGACAAATATATTATATTGACCTGACATGTGATTACATTTTCACGCAATTTGGGTGCATAGATCATGAGAAATCAGTACCCATAACAACAACCTCTGGCCGTAATAACGGCCTTGATACGCCTGGGCATTGAGACAAACAGAGCTTGGGTGGCGTGTACAGTTACAGCTGCCCATGAAGCTTCAAAACGATACCACAGTTCATCAAGAGTAGTGACTGACATATTGTGACGAGCCAGTTGCTCGGCCACCATTGACCAGCCGTTTTCAATTGGTGAGAAATCTGGAGATGTGCTGGCCAGGGCAGCAGTCGAACATTTTTTGTATCCAGAAAGGCCCATACAGGACCTGCAACATGCGACCGTGCATTATCCTGCTGAAATGGAGGGTTTAGCAGGGATCGAATGAAGGGTAGAGCCACAGGTCGTAACAGATGTGAAATGTAACGTCCACTGTTCAAAGAGCCGTCAGTGCGAACAAAACGTGACAGAGACGTGTAACCAATGGCACCCCATACCATCATGCCGGGTGATACGCCAGTATGGTGATGACGAATACACGCTTCCAGTATGCGTTCACCGCGATGTCGCCAAAAAACGGATGCGACCGTCATGATGCTGTAAACAGAACCTGGATTCATCCGAAAAAATGACGTTTTGTCATTCGTGCACCCAGGTTCGTCATTGAGTACACCATCGCAGGCGCTCCTGTCTGTGATGCAGCATCAACGATAACCGCAGCCACGGTCTCCGAGCTGAGAGTCCATGCTGCTGCAAACTTCGTCGAACTGTTCGTGCAGATGGTTGTTGTCTTGCAAACGTCTTCATCTGTTGACTCGGGGATCTAGACGTGGGTGCACGATCCGTTACAACCATGCGGATAAGTTGCCTATCATCTCGACTCTTTGTAATACAAGGCCGTTGGGATCCAGCAAGGCATTCCGTATTACTCTCCTTAACCCACCGATTCCATATTCTGCTAAAAGTCATTCGATTTCGACCAACGCGAGCAGCAATGTCGCGATACGATAAACCGCAATCGCTATAGGCTACAAACCGACCTTTATCAAAGTCGGAAACGTGATGGTACGCATTTCTCCTACTTACACGAGGCATCATAACAACGTTTCACCAGGCAACGCCGGTCAACTGCTGTTTGTGTATAAGAAATCGGTTGGATACTTTCCTCATGTCCGCACTTTGTAGGTGTCGGCACGGGCGATATCCTTGTGTGAATGCTCTGAAAAGCAAATCATTTGCATATCTTAGCATCTTCTTCCTGTAGGTTAAATTTCGCGTATTACAATGAGCAGTGGTGTATTTACAGCTCAAAAAACTGAAAAAAGGAAGAACTCGTTGCACTCGTACAGTGCTACAGATAGCAAACACAGTTTGGCTGTGGTTTCTCGTAAGGCCTCTCAACACCAAAACTTCCAGGAATTGTATAGAATCAATCCAGATATTTTCCACTTTTTGGGCAACTCGTTTCAACTGTTCCGACTAAGGACGCAGCCACGATTCTGCCAGGGGGTAGATTCATTTTCATTTATTCTGACAATTTCCATGAAAAATGATAAACTATTTTATTCGAAAATGATCTCGGAGTTTTCACCAAGAAGAGATAATCTCGTTACTTAGGAGTGCTGTACTTTGGAGCATGCCTGCTTCTGAGTGATTTTCCAATCTCCCTTCACCCTCCTAGCTCACTTTACACATTTTTTAAGTGTTGATTTGAGCTGAGTTAGTGCTCGGGTATGCACGAGCCCAAATTTTGTGGGACATCGTGATTATTAGCGACAGAGCTTTTGGAATAAAGAGGTCTCCGTTCGCCAGAGAAGCTGTTACCCCCTCAATTTTTGTTTCTGTATGAAATTCAGCCCAACTTTACCACCTATTCTATTAAATTCTACGTATTGCCAAAACTATGCCCCCTGAAACAGTTATCCAACTTAAACTCGTTGTTCCTGGTCTATATTAACGACATAGGAGACAATCTGAGTAGCCGTCTTAGATTGTTTGCAGATGATGCTGTCATTTACAGTCTTGTAACGTCATCAGATGATCAAAACGACTTGACCACGAATAAGGAAAAGTGTGAAATTATTCACATCAGCACTAAAAGAAATCAGTTACATTCCGATTACGCGATAAGTCACACAAATCTGAATGCTGTAAATTCAAGTAAATACTTAGGGATTACAATTACAAATAACCTAAATTGGAACGATCACATGGATAATATTGTGGGTAGAGCAAACCAAAGACTACGATTCATTGGTAGAACACTTGGAAGGTGCAACAGGTCTAGACCGCTTACACAACGCTTGTCCGCCCTATTCCGGAGTATTGCTGTGCGGTGTGGGATCCGCATCAGGTGGGACTGACGGATGACATCGAAAAAGTACAAAGAACGGCTGCTCGTTTTGTATTATCGCGAAATAGGTGACATAGTGTCACAGACATGATACGTGAATTGGAGTGGCAATCATTAAAACAAAGGCGTTTTTCGTTGCGACAGGATCTTATCATGAAATTTCAATCATCAGTTTTCTCCTCCGATTGCGAAAACATTCTGCTGACACCCACCTGCATAGGGAGAAATGATCATCATGATAAAATAAGAGAAATCGGGGCTTGCACAGAAAAATTTAAGTGCTCGGTTTTACCCCGTGCCGTTAGAGAGTGGAACGGTAGAGAGACAACGTGAAGGTGGTTCATTGAACCCTCTGCCAGGCACTTTATTGTGAATAGCAGAGTAATCACGTAAATGTAGATGCTAACCTTTGGCAAAACAGAACCTTATTTGAACAGAACTGTAACTGATCTGAATGCTAATTGTCTTACATTAAATGCGCATTTGAAGTAAAACAGTTATCTGGCCCTAATCAAAATTTCCACGTACCTCGCGGCTTCACAACATTGTTGCAGATTTCTCGAAAGCACAACAGCAGACAGCAAGCAGGAGGCGGCTAAGCTAGGTTTCTATTTCAAAATAAAATTTCTAAACTATGTTCAAACTCTGAGACGTAATAATGAGTAATGATAAACAGTGAGGTGGGGAGAATAACTATTCCTATGAAATGATATTCCAAGGCAATGATTTTAGAATGAAGTATGTATTCAAACGGACAGAGTAAATATTCGCGTGATCTTCTGTCATAGCACTGGTCTGAACAAATTATACTTAACAATTATATTAAAAGAGTACAATAATAACAGCGAATCTCTATAAAAATCAAACCGCTTAATCAGTTAATATCTTAATGCATGTCTCGTGGAAGTGGAGTGGTCTTCCTCTCAGTTATGAGTAAGTTAACTAGCTGACAATAATCATTCCTAGCTGCATAGTGCTGCAGTATTATTTCAAACTTCTTCTCTTCAAAAATAATCACATTTTTCAAAATTTGTGTCCTTTCCAGTTTCTAATATATACATCCTATTCATCCTTGCTGTCCTTTACAATCAATCTTTCTTCATCTAACAGATGCAATCACAAGTCCACACAGCACTACTATATACGTCCATCACCTACCACACTTCAACTAAGAATGTATCAGACTGCGCAGAGGCAGAAGTGCCAAGACAAGACAAAGGATTCTTTAACAGTAACATAACTTGCTGTCTCTCTGACGTGCACATCGATAACATACAAGAACCAAAATGACATTACCACCTTACGAAGCTAAAATAATTTTTTGTGATGAAAGTGCAAAAGGTCTGCAATTACTGAACCGTACACTTTCCTAAATTTCGTCACTTCATTATGGGTCTGTCATTTCTAGCAGTGTAGAAAGATAGTTTTCTGTTTTAAAGAACGTCCTTGCAGACAAACTTATTAGCTTTAATGAAGAAAATTTGGTATATTCTTCAGTTATCGTGTGGCTCCTAGTGCAAGGCCTCTCCGTAGAGATGCTTGGCTGCGTTGCAGCTCCTTTCATTTAATCAGTGCGGTTGCATCTTTATAAGGGGACCTGGATGTGAACGGGCTGGATTTTTATACCACGCACTCAGTGCACATTACCCTTGATCTACAGTGCGGAGGAAGCTGTGGTTTTTTACGAACAGTGAACGACATTAATTCAAGCTGTAAAAGGAAATTTATTTAAATATCTATTGTAGTTTAAGAATTACAGTATTTTGCCTAATAGATGTTTTTATAACACACATTCGCATTCTGGTACCATTTCCTGGTCCATCATCAGTCTAATAGCATTCAAACTGTGGCAGGCTCCTGTCAACATTCATAGGAACACATTATGCCTCTCGTTTTCTATTTTGGAGTATATCTGAGGATATAGAAAAAACCCTTATTATACCACGTTACTATTTTGTCTAAAAATACCGCTAAAATTATATACAGAATGACAAACATAGATCATTCCCGCGATGTATTAGGCATAATACAAAGATACTATCCCATTCTTCACTTGAGAGAAATTTGGCGAACATGGTTAAAACCATTGTGAAGTTATAAGTACCTAATGTTCTGAAAATATACTTTCGAGAAAATGAGAAAAGAATGTTCAGTGTTTTTGACTCACTGTAAGCCTGTTTCAGAACATTCCAGCAGCTAACCTTCTGGCCAGCTGCTTCTTTATCCTCTGTAGACTTCTTCAGGAGCCTTTTCCTTTCTCTGGACTCTTTATTGGTGGCTTTCACAGTCCTTTCAGCTTCAACTGGTCGTTGACTATCTATGGCAGTCAGAGCAGCTATCATGTTTTTTCCTGGCGGGATGCCTAATTTGTCCATTACTTTTGTCCTGCTGATTACACCATCATTGAAACAGATGACAGCATCCATCACACCCATTTTGAGTGCTGTCCATCCAACAAACACTGTTTTTGATACTCGTTGCCACACGCAGCTGTTGAAATTCTCATTAGGGTTTTGTGTACGGCCATGTAGACGTTTGCTAAGTAATTTTGTATCCGCAAGGTGCCTGTGTATTGGCTTTATTGTTTCCGTGACTGTGGCAGGCAACAAATGTTTATGGTGATATTCGTTGCCTGTCGCATGAGCGTGGCTGGTTTGTAGACATTTGTTCAAAGAGCGTTTAAGACCAAATCAAATGAAAAGTAGATAAATACATTTTTTGAAACGCGATAAAATTGTCTTTCAGATGATGACAAAAACGTTATCGAAAGTTCGTCATTTCATATTCAGGTCCCCTTACAGGAATTGGAATCTGTCAGGAAAGAAAGTTATTCGGAAAGAATTGGCTGTGGACTACAGCAAGGGATCAACAGCGGCATCTGCTTGAACTGAAAACGAGAAACTACAGAAAAAAATTTTCAAGGTTGCCAGAGGATGGATTCAAACCACCTCTCCTCCCGAATCCAGGGACTGCTAGCTCAGCGGCTCAGCACGCAGAGCTACCACAACAGAGCGGAGAATTTGGAAAAACTGGTTTTTGTACATTGTTTTAAAGTAAAATCAAATGCATCACAACAAAAGTCTGAATTCCGGCGTTGCATGTTTTTCCTTTAATTGTGCGTATTTACTCATTTGATAGCGCATAAATGCATCCATGTTTTAAGATATAATTTGGTATGGAATTGCTGGATTTAGTCAGCCTATTACAAGAGCGTAAATAGATTTTGCGCGAAAGTGGGAGAGAGGAATGCAGGGCACAATCAACAGTTCAAGCGGCCCGCTGAAAAAATCTTTTAGAAACAAACGAATTGTAGAATGTGCTGTCGTCACACATCCCTTCGGATCTCCACAAACCCCTCCCCATCGTTCTGTATCGAAACTAGTTTTCATAATTGAGTAATGCCAGATTGGACGATATTTTGCCGTTTGGGCTACTAATGATGTGTAGATAATTTACATCTATTATTGGGTTGATTATGAATAGTGCGTATCCCATTTTCGTCGTATGACTGAAAATATCTTTAAATTTTACTACAGGGCAACTAGGTTGTGGGTAATTTCATTTAAGCGATAGGGGAGGACAGATATGTCTGGACCCCTTTGACTACATCCTTGCTTTGACCAAAAAAGGTCTCAAATTTTCGACTTTCCATTTCTCTTGCTGAGAAGCTACTCATTTGAATAAGGTAAAGTGTGTGAACGACGTTAAAAGTGCCACCACGAAAAATTCGTAAGTTACAAATTGAAACGTCCCCTTAGAACAATTTATACACGACTGTACTTAAACTGACACACAATAGTTTTTAGCGCAACGCAATCTGACTTCCAAAAATCCCTACGAAAGAATGGCCCTGACTAACATTAACCTATGCGTTTCGCAAATCACTTACCTCACAAAAATCTTCGTTACTCAAGCTACTGTAATACAGCGAGCGCCACTACTGCCAGCTAAATAAAAGATTCAAACTACTGAAGGTACTAACAACTGATAGGCATAGTTAGCAAATGAAAGATTTTAATAGAGAACAAACAATGTATTTACCTCACTAGTCATAATATATACAGCAGTTCATGACACCAATTCTTACAAATTTCAAAACTCCGCCATCTCTCTCCCCACGTCCACCACTGCTGGCGGCTCACCTCCAACTGCGCAACGCTACGCGCTGTTAGCATCCAGCTGCCGCTGCCCAACGCTACAATGGCAGACAACAATGCAAACCAGCCACAGACTGCACACGGCACAGCCAGTGTTTTTCATACAGAGCGCTACGTGGCGGCGGTGTTACCAATAAAAAACCTAAACAGCCTACTTACATAGCCCCCATGCTCCCCACAAAAAATTTACAAATTGTTTTGGGCAGTGGCCAATACAGATTTGATAAAATTTTTCATAATTACTATAACAAAGATATCAAATGCACACACTTATTGATACAATGTTGGTCAGAAGCTAAAATTCTCTCACAGTCCATAAAGACAGTCCTGATCGTTCATCATAGTAAAATTGCAGTGTTTTTTTTTTTTTTTCAAAGTCTGAGCAATAAAAGAAATTGCACTTGGAAGTAGTGGATTTCTAAGCAGTCTTGAAGAAGTAGTGTTGTCCTTCCAACGAAAGACAGTGCTGACTCTTGACATGCAGACAGGTAATGGGCCACAACAGAGCAAACCCACAGCAGAGTCAGTCGAAGTTTTGAAGAATATTGGTAGGTAGGTCATCACAGAGTAGACCTCTTGTAGTCCTGGTAGAGATTACGGTATTGGTGGGCCACCAGAGGTGCAGACCCACTGTTGACCTTGTAGAAATAACGGTATTGGTTTGTCATCAAAGGTGTAGACCCACTGTAGCCCTTGTAGAGATGGCCAGCAGCCATCTGTTTGACTTTGCAGGCGCACAATCACCATTGAAGAGTCTTGCGGATAATATAGCAAGTCCATAACCACCACTTTTGCACTCACAAAAATAGTTTTTGAAATGTCCTTAGAACCAGCAATGCTGTTATCCAGTCCCTTACTGAATTATTAACACACGTGCAAACACTATCAGTCCCTACTTCTCACATATTGTACATATACTATGACCAACAGAAACGTATGCAGTGAAATGTAATTTACAAGTTACTTAATTTGATGAACTGGTGTCAATTACAATTTTATAACATAAAAATACAATAACAAAGGTACAAAATACATCATTAAAGAACATTACAATACAGATAACATTAGCAGTAGTACAGGCTTTACAAAAGAATCGAAATAGCAAATACATCAGTGTTACAAAATTACGACATAAGTACATACATAAAAGATCAGAATAACTTTTGAAACATCAACTTCACACATGAGCATTAAAACAAAACACAATAAATAATGTCTGAACATATTTACAAAGAAAGTATCATAGTATTTGAAAAATTCTACAACATAAATATTATTAGCTAAACACATAAAGACAGGAAAAAGACAAATACACAAGGGTACATAAACACATAGAGGGATAATACGAAAGGAAAGGTCAGGGTTTGTTTCACTGCAGTATTTTGCAAACAAAACTTTCTTTACTTCTCGGAGATCTCCCTTCGTTCTTCATTATTTCCAAAAAGTCCTATCTATACCTGCTTTCTGTACTTTTCTCATCCTCTTTCAAAAATAGTTTTTCTCCACTATACACTACTTTTTTTGGCCAAATCATTTTCATATAGCTTCTCAATGCTTCTCTTCCAATTCATCATAGTTAGTTTCTTATATAGTCTACCCCCTCTTAAGCTAACTTAAAATCTACTGAGCTCAGATGCTAAACTAAGAGACGACGCAATGCAGCAGCACAAAACGATTAACACAAACAGCAATGAATAAAAAATGCAAGTAAGCATAGCAAGCAGCAATAAATGTAATAACTTATACCTAAACATGACAAAGCTCAAGCAGAAAAAATGTTACACTAAAGACAAGAATGCAGATAAGGACAATGTCTATTCACGTCTTAATGTCTATGCAATTAAAGTGGTGCACCACAAAAACTAATGCTACAACAAATTACCAAGTACTTGAAAAGAAAATTATATATACAGTTACTGTTATTAGTCGCTTCTTATTGCTCTTTCCATTCCAAGAGCTCCTTTTTTGAAGAATGTGGATCATGAAATAATTATTTAATAGATCTGTTGACAGAAAGTATTCACATTAGCAAATGCATTTAATTTTATTTTATAAAGCCAATGCTGCAACACAGCTGGAAAACAGATATCAAATGAAATAAGCAACTATGTACAAAGCATAAAAATATCATTCAATAGCCATGCGACATTTCATAACTTAGTACAAATTCTCTCAACTCTTGTAGAAAGGCACTTGTCATAATCAGGTGTGCAGATGTAAGAATGTTTCCAAGAAATAAGCGTATCGTATTTGCGGTGCTTTCTACAAAGGACTGTCAATAGCGAGGATAATGGCCTCCCTTTTTTTTTTTCACCTGTGCCTCTGAAAGGCACACACTAATGGCTTGTTTCCCGGTGGCTGTCGCCCAGCTGGGTGCCCACGACGCATTACATGCAGGTGGTCACTTAACTGTCTTACCGAAATATTTACGACACCAGTTTCCGCTACAGTGGCAGTCTCATATAAAAAATTTCACAGGTCAAGAATTTGCGTTACACATCTGTAGAAACAAAATTCTATTAATATAACAGTGTCCAAAAATTTTTGGCGGCCTTGTGATACATTCACGCGTATACACACATTTCATAACTCTTAAAGTACGATTCTTGGTTTCCAACATCCTTTTTCACAAACCAGAGTCCCTAACCACTACTCATTATTCCTTACCTTATTACACATATGTATATTCGTCGACACTTCTTCAATATGTCATCATAACAGATACATAGCATAACCAAATAACTCATATAGCATCAGCTTAAGCATACTTCAGCAGCATAATTCACATCGTCGACGTAATAATAACATCATAACACCACAGTCAAATTCTCAAAATCTCCGTAGCTTCCTCCAATAATTTCAAAACCTAAAAAAAATTCTCTGCTCATGTCAAAAGTGTCATCTGCCTCAAACGTACTTTAAAAATCGTGCTCCCATACCAAATATGTCATTCAAAGCTCTCATAGTATCACAATGGTTCCGAAAAAATATGAACAGTTCACAAAATACAACTTCGTAAGTGTGAAGTTATCCAATGGTGTAATTATGTAAACATCTGTCACTGATTTAGTAAAGTAAATGTTTGTCTCTCTCAGTTAAATGATCAGATAGCTGTGTAATTTATGTGTTAGAGAAATATGGTACCGATGTGTAAAGTTGTATAAACAAATACCATATTAGCTAGGGCTCCTTGTGCTTGCCAAACACATGGTACACAAAGTAAGCGTGTACCCCCCTGAGGATTAATGTAATTATATCCTCAGGTGTTACAGATTACAGCAATGGAATGAAATGTATCACGGAAAACTTTCTTTGTAATTCAAATATGTTGAAAAATAAATAGTTTAATGCGTGTCCTGTAGCGCTAAATGTGCGTCTTGCTGTAAGACAATCTCTGTGGAAGTGTCGTAGTTATTGTCCTCCGAAAGCTACGTTCTGCAGAAGTCAATGTACTTACCTCATGATAAATAAAAGTGAAATGCTTTGCGTATAGATATCGTATTACTACGCTTATTGCTGTGATGAAGTAAGTACTGTACTGTAACGTATTGTTGTGCTACAGAAAAGGCTGTCTCATATTAGCTATACCACAAACGTTACTACTAAAACATGTTTTACTTTCCAGAATAATACAGAAAAACTGTGCAGATATAAAACAGATACAACGCAAAAGCAACAATGTAAATCATGTCACATATTAGTAGCGTCGTGATATAATCGTGTAGCTATCAAAGAAACCAAATGCTAAGTTATCTTTAATCTCACAGAAAGAACTTTAAATCCAGAATTTATTTTCAAGTAAACCAAAATGTTGCATTAAAATCTCATTAGCAGTACTGGTAACTGTTCTAAGTATGTCAGCCTATGTAATCGTGCAACTAACAAGCAAGAATGTACACACACAATAACACTGTGACGTCTGTTCACTATAACAATGCATTCGTAATTTCTGTTTAAAAATGTTCCCCAGGTTCTAGACTGGATAGTGAACTTCAAAACATTGTTGCATGTTAACAGTTTTTAAGTCTGACAAAGCATACTAATAACGTGAAGTGAAAACTTTTATGGCAAAGACAAAGTTAAAAAGCAGATTATCTTTCAATAAACGGTTTTACATGTGAAATGTGGTGTAAACCTTTACCCTTTCTAGTGCGCAGAGTTTCAACTTCAACGCAATTATCATGTGGTATACGTCGGATTCTGTAAGGTCCATTGTAAATTAGAAAGAATTTGTGACTCAAGTGTTTCTTCTTATGTGACAATGGATGAGCTTTAATGAGAACTTTCTGACCAATATATAATTTCTTTGCATTTGCTTTACCGTGTAATTTATTCCTTTTGTCTGCAGCAGAATTTATATTTTTAATAGCCAAATCAATTATGTCTTTGTGTCGAAGTTTACGTGTATTCAGAAAAGGTACAAGCTCTCTGATTCTGTTTGGTGGTTCTTTATTCTTCAGTACAAGAACAGGTGGTAAAGCAGTGGAGTCATGAGGCATTTCATTCAGCACGTTTTGAAATAAGTGTAAATATCTGTCCCAATGCTGATGTTTTCTGTGACAATAAAGTCTGCAAAGCTTATTGATTTCTTTCATAATCCGTTCAGACGGGTTACAATGTGGTGAGTACAATGAAATAAAAACAGATTTGATTTTATGGTTATGAAGCATGCGTGACCAAACAGCAGATCTGAATTGCGGTCCGTTATCTGAAATTACAGTTAGCAAATGAAAGATTTTAATAGAGAACAAACAATGTATTTACCTCACTAGTCATAATATATACAGCAGTTCATGACACCAATTCTTACAAATTTCAAAACTCCGCCATCTCTCTGCCCATGTCCACCACTGCTGGCGGCTCACCTCCAACTGCGCAACGCTACGCGCTGTTAGCATCCAGCTGCCGCTGCCCAACGCTACAATGGCAGACAACAATGCAAACCAGCCACAGACTGCACACGGCACAGCCAGTGTTTTTCATACAGAGCGCTACGTGGCGGCGGTGTTACCAATAAAAAAACCTAAACAGCCTACTTACAAAATTAACAAACCTAAGATAGTATTTCTACAACTGTTCAGTTTCTGAGAGTAGTATATGATCCAGTCTGAGTCGTATATAGAAGAGATGTTGCTGGATTTGAAGTCGGATAAGACACCATCGTATTTCAAGAAATGGAAGAATCCCACGACGATAAAACAAACGCGACATGTTCTTCTCGGCGAGGTACCACAATAATTCCGGCAATAATAAAAGCAAAACCAGTTCATTATAAAGCTATGTAGTCAGACTATACGACGCGGAAAAATTAATTTTTTTATACAACAGTTTCCTCAAAATTGAATAAGGCGCTCAAATCCCAAAACAATGGTTTTTACATTTGTACGCGGAAAGTGAAAGTCTTGCTGCAGAGACTGATGTGGTTTGGCGATACGATACAGAGACATTTCCATGTCGTATCCCTCTTGTTCCAGTGAACCAGTAAAATCGTTTCTACTATGTTGGGCCGAGCCCTTGCAGCAGGATCATCCCAGCATTCGCCTAAAGGTGCGTCCACACGATGCCTTTTTTGTGTTCAACTTTGCACATAAATTTCCAACAGCGTAACTGTGCATGCGCTTTTGTTCATGCGTAGTTTCCCTTAGATAGAGGCCGTGCGGACAGCGCATTGTTGGCCGCCCTTTGTGGGAATCTTTGCGCTTTTTCGTAGACGACGTGTAGTTGGGGGCCAATATGTGTTTGTGTAGTCTCTCTCTCTCTCTCTCTCTCTCTCTCTCTCTCTCTCTCTATCTTTGTGTGTGTGTGTGTGTGTGTGTGTGTGTGTGTGTGTGCTGAGGTTATGATCTAAAGCAATTTATGCGCAATATTATCTGTTGACTCAAAAGTAGTACGCTTAACAGACGGTTGTAGACAAAGAAAAAAAGTCTTGTGGAATGCCACTTCTGAATATTATTTGAATAAAGACTCGAGATGTGTTGCCGTGATTGTCACATATTAGATAAAGGCCCCGATCATATTTGTGCAAAGAATAATATATCGTACGTTTCAAAGTGGGAAAACTGATAAGAATAAGCCAAAAATTTATGAAAAAAGTCCCAAATTTCTCGAGTCCGAGGAAGTTAATCTCCATAACATATTTCATGATTAAAAACAGCTGACACATTGAAAGTAAATTAACCTTCGCATAACAACTGAAATCCTCCCTTAAATATTGCTCAGTATTAGGAATAATCATTTTTATTTATTTATTCGTGTTCCATTGATCCATTATGTAAGGGAATTGGATAGATATGGAATGAGTCATGCGTAATTATACACAAGAAAAGTAATTGTAGATGGTAATATATACAAATTTTAATATCGCATAGGAACAAAGTATCCTAATAGGTACAAGCTTAGGCATTTCCTACCGTGAAATGAGGCACAAAACAATGAAATAATAAATTAAAATTATTCCACATTACAAGTTAAGAATTTGATAGAATTGAAATGCTTTGTTTTGAAGTGACGAGTAAATAATTCAAAGGAGCAATTATTCAAAACGACAGTCACAATCGATTTATTTATTTTGCCGCCAACCGGTTTCAACCCGCGATGGGGTCATCTCCAGAGCAATTTACTCTGTAAAGTTGTAATATTAGTAGGTAATAATGTACATAATCTACATGCAATTATTTATGTAACTGACTAATTGCCCTGAAGATGACCCGGTCGCGGGCTTGAATAACTGATTATAAGTAAATTAATCGCTGTTTATCTCCATACAACTTTGTTGTATAAAAATTCAAAGGAGTATAAAATTTGCCAGTTACTACCTAATAAAATGTTATTCTCAAGCAGAAAATATAAAATCGCGTTGTGACCTGCTCCTGAAATTTGCAGACAAAACGTTATTACTTTGTATTACTCATACATCTGCTTATTTAGATCTTTACGTCGCTTTTGCGTTTTCTTTTCCTGTCGCCTTTTCATGACTATAAACACAACTCAAGCTCCCAAGCAAAGAAGGGCATTCATAGGAAATAGTTTGCCCAGTGAGGCAATATGTGGACTCGACAACGCCCGTGCGAACATGTGTTCTTTCCAGAATTTTTTGTGCATGCTCTTTCAACCCCGTGCGTCTGCGATTGCAGACGGTTCACAGGTCCAGTGGTTGTTTGCACAAAAAGAGGCAGTCTAACGATCTATTGTCGCAGTCCTTTAAAATGAATAATGACAGAAGAAAGGGATGCGAAATCTCATACCGCATAAGGGACAGGTACTGCGTATTTGCTGTGAAACGACGTTACAGTACTGTTCAGATAGAATTTAAAGACTTAGTTGACAATGAAAGAGCAAAAAATTGAAACGGTCGACAGGCGGGATTCATTGTTCTCTGCATTAAAAAGCACTCTGTGCAAATTTTCAGACCTGGAGCACGTGAAAAAATCGGTGGTATGAATAGTACAATTTCTGATGGCGCACGCATTATTGCATTGTCAGTTGCTACCTTTTCAGTGGAACTGAACAAAGAGTATGGCGACTTCATATTGAGCTGTGGTTCTGCTAACCGCAGCTACTCAAAGTTCCTAGGAAGCTAGGGATCTTTGTTGATGGACAAACTTGTGGTTGGTACATCATTTCAATTTCAACTAAAGAGCAAATTTCAGAATAACAAAATAAAATTTTAATTCGGACCTTTGTCCTCTTAAGAAAATATACAATTTGCTTTAACAAATGGCAGAAGCTTCTACTTAAAATTCTAAATTATTTACACCAGTTAAGCTGATGAATTTAACAAATGTAAAAGCAAACAAAATTTAGAATCTGAAAAACATTGATTTAAATCAGTTGCTAGCTGCATCAACAAATGAAAAGGTCAGCTCTAAGAAACTACTGGATGAAGTTGCCTTGTAAACATACTCATGAGAAACGTTAGCAACACCAACTGAAATACAGCAATAATAGAATGTTCAAACGAATCACTTAGTTGGCCAAGGCTCCGCATGGCAACGCAAACTGACAACCGGCCAGACCAGAAAGAGCGCTTCCGAAATCTGTAAAAAACTAAAACTAAAGTTAGAATACACAATGAGACACCAAATACACACAAAGGAATACAACATTAGTGCAGGATCCAAAGAGGGCGTGAGAGTAAGACGGGCAGGCTCAAGTGACAATGTCTAATACTACAGAAGGCCTTTTAAAGCTTATCAGTGGTCACAGTGGAACTGCTTAACAAAAGCTGTGCCATTCATATCAAAGAAAGTCTAAAACCAAAACTGGGTGAAGAGCACACTAATTAACGTACAACACTACTGGTCATTAAAATTGCTACGCCACGAAGGTGACGTGCTACAGACGCGAGATTTGACCTACGGGAAGAACATGCTGTGATATGCAAATGATTAGCTTTTCAAAGCATTCACACAAGGTTGGCGTCGGTGGCGACACCTACAACGTGCTGACGTGAGGAAAGTTTCCAACCGATGTCTCATACAGCAGTTGACCAGCGTTGCCTGGTGAAACGTTGTTGTGATGCGTCGTGTAAGGAGGATAACTATGGTGGAACTAATATCAGCCTTTAATGGTGGGCAGAGTGCAAGTATGTCCGAACACACAGTGCACGGAACACACGTCACCATCTACACTGGACGTTGGCAAAGTGGCAGAGCGTTGCATGATCTGATCAATCCCGATACCTTCTTTACCATGCTAATGGCAGACCGCTAATCCGTCGTCTTCCAGCGGAAGAGTTCCTTGACACCTTTTCTGTGGAATGGAGACAAGCTGTCTCCATTATGTTTTGAGGAACGTTCACGCGAGCATCCATGGGTGCAGCGGAGCTCGTGCGAGGCACCACGACGGCCAGGGAAGTACATTGGTTGCAGGCCCGACGGCAGTGGCATTTTTCAGTAAGATAACGCGCCATCTCACAAGGCCAGGAATGTGATGCAATCGCTTGAGGAACACATTGGCGAGTTCCAGTTCATGTGTGACCCTCCAAGTCGCGAGATTTGAACACGATCGAACCCATCTCGGATGTGACTGAACGTGGCGTCAGAGCTCATCGCACCCACCCTCCCCTTTCCCGGGTTTACGAGGATTAGGTGAGCTGTGTGTGCAGATGTGGTCCCAACTCCCTCCAACGACCGCGTCGCTACTGTTACCCGTGCCAAACGTTGACATACCGGCTGTTATGCAGGTGGACGTAATGTTCAGTGTATGTATGATAAGTTAGGACACTTAGTAGCCCACAACATAACGGCAGATATCAAAAAATTCAATAACACTGGAGTGTATAAAGTATTATGCCCCTGGTGTCATGCCTATTATGTAGGAAAAGCAGGCAGTAATTTCAAAACTAATTTGCAAGAACACTTGAGTGCTTTCAGACTCATCCACTTTGAAAAATAACTCATTGCACAGCAGATGCTGGGAACCAAACATATTATCATCAGGATAATAAATCTGATGGTACTACACAATGATATCAATAGTTAGCATGGGGTCTTGCCAGCTCGTCTCGCATAGGGTGCCTAAGGTTTCTGCTTTCTCGGAATGCTATAGAACAATTCAAGCAAAAAAACGTTAATAGTTTTTATTACAAATAAGAAGATTGACAATTCTTAACTTTCAATTTACAACTGTATCGCTGGTTATGCAATGTTACTTATAATACATCTTGATTTCAAAAATGTTTATTCACATGAGCGGTATCGGGTCCTCTAGAACCATCTTCAGATCTGCAATTTCGGTTACAGGAGTAACTCGTCCACACACGGCAACCTTCACATTCTGCGTCACATGAATCCGGTCATGTGGATAAACATTTTTGCGATCAAGACGTATTATACGTAACATTATGTCGCAAGCGATGGGTGACATGCAACATAAATCCGAGTTCCACACACTGTTTGTGGATCACTAATAACTGCTATCATAGCGGTCTCTGTTAGGCCTGTCCGTATGCTGTCGAATATTGAGCGACCGAGGCTGGCAGGAGCGGCGCTTATATTCCCCTCTTGTAGAGGCCGCTCATTTCGTGGTGCGGTCCCAATCAGCGCACCATTGGCCGACGTCGTTTCACCGGCTTCTCTTCTCTTGCGTTCATCATCTTATTTCCGGCGCTGGTGGTTACACCAGAACAGTTACACCCTAAATGTGTTGCAACAATTGGCATTATACATCTACAAAACATTCTGAATCATTATTGAATGAACAGATAGATTTCGCTAGCCGTGGTTACTTTAGTAATTTCAATGATCTATTTTAAATTTATATTCTCGCATGTGTCAATTTATTTAAAACTCAGATCTCCGAGACCACGTGATAAGCTTCATCTTTGGTCATCTCTTGTTAATCTGCATCTGTGTAATCTTTTCAAATGTGCAAACAAGTGTGTGCCTTGAGTGACATGATGTGTGATTACAGAAAGGGTAACCCGGCCGGGGTGGCCGAGCGGTTGTAGGCGCTACAGTCTGGAACCGGGCGACCGCTACGGTCGCAGGTTCGAATCCTGCCTCGGGCATGGATGTGTGTGATGTCCTTAGGTTAGTTAGGTTTAAGTAGTTCGAAGTTCTAGGGGACTGATGACCTCAGAAGTTAAGTCCCATAGTGCTCAGAGCCATTTGAACAGAAGGGGTAAACCAATGCCTGTCGGAACTTCGTTCTTGATTTTTCCATAATTTTTTCACTGTTTTCCACTGTTTCTCTTCACGTTTGCCGTAATTTGATTTACGAAATATAAAACGTAACATGTAACTTTCTCATAAAAGGAACGTGTATCTCGCACTACCTCACTCAAGAGCTCAAGTGGAAGATGTGTTAATACGATTTGCAACTGACGATGGGTCTACAGGGTCCGAAATCCATACTGTTATTCAAGAAAACACGGATAAACGATTCAATAAAACACGAATTGTGGCTGAAAGCGTTGTTATTCATACTTCCTGTGTATTGAATACAGTCACATTCACAACTGCAAAATATGATAAAATAAAAAAGAAATTTGGTTAAAGTCATCTTGCGGCAGAATTGGGAGTGTGTAGAGGTGAAGAGAAAGAGAAAGAGAAAGAGAGAGAGAGAGAGAGAGAGAGAGAGAGAGATGGGGGGGAGGGAGGGGGTTATTTGTTGTGAGAGACGTTACAGTACCCTGGTTATTGTGTAAGGAGTGGCAACTGTGTGGTACTTTAATGAATATACAGGATTTCTGATAAATGTCGTGAAGTTGAGGACCAGTGGGAGCTTATCTGGTAGAGGATACGTGTAGGGGAGGGTAAGAGGATGCGGAATGGAAGATGGAGAGCATGACGTTAAAGAACTTGAAGAGTGTCATAAAATTTGGGAGGAGCAGCAGTCAGAGATACCTTGAGACCGGGAGAAGAAGAATTGGAAGTTATGTTTAGAGCACAACTCCATGTGAATGTGGTACGTGGAAAATGGAGAAGACAGAATTGAACAAGTTAGAAGACTTCGCTTAACCAAGAAGATTGGTGAAGGTCGTACGGTATCATCGAGTAAGGGAAAGAGGACCAGGTATAAGGCAGCAGCTAGAAAAAGATAGCTAATTAATAATATAGTGGAAGGCAGAGGTACGTAATTACGACACTAGTGTTCGCTAATAACGGTAATGGCGAAGGTGGCACCAAAGAATCGCAGAGGAGGGCATAGATGTGAGTATTTAACGGAGATCGCTGATGGTGGATGTAGAAGTTGTCGTGAAGTAAAGATAAATAGCGAAGTACAGCAACGGAGAACTGCAGCAATCCAACTCGGGAGTGATGACCAAAACAGGTGCAGCTAGCCGCACGTGACAATGCACAGTATTAGCCGGCAAGGTGAACCGGTTACCTGGCCACGTCGGAAACTAAGTGGGTCTCGCGGCGAGCGACAGTCACGTTCCAATTAAAGTAGCCAATAGTGTTACCTAACTGTGCGAGCACGGAAAGCGATCACGAAAAGTGACTGTGGAAAATACCCTTGTGGAGAGCTGCGTCAATTGCCATTACCGTCGTTAATTTTACAGACAGTGAGGAGGAAAACGTTTGGTAGTGCCAGTGGAGAATGTACGCAATGTACAAGCAAACTTTGACAATCAGAAGTACAGTAAGTAAGTGGTGTGCGTATTATGGAAGGAGCGACACGAAGCCGAGTGGAGAAAGAGTCAGGTCTGTGCTCCAAAGTAGGGTAAGTAAAAGGCACACAGTAGGTATTTCATTGGTGCATCATGAGGGACAGCCAAATGAAATTAGGCAGACATAAAAAAGTGTTTATTGTTTCAAAGGTAATCACTATAACTGTTAATACATTTATCCCACTAAGAGACAAGATGTTCATTGCATTAGCGGAGAAAAAAGTTTGCATTTGCCTACAGAACCATGATTGTACCCAGGGGTGCAGCTCTTCGTCCGGGGCAAACAGACGGCCACGAATATCTTTGTTCTGGACCTCCAAAAACATGGAAATCACGTGGGGAGAGACCGGTGCTGAATGCAGGATGTGCAAGAGCTTACCAGCGAAACTTCCGTTTCGCTGTCGAAGCTACCTTGGCTGCATGTGGGCCAGTACAGTCCATATGCGATTTCCATGTTTTCGGAGCCCTGAAGAAATACATTCGTGGCACAAAGAGGTGCAATTATTGTTCCTTAGGCAACCGCTAACATTTTTCCATGGAGAAAAAAAAATGGCTCTGAGCACTATGGGACTTAACTGCTGTGGTCATTAGTCCCCTAGAACTTAGAACTACTTAAACCTAACTAACCTAAGGACATCACACACATCCATGCCCGAGGCAGGATTCCAACCTGCGACCGTAGCAGTCGCACGGTTCCGGACTGCGCGCCTAGAACCGCGAGACCACCGCGGCCGGCTTTCCATGGAGACATTGACTTTATTGTCCCACAGGGCGATAAATTCATCATTCGTTACAGCGATTACTTTTGACATAATAAACAGCTTACTTACTTTTCCCATCTGTCTCGTTTTCATGCGACTGCCGCTTATATGTAAATCTATTGCTGGACGTGAATTTCTGCGATAGTATAAACAATAGAAGGAAATACCGTCATTGCAAAAACTGATCGGCTTTTGTCGCCCACAACTGGGCTTCGTCTAGCAAAGAAAACTTTAGAAAAGTGGTTCCATCAATGGCATCTGATATCATAAAGGTGCCGGAATGAAAGAGTCATTACGTGGAACGAAATAACATACTTGCAAAAAGAGATTAATGCTTTAGATTTTCTGGAAAAAATGAGTCACCAGAGTTAAAATGACAAGTGGTTTATTTAGGTGAACTGTGGATTAGTACACATTACACTGTGAATGAAGGTTGTAAAGTGAGTGTGTGTGAACATTACTGTCAAACAGCATAACATACTTGCAAAAAGAGATTAATGCTTTAGATTTTGTGGAAAAAATGAGTCACCAGAGTTAAAATGACAAGTGGTTTATTTAGGTGAACTGTGGATTAGTACACATTACACTGTGAATGAAGGTTGTAAAGTGAGTGTGTGTGAACATTACTGTCAAACAGCATAATGTGTCATTTGTGCGAGTGCGTAGCTGCGATTCGTGTTCACTTCTCCTTTATAACAGTAAAACTTCAGACTATCGTGTAGAAATGGATGAAAAAAAATTAAAAGCACGAAGAGACAAATGAAGCCGAACTTAGCCCATTAATTAAGGAATGTGAGCCTTCTGTCCATTCCCCTGAAAAAATTTGGCAAGAAAACGGTACTCATCCTACTGCTGCCAAATTATGCTATAGAACTGATCTAGACTGTTCTACATCTACATCTACATCCATACTCCGCAAGCCACCTGACGGTGTGTAGCGGAGGGAACCTTGAGTACCTCTACGGTGCTCCCTTCTATTCCAGTCTCGTATTGTTCGTGGAAAGGATTGTCGGTATGCCTCTGTGTGGACTCTAATCTCTCTGATTTTATCCTCATGGTCTCTTCGCGAGGTATACGTAGGAGGGAGCAATAAACTGCTTCACTTTTCGGTGAAGGTATGTTCTCGAAACTTCAACAAAAGCCCGTACCGAGCTACTGAGCGTCTCTCCTGCAAAGTCTTCCACTGGAGCTTATCTATCATCTCCGTAACTCTTTCGCGATTACTAAATGATCCTGTAACGAAGCGCGCTGCTCTCCGTTGGATCTTCTCTCCCTCTCTTCTATCAACCCTATCTGGTACGGATCCCACACTGCTGAGCAGTATGCAAGCAGTGGGCGAACAAGCGTACTGTTACCTACTTTCTTTGTTTTCGGATTGCATTTCCTTAGGAATCTTCCAATGAATCTCAGTCTGGCATATGCTTTACCGACGATCAAGTTTATATGATCATTCCATTTTAAATCACTCCTAATTCGTACACCCAGATAATTTGTGGAATTAACTGCTTCTAGTTGGTGACCTGCTATACTGTAGCTAAATGATAAGGGATCTTTCTTTCTATGTATTCGTAGCACATTACACTTGTCTACATTGAGATTCAATTGCCATTCCCTGCACCATGCGTCAATTCGCTGCAGATCCTCCTGCATTTCAGTACAATTTTCCATTGTTACAACCTCTCGATATACCACAGCATCATCCGTAAAAAGCTTCAGTAAACTTCCGATGTCATCCACAAGGTCATTATGTATATTGTGAATAGCAACGGTCCTATGACACTCCCCTGCGGCACACCTGATAACACCCTTACTTCGGAAGACTTCTTTCCATTGAGAATGACATGCTGCGTTCTGTTATCTAGGAAGTATTCAATCCAATCACACAATTGGTCTGATAATCCATATGCTCTTACTTTGTTCATTAAACGACTGTGGGGAACTGTATCGAACGCCTTGCGGAAGTCAAGAAACACGGCATCTACCTGTGAACCCGTGTTTATGGCCCCCTGAGTCTCGTGGACGAATAGCGCGAGCTGGGTTTCACACGACCGTCTTTTTCGAAACCCTTCCTGATTCCTACAGAGTAGATTTCTGGTCTCCAGAAAAGTCATTATACTGGAACATAATACTTGCTCCAAAATTCTACAACTGAACGACGTTAGGGATATAGGTCTATAGTTCTGCACATCTGTTCGACGTCCCTTCTTGAAAACGGGTATGGCCTGTGCCCTTTTCCAATCCTTTGGAATGCTACGCTCTTTTAGAGACCTACGGTACACCGCTGCAAGAAGGGGGGCAAGTACCTTCACGTACTCTGTGTAAAATCGAACTGGTATCCCATCAGGTCCAGCGGCCTTTCCTCTTTTGAGCGATTTTAATTGTTTCTCTATCCCACTGTCGTCTATTTCGATATCTACCATTTTGTCATCTGTGCGACAGTCTAGAGAAGGAACTGCAGTGCAGTCTTCCTCTGTGAAACACCTTGGACAAAGACATTTAGTATTTCGGCCTTTAGTCTGTCATCCTCTGTTTCAGTACCATTTTGGTCGCAATGTTTAATAGCATTAGTTGTAGTATGTCAAGCATATCGATCTCTAAACTCAAAAAATAACGGCTGATGGTTTTTCTGCTAATGAATAAACGTCGTGCGTCATCCAGGCAATTCCTGAAGAAGATAAATGACGGTGACGATCCTGCCTGATATATGATTCGCTATTTAAAGCTAATTTGGCGGTCTGCGCCTCAATTTCGGTGCTTTTGTGTTCATGGAGCTCCTCAGTTGGCCTCACGATGCTGAGTGGGCCTGTTTCCAGAACTTTCCAACAGAAAATTTTGAGATGGTCTCGAGGAGTCAAATCTGGAGCCTCGGAGTTATTAGCACAAAGCGCTAACCACTAGACGACGCGGTAAGTTTGATTTCGCAGCTATGACACTAGTTTTCACTGTTGTGATGTTTACACAGAGAAAGAGAGTGCGTCGATTTCTGGAGGAGAGATACTTAGACGGACGAGCAAACTGAATACCAGTAAAATCAGTGGCATGGATTCGAACAAAGAGTAGGCATTATCACCTGCAACTGAAAAGCGGACGACGAATCTTCAGACACAGCTGTCGACTTGGACGTGTGTTATTAGTTCAGTAATTACAGGATTCTCCTTGATAGGTCAGTAGTGCACTTGACAGAGGAAGCAGCTCTTCTGGCGGCAGAGTACTTGACGAGAGCACCTGTTTATTTATTTATTTACTTATTATTTTTTAAGGTTAGACGATAGTTTGAGGCCCTCACCAGTCAATATGTAGAAAGCGAAATCAGACAGCGCACAAAATACGTTTCGAATGTTAAGATTCCGCTTCAATCATGCCTCTTTCCCACAGCATCTACATCGGATGAATGCTTACAGTTCACCAGCATGTGAGTGTGATCCTGAGTCGGAAGCTGATGTCAACCACATCTTATTTATGTGCCCCAAATTTGACCATGAACGGTTGGTCTTTCTGAAGACATTGCTGAGTATGGGCTACCATCTTCCTCAATCAGCTTCTTCTCTTTTGTGTACTAAAGACGTTCGTCTATATAAAGTGATAGTTAGCTTCATCAAGAGTACTGGTTACAATCTGTACGTTTTAATGGTGTACGTGAATTATAAATATGTCTTGCTGATGAAGATATTTCAGAATTGGTGCCCCCCCCCCCCCATCTGCGGGTCTGGGGTAAGAATAGGCCCGAGGTATTCTTGTCTGTCGTAAGAGGCGACTAAAAGGAGTTTCAACCGTTTCGGTCTTCCATGTGGTGGTCCCCCTTGGGGTTTGACCTCCATTTTTCCAAATTCTACAGAAGTACGAGCCTTTTGGGGAAGGACGCCTTACGTGGTGTCTCACTGGTCCTCAGTGCATTAAGACCTTGTCACTCAGCATTGTAACGGCGTTGTAACCGCACCCACTATTCCTCAAATTGGGCCTAAACGCCTGATGGGTTGCACACGTTACGCCCATAGTGCGTCCCCATCTGCACCTACGATCATGATGGACTTTCCATGGCACCCGAAATCCAGCACGGTAGCCAGCACGTTGTGGTGGGGTCGTCATGTACCCTCTAGGTTGTAGCCCCCAGACAACACAGGGATCGTACTGCCGATACCTGAGCTGCACCCTCCCCACGTCGGCCAAGGAGTAGATGCCCGTCTCCTTGGGGCATCAGGACTCCTGGCAACGGTCATCCTGCCAGGTGGCCCTTGCTGAGGCTGGGTGGCGTCCGTGTGGAGAGCCCCTTGTCGGAGTGGGTGGTATCGGGGCGGACGTTTCGCAGATGAAACGTCAACATGTATCAGGTCGATCTGCGGCCGAGTCTTTTAAAAAGAAAGGTACTGTCTCTGGTTCTGGTTCACCTGCCCTTTCCCCCTTGGCCACTCCCTGGGAGGAAGGACAGGCCCGCCGGCTTGGGGCGAAGTACTTCCCCCGCTATTTAGTCTGTTCTCGGACCGATGGGGGGACGTTAGCCACCTCCAAGCCCATGTTCTTTGTCCTTCACGTCGAGGACATCTTTGGGGAAATCGAGACTCTCAGTAAAATGCGTTCGGGGTCCTTTCTTATAAAGACCACCTCCGCCACACAGTCGGCGGCGCTCGAGGCGTGTGACCGACTAGGGGACATCCCAGTGTCCATTGTCCCGCATCTGGCACTGAATAGGATGCAGGGGGTTATTTTTCATCGGGACCTCCTGCTGCAATCTGATGAGGAGCTCAGGGCCAACCTGGAGCGCCGAGGCGTGCATTTCGTCCGGCTAGTCCAGCGCGGCCCCTAAGACCGTCGCATCGACACTGGGGCCTTTATCCTCGCCTTTGAGGGGGACGTTCTCCGGAGAAGTAAAAGGTGACGTGCTACCGGTGCGACGTGCGACCTTACGTCCCCCCTCCTATGCGCTGCTTTCGGTGTTTGCGCTTCGGGCACATGTCGTCACGGTGTGAGGCTGAGCCCCTTTGTGGCGATTGTGGACGTCCTCTTCGTGAGGAACATACATTTACCCCACCACCTCAGTGCGTCATTGTCCTGGCCTCCACTCCCTTAGATCTTTAGACTGCCCCGCATATCAGAAGGAGCAGAAGACTCAAGAATTAAAAACTTTGGACCGTCTCTCTTATTCAGAGGCCAGGAAGAAGTATGATCGCCTCCATCCCGTGACGTACTGCCTCAGTCGTGTCCACTCCTTCCACAGTATCCTCACCCCTATCCTGTCCCCCCTCCACCTCCTCACCCCATCTGGGGTCTATGCCTCCGCCTCCCAAATCCCTCCCTTCCAAATCCTCCATCGCGGCCCCTGCCCCCTCTGCCTCTGCCTCAGGGGCCACCCTTCCTCCTCCTCCCACTCCGCCGCCTGAGAAGCGATCCTCTTCTCAGGTGTCCATCAGAGAAACGTTCCGGACCCCGGCTTCTGAGGTCCGGCGTTCCAAAACGGATCCCACGCGTGAGGACCTTCTCTGGGTCCAGCCCACCATCCCCGTGCCTCATCGGACTTCCAAGAAGGCCTCCAAGAAAAAGTCTTTATCCCCCTCTCCACCCCGGCGCGTTTCGTCTGACGCTCCATCCGTGAGTCACTGCTCCCGGCCGTCCTCAGTTTCGCCGGGATGCTCCGCTGCCAGGCGCTCAGCTGGCCTGTCATCAGCTAATGATGCTGCCCCTCCTACGCAACCCAGGAATGTGGCCGCAGCTGGCAACGACTCGATGGAACAGGATCCGCCTCCCGCCGGTTGTAGCTTTGTTCCTCGACACCTGGCCCTCCGCTGCCGTCGAGGTGACCAGCTCTTCACCCGTTTCGATCCCCACTTTTTTTTTTGACTAGCGACGACTTTGTTACATTGGAACATAAGAGGTATTCGATCTAATCGGGAGGAATTACAACTGCTCCTCCGCCTGCACTGTCCGCTCGTCCTTGGTCTCCAGGAAACCAAGTTGGGCCCAACTGACCGTATTGCTTTTACCCACTATACCTCGGAGTTGTCTGACCTCACCCCTGTGGACGGTATTCCAGCTCATGGTGGGGTCATGTTGCTCGTTCGGGACGATGTCTATTACCATCCCATCCCATTGACCACCCCACTCCAAGCAGTAGCTGTCCGTATTACTCTTTCTGCCTTTACTTTTTCTGTTTGTACTGTCTACACTCCATCGTCGTCTGCAGTTAGTCGGGCTGACGTGATGCACCTGATTGTTCAGCTTCCTCCGCCGTTTTTATTGTTTGGCGACTTCAATGCCCACCATCCCCTTTGGAGCTCTCCATCCTGTCAGAGAGGCCCCCTATTGGCGGATGTCTTCAACCATCTCAATCTTGTCTGCCTCAATACTGGCGTCCCGACTTTCCTCTGGGACTCTACTCATACCTACTCCCACTTGGACTTCTCGATCTGTTTTACCACTCTTGCCCGTCGGTTCGAGTGGTATGTCCTTTCTGATACCTATTCGAGCGACCATTTCCCCTGTGTCGTTTGTCTCCTGCACCACACCCCATCCCCACGTCCTTCGAGCTGGAACATACCGAAAGCTGACTGGGGATTTTACTCCTCCCTGGCGATTTTCTCAGTTGTGACAGTCACGCCGAATATCTCACGGCTGTTATCATCAATGCTGCCGAGCGTTCCATTCCTCGTACTACCTCTTCTTCACGTCGCGTTTCCGTCCTCTGGTGGAATGAGGCTTGTAGAGACGCTGTCGGTGCTCGACGACGTGGTTTACGCAACTTTCGCCGCCATCCTACGTTGGCGAATTGTATTGGATACAAACGACTCCTAGCGCAATGCCGTAGAGTCATCAAAGACAGCAAAAAAGCTTGTTGGGCCTCTTTCACCAGCTCCTTTACAGTTTTACTACCTCTTCTGTCGTCTGGGGTGGCCTGCACCGGCTGTCGGGCATTAAGGCCCACTCCTCGGTACCTGGCCTGACTTCAGATAATGAGGTACTTGTTGATCCTGTGGATATCTCCAACGCCTTCGGCCGGTTTTTCGCGGAGGTTGCAAGCTCCGCCCATTACCACCCTGCCTTCCTTCCCAGGAAAGAGGCAGAAGAGGCTCGGCGACCTTCCTTCCACTCGCTGAATCTGGAAAATTATAATGCCCCCTTTACTATGCAGGAACTCAAACGTGCACTTGCACTGTCCCGGTCCTCTGCTCCGGGGCCAGATGCCATTCACGTTCAGATGCTGATACACCTTTCTCCGGCAGGCAAAAGCTTTCTTCTTCGTTCCTACAATCGCGTTTGGACCGAAGGTCAAGTCCCCATGCGTTGGCGTGGCGCCGTCGTTGTTCCTATACCCAAACCTGGGAAGGATAGACACCTTCCTTCTAGTTACCGCCGCATTTCTCTTACAAGCTGTGTCTGTAAAGTGATGGAGCGCATGGTTAACGCTCGGTTAGTTTGGATTCTTGAATCTCGACGTCTACTTACCAATGTTCAATGCGGCTTTCGTCGCCGCCGCTCCGCTGTCGACCACCTTGTGACCTTGTCGACATTCATCATGACCAATTTTTTGCGAAAGCGCCAAACGGTAGCCGTGTTCTTCGACTTGGAGAAGGCTTATGATACCTGTTGGAGAGGAGGTATCCTCCGCACTCTGCACAGGAGGGGTCTACGCGGTCGCCTGCCCCTTTTTATTGATTCCTTTTTAACAGAACGAAAGTTTAGGGTACGTGTGGGTTCCGTATTGTCCGACGTCTTCCTCCAGGAGAACGGAATGCCTCAGGGTTCCGTCTTGAGCGTAGCCCTTTTTGCCATAGCGATCAATCCAATTATGGATTGCATTCCACGTAACGTCTCAGGCTCTCTTTTTGTCGATGACTTCGCGATCTACTGCAGTGCCCAGAGAACATGGAGCGCTGCGTTCAGCGTTGTCTTGACAGCCTATACTCATGTAGTGTGGCTAATGGCTTCTGGTTCTCTGAAGAGAAGACAGTTTGCATCAACTTTTGGCAATATAAAGCGTTCCTTCCGTCATCCTTACATCTCGGTCCCGTTGTTCTCCCATTCGTGGAAACAACTAAGTTTCTAGGGCTCACACTGGACAGGAAACTTCGTTGGTCTCCGCACGTCTCTTATTTGGCTGCCTGTTGTACACGTTCCCTTAATGTCCTCAGAGTTCTTAGTGGTTCATCTTGGGGAGCGGATCGCACTGTCCTGCTTCGCTTGTATCGGTCCATAATCCGATCAAAGCTGGATTGTGGGAGCCTCGTCTACTCGGCCATCCCTCTTACGCCGTCTCAACTCCATCCACCACTAGTCCCGTCGAGAGTCTTTATACTGAAGCTGCCGAATTACCATTGACCTACCGGCGCGGCGTACTGCTTTGTCGGTATGCCTGCCGGCTATCGTCAATGCCCGACCACCCCTCTTATCAGTCCTTCTTCGCCGATTCTCTCGACCGTCAGTATGGCTTGTACGTGTCTGCCCTGCTGCCCTGTGGAGTCCACTTTCGTCCCCTGCTTCGACAATTGGATTTTGCCCTCCCTACCACCTTCAGAGAGGGTGAGAGCCCGACACCACCTTGGCTCCAGGCTCCGGTTCATATTCATCTATACCTCAGCTCGCTCCCGAAGGAGGGTACTCCGGCTGCAGTGTATTGCTCACGGTTTGTCGAACTTCGTGTCCGACTTGCCAGTCACACCTTTATTTACACTGATGGCTCCAAAACTGACGACGGTGTCGGCTGTGCCTTTGTCGTCGGGGCCGTCACCTTTAAATACCGGCTCCTCGGCCAGTGTTCCAGCTTTACCGCCGAGCTTTTTGCTCTTAATCAGGCAGTACTCTGCTCTGATTCACTCAGTGCTCTTCAGAGCCTTGGAGCTCCATATCCGGTCCATCCCTTGGTGCAACGGATCCAGCAGTCCCTCCATTCTTTTGCTGATGATGGCTCTCCTGTCAGCTTTCTGTGGGTTCCTGGCCATACAGGAGTGCCTGGGAATGAGGCTGCTGATGCTGCAGCCAAGGCTGCAGTCCTCCTGCCTCGGCCAGCCTCCCATTGTGTCCCGTCATCTGACATTAGTGGGGTTGTTTGTAAGAGGCTTGTGTCATTGTGGTGGGATACTTGGTCATCACTTCAAGGAAACAAACTCTGGGCCGTAAAGCCGTTCCCAACTGTTTGGACAAGCTCCTCCCGACCATCTCGGCGAGAAGAGGTCCTTCTGACCAGGTTGCGGATTGGGCATTGCCGGTTTAGCCACCGCTACCTGCTCTCCGGTGACCCAGCCCCGCAGTGCCCTTGTGGTCATGCATTGACAGTGCGCCATGTTTTATTGTCGTGTCCCCGTTTTAGTCAATCTCGTGTTGTCCTGTCTCTGCCATCTACTTTACACGATATTTTATCTGATGACGCTCGAGCAGCTGCTCGTGTTGACCTGCTTGTCCAAAGACATCTAACTCTTTTACTTATTTTATCTGCATCTTTGTAAGAACTTTATGGTGTTCTCCCCCCCCCCCCCCCCCCCTTGAGTTTTACTAGATTCTATGTGCTCTTACAATTGTGACTGGGCGCTAATGACCTCAGTAGTTGAGCGCCCTTAAACCCCAAACAAAAAATATATATATATATATATATATATATATAAAAAATTGGTGTGCATTGTAAGCCAAGACACTTTTAATTATTTTCCAATTCAAAACTGTAACAGTTAAAGTTTTTATTCTTGTAAATATGCATTTCTGTATTTGTTTATTCAATTATGTGTACATTGTCACTATGTTTTGCCGATGGCTAAATTGAGTACACACTCAAAGGCGAAATAAAAAAAAAGATTTCAACAGTAAACTGCCGAGGCATTCGTAACAAATTCCCTGAATTCACCTACGTCCAGAAAAGCTGCAGCGCTCATTCGGAACCGAGAGCTGAATGAAAGCTCCGAAATATTTACCGGCACGTGGAACGTACTTCGAAAATGGCTGGTTACACGTCATAGGAGGGAGAGTGATCATTGCAATCGACAGAAATATTGCCTGTGTTGAGGTAGAAATTCAGTCTGCGAAGCTATCTGGACGCGAGTAACCGGCTTAGGTTAACTCAAGTTAATCATCGTCTGTTTTACCGGCTACCCGACTGCGCCGTATCGGTCGTAGAATTATTCAAAGAGCGTCTACACTCAGTAGCGAGGACATACATCGATGGCACCACACTGACTGGAGGCTAACCGCGCGGTTTGAGGCGTCATGTCACGGACTGCGCGGCCGCCCCCGCCGGAGCTTCGAGTCTTCCCTCGGGCATGGGTGTGTGTGTTGTTCTTAGCATAGGTTAGTTTAAGTAGTGTGTAAGTCTATGGACCGATGACCTCGGCAGTTTAGTCCCTTAGGAATTCACACACATTTGAGCATTTGCTTACCTTCCGAGTACTGAATGGGACGTCTATGGATTCATTGCAAGTGTTACGATCAGACTGTCTTATTAACTAACGGTGAACACATTTTCCGAAAACTATATGGAGCAATATTTTAGACATTGTAGCTACAGGCAGGATCGACCTCATCGCCAGTGTCGGTATACAGACAGGGATTAGTGATTAAGAGGTTATGATAGCGACTGTTGTTACTAAACTTGATAAGCGCATCAAGCAGGTTAGGAGAATATTTATGCTGGAAAGAACAGACAAGCAATTTTCAGCATGCTACTGAGGCAGTGTATGGAGGTTTTTTAGTTCCCAAATCATGGACGTATGGGAATTATGAGGAATCTCTACAGAGCTATGTGCTGATTAAGTGGTTTACGGATGAAAAGACAGTTCGTGGTGTCATCATCGAATTCAGAAAGTGCTAATGAAACAGGTTGCTCTACTCACTGTTCAAAAAAGAACCCAGAAATGTCAACAGGGAAAAGTTAGCACAAATTCTTGGTTCTATAAAAGTATCGATTCGCGAAGCATGCAATTTATCATACGTTACCGAAAGATCATCTTGCTCAGAACAAGGGAAAATCCTGGTCCGACTTACATTCGCTAGGAGTCTCGAAGACTTCTTTCAGTCACTCAGCCTGGTTTAGAAGTAGAACACAATAGAAAGAAAGCAGAATTTTTTAATCTCGCATTTAAAAATCCGTTCTTGCAGGAGCATCTTACAGACGTAGGCATCGTTTGACAGTCGCAGAGACTTCTGTGTGGAGGACATGGAAATGGTATCCGAAGCATCTGAAGGAGTTCAAAACAAATAAGTCACCTGCTTCGGAGGACTTCCAGTTCGATTTTACAGAAAGTAATCTACGGCACTGGCCCGCTATTTAGGTTGCATTCATAGAGAATCTCTCGCCCAGTGCAAAGTCCCAAGCGACTGGAAAAAAGCGAAGGTGACTTACGTACTCGGTGATCAAAAAGTCAGTATAAATTTGAAAACTGAATAAACCACGGAATAATGTAGATAGAGAGGTACAAATTGAGATACATGCTTGGAATGACAAGGGGTTTTATTAGAACAAACTCACTTTTTGATCACAGGTATATAAGAAGGGTAAAGAAGCTACAAACAAAATTTGACTAATGGTTCAAAATGGTTCAAATGGCTCTGAGCACTATGGGACTTAACATCTGAGGTCATCAGTCCCCTAGAACTTAGAACTACGTAAACCTAACTAACCTAAGGACATCACACACATCCATGCCCGAGGCAGGATTCGAACCTGCAACCGTAGCGGTCGCGCGGTTCCAGACTGAAGCGCCTAGAACCGCTCGGTCACAGTGGCTGGCTCAGAATAATATTCTTAACATAGTTTTATGCAGAATTCCTGATAATATTTTAGGTTAGAATAAAATAAATTTCCTTGAGACAGAAAAGCTTATGTCCACGGATCAGCACAGTAAAGAAAACATAGCACGTGCGAAACTCAGCTTGCACTTTTCTCGTAAGGTACCCTGCGAACTGTGGATAAAGGGCAACAGGCAGATTCCATATTCCTGGATTTCTGGAAGGCGTTAGACATAGTGCCCCGCTGATGATTGTTAACGAAGGTACAAGTGTACCGGGTTGGTTCCCTGATATATGGGTGGGTCGAAAGCGTTTTAAATTATAGAATCTAGTACGTTGTCGTGGACGGTGAGTGTTCATCAGAGATAAGGGTAACGTCAGCAGTGATCCAGGTAAGTGTGACCGCTCTTGTTCCCTACATACAATACATAAATTATCCGGAGGGCAGGGTGAGCAGCAATCTACGGATCGGTTCATTGGCAGAATTTTAGGAAAGTATGGCTCATCTGTAAAGGAGACAGCACATAGAACGCTAGTTGAATAATCCTCGATTGTTTGGGATCCCCACCACGACGGATTAAAGGAAGACATGGAAGTAGTACAGAGGCGAGCTGCAAGATTTGTTACCGGTAAGTTCGATCAACACACTAGCATCAAGACAGTCTCTGCGAACTCAAATTGGAATCCCTGGATTGAAGAAGACGTTTTTTACACTAAAACGTATTCAGAAAATTTAGAGAAGCGGCATTTGAGACTGACTGCTGTACGGGTCAGCTGCCGGCAACGTACTACCGCGTAATTACCGTGAAGATAAATTAGAACTCGGGCGAATGTATACCGACACCGTTTTCCTCTCGCTCTGTTTGAGAGGGGAACAGGAAAGGAAATAGTAGCGGTGGTAGAAAGTATTCGTGGTGTGCTGCTTGATTAAATATCTAGGGGCAACGAAGCAAAGCAATACGAAAAGGAGCAAGTAAATGACGCCGGTCGCAGGAGTGTGGAATAGGTTTGTAGTTGTAGATAAGTAAACAGCTACATCACGTGGGAGAGTAGTTTTATGGATACTGCCAGAGAAGCGTTGTGAGCAGTCTAGGTGAGGGGTATTATACATCCCCTTTCTACTCTTTTTCTAAAAGGGCACGTCATTCAGTAACACGTAGAAAAGTGTGCAAGACACCATTGGGCTGTGGCTAAGTGTAAACAGTCTCTCTGATCTGGATCGAATGAGGCTTCTGGATATGCAGATCAGCCCCCTGTGACACAGATGTGAAGGAAATTCTGGTCTTACGTAAAATCGGTAAGTGGGTCGAAAGCTTACATCCAGCCACTCACTGATCCGTCTGGCCTGGCAACGGAAGACAGCAAATCGAAAGCTGAAATTTTAAATTTAGCATTTGTGAAATCTTTCACGCAGGAGGATCATACAAACATACCGCCGTTTGAGTCTCGTACAGATTGATGTATGGAGGACATAATGATAGACATCCCTGGGGTTGTGAAGCAGCTGAATGGGTTGAAAATAAATAAATCGCCAGGTTCTGATGGGATTCCAATTCCGTTTTACAGAGAGTACTCTACTGCGTTGGCTCCTTACTTAGCTTGCATTATCGCGAATGTTTTGCCCAACGTAAAGTCCCGAGCCACTGGAAAAAAGCGCAGGTGACGCCTGTATATAAGAAGGGTAGAAGGACGGATCCTCAAAATTACAGACCAATATCCTTAACATCGGTTTGTTGCAGTATTCTCGAAAATATTCTCAGTTCGAATATAATGAATTTCCTTGAGACAGGGAAGTTGCTGTCCATGCATCAGAACGGCTTTAGAAAGGAACGCTCCTGCGAAACGCAGCTCGCCCTTTTGTTCACATGATATCTTGCGAACCATGGATGAAGGGTATCAGACGGATGCCATATACCTTGACTTCCGCAAAGCGTTTGACTCGGTGCCCCACTGCAGACTCCTAACTAAAGTACGAGCATATGGGATTGGTTCCCAAATATGTGAGTGGTTCGAAGACTTCTTAAGTAATAGAACCCAGTACGTTGTCCTCGATGATGAGTGTTCATCGGAGGCGAGAGTATCATCTGGAGTGCCCCAGGGAAGTGTGGTAGGTCCACTGTTGTTTTTTATCTACATAAATGATCTTTTCGGTAGGGTAGATAACAATGTGCGGCTGTTTGCTGATGATGCTGTGGTGTACGGGAAGGTGTCGTCGTTCAGTGACTGTAGGAGGATACAAGATGACTTGGACAGGATTGTGATTGGTGTAAAGAATGGCAGCTAACTCTAAATATAGATAAATGTAAATTAATGCAGCTGAATAGGAAAAAGAATCCCGTAATGTTCGGACAGTGTAGTGCTTGACAGAGTCACGTCGATTAAATATTTGGGTGTAACATTGCAGAGCTATATGAAGTGGGACAAGCATGTAATGGCAGTTGTGGGGAAGGCGGATAGTCGTCTTCGGTTCAGTGGTAGAATTTTGGGAAGATGTGGTTCATCTGTAAAGGAGACCGCTTATAAAACACTAATACGACCTGTTCTTGGGTACTGCTCGAGCGTTTGGGATCCCTATCAGGTGCGATTGAGGGAGGACGTATAAGCAATTCAGAGGTGGGCTGCTAGATTTGTTACTGGTAGGTTTGATCATCACGTGGGTGTTACGGAAATGCTTCAGGAACTGGGGTGGGAGTCTCTAGAGGAAAGGAGGCGTTCTTTTCGCGAATCGCTACTGAGGGAATTTAGAGAACCAGCATTTGAGGCTGACTGCAGTACAATTTTACTGCCGCCAACTTATATTTCGCGGAAAGACCACAAAGATAAGAGAGATTAGGCCTCGTACAGAGGCATATAGGCAGTCATTTTTCTTTCGTTCTGTTTGGGAGTGGAACAGGGAGAGAAGATACTAGTTGTGGTACAAGGTACCCTCCGCCACGCACCGTATGGTGGAATGCGGAGTATGTATGTAGATGTAGATGTAGAAAGAAAACTGTTTGGAAATTGAAGGTCCTAACAAATGAGTCGTGGGTGCGGTTCTTGACAAAATCAACAGCAATAAATAGTTAAGTGATTCTCCTACCTTTTGAAATCCGAGAGAAGTTTACTGTGGACATAATTTGTCGTTATAAAAATGAAAAGAAAAAGAAAGACTTGATTTACTCCGATGAACTAAAACTGTATGACCACTGCCCATCGCGACGTTGGATGCCACCTGGTGGCGCTGTGGGCACGTGACGCGGTAACAAACGTATGTTAGCGGAGCAGGCACGGGCGGGGGTCACCCTAGCAAAGAGATGGGGTGTAAATGGGGACATCAGTTGACATAAGCGACTGTGACAAAGGGATGATTATTATTACACGGAGCCTGTGAAAGAGTATTTCGAAAACTGCGAAGCTGGTAGGATGTTCACGTGTTACTGTCGTGAGGATCTGCGGAAAAACGTAGAAGGACGTCCACGATTCTTCTCAGATCGTGGGATTGGGATTCGCGTCTGCTCTATGAAGTAGGGTAGACGTGCGATGTGTGGCATATCTGTCGAAAAACCACAATTCTGGTGTACGCACAAATGTTTCGGAAACACCGTTCACAGCACATTATTGAACATGGAGCTCGGCAGCAGACCATCATTACGTGTTCGCATGTTGGCTCAACGACATCGTCTATTACGATTGCGCTGGGCACGGGACCATCGGGGATCTACCGACATACAGTGGAAATGTGTCGGCTCTTCAGTAGAATCACATTTTTGTTACTCTGAGTCGATGGTCGACTCCACAAACGCCGTCATCGAGGTGAACGGCGGCTCGAAACGTGCAGCGCGCCACGGACGCAGGCGGGTGGGAGCAGTGTTATGCTGCGGGAGACATTCTCCAGCACTTGCATGGCCGCAGTGGTAGTAATCGAAGACACGCTGACAGCTCCGAACCACGTGCATCCCCTCATGGTTGATGTCGTCCGCGAGGCGATGTCATCTTTCAGCAGTGTAACTGTTCGTGTCTCGGAGTCAGAACCATGTTACAGTGACGAAATAAATCTCGTGTGAACAGCCTGGTATGAGTGTGCATAGGACACAAAATTTTGGCAATCGACCACGTTGCCATCATCAGGCGCACTGATGTACAGTACATCAGTGCACCTGATGATGGCAACGTGGTCGATTGCCGAAATTTTGTGTCCTATGCACACTCATACCAGGATGTTCACCCGAGATTTATTTCGTCATAAAATACGCCTGGAGAAATTGAGGAATCACATGTTTCAGTGGTTTGAGGGGCATAACAGTGAACTCACGTTGATGTCTCGACAACAAAATTTGCCTCATGAAAATCCTATGGAACCCATCCAGGTCGCTATCACTGCGCAAATCAGCGGCCCCTTATTTTCGCGAATTACGTAATTTGTGCGTAAACACATACCTCCACAAACCTACCAACAAACTGTCTGCTCTCTGATGCACAGAATCGGTGATGCATCTCGTTCCAAAGATAGACAAACAAGTGTTTTGGCTCATCAGTGTATCAATAAAACAGTTTCTCCGAAGCAATGCACATAAGAGAACATTGGAACAAAAAATTCTTAAAATACATATAATTAATTACAACTACTGAGCGGTAAAGTCTGCAGGGGAGGGATAGTGAAAAGAATTTGGTAATTAACCAGCAGAATGATATTTTCACTCTGCAGCGGAGTGTGCGCTGATATGAAACTTCTTGGCAGACTAAAACTGTGTGCCGGACCGAAACTCGAACTCGGGACCGTTGCCTTTCGCGGACAAGCACTCTACCGACTGAGCTATCCAAGCACGACTTACGCCCCGTCCTCACAACTCTAATTCTGCCAGTACCTGCAGGAGAGCTTCTGTGAAGTTTGGAAGGTAGGAGACGAGGTACTGGCGGAATTAGAGTTCTGAGGACGGGGCGTTAGTCGTGCTTGGGTAGCTCAGTTGGTAGAGCACTCGCCTGCGAAAGGCAAAGGTCCCGAGTTCGAGTCTCGGTCCGACACACAGTTTTAATCTGCCAGGGAGTTTCAGTTAACCACCACTCCATCAGACTCACATAATTCCGTATCGGACATGACAACGGCACCGATCTTTGCAGGGTACAGGAAAGTTCATCCAAGAACCCCAAATACCCGAAACATGGGTGAGATATCGATTACATCGTAATTCCTGACAAGGTCGCCTTAACTTTAGACAGAAACGCGCTTACCACTGCCTCGTATTTCTCGTCCTTTGCTTTGGCACCCTGAATTTACCATAAATCTGCGTTATGATAATGTGGACTGCAACCTCGGTAGACGAAGAGGGTCTCAGTGAAATCAAGAAGAGCGCACGTAAGGTGTCCGAAACTTAAGTAGCCCCAGATACAGGAGCGGAGTGCCATGCAGCCGAAACAGAACACCACCACCACCATCCGACATCCAGTGACGAGGTGAGCAGTGGTCATATCGTTTTTGGTTCATCAGTGTAAATAATGTCATTTACCTTTCGTATTTTTATAACTACACGAAGACGCTACGACGGGTTCTTCAGAGAAACAGCTAAAAATCTGTATTTGGCAATAAGAAAGTTTGTCAGATGAGCACCCTATAGGGGGCTGCGTTAAAAACTTCGCCCCCTCTCCTCTGAAAAGTTTATTCGCCGACTACCGAATCTCTAATTTGTCCACGCTGAAGAAAATATTAACTATTTGGTGGCAAAATGCCACTATCGAAAAAAGTTGCGGCTCCGTCCAATGCGAACACTCCCACGGTTCCTTTTCTTGGAAAACTTCGACCAATCTCCAAGACTCTACTTTTTTTTAGGCACCATCTAATCGCTGTGTGTCCAGCTTTTTTGGTCAGAGGCCAGAGCGACAACCTTCTCGTCATGGTGACAAGTGTCGCACAGAATTTTTTTCAAATGCGGGCTGAGCATTTCTTGGCAAGCTTTACGCTCCCACAGAGATGGCAAGGTATTACCTGGCGCACCGTCTGCTCGCACGCTGCTCTTTTATCATCAGCGCGCGGCCTGTGGCAGCAAGCACTACAGGCAACAGTTTGATTGACTGGGACACAAGGTAATGAAACGCACAGGTGTCACGCAGTTCCAGCTGTTTCTGTACTCCACAATGCTGCAACCTGTTAGTTTGTGCGGCAAGCGTACGAGACGGCTGTCGAGTTTCCGCGAAGAGCTGGCCTTGCTTCACCAACGCGGCATCCCTGTTACTACACATCCCCTCACCGCTACTCGGACGTAAACAACAGTGTCGACATCCTGCCCATGCAAGCACTTCGCTTTCCAGGTAGTACCTCACATTCTGGCAACACAGCGAGCCTGTGATGCTAGAAAAAGAACCACGGCTGTAGGGTCGAGCTACACAAGTTTCTTTATTCACCACTAAAATATTAATTGCCAATAGTAGTTGGAAAATATTAATTTTAAATCATTACTGCATAATAGGTTAACGATAACAAGTGGGTAAAATCCTTTCTATTAATAATTTGTGGAAATAATTTGTGACATGTCGTCCTTGAAGAACTTCCAAGCCGGGGTTTGAGGTCTTACAAAAAGCATGTACGCAGAGAACTGATGCGTGTGGAATATCCGATTGGACTAGCTTGTTTATACCATGGTGAGCCAAATGAATACCTTAAATATTTTTTTAAATATTATTTATTGTGCAGAAGTGGTACAAAGCTGTATCACTTTTTAACATAATCTCTCCCACGCTCAATGCAAGTCCTCCAGCGCTTACAAAGGGCATAAATTCCTTAAGAAAAAACTTCTTTTGGTAGTCCGCGCAACCACTCATGAACCGCGTGGCGTACCTCTTCATCAGAACGGGACTTCTTTCCTCCCATTGCGTCTTCGAGTGGTCCGAACATATGGATATCACTTGGGGCAAGGTCTGGTAAGTATGGTGGATGAGCAAGACACTCAAAATGCAGGTCTGTGATTATTTCAGCTGTTGTACGGCCAGTGCGGGGCCTTGCATTGTCATGTTGCGAAAGGACACCTGCTGACAGCAATTCACGTCGCTCTGATTTGATTGCAGGCCGCAGATGATTTTTTAGGAGATCTGTGTATGATGCACTGGTGACAGTGGCCCCTCTAGGCATGTAATGCTCCAAAATGACGCCTTTTTCGTCTCAAAAGAGAGTCAGCATAACCTTCCCTGGTGATGATTCTGTTCGAATCTTCTTTGGTTTTGGTGATGAGGAATGGGGCCATTACTTGCTCGCTCTCTTCGTTTCCGGTTGGTGGAAGTGAACCCAGCTTTTGTCCCCAGTATCGATTCTTGCAAGGAAGCCATCACCTTCTCGTTCAAAGCGCCGAAGTAGTTCTTCACAAGCATCAAAACGTCGTTCTCTCATTTTAGGAGTCAGTTGCTGTGCACCCACCTTGCAGACACTTTGTGAAACCGGAGCACATCATGTACAGTGTGGTGTGCTGACCCATGACTAATCTGTAAACATGTTGCAATGTCATTCAGTGTCACTTGGCGGTTTTCGTTCACTATGGCTTCAACTGCTGCAATGTTCTGTCGAGTCACAACCCGTTGTACCTGACCTGGACGAGGAGCATCTTCCACTGAAGTCATAGCATTTGCCAACTTCCTACTCCATTCGTAGACTTGGTGCTGTGACGTACATGCGTCACCGTACTGAACCTTCATTCGTCGATGAATTTCAATAGGTAGACGAAGTCAGGGAATTCTACCTGGACCACAACAGTCTATGGTAGTGATTCGTGGACTATGGGAACACAGGATCGAAGTGCTTGAGAGGTGGTGTTACTGAAGGAGGCGGAAAGTTAAATATACAGATTAGACGTGAGGGGGAGTGTGTAACAGCCGCTCGAAGCGTGACAAGACGCCTTAGACCATGCGGATACCCCGCGCGGCTTTTCTCCGAAGAACTTGACTTTCTAGATGATATATATCGGTGTTTCATGATTTTCTCTAATTTTTTGTCAATTCCAATCTCCTGCACGGTACTAAAGAATGTTTGTCTATCGAGTCGTATGCCTTTTTAATGTCAACAAACATCACCACAGAGTTGTGGCTCCTTGGAGCTCTTGTACGCGAATTGCTTTTTAGGATGAATATCTGTTTGACGCATGAACTTCTTTTCCGGAAACTAGTTAGGTGTTTTCCAAAGACGTAATTAGCCTGTTCTTGAACTCTGACCAACAGAGCTTTAGAGAGTACCTTGTAAGCGATTGGAAGTAGAGGGGTCCCCCTATCATTATTTGGATACGTTCGATTACCTTTTTTATACAGCGGATGTATGAGCGCATATTTACAGTTATTCGGAATCTGCCCAATGTTCCATATTTCTTCTATAAGATATGCATAATTTGTATTTACAGCTCCTTGTGTTTACTGTGTTTGCAGTTAAAATTGTAGGATGTAAGGTCCGCCAGTTGTGCAAAACACCGTTTTTCAAGTTCTCAAACATGATTCAGCACCTCTGTGCCATCATTAGTGGGATTCAGTTTTATTTAATCTGTAATGTGAACATTTTTACTAACTGATTAAATATTATGTGGATTTTTAGTTCAAACAACAATTCGTTTCTTTTTGTTAATACCTTTCCACTTGGTGTGCGTGGTTTTTCAGGACCACTTGTGTATTATTTATTACAGGTAGCGTGTCATCTGCAACCAAACGATGCTGATGAGAAATTTTGTTGGGAGTTAACCTATCATCTAAACGTAATTTAGTTTGTCACGATATTTCGCACCTATATTCGTTTTTATTTACGTTTTCGTGTGAGAAGCCCTTTTATTCTTAGCATCATGGTGAGGTTTCTAGACGACAGCTGTCTGGTCTCGTAAACAGGCAAAACGGCCGGGAGAGCGGTGTCCTGACTACATGTCCCTTCATATCGGCATCTAGCGACGCCTGTAGGCTGAGGATGACATGGTGACCTTTCGGTACCGTTCGGCCTTCGTGACATGTTCGGGCGGAGTTTAGTTTTCATTTTTAGAAGACAGCTGTGCAGTGAAACTGACGTGCGCTGGAGAAAACCTCTTCGGCAAAGGACTGGAGGACCCATAGTTTCCTGTGAGTCTTTCAGGGCATTGCTGAAACTTGACACAGTTCTAGCAGCCACGTTACTTAACACTTTGCCGTCCGCACGTCTCGTACAAATTTATTCGCTTGGCGCCGGCAGCGCTAATTCGGATTACTTGGCTTGTCGCCGCTGATGACAAGCTTCAAACACATTGACTTTTGTGCGCTTTAATTTTTCCGGAAATCCTCTATTCTGCCGTATCGTTCCACAAACTCGAATTTTCTTTTCAAGATACTTCTCTGCAAGTTCTACACTGTTATAAGAATTACCTATGTAGAGGTGATGCCACTTTCTATAAGAAGGTGTCAATAGTTCCATCACAGTTTTTGCTAAAGGTTGTCCAGCGGCGGAATATATCTTGAATGAGGAAATGTATCCTGTTCTCGAATTACACAGCACCGAATGAGAATGCCATATTTTGTAATTTTAGACGGATTGTAAACTTTTAAATTTAACTGTCCTCGCCATGGTATAATTCCTTCACCAACTGAGATGTTTTGACTTAGATTAAACGTTTCTTTAAACTTTTAGGAAAAATAATCAGTTACGAATTCCACTTTGAAAAGCCGGTCGGCATTATCCGGTTTATTATTGTTGTTGGAAAAATTTAAAAATGATATTTGTGTGAATTGGTTGCGGGACATAGTTTTGCGATATATCGGTGTGTCTATCAACAGATTCGTAGACCAGTAATCATCGATCCCTGCTTTTCTTTACAATTCCCATAAGGATAACAAGCCCAAATCATTTTTCAAGTTCTGGTCCCGTAACGTCGACAAATTTGACATTTTTTAAAATCCAATTTCCTTCTATTGCAATTTTGACTGTAATAATTGTTGGTTCCGTTGCTAATATATTCAAACACATCGTTCCAAATATATAATTCTACGATATCTACGACGTTCTGTGTATCTTTGGGAAATGCTTCAAATTTATTATTGGTCCTTAGTAAATCGTAGTCTGTCTTCTTCGTCTGATTCATCCGAGCCGGCCGGGGTGGCCGTTCGGTTCTAGGCGCTACAGTCTGGAACCGCGGGATCGCTACGGTCGCAGGTTAGAATCCTGCCTCGGGCATGGGTGTGTGTGATGTCCTTAGGTTAGTTAGGTTTAAGTAGTTCTAAGTTCTAGGGGACTGATGACCTCAGCAGTCCCTTAGTGCTCAGAGCCATTTGAACCATTTTGATTCACCCGAATCAGTTGGCAACCGTAGCGTTCGCCAAATTCTTCTTGGACGTATTTCATTATCTTCCGACCATCCTGTAATAACTGTGTTCTGTAATAAATGTGTGTGACAGATGCAAGTGAACGGAAGAGTTGTTTAATTCGATTTACTGTTGACATTCTTCGACCTTGATATCACTATAGTTGGCTATCTTTGAACGGGTGCTGGGTCCTCGGAAAATGAGCAGTGAAAGAGGCCTAGTTCGTGAATTACATTAGTCTCACTGTGTAAATATTTTAGACTGAAGTTGGCGATCCAGATTTACAGTTACAGGTTTTGGGATGGATAGTATAAGCAGCTGAAAGCGTTTAAGTTTATTTAGGTCACTAACAAGGGAACCTCCCCATCGCACCCCCCTCAGATTTAGTTTTAATTTGGCGCAGTGGATAGGCCTTGAAAAACTGAACACAGATCAATCGAGAAAACAGGAACAAGTTGTGTGGAACTATGAAAAAATAAGCAAAATATACAAACTGAGTAGTTCATGGGCAATATAAGCCACATCATGGATAATATGAGCGCAAGAGCGCCGTGGTCCCGTTGTTAGCGTGAGCAGCTGCGGAGCGAGAGGTCCTTGGTTCCTTTCTTCCCTCGTGCGAAATGTTTTATTACTTTATTTTTGCAAAGTTATGATCTTTTCGTTCGTTCATTGACGTCTCTGTTCACTGTAATAAGTTTGGTGTCTGTGTTTTGCGACCGCACCTCAAAACCGTGCGATTAGTAGACGAAAGGACGTGCCTCTCCAATGGGAACCGAAAAAATTTGATCCAGGAAAACACGTCTGATATATTCTATACGACACTGATGACGGCATGTGCGTCACATGACAGAAATATGTTGTCGAACCACCTAACTTGCACACTTGGCGAATGGGTAAAAAGAGTCTTCTACCTTGTCCGATTTAGGTTTTCTTGTGGATGTGATAATCACTCCCAAAAAAAGTGATGAAAACATAAGTGTGTGTCACATAAAATGCAACAAATGGACGCAACAGTTTCACAGTCGCACAGTTTTTTTCTGTGCTCTGTCAAAACATATGTTTTTAACGTTTTCAGATTTTTCCGTGTGTACACCGTCAAATCCTGCATATGACCAAGCAAATCTGAACATGTCCTGGAATTTTGAGAGCGAAGTGGATTATGTGTGACTGCCTGAACTCTGATGACTGTCTGAAAATAAAAAACTCACACTTTTCATTCGAGGGAAGACTTGAACCAATGACCTCTCGTTCCGCAGCTGCTCACGCTAACCACGGGATCACGGCGCTCTTGATCTTACACTATCCTTGTGGCCTATGTTGCCCATGGACTACTCAGTTTGTATATTTTGCTTATTTTTTTTTATAGTTCCACACAACTTCTCGTGTTTTCTCGATTGATCTGTGTTCCGTTTTTCAAGGCCTATCCACTGTGCCAACTTATAACTAAATCTGAGGGGGTGCGATGGGGAGGTTCCCTTGTAAGTAAAGGGGCGGTACCTTTACCTTTCCCACGTGTCTGGCCGGCCGAGCGTGACCGCTGAGACAGCTGCGTTGCCGGCTTGCGGCCGTCAGACAGCGCGGCTAATGACTCTCCCTGGCGGTGTCGAGTGTTGTATTGCGTCAGAGCTGCCGTTGCGGTCCTGACGGTACGGTACGCGAGGGACCACCGCGGCTGCCTTAAGGACACGTGCCACCGGCCCACGCCCTTCCCCTAGTAGCCAGCAGGGTAAACATGGGCAAAAACGCTGCGAAGAATGGACAACTCTGTTCTGGAGAACAGAAAACTATCGAATTCGTATTCGAAAGCCGCTGACCTGCAAGGAGTATAGCACCCCTTATCCCTTTTTTATTTTTGTAAATGAGTAGGTTAGAAGCATAACTTACATGCTCCAAAAACATAAATTTTCACAAATGAGTAAAAACGTGTTTTACATGCGTCGTGCGCATGTCCCCTATATTGACATCAGTATGTGCAACAACAATGTCTGTAAATCATTATGTGTATTTCAAATTATGTTTGCTTATTGAGAAATTACAAGTATTTAAGGTTATATTATAGATCATGTGAATTTTGTTACTGAGCTACGGAACATGTAAGTTTTGACAATCCCCATTTTGGATCTTGTGAGTTTTGGTACTGAGCTGTTTGGACGATGTTGGTTTCTCGGGAACTATCGTGTTGCGACTCGATATGCAACACTTTTCGGTTCTGAGTGCAAGCTACTTTCTCTTCTACAGCGTATACATAATATTACATTCCGATGTTAATCGTGATAAATACCAATTAATCATCTTTTATGGGTTTTGCTTATGTTAGTTTACAAAAGATATTCTCTAGTTTGGAATACCGTTTGAAATTTCATAAAAAAACGTCTACCGTGCACATTTCTTCAGTTTAATGATCAAAGAAATTTTCCATTCATGAAAACTAATTATTGATCACAAAGAAAAGTAGAATATCATAATCAGGAAAATAATTCAAACTTGTTAAGCATTCTTTGAGAAGAAAGAAACTATCAAATCCCAAAAGAAAATAAGCTACTAAAATAAAACTGAAGATTTGAAGGAGATTCACTTCTAAAACTGAAAATAATTTTACTCTTCTATGTCTATATCACAACATTAAGTTCCTCTTGAATCATGTCACACATACACTCATGATCAGTTTGATCCGATGTATTCTCATCAATGACACGCTTATAGAACTTGAGTCCCTCAATTTCTTTCCAGTTTTCCCATAGTGGGCAGTCAGAAGTTTTACAACATCCCTCCTTTTCTCTAAAGAGATTGAATTCTTTGGTTGGATGAGTTCGGGATGTGTAAGTGCATTTTCTCCAGATTGAAACACGGATCTAAACACTCCAAGATCATTTCTGCGTGCTATGAACGTTTCCTTGGCCTTCCTCTTTCTCCAACGGGTGAAACCTTTTCTTCCATGACTTGTGTCTCAAATCAGTTTTACTCCAACCACTATATTGAATTATATTCTCCAAAATAACTGAACAGAACAGAAAGCACACTTCACTGGCATCAATATTTACTACTACACAAGAAAATGGCGCTGAGTGAGCTAATCGCTCATTGGTCAAGATGAGGTAAGGGACAAAACTCACATGATCCCGCGGATCATAAGACTTTTGAAACTAACCATGAAGTTTAACACCGGTTTTCTCAAGGATCTTGTGCCAAATGTGAATTATGTTCTATGTATAAAGCTATATAAGAATATGTTGGCATTTTAATTTTCATTATTTTGGAGCATGACTCTGACCTACACAAATAAGAAGCGTACCTACCACCCAGATGGTATCTACATTTACATGACTACTCGGCAATTCACATTTAAGTGCTTGGCAGAGGGTTCATCGAACCACAATCATACTATCTCTCTACTATTCCACTCTCGAACAGCGAGCGGGAAAAACGAACACCTAAACCTTTCTGTTCGAGCTCTGATTTCTCTTATTTTATTTTGATGATCATTCCTACCTATGTAGGTTGGGCTCAACAAAATATTTTCGCATTCGGAAGAGAAAGTTGGTGACTGAAATTTCGTAAAAAGGTCTCGCCGCGACGAAAAACGTCTATGCTGTAATGACTTCCATCCCAACTCGTGTATCATATCTGCCACACTCTCTCCCCTATAACGCGATAATACAAAACGAGCTGCCCTTTTTTGCACCCTTTCGATGTCCTCCGTCAATCCCACCTGGTAAGGATCCCACACCGCGCAGCAATATTCTAACAGAGGACGAACGAGTGTAGTGTAAGCTGTCCCTTTAGTGGACTTGTTGCATCTTCTAAGTGTTCTGCCAATGAAACGCAACCTTTGGCTCGCCTTCCCGACAATATTATCTATGTGGTCCTTCCAACTGAAGTTGTTCGTAATTTTAACACCCAGGTACTTAGTTGAATTGACAGCCTTGAGAATTGTACTATTTATCGAGTAATCGAATTCCAACGGATTTCTTTTGGAACTCATGTGGATCATCTCACACTTTTCGTTATTTAGCGTCAACTGCCACCTGACACACCATACAGCAATCTTTTCTAAATAGCTTTGCAACTGATACTGGTCTTCGGATGACCTTACTAGACGGTAAATTACAGCATCATCTGCGAACAGTCTAAGAGAACTGCTCATATTGTCACCCAGGTCATTTATATAGATCAGGAACAGTAGAGGTCCCAGGACGCTTCCCTGGGGAACACCTGATATCACTTCAGTTTTACTCGATGATTTGCCGTCTATTACTACGAACTGCGACCTTCCTGACAGGAAATCACGAATCCAGTCGCACAACTGAGACGATACCCCATAGCTCCGCAGCTTGATTAGAAGTCGCTTGTGAGGAACGGTGTCAAAAGCTTTCCGGAAATCTAGAAATACGGAATCAACTTGAGATCCCCTGTCGATAGCGGCCATTACTTCGTGCGAATAAAGAGCTAGCTGCGTTGCACAAGAGCGATGTTTTCTGAAGCCATGCTGATTACGTCTCAATAGATCGTTCCCTCCGAGGTGATTCATAATGTTTGAATACAGTATATGCTCCAAAACCCTACTGCAAACCGACGTCAATGATATAGGTCTGTAGTTAAATGGATTACTCCTACTACCCTTCTTGAACACTGGTGCGACCTGCGCAACTTTCCAATCTGTAGGTACAGATCTATCGGTGAGCGAGTGGTTGTATATGAGTGCTAAGTAGGGAGCTATAGTATCAGCGTAATCTGAAAGGAACCTAATCGGTATACAATCTGGACCTGAAGACTTGCCCGTATCAAGCGATTTGAGTTGCTTCGCAACCCCTAAGGTATCTACTTCTAAGAAACGCATGCTAGCAGATGTTCGTGTTTCAAATTCTGGAATATTCCATTCGTCTTCCCTGGTGAAAGAATTTCGGAAAACTGCGTTCAATAACTCCGCTTTAGCGGCACAGTCGTCGATAACAGTACCATCGGCACTGCGCAGCGAAGGTATTGACTGCGTCTTGCCGCTTGTGTACTTTACATACGACCAGAATTTCTTCGGATTTTCTACCAAATTTCGAGACAATGTTTCGTTGTGGAACCTATTAAAGGCATCTCGCATCGAAGTACGTGCCAAATTTCGCGCGTCTGTAAATTTTAGCCCATCTTCGGGATTTCGCGTTCTTCTGAACTTCGCATGCTTTTCCCGTTGCCTCTGCAACAGCGTTCGGACCTTTTTTGTGTACCACGGGGGATCCGTTCCATCTCTTACCAACTTATGAGGTATGAATATCTCAATTGCTGTTGCTACTATATCTTTGAATTTGAGCCACATCTCGTCTACATTCGCATAGTCAGTTCGGAAGGAATGGAAATTGTCTTTTAGGAAGGCTTCTAGTGGCACTTTATCCGCTTTTTTAAATAAAATTATTTTGCGTTGGTTTTGATGGATTTGGAAGAAATGGTATTGAGCCTAGCTACAATGACCTTGTGATCACTAATCCCTGTATCAGTCATGATGCTCTCTATCAGCTCTGGATTGTTTGTGGCCAAGAGGTCAAGTGTGTTTTCGCAACCATTTACAATTCGCGTGGGTTCGTGGACTAACTGCTCGAAATAATTTTCGAAGAATGCATTTAGTACAATCTCGGAAGACGTTTTCTGCCTACCACCGGTTTTGAACAAGTATTTTTGCCAACATACCGAGGGTAGGTTGAAGTCCCCACCAACTATAACCGTATGAGTGGGGTATTTATTTGTTACGAGACTCAAACTTTCTCTGAACTGTTCCGCAACTATATCATCGGAGTCTGGGGGTTGGTAGAAGGAGCCAATTATTAACTTAATTCGGCTGTTAAGTATAACCTCCACCCACACCAATTCGCACGGAGTATCTACTTCGACTTCACTACAAGATAAAAGTTCGAACAGGATAAGGTGGACGGTGCGCAGTGGCCAGTTTTCGTCCAAAGAGCTGGGCTAGTTCATTCGTTTCTTCGGAAGGGGAGTTCGGCAGTGTTGGCCAAATTTTGGCCCGTCGACGATGACAGGATCGAGGTGTACGCGAAGCAATCTTTCTCAACCTTTCTACAGAAATAGTTCGGTAGAAAACATCATTTTTGCGTTACTTATTGATTTATATGATAGGTTCATGATAATGTGCCCATCATTTCGTTGATGGTCGTAGTTTTAGTGATATTTACATGGAAGTAACACAGTGTGCGAAATTCGAAACAAGGTTGCAATGAAAACTGAGAGTCGTTATGATTTTGCGTTTGGTACAAATTACATAGTACGTTGCTGGATATGAAATTTTGCTAACATATCGAATTTTTCTTTAGATTTGGGTGGAGGTCTCGAGAAAATTGATTTGGGGTGGCACGCTTTCTGGCGAACGCACCTCCCCAGCGATAAATACACAATGAATTGTCCACAACATTTCTCATATTTCATATACAGGCAGAGATATCGAAGTGAAATTTTGGCAAATTATAGCACCCATGGAGGAGAGTATTTTACTACATGGTTATTATGCAAAACTTTATCTACCGTGTTAATCCACTAATTACAGACTTATTTGACGAAAGAATGTTATTTTCACTGTACATAGATAGCTGGTGTAACGAGAAATGCTTTGGGTTTTGGAACTACGTAAGTGAAGACAATATGTGTTTATTTTTTACGGAGGATCTGCTTTTTTAATAAGCTACTGACCTTACTTTTCCTCAGTGTCTCAGTAAACTGCTGTTTCAGAATTCTCTCCCAGTGGCATCTGCACAACATGTTAGAGAGGTGATACTGCATATACTCCACTGTGTTTTGGCAAAAGAAGCAAATTTTAACATGGAAACCAAAGAAATGTGCAGGTTTCACCCAAAATTCGCCACTCATGACGCTTCTCTGAAAGCTAGGTGAAAATAAATCGCTGCATTTTCAGCGGAATTGGTTCAAATGGCTCTGAGCACTATGGGACTTGATATCTGAGGTCATCAGTCCCCTAGAACAGAACTACTTAAACCTAAATAACCTAAGGACATCACACACATCCATGCCCGATGCAGGATTCGAACCTGCGACCGTAACAATCGCGCGGTTCCGGACAGCAGCGCCTAAACCGCGTGGCCACCGCGGTCGGCTCAGTGGAATTCTTTTTAGATACTAACCAAAGCAGAGTGACAAATGTCATTCAGTGGTCGCCGTGAAAATGTGGGTATGGAAAGGCTCCACTCAATACGAGGGTTGGAGCTTTAATAGTGGCAACTACTCGTATTTATTTCAGCCCGTACGAAATCGATACGTGTTTCAAAGTTTTACTGACGGTCAAAGTTGTCACCAGCATTGTGTGTAACCCGTTGCCAGCGATGTGGAAGTCGTAGGATACTTTTAGCAGTGCCAGTTGTGTTGACAGTTCGAACGGTGTGGTTTATTTCCCGACGAATTTGCAAGGGAAAAAAAAGAAAGAAATTGTTCTAATGGCTCTAAGCACTATGGGACTTAACATCTGAGGTCATCAGTCTCCTAGATTTAGAACTACGTAAACTTAACTAACCTAAGGACATCACACACATACTTGTCCGAGGCACGATTCGAACCTGCGACCGTAGCACCAGCGCGGTTCCGAACTGAAGAGCCTAGAACCGCTCTACCACATCGGCCGGCGAATTTGTAGCAGTTCTGAAGCGAATGCCGTGAAGTGATTCCTTCAGTTTAGAAATCGAGTTGAACTCACGAGGGCTTGTCAGGGGAGTGCTGTAGGTGGTATAGCACTTAGCAACCCCATCAGTCAAACAAATCAGTAACAGCTTGCAATATACATGCTTGATCATTGACCTGCAAAATGATGATCAGGTCCTGCAGAAGGTGTCATCACCTCTGTCTCTATGCTGTTCATTTTTGGAACACAACCTACCAGCTTAGAGACAGAAGTGATGACACTGGAAATTATTAAAAGAAAGGCGTTTTTCGTTGCGACGGAATCTTCTCGCTAAATTCCAGTCACCAACTTTACCCTACGAATGCGAAAATATTTTGTTGACACCGGCCTACATAGGGAGGAACGATCACGACGATAAAATAAGGGAAATCAGAGCTCGTGCGGAAAGATATAGGTGTTCATTCGTTCCGCGCGCTGTACGAGATTGGAATAATAGAGAATTGTGAAGGTGGGTCGATAAACCCCCTGGCAGACACTTAAATGTGATTTGCAGAGTATCCATCTAGATGTAGATGCTATACGACCTAATGCACTCGCCAGACTTGAGCCCTCGTGAGTTCGATTTCTAACTGAAGGAAACACTTCACGGAATTCGCTTCAGAACTGTTACAAATCGTCGGGCAATAGACATGCTGCTCGAACTGTCAATACAACTGGCACAGCTAAGAGAATCCTACGACTTCCACATTGCTCGAAACGGCTTATACACAATGCTGGTGACTACTTTGGAGGTCAGTAAAACTTTGAAACGCGTATCAATTTTGTACGATCTGTAAATAAATAGTTGCCATGGCATTTTGCCTATTACTTTATCCCATACGTAAGCACTTTAGGACTGACAGCGACGGAAGGAAGTGTAGAGGTGAGGCTCACGTGGAAGTTACGGCATGCGTTGAGTTAGTCCCACTACACCTGCTGTATAGGCACAGCGAGACGCGCTGGATTAGCCGAGCGGTCTTAGGCGCTGCAGTCATGGACTGTGCGGCTGGTCTCTTCGGAGGTTCGAGTCTTCCCTCGGGCATGGGTGTGTGTGTTTGACCTTTAGATAATTTAGGTTAAGTAGTGTGTAAGCCTAGGGACTAATGACCTTAGTAGTTAAGTCCCATAAGATTTCACACACTCATAGGCACAGCGACCACCTGCGTATGCCATATGTTTGAGCCCCCCCCCCTCTCCCCCTTCAGCACTACAATACTTCCTGCCTGCGCCAGGCTGCGGTTTTAGACTGCTTCCTGCCCTATGGGATCTTTAGTTGCCATTTCTTACAGTTGCAGGTCTAGTATGTTATCTGTTACTGCTGTCGTCTGTTATGTAATACTGTTCAATGGTCCTCAAATCTTATTTGACGTCATCTTCTTGGGCAAGGGAATTGCCATACGAGATCAGTGGAGACAAATGGTTTGCACATTACATGCTAAACCGTCAACAGCTGTCTTTGATGAAGCACCAAGCCATTATACATCTACATCTACATGTCTACTCTGAAATACAGACTTTGGAAGAGTCTTCATAGAACTACTTTCGTGACAAGATCTTACCGCAACAAAAAACGCCTTTGCTTTATTTATTGCCACTTCAACTCGCGTACCATATCCGTGACCCTCTCCTATCTCGCGACAGCGCAAGACGAGCTGCCCTTGTTTGAACATTTTCGCTGTTCACCAACAATCCTATCCGGCAAGGTTTCCATACCATACAGGAATACTGTACCAGAGGATGAATGGGCATAATACAACCAGTCTCTTTAGCAGACATGTTGCCTTCCCGACAACGTTATCTAAGTCATCGTTCAAATTTAAGTTTGTCTTAATAGTAATTCCTGGATATTTAGTCGAACTGACAGCCTTCCGATTTGTGTGATGTGTCGTGTAATTGGAATTTAACACAATGCTTTTGGTACTTACTTGGTTGGTCTTACACTTCTGACTATTTAGAGTCAATTGCCACATTTCACACCATATGGACACCTTGTCTGAGACTTTTTGCAATCGATTTTGATCTTCTGATAAATTTACTGGACCGCAAATGACAGCATCATCTGCAAACAATGCTAGATGGCTTCTGAGATTGTCATCTCAGCATTTACATAAATTAGGAACAGTGGAGGTCATATAATGCTTCCTTGGGGAATCCCAGATATTGCTTCTGTTTTACTCTATAACTTTCCGTCAGTTAGAACGAACTGTGAGATCTATCCGACAGGAAATGACGAATCCAGTCACACAGCTGAGATGACTAATCCACACCCTCGCATTTTGATTAGAAGTCGCTTGTGAGGAACGGAAACATGAGCCTTATGGAAATCTGGAAACATGAAATCTATTTGAGATTCCTGTCGGTAGGTCGATAGCAGTCATTATTCGTGATAATGAAGAGCTAGTTATTTTTTACAAGAAAAATATTTTCTCAGTCCTTGCTGACTGTGTATCAACAGAGCTTTTGATCGAGGCGATTTATAACGTTGGAACACTGTGTATCATGTTCCAAAATCCTACTGCAAATCGGCGTCAGTGATATCCGTAATTAATCGGATCACTGGTATTTCCTTTCCTGAATATTGGCTTGAACTGTGCAATTTTCCAAGTCAAGTACAGTGCTATTATATTATAATTACTCCGAAAAAAATATAATTGATATCAAGCTGTTGTTGACAAGAAACCTACCATGGCAAAGCGAAACGAGGATTGGCTTCGCCGTCGAAATGTCGAAGTAAGTGATAAATTCAAAATGGTTGATGTTATGGATCTGTAGCATATGTGTGTAAACCATAGTTCCCCGTACAAGAAAGCGACAAGCTGCAAAAAAATATACGGGCATACAGTCATTAGACCGTCACCTTGTTGCTGTCATTTCAACCCAGTAGAATCGATATGGACCTATATTAAAGGTTACGTTGCCGTATTCCTAAAGAAAAATTACTCTGTCTGGAGTCGAGGCGCCACCAACGAAGCTGCTAAGGGCCCTTAGGCAGTCAATATTTTTTGTGAAATACTGAGTTTTGACTGATTGAGCAATACTGAAGGAGACTGCAGGGCTTTAAAACTATTGACTGACACTCAATCTGTTGTACCGTGTAATCGCGATATTGCTCAGTACACAGCAGTTCCTGCCGAGATCGAGAGAAACCCCGCAAAAAACTGAAAAAAATGAACTAACAAAAGATCAGTGGGTGCTGGAGGACACGTATGAAAGTACCGTGTGGTACTTGGAGAAATGAAATTCCGGATTCTTTAGGAAACGCCTTATACCTATATGTCCATAACAGGAGAGGAATGGTGTCGCGACAGTAAACAGAAATCTTCATTGCATTTAGAAGTTCTCAGAATTGGCAAATAAGACGATGTGAACTGTCCAATAAGCACATATGATTTTTTTCTTGCAAGACTTGTCACATAACGGACTAGATCATGTTAGCTCTCTATTACTAATCAGTAAAGAATTGTTTGTCGCGAGTGACAGTTTGTTACAGTAGAAAAAGACAGCACAGCTACAAGATAAGTTACACAGTTCACTTGTTTAATTGGTAATTAGTAGATGCTTGGTTTACGAATCTGTATTGCAGTGAATGAGCCATTGGTCGATTGAAAAGTTTACTGGATGCTTTTCTGACTTATTTCGTCCGCTCTACATGGTTTCTGCCTGTGTTTAGCAACGCAGGAACGCAATCGTAAATCAATTCGAGTTCCACATCTTCAAGCGCCGACGTGTTCTTTACAAAGGCAGCGTCCCGGGCGGCACTACCAGTGGACGGTATATAAAGCGGGAGGGGGAACGCGGAAAACAGTGCAGTCGTTGTCGTAATTCTTAAAGGAGAGATTTATCTGACGTCCAAAATCGCATGATCTTTGGCTTTCGGACCAAGGGTGGAAGCATCTCCGAAACAGGTATGTGTGTAGACTGTTCGCATGCCGCCGTGGTTAACAAATATCGTGCGTGGCAAAACGGCGCTTTCCAAAGCGGGCAGCGAGGTAACTGTGGGAGACCACAGGTCATAGATGACATTGGTGAACGACGGCTGTGGGGTTGTGTACGGGCGAATATAAATTCGACTGTTAAGCAGCTGACGGCCCGATGAACAAAGAGGCTACCAACAGTGTCTCCTCAACGACCATTTAGGCAACATCGCAGTGTAGGGGCATCGGCAGCAGGCGCCTGGTTCATGCGCCCGTGCTGGCTGCTATTCATCGGTGCCTGATGATGGAATTTGCCAGTACCGTAACTGGACGTTCAGCGAATGGCGACAGGTGGCCTTTTCAGTTGAATCACGCTTTATGATCCATCGATCGGACAGGTGGCCGTTGGGTCTACGGCGTGAGATGTCTGAAACCAAAGGATCCAGGCTGGAGAAGGGACTGTTTTTGTGGCATAATGTGGGTGATATCGTACACAGGAAGGCATAGTGCATCAACACAAGTAAACATCCATCCATTGTCACCCCTACATGCACTATGCTTCTCCTCGGCACGTTGGTATCTGTCAGCACGACAATGCAACTTGTCACCCAGTTCGCAGCGCATGTGCGTGGTTCGAAGAGCGCCGCGGTGAGTTTGCCGTACTCCCCTGGCCGCGAAACTTGCCGGATTTGATACGCCCTACTAAACCCGCAGGACAGGACAAGTAGTGGGAACTGTGGAAGGGGGCCAGAATGAGTCTCCAAACATAACACTTTTAACACTTTATTTAGTTGTCCAAACATTACAGCGCAACTTCTAAGCTTGACTATAGACAGAAAACTTCTTTATTTCTAAAACGGCTGAAGGCCCATGACTGAGATACAACTCCTATAGTTTTTTTTTTTTTTTTGACAGAAAGGTCTAGGAGGTCTCGGCTTTAACCTTAAATAGTATTTAATGCCAAGCGAAGTGGCTGAAGGACCATAAATTTAAAACAACATAACTACTATAACCTTTTAGTAGGCAGAAGGCCCAAGCTTTATGACCAATAAAAAACCTTACTTCAAACGGCTGAAGGCCTTTGTTTAAAAAAATAATAATAAAAGCTGTAACCAATTTTCCAAGGCAGAAGACTCAAAACTTTTAACCTTAAATAGTATTTAAGTCCAACTGATGTAAGACCTGACAAGTAAGAATCCAAAATTTTAAAGTGGCGGAAGGCCCATCATTTTAAGGGCAACACAACTACAGCAAATTTTCAGCAGGTAGAAGGCCCACAGCTTTATCTTGAAAGAATGTAATACTTGATAAATAAGAACCTTAAAGCGGCCGAAGGCCCTTGCCTTTTAAAAACAATACACCCACAGCGTTATGCCCAAATGTGTAATACTTGGTAAGTAGGATCCTTAAAACTTAAAGCGGCTGAAGGTCGATGCTTTTAAAAACAATAAAATAAATTTTCAACAGGCAGAAAGCCCAAGCTTTATCTTCAGACAACGTAAGACTTGCCCAATTTAGAAAAAAACTTAATTTTAAAACGGCTGAAGCCCTTTGTTTTTAAAAGCATAATTACAGGCATACAAATTCCAATCATCTTCCTTGCGCCATTAAAAAAACAGTTAAACGGCAACAAAAAAGGCAGTTTAGGCAACGGCGTTCGCTTAGGTGAGACAAGAAGTCGGCCCAACTATACTCGATCCGCCGGCGACACAACCAAGAGACAGTCTACTTGCTAGCCACTGACCAGTACACGAGAATTCCAAAGCCGAAACGTTACAGACATAGCCGCCCACAACCAAAATCACATGAAGCTTTCAGAAACTACAGACCATGTTGGACAGCGACATTAGGTGAGGAAAGGACACTGCCTGAATTTACGTCAGCGACCAGGGCAGGTAACCGGAACACTAACGGCCACAAGGCAGACGATTCCGCTGGTGCACTTGAATTTCAAACCAACAAGTATAGTTAATTCCTCCACACGGCGGCTAAATCTTCACCAACTCGAACACTCGCTGTTGCTCCCAGGAATACCGCCAACATCGAACCACCAACCAAGGGGACAACATGAACAGACGTGGCTTCGGTAATAAAATCACCTCTCAAGTTTGATGTCGTGGGTCGGTGGGCCACGAACCTCATAGCACTCTGAACAGCCCCCACACACTCCGACACTGCGTAGAGACTGCCAGCGGGTCCGGCCGACTGCACTGCATGGAGACTTGCTTGCTGATTCGGAACTATAATCACCAGACCAAAGATGGTGTACGGTACAAATATCGATACATACCGCTGCTGCGACACATAGAAAGACGAGGAACCACGGCATAACCACAATAAATGCGGAAAACCAAGCGCAGAGTAACAGCCAAGTTTTAAAGCATCGCATAAACCGGTGTCAGCACGGCTCAGAATTTAATCACAATGGAGAATAAAATGTTGTATTTGTGGGGATCCACAGGCTCCAGATGCTTAATAAAGGTAAACATGGTCCGTAGTAGGCTGTAATGCGACGTTTATTTAATCGTGCGATTAGCTAATTTCGACAAATGTACTTGACAATGACACGTAGTCGAAATTGGCTTCTCGCACGATGAAATAAACGTCGTATGACAGTCTACTACGGACAATGTTTACGTTTATTAACAATCTAGGCTCTATGGGATCACCTTTATCGGACTGTGTGCGCCGTGAATCCTCAGCCAACACACCTACCGCAGGTGGCAAAGGCACTGAAATCAGCATGGCTCCAGATCCCTGTCGGCGTCTTCTAGCGGTCAGCGCAGCCAAAGGTGGTTATTCCGGGCTTTTGGCAAGTGATCATGCTAATATTATTAGACAGTGTATATTGTGAGTTACACATAATCAATTGTCTAACTCTCATACCAACCTGTATTTTGCTAAATGTAGTATATTAATATTTTCATATTAACCCGTATTTGACACTTTCTGTATTGAATTTTTTACAGATTAAACTACCGCAAAAGATAGCTAATCACAGTAACTTAGACTTAAAAATATAACTAGTCGCATTATTAGCAACCGACTAACCCGGTTCGTGGTTCACATTTGCAGCTCTCGTTACGGGTTGTCTATCTGACGTCTTCCAGGCGCAACAAAATCTGATTTTCAGTATTTCCTGTAATTATTGATTGAATTTAAAAATTTAAACCACTGTCATAATTTACTAATTAAGAGATGTATGTTAAAGGTTTCACGCAATAAGACAAGTTTTACAGGTAGAAGCTGAGGCGACGTACCTCACTTCGCGGAAATTATCGCGACTACGTTGTATTTTCATCCAGTACTTGAGAATGAGAGCACTTAAAGCGCCTTCCAGCAAACGTTCATACCTTTTTTAAAGATTTTCTCGCTTTCTTTCGTTACATTAAGTGTTTACGCATTAACTAATATATAAAGTAATCTGACGTTTCATGCTGTTTCACACAATTCTTTACAGAATCGGTGGTTTGCCGGTAATAGCGTAATATCCCATACGTGATGTATGCAGAAATAGACACTCGTATATTAATTTGAATCCGTTCATTATTCCGACTCTACGCATAACATATGCATTACTTCCGTCAGAAGCTGGTTTCCTAGTATGAACTAGGACTGTTACTATTTTTAAAAATATCGGGAATCCGATATGTCTATATTTCAAGGAAAAAAACCCTCACTATCACCCCACGATGTACCGTAAAAATCATCGATGTATTGAAAAAATTTCGATATATCGACGAAGAACAGTATCACCAAACTGCCAAAAAAAAAAAAAAAGAGAATCTGCTGTATATTGTATGTATATACTGCCCAATTTAGAGGCTTACAGTTAATTATTGATTTGACTTGCAAACAATAGATTTCAGCTGTCGTTGTTCCTTTTTAAACTTTATTGGCAGATCTAGATTTCAGCTAGAAACTAGTCATTCTCAGTGCACTATCATTTTTGATTAATGCATGTAATACCTGTTGGTCGGGCTTCAGCTGCAGTTCATTGAATACTCATTCAATGAACTGTGGATAAGCCAGACCAACAGGCAGTACATGCGTTGATAAAAAAAATAATAGAGCATTGAGAATGGCTAGTTTCGGGCTGAAATCTAGATCTGCCAAAAAAATTTATAAAAGAACGACTGAAAGCTGAAATCTATTATTTACAAGTCAATATAACAGTCGCTGAGTACAACAGCCTTCTGAATGGAACGTAACCTGATAAATTATTGGTTTATCCTGAAATATTCTGTACATGGACAACGTAACAGCTTGCTTATTCCTCTTGCCGCAAGACTCGAAAGGAAAACAATGCAGGTTGACGCTTGGCGACAACCACTTTGCTAATAATGGTAACTGCGGGTAATGGGCACAACAAAAGGTGTGGATGGGTACGTTGTTCGATTACGTCAGGTATCGGATTTTTCTGGAACGCTTCGTGTCGACTTCACTGTTTTCTCATTTTTGCCAACACTTGCGACCTCTCAGCTGTACTGTCAGAATTGCATGGTGAAGTTGAACGTTGCAGTTTGTGTTGGTGGCGCCGAGTGCCGATTACGTCAGCATTTTACTTCAGTTTCAGCAACGGATTCTTAGAAGAATGCCGATGTCAAGAAATAATACACTAGTTGCATTAAAAATTGTTTCCGAACGCAACTGGTGTGCTATTTCTTCACGTCGGATATCTTGTTCCATTCACACCGCCAACCCTCAGCGGCAATCGAACTTCTTCTTGTGCCATGTATACGTGCTCCACTCAGGCAGAGAGAGAGAGAGAGACTGGATGTGATGAAAGCTCACAAATTAATAAGACTTCTTCACAAAGTGAAAGTGAAAGTAAAATTATGTTCTACTACAATTTCAAAAGAACAACTTCGAAAAACGGGAAACTGCGAAAAAATGTTATATAAAATAAAAATATCAGTACTCGATATTGCCATTTCTATACATCATTTTTTGAAAAAATATCGATATATCAACAGGCATAGTATAAACAATAGATCGACTTGAAATCAGCCGTCGGTTGTCACTGGTATTGTGGTCAGTATACAGGACGCACTGAACAAGGGCAGAAATTAAAATAATGCCGATGCAGGACTCGAACTCGTCACTGCGGTGTCTCGAGCATCGAGAGCAGCGCTATAAGTATCGACCACCACAGAGATGCTGCACAGCAAAGCAGTATCGCAGGGCGCCAGTGATATGTTACGAAGAAGCCGTGCCCCCCGTCATTCCGAGGCGTCACCTCCTCCGCCGCGCTCTGCCCTGTTCGCCAGAAGCCAGGAGGGCAGTTATGTTCCAGGTCGGGTTCTGCCCACTTCCGGAAAGTTCCTGTCGCAGTAACGTCGTTACGCTGGCTACTCGGCGTGACACACTCCGTGTCAACCACCGGGGAACGAAGAGACTTCCGTCTCCTGTGAACTGCGCCTACGCACCAACGCTACCAGAACTGTGTCAACAAGTGTCTACGAACTTGTGTTTTCTGGTGACTGTAGTACAACCACAGTACGGCCATTCTGAACTTCTACCAGTTCGCCAGTCAGTAATTGTGGCTCAGTGAGTGTGTTATGACCCGCAAGTCCACATGTCCTGTTTCATAGCTACAGCCGGACTTGGCGAGCGAAGATAAGTTTTGTCGTAATTAATAAAGTATTACTTATTCAGAGTATACTAATTAACTGTTTTATTACTAGACACCTTATGTAGCTACTCCCTCTCTACGAGATACCGGATGATCATAGTTAAAGTGAAGCTACTCGTAGATGTCCAGTGTGGGCTGTAAATACCATATGGCAGTGAAACGTGGTTGATAGCCAGGTGGATTAATGTGGAAGTGATTTAAGTTGGAAAAAAATAGTTCAAGTTTTGGCCACGAGATGCAAATCTAGAACTGTACAACATCCTGAGAACGTCTTCAGTGCTCATATTAAACGAATTATGTAAGTGGCAGTTAATAATGAAATCGATATTATGCCTTTCTCACTTGTTTGCCCTTTTCTGTCCACGTCCCGTTCCTAATCGATTATATGTGGAGACATTTGTAAGTGTCGTTCTTGTATTCAAAATTGGTTCAAATGGCTCTAAGCACTATGGGACTTAACATCTGAGGTCATCAGTCTCCTAGATTTAGAACTAATTAAACGTAACTAACCTAAGGACATCACACACGTCCGTGCCCGAGGCAGGATTCGAACCTGCGACAGTATCAGCAGCGCGGTTCCGGACTGAAGCGCCTAGAACCGCTAGGCCACAGCGGCCAACTCTTGTATTCACATCGCCAGGTTTACACCTGGTGGCCAAAAGTGGAACTAATTTGTTTCCAGCGTAAAGCGGTTCCGGTATAGCACATTAGATATCTATAAGGTTTCACTGCCATGTGATAATTGCAACCCATGCTGGACCTCTGTGCGTGGCTGCACGTCTAAAATATTAACCATCCGACAGTTGGTCTTCGACGCTACCCCGAGGCCAGAGGCCGCCAGCTTCCCTATGAACACACGTTCCACGTCGGGGTTCACCCCTAATTTCTGGGGGCCCACAGAGGTTGTTTCCGCATTAAGGCTAATTTACACGATGACACGATGGTATGAAACCAAGTGTGGAAACTGCGCTTTTGGCCACTGTGCATACGTGGTGCGTGGTTGCAGAAGTCGGTGGCAGAAGTCGGTGGCGAAACTGAACAGTTCTGCTTAGTTTCAACTTTGGTGACACCAAACGAGTAATTTCGCGTGGTCTCGGTATCGCGTCCCGTCGGTAGCGCGGCGAAAAAATTAAATATGAAGTGGGAAACAGCAAATCATTCGCATCTTGGACACCTATACTATGCATGTGTGTTTGTAGGAATTGAGTGATGCTGACGACGGAAACAAGCAGCTACCTCTTGCTACACTTGAGCCAGTCCTACGCGACCTGAACGTGGATGAATTGGCCACATCCGAGCCGACGAGCACAATTCATTGCATTAGAAGCGCGCACACAAGCGAACAATGAAAAATACAACAGCGTAAATTATCTGGCTGTGGAACAGTCAACATCTACTGTAGTGACGAATATGAATCTCAACTCGCCAAAAAACGCAATGTGGTCGGTGGGTTCAGTTCTGGGGACAGTCTTGCACACATTGTAGTATATTTCTTTCTTGTCACGTCGTTAGCTCTGGTAAGAACAAACGTAAAGTGTGAGATGACATTCTCAGATGGTTGAAATATCTTATAGAACAGTGATCTTCAAACTACGGCCCGGATCAAGTGTTGCCCTGGTCCCCCATCCTCACCCGTACTTCATAGCCCACAGAAGAGCCAAAGAATCTGGTACACCTGTCTAAAATCGTGAGGGCCCCCGCGAGCACGCAGAAGTGCCGCAACACGATGTGCCATGGACTCAACTAATGTCTCAAGTAGTGCTGGAGGGAAGTGACACCAAGAATTCTGTAGAATATCCATAAATCCGTAAGAGTAGGAGGGCGTGGAAATCTCTTCTGAACAGCACGTTGCATGAGATCCCAGACATGCTCAGTAATGTTCATGACTGGGGAGTTCGGCCGCCAATGGAAGTGTTTAAACTCAGAAGAGTGTTCCTGGAGCTACTCTGTAGCAATTCTGAACGAGTGGGGTGTCGCATTGTAGTGCTAGATTTGCCCAAGTCCGTCGGAATGCACAAGGGGTGTGAATGGGTGCAGGCGATGAGACAGGATACTTACTTACGTGTCACCTCTCAGACTCGTATCTAGACGTATCAGGGGTCCAGTATCACTCCAACTGCACCCGCCCCACAGCATTACAGAGCCCCCACCAGCTTGAACAGTCCCCTGCTGACGTGCAGCTTCCTTGAATTCATAAGGTTGGTTCCATACCAGTACACGTCGATCCGCTCGATGCAATTTGGAACGAGAATCGTCAGACCACGCAACATGTTTCCAATCATCAGCAGGCCAATGTAGGTGTTTATGGCACCAGGGGAGGGGGGGGGGGGGCGTAGAGCATTGTGTCGTGCAGTCATCAACGGTACACGAGTTGGCCTTCGGCTCCGAAAGCCCATATTGATGTTGTTTCGTGGAATGGTTCGCACGCTGACACATGTTGATGGCCCAGCATTGAAATCTGGAGCAATTTGTTGAAGGATTGCGCTTCAGTCATGCAGGATGTTCTTCCGGCCGTAGCGATCTCGGAGATTTGATGTTTTACCGGATTCCTGATACGGTACACCCGTAAAATGGTCGTAAGGGAAAATCACCACTTCATCGCTACCTGGGAGATGGTGTGACCCTTCGCTCGTGCGTCGACTGTAACACCACGTTCAAACTCATTTAAATCTTGATAACCTGCTGTTGTAGCACCAGTAACCGATCTAACAACTGAGCATGACACTTGTTGTCTTATATAGGCTTTCTCGACCGCAGCGCCGTATTCTGCTTGTTTAAATATCTCCGTATTTCAATACGCATGCCCCTACCAGTTACCTTGGCGCTTCAGTGCAATATGCTTCTGGCAACTAGCAGCAGAACCAATAAATGTCAACTAACGTTAAGAGCTTCTTGAAAGCGTATTTTTCTTATCAATAACAAATTTAAAAAACTTCGAGAGAGGGTATTATTTTAAGGTGTCCATACTTTTAATTGATGTTGGTGAATTCGGCCGTGAGCATACTTTGGGGGCAGAGTGGTACGTAACGCGACCACTGTAGAGTTAATGGAAATGAGAGGATAAATATTTTATGGTTTGTCTTCCAACACTGACAACTCATGAGCGTGCGCAACTAGCACCGATCAGCTGCTGTCATATAAACGTCAAACGGAAGTTACACGGATTCGTGAATGCGCATTAGGAAGGCTGTCATCATCGAATGTGGTACATGTTTGCAGGAAGTAATATGAAATCAGATTAAAGTAGTTGTCATTCAGTTGAACGAGAAATGTCATTCAAAACATGTAGTAAACATTTTTGATCTTACTTCATATTACAATTTCTGTTATTAATTACTATAACATACTAATTTATGTAGGTTGCGAATTAATACTAAGATTGGTAGGATAAGGTGTGTTAAAGTGGCCACGTCCGGAAAAGTGGCCATTGCGTATTTTCTGTTCTGATCATCGCTGCAACCTGCCGGAAAACGATCAGACTTGTTCTGATATCGTTGTTGTCATTGAGATTATTACAGAAGCTTGTTCTGTTATTTTTAGGTAAAAACGTTTTACAGTAGTCTGGTCATTTACATTATTCTTGTTACCTCCATTACGAGTGCAGTAAATTTTTTTCCAATAATTACGTGTAACGAATGTCTTTTGGCTAATAAACGTAGTTCATTTGTTATTTATTTAAAAAAATGGCTCTGAGCACTATGGGACTTAACATCTGTGGTCATCAGTCGCCTAGAACTTAGAACTACTTAAACCTAACTAACCTAAGGACAGCACACACATCCATGCCCGAGTCAGGATTCGAACCTGCGACCATAGCGATCATGCGGTTCCAGACTGAAGTGCCTAGAACCGCACGGCCACATCGGCCGGCTATTTATTTCAGTATAATAGTTTCTTCTGTGGTTAACTAATGCCGATATAGCATCCTATGGGGAAAAATGGCCACATTACTCGTCCTGAAAAGTGACCAAGGTATTTATCTCAACCGGAGATAGCTATTTAAAACAATCGAACAACACAACAGGTAAAACTGACTTGTGAACCCTTTTATATACAAAGCTATCATCCGTCGTTGTATACGTTTGTGTTTGTGACAATTAGAATTAATTATTTTATTTAAAACGGTCTCTGTTCTGTTATACTTGGCCTAATGCAAAGATTCGATTGAGAAGTGCCTGCTACAACAGTTTGGTAATATTCCAGTTAGTAGGGCGTGTAGATGCCTACACAATGTGGCCAGAAATTACAACGAACATAGAATCCTTTTGCGATGGTACTGGCCACAGTGCCCACTCGCGTACAGAAAATTCGTCACTATGTAATCGTTCAGAAAAATGCATGTAGTTACAATATATCACTTCTTTTTCACAAGAAAATAAAATAATAATTTTATCTCCCAGTTGTCACTTCTTTCACCTCTGGCCCAACTCGGCATTTTTCACATCAACGAACACTCCCAGAAGTGAAAGAAGTGATAAACGGCAGATAAAATTCTTGGAATCCCAATATAACTGGGTAGATAAGTCAGTCAAAGATGTAGGTAGGTAAGGCGTATCACTTCCAACCCGGACCTTGCCTAGTAAACCAGTTTGGTTTTCAAAACAATCTTTTGACTGATGATAACCTTACTTTTTAAACATTTTCCTAATACAGATTCTAATTTACGGATTTCTGCTGCACCTCATGACGTTGTGTACCACGATAACACACTGTATCACTAAAACATTACTGAAATAAAGGAGACTCGGTTTTCTGACCAACCTACCAGCGCCTGGAATCCACCAGAGTTTTCAAATGGTAGAGCAAATGTGTCACAACTGTTTCCACTAGTTTTGAAACAATTAAGTACGTTGTCCAGAAATCTGAAACACCCGATGACATAGGCTCACATAAACACAGGATCAGAAAATATTTTCCTTTGGGGAAACAATGGAACTTTTGGTTGCTGTACTCGGAAGTAATACCAGGGTAATATGAGACCATGAAAATTTGTGTTGTCTTGAAAGAATGCGACTGCTTGCAATAAAAAAGTCAGTCTGGTCAAGAAAAAACGCTTTTTACTATGAAACGTCAAAAACTGAAGCAGCAAATTTTATGAACTTCACGCCTCAGGTGTGCAGTAACTGGTCGACCCTGCTTACTACGTTTTCCGTTTCCGGACACTGTCGCTTTTACTCTGTCATAAATGGGAAGTGTTACACCAAGATGAAAATGGTAACAAATTGCAGAAAATCAAGGAATATGAACGAATGGAAGAGGTAATTAGGAGAATTACAGGAGAGCAGAGAATGAAAAACAATCTTTCCGATCATTGTGGAACAAACTGGGATGGCACTTAATGGCGTTGCGTCAAATGTGGAAAAGCAACTAGTGGAGACTGGGTTTCGATTGAACTCGTCAGATTTTAAGAAAAGGAAAGGCAGACATTGTAAATAAGAGAAAGCTGGGTGGTCAGATAACTACACAGAAATAGTGAGGGAGCAATCACCGAAGAAAAATAAATACCACTAAGAGGACATGTTTTGAGGCATCAAGGGATCACAAATTTAGCATTGGAGGGCAGTGTGGAGGGTAAAAATCGTAGAGGGAGACCGAGAGATGAGTACACTAAGCAGATTCAGAAGGATGTAGGTTGCAGTAGGTACTGGGAGATGAAGAAGCTTGCACAGGATAGAGTAGCATGGAGAGCTGCATCAAACCAGTCTCAGGACTGAAGACCAAACAACAAAGTACACAGATCATAGAAAAATAAGTTTGATGTCTCGTTCATAAAAAATTCTTCTAAGAATAACGATTGCAATCAAAGGGTGATAGAAAATTGTTCTAAGAACAATTCGGTTTCACAAGGAAAAAAGGAACAAAAGAAGCAATGGCTTTGTCACGTATAATTGTCAAAAGATACTTAGGGAAAGCTATGGAAGCTTCTACAGGTTTTGTCGGCTTGGAAAAGCCCTTTGATAGAGCTCAGTGGATTTAACATTACGAAGTCCGGAAGGAGATAAGAATTACTTTGAAGTAAATAAGGATAAGAAACAACGTGTACATCAAATACAGAGTAAAAGTAATAATAGGAGATGAGATGGGAGACGGAATTAAAATTGAGAGAGGGTTTAGACAAGGCAGTTGTCTTTCACCTACTCTCCTTAATAACTATTCAGGCGATTTAGTTAAAAACTGCTTCCAACAAAAGTATGGTGTGACAACGCGTAAAAGGATTATAATATGTCTGTTGGCTTCTATCTCGGGTTCTTCGGCCGACGTTCCTCTGATGATTTTTCTGACGTTTCGCCAGCACGGGTAGATGGGATTGTCAAAGCTCGGCTTCAGTCCACTACTAGCAATGGAAGGTGAAGCTTTGACATTGTCAGACACCCGTGCTGGCGAAACGTCAGGAAAATCATCAGAGGAACATCGGCCGAAGAACCCGAGGTAGAAGCCAACAGACAGTTTGTCAACTAGTGGCCACGAAAGCCTTCACAATTTTTGATAATATTATGCACAAGATTAGCTGATGGCGTGGTGTTGGCGAATGGAAATAGAAAGGCAATTAACAGTTTGTTAAAAGAGCTGAACACTAGATGCGAAGCATATGGAACGAAAATAAATGTGAAGAAAACTAAGGCGATGATCTTTACAAGGCAGTTAGGGAAGACAAAAGATATCATTTGTGTCGATGAGTTAGTGGAAAAGTTGACAAGTGAGGTACCTAGGATGCAAAATGACGAGTAACACAATATATAATCAAGAAATAAAGACAAGGATAGTCATTACAAAATAAATGTTTTACAGGACGAGGAGCATTATCTGTGGTTCATTAAATGAAAAATAAAAAAAAAGATTAGTGAAGTATTTTATATGCAGTATTACCCAGTACGGGGCTGAAACATGGACGCTGGCACAGGGAGGAGAAAAGCTTACAGGCTTTTGAGATAAGGATGTGGAGAAGAATGGGAAACGTAGACAGATAGAACAAGGAATGAGGTTGCAAACACTGGAAAGAAATAGGAGCAGCAAAATATATTTATTGGCTAGGACACTACATGAGAGGAGAGTGCACAATAACTGTAAACAATGGCCACTGGAGACGGGACTGGAGTTAGAAGATACCAGCTAACTAACAATAGCATGTGGAATGCGTGAAAGCCAGCTACGAGTGACAGAAAAACAGGTGCCTAGAAGATTTTTGAACTTGGAGCGATGGCTCTACCTTATGGACAGTACACATCATCACACCATGAAGCACCAAAGAACACTACTGAAACTGATACTACAAAATTGTCATTCTTGTGGAACTGGTAGAGTAAAATTTCATTCTTATGCTAGCTTATATCCGCATATACAGTACAGAAAAAGACAATTCCTACAGGTGATGGCTCTTGCGTGTGTCAAATGTTACTGGAACTTTTTAGATGGAGATTGTGAAATCACCATACCCAGAGGATATGGACATTCCGCTTATCGTCATTTTGAGACTTCGCAGAAAGGTCGAGTAATGAGACACATGGGAGTAACATATATATATATTATTTTAATGGCTAAAGAACAAGAGCTGATGAATTGGGCTAAGGACAACTCTGTGGCGAGAAGTGCAGCCAAGAGAAGATTGTAGGATTGTTTGAGTGTCTGAGGAACAGATGGATCACAACAGCTGAAATTCGAGAAGAGGCTGCAGCCAAAGTGTCACCATGAACAGATTATAACAAGCTGGGTTATGGTGTCGAGTTGCCAAGCTTTGTTCACTACAAACAACAGTTACTTATGTGGTGTAGAGCCAGAGTCAACTGGATCAATGAGTCAGTGATGAGTCTCGCTTCTATTTATGACAGTTTGGCGGACACCAATGTGCCTGTAGACTGCCTGGTACCTGCACTTCTCCAGTTCATGGAATGATGGTTTCCTTTTGAGGGTGGAGGTGAAGGTGATTGGAAGAGTCATTAGATATAACAGACTGAACTAGTTGTTAGCGGGAGGCTGTACGCTTCACATCCTTCGTGGCCACAGTACCAAACGGTGTATTCCAACAGCTTAACTCACGTCTCTACACTGCGCAATTGCACCGAGTAATGAATGTGTTTTATTAACTGATGGTAGATTCCTCCGCACATCAGACCGGCTGTGCGGACAGCCGCTGTGCCAGGAGTAGTACACGGCGCTCATCAAAACAGATATTTTCCTTGTATGGCCTCGGATGTTTACCACGGAGTTCCACGTCGCTTCCATAGTGTCTGGGGGCACCAACCTCGCCAACAGGCAGCGTGCATGAACAGAGAGCGGTCTCCCGACTATTTAGGGCACTGCTGACTGTGCTACGCCTCAAGTCGGCAGTACCTGCACTTCCATATGGCCGCATTAGCAGTTCATTGTCAGTGCCACCAGTTGGCGGTACCAGCAGTTCCGTCTCAGCGCTTCGCGCAGGCAGACTAAGCCCAATTCGTTCTGGTCTTCACCAGGAGCACGTTAGCAGTCACATGGCGGAAGAACCATCCACTGCCTATCACGACTTTCGTCACAGGAGAGCGATATCTGTAGCGTGTAATTGGGAGGATATTTATCCAACGACATTATAACTGACTTCCATTTGTTAATATTCTTTTAAAAGTGTCTTTTATCTCTCCTCGGTACAAGGAGACTGCAGTATGGATCCCTGAGAGGACAGCCCAGCCATGTGATTTTTCAATCACAGAGTTTGTCTGAGAAATGATGGGAAGACATATAGGTTCAAGCCAGCCTCTACACAGCAATCTTCATCAAATAAATTACCACGTATTTCACATGTGACAAAAAATTCATAAAGATGAAATTCGGAGGCTGTTTGCTTCTGTTGCACACCGACCGCAACATTGCTCACACTAATGTTGACAAATAATGGATACTGTAACAGCCGGCCTGTGTGGCCGTTCGGTTCTAGGCGCTTCAGTCTGGAACCGCGTGACCGGTCGCAGGTTCGAATCCTTCCTCGAGCGTGGATGTGTGTGATGTCCTTAGGTTAGTTGGGTTTTAAGTAGTTCTAAGTTCTACGGGACTGATGACCATAGATGTTAAGTCTCATAGTGCTCAGAACTATTTGAACTATTTGACCACTTTCTGGCCAGTGAGCAGCATAGCAGTGTTAGCCTTGCTGGGGACAGTCCCTTGTCATGCTTAGAGGAGTTTGGTTCAAGGCAGACTTCCATAAGATCTCCAGTCTGCTGAATGGTGCCTGTCATACTTTCACGACAATGCGGATGTGCCTACACCGACACTTTGAAAACCACTGGAAGAGTGTGACTCCCACTGAGTCACGTGTTAGCGTTCTTTTCCATCCGCTTCGCGTATGGAGTGCAGAAAGAATGACTCCTTATAAAATCTGTGCGCACTGCAATAAATCTAATCTTGTATTCGCTGGTCCTACTGGAGCGGTTCATAAGAGACTTCATACAGTCTTTTCAAATCATCTTCCAGCGTCTACTAAATCAGATTTTCAGCGTTTCCCTTGTCATTGCTGCTGCCATTCTTTGTATATGTTACTATATATCCATTGTTAGTCCTAGCTGATACGGGTTTCAGACTTCGATCACTATTCCAGGTTGGATCGCTCTTTTATTTTGTAAGAAATCTGCTTCGTACACAGACTGCATTTTCACAGTATCCTAGAAATGAACTAAAGTCTGCAACCCGTATATCTACGAGTGATTCTATGTGTGAGGGAAACTGTTAGACACAAAAGGCATTTCATGTTAGGGCATTAAGAGCAAACTTACGGAACATTTCACTTGATTCAAATATTTAAGGGTAACGCAACGAACCGATATGAAATGAAAGCCTGAAATCAGTAATAAGGAAGGCAACTAGAAGACAAATGTTTTGGAAGAGTATAGGAAATTCGAGGAGGGTATGTTAAGAAAACAATAGAGAAAATTTTGGTGTGGCCTATTTTCAACTACTGTTTTAGCATCAAGAGCAGTTCTCAAGTGGGAGAGGCAGAGAAACGTCGGTGTTCAGTGTTGCGTTGATACAGTTGAAACAGTTCGGTTTAATTCGTAAAAAAGTTGAACAAAAATGTCTAGAGGACTTACATGCTAATGGTCTGGGAAAGGCTACATGTCTGTCCTACTTTTCTTTTTCCCCTCCCTTGGGGAACATGTCTGGGATATTTCTGGTAATATGTTCTGAGGTTTTAATTGCCTGACATTAGAACAGCCTCTTATCTTTGAGATTACTGTTTCTTCTTCCTCCTGTGCACTCCTGAAGGCCTGCCTACGGGTTTGACGGGTAACAGGTGAATGGGTAACGCGTATTTCCCGGTCCCGGGTCCACGGGTAGTATTTGCACGAACCACCTGGTACAGGCCACGCCCAGGAAGGGATTATTGCCTGAGCTGTTACTTTCCAAAATTGCCAATTGGTTCCCCTGTCAGGAGTTCGGGATGTGTGACCTGAGGTGTCAACAGTCACCTGAGGCAGGTGAGTTCCACTTTTAGCGGGGGCCCCCAGTTGGAAGGAGCGTGCGATCTGAGACACTGGCAATCATGGTAAATTTTCTCGCAATGAGCCAGTCACCATCTCGGTCTATGTCTACAAAACGTAAACGGAATGAGGCTAAAGATTCAAAGAATGTCCCATCTGCACCTTGACTCCTCATAGTATCACATACTTTGCTATGATTAATCCATTTATTATTCAGACAGGTGTTGATGCAATTGCAGGCCCTGTCAAATCCTGCTCTCGTTTACGTAATGGAACATTACTTTTGGAGACTAGTCGTGATTTTCAAGCCCATCAACTGCTTGCAGCTTCGCTCCTCCGTGGATATCCTGTGCATGTCGAGGACGATCGAACACTGAACTCTTCACACGTGGCTGTTCAATGATCTGACTTAGAGAGAAATCCAGACTTACTTCTCTGGTCAGGGCATCACTGCGGTCCACAGGGTAATGAAACAGGTGGATGCAAGCTAAGTGCCTACTCGCTCTCTTTTTCTCACATTTGATAGAGTAGTGCTTCCATTGAAGATCAAAGCAGGCTATAAAGTCACCACAGTCGGACCGTGCATTCCAATCCCGATGCCAGTGCCAATGTTACAACAACACTCGCATGCCCTGTAGAAACACAGTCACATGTGTTACTTGTGGTAGGGAGCTCACGAGGGTGATTTACCACTTCCTTCTCCCCCAATGTATCAGTTGCAATGGCGACCATGCAGCCTCATCCCGAACATGTCCCATGTATCTCGATGAAAGGGCCGTCCAGGAGAGCCAGGTGAAGGAAAAGTAAGTTACCCTGTCGCTCACAAGTTGTTGGCACTTACTATACTCTTCTTGCTACACCTCGCTCCACGAAGGACATGGCCACGCACACTTGCGACTTCAAATTCAGCACTGCAGTTGTAAAATGGCCCAGTACGTGATAGCATCCCCTTTCCCTTCTCTTCCACTGCGCAACAAGCCACCAAATCTTTGTTCCCAGCAGCGAAATCACCTACTTCACAACTGGCAGGCCGGAAAGGACAAAAAGGAACAAATCCGTGAAGACTTCTTACATCTCTCCAGCCAACAAGCACCTGAATTGTTACATGACATCGCGAAGACTCAAAGAAAGCAAACATAGACTAGTGGTCTTCTCATTCCCAGACTCTGAGATGCTCTTCGACGGTGTCGGCGTGTGATACCCTCACCTGGTCGGCCGCCATTTCTCCCGTGCGCACCACCTGCCGTTTTCCTGCCCTGGAGTCTGCAGTCCAACGCAGAGGGAATGCCGACACCTCTGTAGATATCATGGATCGTCCTGCCTCAGTACCCTGTAGTAGTGAGTCTTCGAAGGCTGGCACTTGGCAGAGTGACAATCCTTCATTTGTTCGCTTCTCCCCTTTCCCCATCATGACTCTCCTGCAATGGAACGTATGTGGCATTAGATCCAACAAGGGGGAACTATGGCTTGTCTTGGAATTGATGCGTCCACTTGTTTTCTGCCTCCAACAAACAAAATAGCGTCTTCGCGACGGCTTTGACCCCTCGCATTTCCTTCTGGTCTGCTTTGACCTTCCCCCTGAGGACGACATTCCATGTCATGGGGAAATAATTCTGCTCATCCGATTAAATATTCATAGTCAAACCATCTCATTGAACACTCGACTGCAAGCTGTTGCAGCCGAATTTTCTTTCCCAGCTTCACATTTTCTCTGTGCATCGTCTACATCCCTCCATCATTTGGTGTCACCTGGTCAGACTTCCTCCAGCTTACGGGTCAACTTCCTCACTCTTTTTCGCTGCTTGGTGACTTTAACGCACATCACCCCCTTTGGGGCTCTCCCAGAACCTGTCCAAGAGGTTCCTTCTTGGCCGACCTTCTCAATCAACTGAATCTCATTTATCTGAACACTGGAGCATCCATGTTCCTTTCAGACACTATGCGCACCTATTCCCATTTGGAACTCTCGTACTGCACTGCCTAGCTTGCTCGTCACCTCCAGTGGTCCGTTCTCTCTGACATGTTCTCGAGCGACCATTTCCCGTGTGCTATCCTTTTGCTGACTCCTACCACACCTACATACACAACCAGATGGTAGCTTTGTAACGCCCACTGGAGGCTTTTCTCCTCCTTGGCGACCTTCTTTATTTCCCCAGTTGGGATGACCAGGTAGAATACCATAATAACGTTATTCTTACCGCCGCAGAACGTTCCATACCTTGCACTTCATCTTTACCATGCCGTGTCCCGTCTCTTAGTGCACTGAGGCGTGCCACGACGTGATTCGCGCGCAGAGACGTGCTTTCCGTTTTTAACAGTCATATACGATGGCGAACTGTATTCGTTATAAACAGTTGCGTGTACAATGTCGTCACATTCTTCGGGATAGCAAAAAAAGCTATCTGGATTTCATTTACCAGTTCGTTTAACAGTTTCACTTTCACTTCCTCTTCCGTCGTGTGAGACAAGCTTTGATGGCTCTCTGGGATCTGACCGTAGCAGATAATGTCATTGTGGGACCTATTGCTGTCTCCAACACCTTAGGCCTCTATTTTGTGTAGATTTCGAGGTCCACTCAGTGTCACCCCGCCTTCTTCCATCGGAAACGAGTGGAGGAGGCTCGGGTGATACCCTTCTCCTCTCAGAATTGTGGCTGCAACAATGCCACCTCCACTATGATGGAGCTAGATCATGCACTCACTTCATCGCGATCTTCCTGCCCCAGAGCTGGACAATGTTCAATTCACATGTTGCAGCACATTTCTCTTTCTGGCAAGCACTTTCTCCTTCATAAGTAAAATCGTATTAGGGCAGATGGTACGTTTCCTAGACGCTGGCGTGAAGCCACTTTTATATCAAGTCGGGTAAGGGAAAACCCTTCCAGCTACCACCCTATTTCTCTCACCAGCTGCGTCTGCACCGTGATGGAACGCGTGATTCATGGCTGGTGATATGGTGACTCGAATATTGCAATCTACTAACCACTGCACAATGTGGACAGTTGATCAACTCGTCACTTTGTCAGCCCATATCATGTACGGTTTTCTGCGGAAATAGTGGCCGTTTTTTAAGATGTGGAGAAAGCCTACAACACCTGCTGGAGGACTTGTATCCTCCGTGGGGCTTCTGAAGTTGCCTGTGCCATTTCCTTTAGGAATCTTTAATAGACAGACTGTCTCAAAGATACGTGTGGACTCGGCATTATCGGACACCTCTATCCAGAAAAACTGGGTGCCTCCTGGGTCCGTCCTGAGTGTCATCCTCTCGTTATCGCCATTAATCCGATTATGGGCTGTCTCCCACCAGGCATCTCCGGCTGCCTTTTCGTTGACGACTTTGCGATCTATTGCAGTTCTCCACAGACTTCTCTCATTGAGCGGCGTCTTCAGCGATGTCTCGATCATCTTTACTCATGAGGCATTGACAATAACTTTCGCTTTTCCACTGACAAAACAGTTTATATGAATTTCTGGCGGCGCAGAGGCATTCTTTCGCCGTCTTTACATCTTGAGCCTGTTGCTCTTCCGTTCGCTGAGATTACGAAATTCCTGGGCGTTATGCTTCATAGGAAACTTTCTTGGTCCTCCCACGTGTCTTACTTGGCTACCCTCTGTACCGAGTCCCTCAATGTCCAAAGTGTCCTCAGCGGTACTTCCTGGGGAGCGGATCGGACCACCCTCCTCCATTTCTACCGATCCCTTAACGATTCTAAACAAGACTTTTGTTGTTTCGTCTATGCATTTGTACGTCCGCCCATCTTACGCCTTGTTAATACAATCCGCCATCTTGGAATCTGGCCACTGGCGCCTTTTACGTTAACCTGGTTGAGTCTCCATGCAGAATATCCCGAACTACCAGTGTCATTCCGGCCGGATAACCTCGTTAATGGACATGCGTGCCGTTTGTCTGCAATGGCGGCTCACGCATGCCTCCTTCTGCGATGACTCCCGTGACCGCCAGTATAGGGTGCGTCCTCTTCTCTGTTCCGGAGTTTGGTTTCGGCTATTGCTCCGGCAGTTTAACTTCACGCTACATGCCACGTTCCTGATGGATATGAAATCTTCACAACTTTTACCTCATCCAGCGGCCTGTGTTCGTCTTCGTATTCATTCGCCTCCTAAGGAGACTACTCCGGATTCGATCTGTCACTGTAAGTTTTTCGACCTTCGCACAGAACTTCACACTAGTACTTTCGCGTACACTGATGCCTCTAAGACTGACTGTGGTGTCGGGTGTGCAGTCATCTTTGGCACCGACAATTTTCGGTATCAGCCTCCGGAACACTGCTCAATACAGTGTCTGTGTCCTCTACACAGTCTGTCCTTTAGTGCAAGGGATCCAAGAAACATTCCACTCGCTCGCTCTTGTGGAAGCGGTTGTAATCTTTATATGGGTTCCTTGTCTACATCTACATATACATACATACTCTGCAATCCACCATACGGTGCGTGGCGGGGAGTACCTCGTACCACAACTAACATCTTGTCTCTCTGTTCCACTTCCAAACAGAACGAGGGAAAAATGACTGCCTATATGCCTCTGTACGAGCCCCAATCTCTCTTATCTTATCTTTGTGGTCTTTCCGCCAAATGTAAGTTGGCGGCAGTGAAATTGTACTGCAGTCAGCTGGTTCTCTAAATTTCCCCAGTAGCGATTCGGGAAAAGAACGCCTCCTTTCCTCTAGAGACTCCCACCCGAGTTCCTGAAGCATTTCCGTAGCACTCGCGTGATGATCAAACCTACCAGTAACAAATCTAGCAGCCCATCTCTGAATTGCTTCTATGTCGTCCCTCAATCCGACCTGATACGGATCCCAAACGCTCGAGCAGTACTCAAGAGTAGGTCCTATTAGTGTTTTATAAGCGGTCTCCTTTACAGATGAACCGCATCTTCCTAAAATTCTACGAATAAACCGAAGACGACTATCCGCCTTCCCCACAACTGCCATTACGTGCTTGTCCCACTTCATATCGCTCTGCAATGTTACGCCCAAATATGTAATCGAGACTGTGTCAAGCGCTACACTACTAATGGAGTATTCAAACATTACAGGATTCTTTTTCCTATCCATCTGCATTAATTTACATTTATCTATATTTAGAGTTAGCTGCCATTCTTTACACCAATCACAAATCCTGTCTAAGTCATTTTGTATCCTCCTACAGCCACTCAAAGACGCCACCTTTCCGAACACCACAGCATCGTCAGCAAACAGCCGCACATTGCTATCCTCCCTATCCAAAAGATCATTTATGAAGATAGAAAACAACATCGGACGTACCACACTTCCCTGGGGCACTCCAGATGATGCCCTCACCTCCGATGAACACTCGCCATCGAGGACAACCAATCCGATATGCTCGTACGTTAGTTAGGAGTCTGCAGTGGGGCACCGAGTCAAACGCTTTCCGGAAGTCAAGGAATATGGCATCCGTTTGATACCCTTCATCCATGGATCGCAAGATATCATGTCACGTCGGTCTGCCGGGAAACTGAGGCTGCTCACTGGTGCCAAGGTTGCAGTCATCCTACCTCGGCCCGCTGGTTCTTCCATCCCTTCGGATGATTCCATGTTGCCGTCTGTCGGCAGGTGTCACCACTTTGGCATCACCACTTTTCTTCTTCTCTTGGGAACAAGCTCAGAAGAATTAAATCCCTCCTAGCGACTTGACTGACCTCCTCTCTTTGGTTTGAAACTGGCACAGTACTTACAGTAGAATATCTTTGGCTTCCCTCTGACAACTATGCCTCCATCCTTGGTACCCTCCCTGTTTCCCTTTCCGTGTTGCTGGGTTGTGAGTAACTAAATCCACTTTCCCTTCTTCCCTTTCTTTGCCCTCTCTCCTCCCTGATGAAGGAACATTTATTCCGAAAGCTACGAACGTAATTTTTTTTGTGTATCTATCGGTTGTGCTGAGCTGAGGAAAGTACTGGCCAGCCCCTCTATCTCTTTGCAATTACCACTTAAAACATTTATGGCCCAGCTTGCCTCAGGATAGGATACAATGGCTTCGTGAGACCCTTCCTGTTGTGTACATAGTTCCGCGTAGTCAGCGCATACATAGAGACGGACCAAATTCTGCTTCCGCCGATCGGTGTATTAATATGTAACGCAGCCAATGAGATTGCTGCTAACGTAGAACCTTTTCTCCTCGCAGATCACAGTCGCACAGTGAAACTGAACGCACGAGGTATTATAACGAGTGTACAGACCTCTGATTAGTCAGTCTGCATTTGTCTGCATTTGTCTGTAGTCAAGTTTCAGTCTGCGCCTAATAAGATTATCATATTCCTGTAGATAGCCAAGAAGATAAATGTATAGACACTTTGGTCAAGTATCAAAGACAAATGTGAGAATAAGATTAACGTACCAATACCAAAGGAACTTCAGATTGTCAATTGTTAATAGCATCCAGAAACCAAGTTAAGTAATTTTTATGCTTGTTATTATTTTAATAAATGTGCGTGAAAATTAATCAAGTTCTGTTTAAAGTTGGTGACCGTCAGTCTGCCTCTCTAAGTGTGCAAGTGGCATTTCTATCGTCTGACCTAACGACAGAAGATAAACAAGCCACGATAAGACCACGAGATATATTGCTGACACTCGCCTACTTCGTTAGAGCGACAAGTCAAATAATCTGATGGTTTGTGTACGGGAGGTCTTACAGTACGCACACCACACTTCCCAACCGAAACAGTTCATGCGTCCAGGCTAGAGGGTCCAACGTAATACTGAAACGGCTCATACTGCCAAGTTTACAAATTTCACTGGATTTTGGAGACAGTAAAATAATATCACATACCTTCATAAGCTGTGAAGTGTCCTTTGGTTCAGTCCTCCCCTTCGGGGTGCCTTACTGTATGTTATCTACATCTACATCGATACTCCGCAGTCCACCTTACGGCACGTGGCGGAGGGTATCCGGCACCACTATTAGTCATTCCTTTTCCCGTTCCACTTGTAAATAGAACGGGAGAAACACGACTGTCTATATGCCTCCGTATGAGTCCTAATTTCCCGTATTATGTCTTTGTGGTCTGTACGCGCAATATATTTTGGAGGCTGTAGAATAGTTGCGCAGTCAGCTTCAAATGCCGGTTTTCCGAAATTTCCCCAATAGCGTCCCTTGAAAAAAACGTCGCCTTTCCTCCATGGATTCCCATATGAGTTTCTGAAGCAACACCGTAACATTTGCGTTATGTTCGAACCTAACGTTGACGAATCTAACAGCCCGCTTCTGAATTTTCTTGAATGTCTTCTTTTAATCCGACCTGGTACGGATCCCAAACACTGTAGGAGTACTCAAGAACAGGTCGCACTAGCATTCTGTATGCGGCCTCCTTTGCAGATGAACACCACCTCGCTAGAATTCTCCCAGTGGACCGAAATCGACCATTCGCCTTTCATTCCACAGTCCTCACATGATCGTTCCATTTCATATCGCTTTGCAACGTTACGGCCAGATATTTATACGACTTGACTGTGTCAAACGAGACACAAATAATATTGTATCCGAACGGGTTTTTCTATATTTAGAGCTAGCTCCCATTCATCACACCAAATATGTAGTGTATTTGTATGTTACGTTAAAAGGAATCTTCGAAAGTACATTAAAGGAATTCGCTGCTGCAAATATGGACAACCATCACATGTATAATGGAAGGAAGAAAGTGAAAATTTCTGCTGGACCGGGGCTCGAACCCGTATTTTCCGCTTGTCACGAGCTGTCTGGTCCAGAACCAAACTTCCATTCGTCGTCAACTATGTACCTACAACCTGCACTCGTATATTCATCTGTATGTTCCCATACAGGGGAGACATTCAGCTGAGAAACGCTTGCCTGCTGTCGGTGGAAATGTACGATTTGCTAGTGCCTGTGTTATTCTGAAAAAAAATCCAACATGTACGATATGGTAGTGCCTGTGTTATTCTGAAATAAGATCCAACATTCCTTCAGGCATGCATGCCTGTACGAAGGAACAGCGCACCGTATTTCCGAATAACACAGGAATAGACACTGCAATCTTCTAAAGTAATCACTTAATGTCAATGTCAACTAACATACACTACTGGCCATTAAAATTGCTACACCAAGAAGAAATGCAGATGATAAACGGGTATTCATTGGACAAATATATTATACTAAACTGATATATGATTACACTTTCACGCAATTTGGGTGCATAGATCCTGACAAATCAGTACCCAGAACAACCACCTCTGGCCGTAATAACGGCCTTGATACGCCTGGGCATTGAGTCAAACAGAGCTTGGATGGCGCGTACAGGTACAGCTGCCCATGCTGCTCCAACACGATATCACAGTTCATCAAGAGTAGTGACTGGCCTATTGTGACGAGCCAGTTGCTCGGCCAACATTGACCAGACGTTTTCAATTGGTGAGAGATCTGGAGAATATGCTGGCCAGGGCAGCATCGGACATTTTCTGTACTCAGAAAGGATACATGCGGTCGTACATTATCCTGCTGAAATGTAGGGTTTCGCAGGGATCGAATGAAGGGTAGAGTCATGGGTCGTAACACATCTGAAATGTAACATTCACTGTTCAAAGTGCCGTCAATGCGAACAAAAGGTGACCGAGATGTGTAGCCAATTGCACCCCATACCATCCTGCCGGGTGATACGCCATTATGGCGATGACGAATACACGCTTCCAGAGTGCGTTCACCACGATTTCGCCAAACACGGATACGACCATCATGAAGCTGTAAACAGAACATGTCATTCGTGCACCCAGGTTCGTCGTTGAGCACATCATCGCAGGCGTCTGTGATGCACGGTCAAGGGTAACCGCAGCCATGGTCTCCGAGCTGATAGTCGCTGCTGCCGCAAACGTCGTCGAACTGTTCGTGCAGATGGTTGTTGTCTTGCAAACGTCTCCATCGAGACGTGGCTGCACGATCCATTACAGACATGTGGCTAAGATGCCTTTCATCTCGACTGATAGTGATACGAGGCCGTTGAAATGCAGCACGGAGTTCCGTATTACCCTCCTGAACCCACCGATTCCATATTCTGCTAACAGTAATTGGATCTCGACCAAAGCGAGCAGCAATGTCGCGATACGATTAATCAAATCGCGATAGGCTACAATACGACCTTTATCAAAGTCGGATACGTGACGATACGCATTTCTCCTCCTTGCACGAGGCATCACAACAACGTTTCACCAGGCACCGCCGGTCAACTGCTGTTTGTGTATGAGAAATCGGTTGGAAACTTTCCTCATGTCAGAAAGTTGTAGGTGTCGCAACCGGCGTCAATCTTGTGTGAATGCTCTGAAAAGCTAATCATTTGCATATAACAGCATCTTCTTCCTGTCGGTTAAATTTCGCGTCTGCGGCACGCCATCTTCGTGGTGTAGCAATTTTAATGGCCAGTAGTGTATGTGTCTTGATGTCGATTATTATCGACTATCGATGCTTACACGGAGGTGCTGAAATCGAAATGAGCAACGATGGTATGCAAACACCGCACATCCCTAGCTAGTGTAGACACTTCGTGTGATGAGAAAGTGAATAAGCTAAACGGGCAGTGCTCACATGTCTTCTACAGAGAGGAAGGTGACGCGGCGACGCAGGAGGAAGGGGAAACGATAAGCACAGCTCGCTGGCCAGCAGGGCTTCCCACTCACCACTATCCGCTTATCACTTCAGCACTACGCAGCTCTACTGAGCACCTGTTGCCCTGATCTTGTTTCTCTTTGCTATTCCGGAATTACCAACATCATTGCTAAATATTGTTGATCCTTATGACTGTTACAGTGTCAGTTCTGCGTTCCTTCTTCGTACAAGTTCAAGTTATGTTTTCGATTGATGTCGCTGCGTGTTTTCTCATTCCAACAAATATGCGCAGACCGCTGATCGGCAGAACGTGCTCTCCAATCCACCTCCTGTCCCTGATGAAACTGTATTCTGCTACCTGGTCCTGTGTTTGGACAAAAAGTTCATTTGTTCACTTACTCATGCATATTGTACGCATACCGACAAAACGAACACACAAATTAAATCTGTACATACGATATTCCTTACAAGGGGATTTCCATAAATACTGCACACAATTTTTTTACTTACACCTTTATTTTTTTATCTCTCTTTATAGTCCTTCCCTGCTTTTCTATGAGATGCCATTTCTGTTCATCTATCGAATGGCTCGGGTAACTGTGGTAGAAAGTTCTTACAGCGAAAGATGACGACATCCAGGCAGTCTGGCAGTCTGGCTGACTCATATTCGGACTGTAGGGAGCAGGTTTTGGCCTACAACATTGCCGATATGCAGGCGTGCGTTGTAGAGAACGAGTGTCGGAGCCTCAAGCAACTGCGATGAGGTTTTGTGAACTTCTCTGCGCGGGTTTTGCATGAAGTTACGATAAGACACTGCTGTGACACTTGTTCCACATGGGACTCTGTCATGCTGATTCCTTGGTGATCATAACCAAAAATCATCATTTGCTTCAGCTTTGATTGAGAACGTAGAACTTTTTGTGGACGTGGAGAATCTGAAGCTCTCCACTCACTGGACTGTCATTTCAACTGTAGTTCAGAAGTCTCTAATACATGTTTCTTCACCAGCGACAATTCAACACAGGAATCCTTGACCTTCACGGTCGGATTGTTGTTTGAGCAAGGTTGAAATGTCCAAGCGTTTCTGCTTCTCTTCGCCAAACAAAGTGGGACAGATGTTGGGAGAATTTCCATGGCTTTAGAGTGTTCCTCACAATCCACACTGCTATCGTCAACAGCATTTGCCACAAGTTTCACATTTCGTTCAAGTGTAGACGTTTTTTGGCCTTCCGGCTCTTGGATTATCATCTATGCTCACACGACCACCACAAAAAAGATTAACGCAACCTGAAACTGTACTATGGTCCACTGTAAACTCACCACACGTTTCAGTTAAGGCACCGTGGATTTCTGTGGGGCTGTTACGGCGTAAAGTTTCGATCTTGAAGTGCGATGTCAAGTCTTCAACGGTCACAGTGTCAGAGACCCCTGCAGGGTCCATTTCTACCTTTTTCCAACTTTTTTCAATACATAGCGAAAAAACAAAAACACTTGAACCTGATTTTCATTGTTGTTGGATCAAACAAACCACAGTAATACCAACCTGTGCATTATTTATGAAATGTCCCTCGTATGTTACGTGTTTGTATAATTCACTATGTCGGTATTCTATTGGACATAGTGTAAAAGTCTCTGCTGCACAGAATTTTAAGTAACTGGATGTATAAAAAGTCACGATGTTTTAGAAACAAAAACAATAAAATCCGATTAAGGTTGAATGTGCCAGAATCCTTACAGAACGACGGTTTCATCAAGTTCTTAGAGAGGCTTACCTACTGAGAAACTATGACGTAAATTTCAAGTTCTATAAGCCTGTAGATACTGCGATAGTGAATACCTCAGTAGGTGACTCAGTTGAAAACCAATGGTCACATTATAAAGGGCAATCACAAAAGCTAACATGCAGAGCATACATCGAAGGAAGGTAACTGTGAAGAAACGACGTGTAACAGACAGAATACTCGTAACTGGTCGATGAAAGAAGAAAGTACGAAACTGCTCAGAGAAAGGCAGAAATACAGGAATACAAGTCACTATGGAATAAAAAAGTACAAATTGCAGGAAAGCTAAGGAGAAACGGTTGCAGGAAAAGATCTAAAGAAATGGGACAAGAAAGGTTAAAGCAGCTTTCTGTGAATTTAAAAGTGAATTTTAGATTGAGAAAGGAATTCAACTGTTAAACGGTGAGAAGAGTGCGGATAGGTGGAAAGAGCACACTGAATTGCTCTACAAGGCGAACGAACTGTCCGATGATGACAGGAGAAATGAAAGTCAATGTGGAAAATATAAGAGATCCGTAATTAGAGCTGAACTGAGATTTGGATTAAATAAGGCAGAAGGGATAGATAACATGCCTTGGGAATTTTTAAAATCGTTGGGCAAGTGGAGTTATACCATCAGACTTTCGGAAATATATCGTCTACATAATCCCGAATATATCAAGGACAGGTAAGTGCGAAAATTATCGTGCAATCAGCTTTGTAGCTCTCGCACCCAAGTTGCTGACAAGAAGAATACACGGAAGTGGAAGAGAGAATTGAGGACCTGTTACATGACGATTAGAGTCGTTTTAGGAAAGGTAAAGCACCAGAGAGGAAGTTGTGACGTTCCACTTGATAATGGAAGCAAGACTTAAGAAGAATCGAGACACGTTCATAGAATTTATCGATCTAAAAAACATTCGACCGTATAAAATTGTGAAAAATGTTAGAGAAAAAGGTATAAGCTACAGAGAAACACAGGAAAATGTAAGAGATGTACAAAAACCAAGTGGTAACAGTAAGAATGGAAGAATAAAAAGGAAATGCTCGAATTAAAAAGGATGTAAGAAATGTATACAGTCATGAGGATATTTTTGATCCGTGATTTTTTTCACCAGGCTTGTTTCGCTTTATGAGGTAAAGCATCATCAGTGGCCTGTAAATAAGTTATTTACAGTTTGATTTGCTTTTTAGATGGAAAAACAGTTCGTCAAGAATAGGCTGATTTGTACTGACGGTGATTTTTCAGCTGATTTCTCGCTTACATCGGGAAATGCCGTCTGCTAGTACATAGTTGTTTCTCTGTGTTAGACACTGATATTTTTGGTCTAATTTTTAGATGTTGTTCAGCAGTACCGATCAAAAATGCCCTCATGAATTATAAAGCAACTACGGAATACTGTATTTCGCCACTACCGTTCAATGTAAACATGGAAGAAGCAACGAAACAAAAGTTTGGAGAGCGGGATTAAAATTCAGGGTGAAAGGATAACAGTGATAAGATTAGCTGATGACGTTACTATCCCAAATGAAGAAAATTACAGTACCTGTAGAACAGAACGTACGGTCCACGAATGCAGAATATAGACAGAGTAAACCGAAGAAAAACGAAAGTACTGAATAGTGACAGATATGAGATTAGCAATAAACATATCATTAAAATTTGTGACCAAGAAATAGATAAAACGAAGCAATTCTGCTACATTAAAAGCAAAATTATTTATGGCGGACGAAGCGACGAGGACATAAAAATGAAGCCAGTCCAGGCAAAGAGGGCAGAGAACTATGACCAAGTGAAGTCTACTTGTATCAAACATCGGCTTGATTTGAAGAACTACTTTCAGTCAACGTACGTTTGGAGCACAGCATTGTACAATGAGGTCACAAAAGTAAGGCGACACCCCCTAATCTGGTGTCGGACCTCCTTTTACCCAGAAAAGTGCAGCAACTCGACGTGGTATGGACTCGACAAGTCGTTGGCACTCGCCTGAAGAAATATTCAGCCATGCTGCATCTATAAGCGTCCGTAACTGCGAAAGTGTTGTCGGTGTACTATGTTGTGCACGAACTGGTATCTCTATTATGTCCCATAAATGTCGAGCGATCTCGGTGGCCAAATAATTCCCCCGAATTGTCAAGAATTTTCTTCAGACCAATCGCAAACGTTGTGGTCCACTGACATGACATCGTTTTTTGGGAACATGAAGTCACTGATTGTCTGCAAATAGTCTGAATGTAACCGAAATAACCATTTTTATTCAATGATAGGTTCCGTTAGAGCACAGGACCCAGTCCATTCCATGTAAACACAGCCGACACCGTTATCGAGCTACCACCATCCTTCGGAGTGCCTTGTTGACAATTATCTCCATGGCTTCGTGGGGTTTGTGCCACACTAAAACCCTACCATCAGCGCTTACCAACTGAAATCGATGTTCATCTGACCAGGTTATTCATGTCAAAAGGTTTCCGATGTGACCAGGGCCTCACGGCTGGGATTAATAAACTTTGAACTCGGCCCAACGGATATGGTCTCGAGCCTAGGAGAGGCACTGCAGGCGAAGTCGTGCTGCTAGCAAAGGCACTCGCGTCGGTACTCCGCTGCCAAATTTCGCCTTTCATCGAAGGTGCCACATTGACTTCTGTGGTTATCTCACGTAGTGTTGCTTCTCTGTTAGTACTGACAGCTCTGCGCAAAACGGCGCTGCTCTCCGTGTTAAAGTGAAGGCCGTCAGCCACTACGTTACACGTGGTGAGAGGTATTGCCTTGACACTGTGGATCTCGAAATATTGAATTCCCTAACGATTTCCAAAATGGATTTCCGAAATGAAATGACCCATGAGTCTAGCTCCAACTACACATTCCGCGTTCAAAGTTTATTAATCCCAGCCGTGCGGCCCTGGTCACATTGGAAACCTTTTGAGATGAATAACCTGCGTACAAATCGTAGCTCCGCCAACGCACTTCCATTTTGTACCTTGTGTACGCGATACTACCGCCATCTGTATATACGCATATCGCCAACGCAAGACTTTTGTTACCTTATTCAATGGTAGTGAACCATGAACTGTGCGAAAACCGGAACAGAAGAGAATCGGAGCGCTTTAGATGTGGTAATGTACGAGGATGTTGATAACAAGGCGAACAGATAAGATGAGAAATGAGTTTCTCTGCAGAATCGGCGACGAAAGCGGCAGGATGATAGGAAGTGGGTTAAAGCGTCAGGGAATATCACCCGCGGTATTAGACGGAGCAGCTGAGGGCAAAAACTGTAAGCGAAGGCAGAGATTAGAATATAGCCAACAAATAATTGAGGACGTTGGGAGCAAGTGCTACTCTAAGATGAACATGTTGCCATAGGAGAGAAATTCGCGACACGCAGCGTTAAACTAGTAGGGAGCGTGATGGAAAGAAAAGGACCGCAGCAATGTGAAAGTTGTCATGATTCTCTTGTACGACTCTGACGCTGTTGTCCATAGCACGCTGTTACCGTTCATAATTTCCATTTACTTTACAACTTCTTTTTTGTACACAACCTGCGACCAGCACTGAGAAAGAAGCGGTGTCAGTTTATGCTGAGCCCATCCATCATTTTGCATGACAAAGCTCGCCAGCAAGCAGCGCATGCTATGGACGACATGATTGATCGGTGGGACTCTCAGGTGAGGTGCAGTACCAGCCATTGCATTCTCCGGACTTAGGTCCTATGCTTGATTGCTAAGATGTAGGGAACGCTATGCGGAATTCGCTTCAGAGCTTTTTTAGAGATCCGTGGAGCATTAGAGTGCTCCTCTTCAGCTACCAAAAAGTGACAGTACTAATGGCAGCGTGTTATACACAATTCTGGTAAGCCCTTCGAAGAAGAGTAAAACACTGAAATCTGTTTCTGTTTTGTACAGTTGTAAATTAATACACTCCTGGAAATGGAAAAAAGAACACATTGACACCGGTGTGTCAGACCCACCATACTTGCTCCAGACACTGCGAGAGGGCTGTACAAGCAATGATCACACGCACGGCACAGCGGACACACCAAGAACCGCGGTGTTGGCCGTCGAATGGCGCTAGCTGCGCAGCATTTGTGCACCGCCGCCGTCAGTGTCAGCCAGTTTGCCGTGGCATACGAAGCTCCATCGCAGTCTTTAACACTGGTAGCATGCCGCGACATCGTGGACCTGAACCGTATGTGCAGTTGACGGACTTTGAGCGAGGGCGTATAGTGGGCATGCGGGAGGCCGGGTGGATGTACCGCCGAATTGCTCAACAGGTGGGGCGTGAGGTCTCCACAGTACATCGATGTTGTCGCCAGTGGTCGGCGGAAGGTGCACGTGCCCGTCGACCTGGCACCGGACCGCAGCGACGCACGGATGCACGCCAAGACCGTAGGATCCTACGCAGTGCCGTAGGGGACCGCACCGCCACTTCCCAGCAAATTAGGGACACTGTTGCTCCTGGGGTATCGGCGAGGACCATTCGCAACCGTCTCCACGAAGCTGGGCTACGGTCCCGCACACCGTTAGGCCGTCTTCCGCTCACGCCCCAACATCGTGCAGCCCGCCTCCAGTGGTGTCGCGACAGGCGTGAATGAAGGGACGAATGGAGACGTGTCGTCTTCAGCGATGAGAGTCGCTTCTGCCTTGGTGCCAATGATGGTCGTATGCGTGTTTGGCGCCGTGCAGGTGAGCGCCACAATCAGGACTGCATACGACCGAGGCACACAGGGCCAACACCCGGCATCATGGTGTGGGGAGCGATCTCCTACACTGGCCGTGCACATCTGGTGATCGTCGAGGGGACACTGAATAGTGTACGGTACATCCAAACCGTCATCGAACCCATCGTTCTACCATTCCTAGACCGGTAAGGGAACTTGCTGTTCCAACAGGACAATGCACGTCCTCATGTATCCCGTGCCACCCAACGTGCTCTAGAAGGTGTAAGTCAACTACCCTGGCCAGCAAGATTTCCGGATCTGTCCCCCATTGAGCATGTTTGGGACTGGATGAAACGTCGTCTCACGCGGTCTGCACGTCCAGCACGAACGCTGGTCCAACTGAGGCGCCAGGTGGAAATGGCATGGCAAGCCGTTCCACAGGACTACATCCAGCATCTCTACGATCGTCTCCATGGGAGAATAGCAGCCTGCATTGCTGCGAAAGGTGGATATACACTGTACTAGTGCCGACATTGTGCATGCTCTGTTGCCTGTGTCTATGTGCATGTGGTTCTGTCAGTGTGATCATGTGATGTATCTGACCCCAGGAATGTGTCAATAAAGTTTCCCCTTCCTGGGACAATGAATTCACGGTGTTCTTATTTCAATTTCCAGGAGTGTAGTAGCCATTGTTAAAGTATCGAATCTTACATTGCGATGCCAGCTGTCTTAAACAAATTATTGACGGGTCTTTCTCTTTTTGTTGCAGTGACGACCATACGCGGCTCTTCGAGCTCTCTCAGGTAAGAGAGGGCCATTCACTGCAGTTCGTAACACCAGACCAACACAAACCACTCTTAAGAAAAGAATACATGGTCATTAGTAGACTGTAATGTAAATGACCTTTATTCAAATCGTGTGATTAGCCAGTTTCGACGACTAGTGATTTTCAAACACACGTTTACTACATCAAAAAAAGTTTAGCACCACTTCGATTCAGAGAGCTCCGGAACCTATACAGAAAATAGAGATCAACATAAACATCATTTCCGCCCTATTCATTGCCCATGAAAACCACACATTGCATGTTCTACCACCACACAGCGAGACCTTCAGAGGTGGTGGTTCAGATTGCTGTACACCGTTACTTCTAGTTCCCATTAGCACGCCCTCTTGAATTGATGCGAGCCTGTATTCATCGTGGCATACAATCCACAAGTTCATCAAAGCACTGTTGGTCCAGATTGCCCCATTCCTCAACGGCGATTCGGCGTGTATCGCTCAGAGTGGTTGGTGGGTCACGTCGTCCATAAACAGCCCTTTTCAATCTATCCCAGGCATGTTCGAAAGCGTTCATGTCTGGAGAACATGCTGGCCCCTGTAGTCGAGCGATGTCGTTATCGCCGGCCGATGTGGTCGAGCGGTTCTAGGCGCTTTAGTCCGGAACCGCGCAACCGCTACGGTCGCAGGTTCGAATCCTGCCTGGGGTATGGATGTGTGTGATGTTCATAGGTTAGATAGGTTTTAGCAGGGGCCGCGCAGTCAGTGACACAGCGCCTCTAACCGTGCGGCCACTGCGCGCGGCGTAGAAGACAGGTTAAGGAAGTGCAAACCTACGTTTTTAGCATATGCAAACTTAAAGAAAGGTTTTGACAATGTTGAGTGGAGTACTCTCTGAAATTTGAAGGTAGCAGGGGTAAAATAGAGGGAGCGGAAGGCTACTTACAACTTGTACAGAAACCAGTCCCGTTATAAGAGTCGAGGGGCATAAAAAGGAATCAATGGTTGAGAAGGGTGTGAGAGAGGGTTGTAGCTTACGCTTGATGTTATTCAAACTATACTTTTAGTAAGCACTGAAGGAAACCAGAGAAAAATTTGGAGTAGGGAGTAGGGAGAAGAAATAAGAATTTTGAGGTCTACCGATAACACTAAGTCTGTCAGAGACAGCACAGGGCTTCGAAGAGCATTTGAATGGAAAGGGCGGCGCCTTGAAAGGAGAATATAACACGAACATAAACAGAATCAAAACGAGGAAAATGGAATGTAGTCGAATTAAATCAGTTGAAGCTGAGGGTGTTAGATTAGGAAGCGAGGCACTTAGCGACTACAACCGCTCGGCCACCCCGGCCGGCGGAGATAAAGAGGCTTGGGCGGACAGAGTAACATGGAGAGCTGCAGCAAACCAATCTTCCGACTCAAGGCCGTAACAACAACAAAGACAACAGCATGAGAAAAGTCTGAGTTAAATCACTTCATCTCTGTGAAGTATCTTAGCGCATATCTTATATGCACAGACAGGACAGAGTATGAAGTAACTTTGCCTTCAGATTTCACAGTGAGTACTTGGTGAAATAATATTACGTGACAAAAAGACTTATTTGCCCCTTGTGTGACTAATCACCTATTTTTGCCACGGTTTCGGATTATTAGCGCACTGTCTAACAATTCTGGAAAAGATATTGTTGTGCATAATTACGCCTGCCATCACTTTAATTGCCGAAGCCCAACAAGAACTTAGAAAATCCCGGACATTTGGGTCAGATCGGATTATTTTCACGGACATACACACAGTCTGTCGGCGATAAGTTGGCCACAGTGGGGCAGGACTCTGAGCAGCAAGCGATCGTAGATTGTCTGCGGCTTCTCGTTGTTCTCAGTTAAGAAGTGTGGAAAATATGTGTGTAGTAGAGCGTCTAAGACTGCCCGCCGATAGCTTTCTAACATAAATCTAACGAAACTACCTACGTGACAGTCCTCATTTAGAGCATTTTAATTACGATTTGTTATAATCTCCAGACACAAAAAACGTCAGGGTTTCCCCCTGACAGTTGTGTAGAAACCTCTGAGGACGCCCTCAAACTAGGACAAATCAGGGGAAACTCGGGCGCATGGCAGCTCTTTGCGTAATGGAATAAACGTAAAGAGGACAGACTTTACAATAACAACCACGGAAATATAAATCACAATCATTAAGTTTCTAGACGTTACTACTGCCACAAATAAAGGAGAATAATTTGAAACCATCGAATTTTCAGGAGGGCAGTAAATTTGGGAGACTTGTTAGGAATACTTCGCTAATTTACTGATAAAATTTTGGCAGTCGAAGTGTCTTTATTCTTAACGCGGTTTGACTTCACAGTCAGTGTGTCGACTGGCGAATGTTCATCACAGTACCACCAGAAATAGCAAAAATGTACATTCCACAATGTCTCTGCTACTCGAGCTGCTGCTTCCCTTGTTTGGACCTTCCCTGACCTATCAAGGGGTCTGCTTGCACCCCACTTGCAAGGTTTCACCCCTTCCGCCAGTCGCCCATATGAACTGAGGGTGGCCTCAGAACCCAAGCGATAGGCATCACTGATGCCGACGTGAGACACACGACGGCACCCAGCACGCTCGATAGCCGCAGGCAAGGCCGCCTCCAGATTTCGGATGAGCCCCTCCCACCAACAGACATATCGAGTAATCATCGGCTTTCTTTCCGACCCTAGACACTATTTCCCTAAAGGGCTGTATAAAGTGCCTAACGTTGGAGGTTCTGGGAACCTGCTGGAGGAGCGGTCAGCTGCCCACTTACAGGGTGAACGCGCCTCGCGCGATGTGAACGCGTTATCACCCACCACTCTGCTGCGGGTGCCTTAGCAACAGAGGGCGACACAAAGCGACGCCCGAGGTGTCCCACATTATCCCCACTTCTACTGGCAGGTTGTAGCCGAAAGTGCGTTCAGCTGTTCACGAACTGTGGCAGCTCCTCCTGTATCCGCACATAGCATGCACACACCCAGTCTATCCCAGCAGGACTAACTTAAGAAGTAAACTATAAATGCACACAGACATACCTGCAATCGACAACTCCCTGTGCTGTTGCCAGTTTTCAACTATGAAGTGCTACCATATGCAGGCGAAAACGGGAGCCGTTTACAGAGCTGTGACAACACTGAGGCGTTTCTATAGAGTCGGTTACGAAATCGTGATCTCAGCAGTTTGGTCTCTAAGGAATTCACACACATTTGAACATTTTGAACAAAATCCTGTTGTGCTACTGGTTGGAGCAGGCCCACAAAGCTGCTCCGTGCAACCCACTGCAACTGTCAGAGTTCAACTTAGAGCGACTCAACTATAAATATGCAAGTTTCTATATTCTTGATGTGTCGCGAGTGTAGGCTGACGCCTTAGTGAACTGTGTAGCTGGCAGTACAAAAGAAATGACTGCCTGAATTTACACTTTACCGTTACAGAACGTGAGATTATCCCTCTTAAACAGAAAAAACATGCACGGAAATTAAAAATTAAACTACTAAGAAAACCCAGAAAAAGCTAAATACGTAACTTGCTGCTCTGCAGGTGAGTAACCGGCGACAATTGCAACCGGACTCCACATACTTGAATTGTCAGTAATGCATAAAGCATTTTCGGGGTATAGTGTCGTTTACTAATGAAAAATTTTTCGATAGCGAATGTCACCAAAATTCTTGAAGGAACCCAGTGTAGAACCGTTCTCCGGTAGACGCCGTCCAACTTGTCTCGCATTCGCTTACCATCAACGTATTCCGCCAGACTGAAAGTTTTGTCCCATGAAAACGTGTAGGAAGAAAGACTGCTGTCACCCAAGCTCCAGAAGTAGCATTTATTCCATTTGCTGCAATAAATCCGCATGTCAGTTGTCAAATTCCAAGAGAGGATGCTATCAGCCACAGAAGCGTTCTGTGTATTCTTCATAGCCACAAGTACCACCCGTTTCATATTCCTTCACGTAGAAGTCTTTTTCAACATCGTTCTTCTTCTAGGACCATGTAAAACATGTGGCCTACAAGCAGGTTCCGACGACTGGAGAGCAAATGAGAGAACAGATTACTGCTGTTGTGTCAATTGGTTACTCCAGCAGTCAGTACATGTGTGGTGCAGCGAGTATGAAAGTGTCGTGATGCAAGCGGTTCTGCCGAAGAATGTTCTTTAGAAACTCCACTAACGGAGATGTGATGGTACACAGGGTGTCACTAACTATTGCCCCCAAGAAAGTATGTCAGGAGCTGAAACGTTTGTGGGACATATGTTTCATGAGACAACGGGGGCCATAATATGACGGTTTTTTATTGCTAGCTGGGGTCGCGTCAGAGATATGAAGGTCAGGTTTTTAAATGGGATGCTATAGTTTCTGATAGCGGCTATCGAGACGAATCCAATGCTGGGTAACAGTAACGTCCTTGAAGGTCAACGAAGATCACAAACGTGGCACGAACGTCCATTTACAAAAAAAAGGTTCTAATGGCTCTGAGCACTATGGGGCTCAGCATCTTAGGTCATAAGTCCCATAGAACTTAGAACTACTTAAACCTAACTAATCTAAGGACATCACACACACCCATGCCCGAGGCAGGATTCGAACCTGCGACCGTAGCAGTCCCGCGGTTCCGGACTGCAGCGCCAGAACCGCACGGCCACCGCGGCCGGCCCTCCATTTACAGAAGCTGTTTGAAGTGATGACCATTTGTATCAATGCAGTGCTGCAACCGTCTTATCATGGACTGAGTGGTATTCCTTATTACATCGGCATTTGTCGAAGCACTTGCTCTGATAATTCTCCCTCGCATATCTTCAGGCTTAGTTGGAACGTCTTTATAAACGATGCCTTTTGCGAATCCACACAAGAAAAAATTCAGAGACGTCAAGTCTGGCAAACGAGCCGGCAATCCAACAATTTGGGAATTGTCTCTGCATGTCATTTCTAGCCATTAGCGAAAAATGATCCGGACACCCATCATGTTGATACCACATTCTGTTCCTTGTTTGTATAAGTATTTCTTTCAATAACAGACCTAATGTTTCTTGCAGGAATGTGGTGTACTTCGTACCGTTAAGATTTCCTTCGATGAAACAGGGGCCTACAATTCTGTCCGCCAGAAACCCACACCATTACATTCACCACCCACGATGAGCAACTTGCCGCAGCCGACATGGATGTTCAGTTGCCCAATAATCTATGTTATGCAAATTAACATTTCCGTGGTACGTGAATATAGCCTCGTCAGTAAATAAAATCAAATTAATGAATGTATCATCCCTCTGAAGTTGAATCCATCGACAGAATTAAATGCGACGCATTCAATCCGTACCAGTTAATTCTTGGTGGAGACTGATATGGTAAGGATGATATTTAAGGCGATGCAGAACACGAACAACACTACTGCCTCATGCCAGATTCCCTTGGGATTTGACGAGAACTAACCCAAGGATCTCGAACCACAGTGGCAAGAGTACCAATTTCCGTTCCCTTGTTAGTAACTTTTCTTTGGCCGATATGTTTCCGATGTTTTAAAGATCCACTTGTTCTCAATTTATCACACACACATTGAAATGTACGAAATGTAGGGTGAGTACGTTGAGGATATCTTTCAGGTCTCATTGAATTTCGTTGGCACTCTCCGTAAATGAGAAGCATATTGATTTGTTCTTCGAAGGAATACGTCTTTCACATTCGTTTGATTCGACGATACTAGTCTTACCGTTCCTATTAATGTTGTATTGCGAAACCGTCGAATCGTGTTTACATGTCAATGCACGTTAGATGGATACGCCGTATTCGGAGAATGTTTACCATTTTCAAGATATACGAGAGAGAATTGTCAGAGAATGTGCTTTGATAAGTGACGAAATAATAAGGAATACCACTCAATCCATCATAAGAAGATTGCAGCACTGCACTGATACCAATGATCATCACTTCGAACACTTTCTGTAAGTGGACGTTCATGCCACCTTTGTGAGCTTCGTTGACCTTTAAAGACCTTACTGTTTCACGTCATTGTATTCGTTTCGATAGCTGCTATCAGAAAATAAGTACCAAACATTACCACTCCACTTGAAAAAAGAACAACAGAGTTGACCTTCATATCTCTGACGCTACCCCACCTAGCAACAAAAAACCAACGTCATATTTTGGGCCCCGTTGTCCCATGCTACATTTGTCCCACAAACTTTTCAGCTGGTATCATACTTTCGGAGTTATTTTAGGTGGCAATAGTTAGTGACTCACCCTGTATAATACAATTTTTGGTTCAATGAATTTCATGTATTATTTTAATGTACGAATGTCTGTTTGTCTGGTCAATGATCGACCAAGGTCAGTGTTTATTGATACCTCACTACTATGTTTGGGATAACTTAAGGGAAAAACATGGAAGGTGGTCCCACACATTTGTCATTTGTTGTTTCGTATAACACACTTTATTATTTAATGACAATATTAAAATTTAAAAACGTATTAAAGGAATCAGACATCTGAGCAAAAATTGAACAGTCTCAAATAATTAACGAAAAAGATTTTAACAAATACACTATTTAAAGCAGGACATCAGAATCAGAAGCAAAGACTTCCCAAAACAAGAAACGTTACATCAATTGAGCGTGGCTTTTGCAGGTACAGCAAACAGTTTTATCAATCGAAAGAATTATAATAACAGCTGTTGAATGTACTAACAAATTGCAAGCCTAGGTGACCGTTACACAGTTGGACAACACTCACCCAAATATCGGGGTGCTCACAAGACACGCCAGTGGGTGTAACTGTTGGAAGGCCGCTTAGTAATACATAATAAAAGAAAGCCCGTAAACAGTAAAATACAAAGTCCCTCAAAGAGACCAACTGGAAAGGCATAAAATTTAAAGATAAATGGCCACCCATATATTCTACCCAAACAAACAACGCTTAATAAATATACAATAGCCGAAATTTGAAGGTAAATTGAAGTACTTCCACTGGTACAGACCAGCAGGAACTTTGACACAAGCCTTAATAACGATACAATTGCCCAAAATTCAAAGTAAGCTGAGAGCTACCGCAGACGGCTATCATAGCCAACAAGGAACGAGCAACCAAACATCATAGGAAGTGTAGTAGCTAATTAATGTGGATCAAGGTAAGGTTCGGCACTTTACATTGATACATAACAGGTCTGAAACCTAACACGCTGAGAAGCAATAACAAGTGGTGCCAGCTTAAAAAGAAAAAAGAACAGTTACAGACGTATAATGAGGAGCCGGTCGCGGTGGTCTAGCGGTTCTAGGCGCTCAGTCCGGAACCGGGCGACTGCTACGGTCGCAGGTTCGAATCCTGCCTCGGGCATGGATGTGTGTGATGCCCTTAGGTTAGTTAGGTTTAAGTAGTTCTAAGTTCTAGGGGACTCATGACCACAGATGTTAAGTCCCATAGTGCTCAGAGCCATTTGAACCATTTTTTTGTATAATGAGGAAAAACCTCAGGCTTGGCAAACACGCCTTAACACAATGCGCTCTGTAAGTTCACCAAACAGGCCCAACTACGGGCTGCCGCCTAATCAGGGACGCTCCGCCGTGGCACACACGAAACGATCAACTCGAGCTCCGACGACGCGACTGGTAGGGCGGTAGACCGCCGGTCAACCCAGACGCCGTGCGGCGACCGGAATGTGTCCGCGCCCACAAACACGCCTCTGCTCAGGCCCCAGGGAAAAGGAACGGGTCGTTTGCCGCCAAAGCTACCCTGCCATCACACATGGAAAGGGACCGGAAATCTGCACAAATAAAGCTTTCATACAAAAATAGCCAGGGTGGTCCACTCATCGGGACAGGGCCAAATATCTCACGAAATAAGCATCAAACGAAAAAACTACGAAGAACGAATCGTGTCAAGATTGAAGGGGGAAACCAGATGGCGCTCTGGTTGTAGTGCTAGGTGGCACTGTCATAGGTCAAACTGATATCAACTGCGTTTTTGTTAAACAGGAACCTCCATTTTTTATTACATATTCGTGTAGTACGTAAAGAAATATGAATGTTTTAGTTGGACCACTTTTTTCGCTTTGTGATAGATGGCGCTGTAATAGTCACAGACATATGGCTCACAATTTTTGACGAACAGTTGGTAACAGATCGGTTTTTTAAATTAAAATACAGAACGTAGGTACGTTTGAACATTTTCTTTCGGTTGTTCCAATGTGATACATGTACCTTTGTCAACGTATCATATCTGAGAACGCATGCTGTTACAGCGCGATTACCTGTAAATACCACATTAATGCAATAAATGCTCAAAATGATATCCGTCAACCTCAATGCATTTGGCAATACGTGTAATGACATTCCTCTCAACAGCGAGTAGTTCGCCTTCCGTAATGTTTGCACATGCATTGACAATGCGCTGACGCATGTTGTCAGCCGTTGTCGGTAGATCACGATAGCAAATATCCTACAACTTTCCCCACAGAAAGAAATTCGGGGACGTCAGATCCGGTGAACATGCGGGCCACGGTATGGCGCTTCGACGACCAGTCCATCTGTCATGAAATATGCTATTCAATACCGCTTCAACCGCACGCCAGCTATGTGCCGGACATCCATCACGTTGGAACTACATCGCCATTCTGTCATGGAGTGAAACGTAGTAACATCCGTAGCACATTACCAAGGCAATCAGCATACATTGCACCATATAATTTGTCTTCGATAGAATGGGGGCCAATTGTCCTTCCTCCCATAATGCCGCACCATATATTAACCCGCCAAGGTCGCTGATGTTCTACTTGTCGCAGCCATCGTGAATTTTCCGTTGTCCAATAGTGCATATTATGTAGGTTTACGTTACAGCTGTTGGTGAATGACACTTCGTCGCTAAACAGAACGCGTGCAAAAAATCTGTCATCGTCCCGTCATTTCTCTTGTGCCCAGCGGCAGAACTGTACACGACGTTCGAAGTCGTCGCTATGCAATTCCTGATGCATACAAATATGGTACGAGTGCAATCGATGTTGATGTAGCATTCTCAACACCGATGTTTTTGAGATTTCCGATTCTCGCGCAATTTGTCTGCTATTGATGTGCGGATTAGCCGGGACAGCAGCTAAAATACCTATTTGGGGATCATCATTTGTTGCAGGTCGTGGTTGACGTTTCACATGTGGCTGAACACTTCCTGTTTCCTTAAATAACGTAATTATCCGGCGAACGGTCCGGACACTTGGATGATGTCGTCCAGGATACCGAGCAGCATACATAACACACACTCGCTGTGCATTTTATCACAATAGCCAAACATCAACACGGTATCGACCTTTTCCGCAGTTGGTAAAAGGTCCATTTTAACACGCGTAATGTATCTCGAAGCAAATACCGTCCGCACTGGCAGAATGTCACATGATACCACGTAGTTATACGTTTGTGACTATTACCGCACCATCTGTCACAAAGCGAAAACAGTGGTCCACTTAAAGCATTCATATTTCTTTGCGTACTACACGAATAAGTAATAAAAAAATAGGGATTCCTATTTTAAAAAAACGGAGTTTATATCCGTTCGACCTACGGCAGTGCCATCCAGCGGGCCAACCATAGCGCCATCTGGTCTCCCCCTTCAAGCTAGACGAGTTTCGTTCTTTGTAGTTTTTCGTTTGAAGCTTAAGTCGTGAGATATTTGACCCAGTCACTGTCAATGGACTACCCTGTATATATACAGATTAATGGCAAGTGGCTACCCATAGGTTAAATTTGGCACTCTTTAAAATTACTAGTATTCACTACCGATTGGATCAGCGCCTGCCGATTCGATAACAAACATATACGCAACGCATATACCAGCTTACCTCCCACACAGATCGAGCCATAATTTGTGTTCACGGAAGCTATCACAGGGAATACTCTTACATGGCACGAGTTGGCCTACAACACATATTAGATTTAGTAACACTGACTGATGGTCATGCTCTCAGACACTGGCAGGCGCGTTAGCATAACAAGCCTCGTAGTTAGCTTTAAGTACTTAAGTACGGGGACTGATGACCTCAGGTGTTGAGTCCCATAGTGCTCAGAGCCAATTGAACCATTTTTGAACCCTCTCTGTATAACACAGGCATGGCCTTACATCAGGTACTCAAAATAAGAAAACAACACACATCTCCACTTAGATGAGGACGACCCACGACTTGCAGGATTCCAGCCAGGGCATTATTGCGTCCAACCAACACAGGCGATCGCCCAGGTGTCGTACACCTTACGTTTGCAGAGTAAGCCGAGAACTTTCTGACCAGATTGTACGCTACGTTAGTCTTTCTTCGCTACCAGTTCTTAAGCGAGCCGGCCAGGCTTGCCGCCGACCGATTTAACCGGACGGCTGGAGTCCCCGAAACGCCACTACTTGCCAGCCACGTGTCCCTCAGCCAACTGGCCTCCTAGGCCCGCCAAACCAACAGCACACGCACCTCGAACACACACTGTAGCTCGCGACACACGATTGATATTTGCAACTTAAGCAGCTAGTGGCTCCAATGGGAAGCCGTACCCCCAATGTTAGAACCGCCACGGCTCATTTACAGTTCTACATGATATCTGCAAAGATCATGTGGTTATTTCAATCTGTATATTGAGCAAGCACTAAAGGACACAAAATAAAAAAATCGGAGTAGGAATAAAAATCCATGGAGAAGAAATAAAAACTTTGAGGTTCGCCGATGACATACTAATTCTGTCAGAGAGAGCAGAGGGCTTGGAAGAGCAGTTGAACGGAATGGACAGTGTCTTGACAGGAGGATATAAGATGAACATCAACAAAAGCAAAACGAAGATAATGGAATGTAGTCGAATTAAGTCGAGTGATGCTGCGGGAATTAGATTAGGACACTTAAAGCAGTAAAGGAGTTTTGCTATTTGGGGAGCAAAATAACTGATGATGGTCGAAGTAGAGAGGATATAGAATGTAGACTGGCAATGGCAAGGAAAGCGTTTCTGAAGAAGAGAAATTTGTTAACATCGAGTATAGATTTGAGTGTCAGGAAGTCGTTTCTGAAAGTCTTTGTTTGGAAGTGAAACGTGGACGATAAATAGTTTGGACAAGAAGAGAATAGAAGCTTTCGACATGTGGTACTACAGAAGAATGCTGAAGATTAGATGGGTATATCACATAACTAATGAGGAGGTATTGAATAGAATTGGGGAGAAGAGGAGTTTGTGGTACAACTTGACTAGAAGAAGGGATCGGTTGGTAGGACATGTTCTGAGGCATCAAGGGATCACAAATTTAGTATTGGAGGGCAGCGTGGAGGGTAAAAATCGTAGAGGAGACCAAGAGATGAATACACTAAGCAGATTCAGAAGGATGTAGGTTGCCGTAAGTACTGGAAGATGAAGAAACTTGCACAGGATAGGGTAGCATGGAGAGCTGCGTCAAACCAGTCTCTGGACTGCAGGCCACAACAACAACATCTGCAAAGACGCTTTTCTGGCCACATTTCTTGCCTACCGAATACTAGACTCCTGAAACAACTTTTGACAACTTTTGGAACAGCAAGGCAAAAGACAACAATAAGTACAAATGCATCTGCATGAATTGAACATTACCAAATATCAAACTTATCACAGAAAAGAGATGTAATGGAATTAAGTTTTTCTTGAGAGACTTGAGTTTGAACTTTATCTTTGATAATGACAGAAGCCGAAGAAATGAATTACAATTTGTGCCATGGGCTGTACTTCAAACTGGGTCTCTTTGTTACTAGGCAGACGTGCTACTCATTACACCACTGTAGCAGTATAACATACAGTTGACAACCACATGTCTGAAGGAAAATTTAATTCCATAAGATCAATAGATTGTGTACGCCTAAGGTACAGGCAGGCAGTTGACCAAAGTAACTCATTGCATACAAAACTGGGGAGCTATGCCAATATCAGAGAGCCTTGGTAGTACTGGCAATTGAAAAAGAGGCAAAATGGGCTGAAGGACTGAATTGCATTTTGTATTATGGAGGGCACTTGGCCGGCCGGTGTGGCCGAGCGGTTCTAGGCGCTACAGCCAGGAACAGCGCGACCGCTATTGTCGTAGGTTCGAATCCTGCCTCGGGCGTGGGTGTGTGTGATGTCCTTAGGTTAGTTAGGTTTAAATAGGTCTAAGTTCTAGGGGACTGATGATCTCAGAAGTTAAGTTCCATAGTGCTCAGAGCCATTTTTTTTTTTTTTTTTTTTTTTTTTTTTTTTTTTTTTTTTTTTTTTTTTTTTTGGAGGGCACTTGACCAATGTAAACCAAGCAGCTGTGCTAGCTCTACTGCTGCGGTGCTGTACTGGCTAGCACATCTGCCTGCTTCCCAGAAGACCTAGGTTCAAGTCCCAGCTGTGGTACAAATTTTAATTCATTTCTTCGGTATCTGCAATTATCGAAGATAGAAAAGAGAAGCTGCTTCTGTAGAACAAATACGAACTACTGACATTCAGACTGTCATGCTGGAAGAAGTACATCGTATCCTCAGAAGAACGAACCGTCAGATCAGTCCGTATGAAGAAGGTTTGGGGAAAAAAAACTGTTGACTACTGAGATCTAAACCTATTCATTGCAGACTCTATTGTAGTTTGATTTTAGTGCTCCAGTGTTGGAATAATCTGTGTAAATAAATAAATACACGTACAATTTTTTGCCGTTTTGCTGAAAATTTTAAGAATTTTCTCGCTAACAAAAATCCGTTAGTGAGCATCTGATACTCTTGGGGATACCTAACTATTTGTTGAATATTATGGGAGATAAAAGAATTTAAATCTCTCATACTTTTGGCGGCTGAATGTATTTCCAGCGCTATAACATTCTTTTGGTAAAAAAATGTCCAAACCTTTACAAAGTCTAACGCAGAAGCACGATATTGCGTCTTAACCTGGCGGCGCAGTTGTCCTTGCAGAATGGCGTGAACTTCCGAGTGGCGGACCATTCAACGGCCACATCAGAACAAAAACATCTGTATTCAGTGGATTTTAACTCTATGATTTTTGTCAAATCCGCAAAAAATTGTTCTACCGCTGAATATGTCTCATCACGCTCTGCTATTCTGCTGGCAAGAAAGAGCATTTACCCATTTATTAATGAAACTGTGAATATAAAGTATACCGTTTGTTTGATGGGCTAATTGTCATTTTTTGTCTGGGTAGAACAGGTTGTTTTGTTAAAGTCACAAGACTGGCTGGTATGATGCGGCCCGCCACTAATTCTTCCCCTGTGCCAAACTCATCTCACGCTCCGTCTATCACGGGTTGTTTTGCTTCCTAGGTACCAGAATTACTGCGACTACTTCATGATCCCCAATCCTGATGTTAAGTTTCTATTTATACTACTTCTCATTACCTTCGTTTTTCTGCGATTTACTCTCAATGCATTTTCTATACTGATTAGACTGTTCTTTTCGTGCAACAGATCTTGTAATTTTTCTTCATTTTCGCTCAGCACAGCAATGTCATCAGCGAAACGTATCACCGCCACGGTCGCAGGTTCGAATCCTGGCTCGGGCATCAGTGATTTCTTGATGTGTAGATTGAACAGACTACATTTCTGTCTTACACCCTTTCTAATCCGAGCACTTCGTTCTTGGTCTTCCACTCTTATTTCACTCTCTTGATTCTTGTACAAATTGCATACTACCCGTCTGTCCCTATAGCTTACCCCTGTTTTTCTCAGGATTTCCGACATCTCACGCTATTTTACATTGTCGACTGCTTTTCCAGGTCGACAAATCCAGTGAACTTGCATTGATTATTCGTTTGTCTTACTTTCATTATAAACACAACGCCAGAACTGCCTCCGTGATGCGTTTATCTTTCCTAAAGCTAAACTGATCGTCATCTTACACATCCTCAATTTTCTTTTCCATTCTTCTTATATTATACATGTCAGCCGCTTGGATGCATGAGCTGTTAAGTGGTTGTGCGATAATTCACTTGTCGACCGCCGGCCGCGTAGGTCTCGCGGTTCTAGGCGCGCAGTCCGGAACCGTGCGACTGCTACGGTCGCAGGTTCGAATCCTGCCTCGGGCATGGATGTGTGTGATGTCCTTAGGTTAGTTAGGTTTAAGTAGTTCTAAGTTCTAGGGGACTGATGACCACAGCAGTTGAGTCCCATAGTGCTCAGAGCCATTTGAACCATTTTGAACTTGTCGACCCTTACGTTCTTTGTAATTGTGTGGATGATGTTTTTCGGAAAATCTATGGTGTATCACCCTACTTTGGCCAGAAAGGTCTCTGAATCTCTCCTCATTTGAGAGCGTTACGGACAGGGATCCTCGAACCAGCTCGGGATTTGAATGTTATAACGCGCCAGTTGTACAGAATTTTATACGATATCTCCCACGAGGACGTCGAACAACTCTGCCTGCATAAGGGGCAGAAGTTACCCAATGCCTTATTGAGTTTCGCAAGTTTTTCTCTTCAATAAATCATCTAATTTGTCAGAAATTGTAATCATTTGTTTGTCTGTACATTCTAACAACCCTATCACAACAAAGGTCAAAATTTAATGATTGTGGTGTTGCTCACGCTGCTAAGTATAGCATTTTCGGGCAACAACATAGTTATTATGTGGCAGGTGTCATTAGAGCACAGTTAATAAAGTCATTTCATCTAATAACGAAAAAACTAGTTACTCATCTTTTCTTGTTTCCCACGCTGGTCTCGTTGGAAAATCATGGCTCAATCGTCGAAAATCTAGGTGGTGATGATTCCAAGCTCGGATACAAAGAGGCCTAGGTTTTATTCTGCTATATTGAAAAGTTTTGTAGATGCGCTTCACAAACCATTTTTGAAGATTACACTTTTGCAGGACAGTGGTGATGTAAAAAAAAAAAAAAGTAATCAGCACTCCGAATTCAAGTTAGGCTTCTTTTTTATTGCTTTTGTTGCAATGGCACGTAACACACAAAACACCACATTATAAAACATACTTGAAAATAACTTCCTCACATTTTATAAGCCAACTACAACATTAATCTTTCCAACATGACGTCCAACACTTGACTTTCTCAAGGTCCGACTCTCTAACAACTAACTAATAATCGCTTACGCGCCCAAAAATCAGTGTTACAAGTACGTCAAAGATCATAGTGACAACAGAAAGAATACACATAAGAACAATATCATTGCAATATAAACATATCGATGTATCACAAATGAAATCAAATCTGAATGTTGTCTCAGAAATATGTTAACTACTTTACACGAACACAGTAGAACATTACTGGTATTGAGAGGTTTAGGTGAGGTGCCGTAATGGTTGCGTAACTCAGGTACCATTACCACATGTACAGAACATCTACCGTTTTCCGGCCATTCGTGGTGTGTTACTTTTTTGTCTTAGAATGTACGTTCACAAATGATTAAGACAGTGTAATAATTACAATTTGTAATAATAAAAATAAAGTCTCAGCGCAGTCACTACACAGAGCCTCGCGTACATTGTAACTGCGAAAGATGACTCAAAGAGTACCAACTGAAGACAAGGCACATATGCTGAAACATATTAGCACATAAAAACAAAAGCAGGAGTGGTTATGCTTTGCAAAGTACTACTGTACTATTATACTTTTAACTAAAATAAGTTTATCTGTGCAAATAAAGTTCACCTTACTGCTACAGAGAATCGTTAGAAATACTATAACTACATGAATTCCTTGTGCTGCACTAGATCCAGATTGCTTTATTTATTTATCGTATGACACATATTAAGTTTTTCATTCACATGAATAGGCCACGGTTTGAATACAAGGATTACTAAACTACCAAATGTCAACAGCACGGCTCCCTACGATAATACACATGATAATAGTTGTAGCCGAATATCAAGGCCTTTTATAATAGTTTCTGTCAGGAAATCTTCGACAAGTGAAGGATACGTTGGTGCAACATGAGCAACTGTCTGTCATTCAACACTCTAGTCAAGCGACGGTAACTGAGGTTTTCCCCACTTGTGGAGAATACGCCATTCAGTGCTGGAAGATTAGGGATATCAATGGTCTTCCGATATTTACTTTGTAAAGCACTCTTCCGTCTGATTCAGAAGACGTAATGCGACTCAAGATAGATACACAGTACACGGGAGTAGGACGTACTGAACCACCAACATACGCACGGAGGCCGGCCGCTGTGGGTGAGCGGTTCTAGGCGAAACCGGCTGCTGCTACGAACGCAGGTTCGAATCCTGCCTTGGGCATGGGTGTGTGTGATGTCCTAAGGTTAGTTAGATTTAAGCAGTTCTAAGTCTAGGGGACTGATGACCTCAGATGTTAGGTCCCATAGTGCTTAGAGCCATTTGAACCATACGCATAGATTCGTTAAGTCCACACATGCAGCGTTAAGTCCACGTACTTGTATGCACTGTTAAGCCAGACAGACGCATTGTCCTCTGCTTTTCAGCACAGCAGTGGAAGATCGATTGACCCATTAACACGTGTATGTATTCGTTAATCCTTCAGGTACCAAAATATAATTTTAAAATTTCCACAAAAGTAACCGTTATGACCATGGTAAGCAACGAAGACAAGAAGCTGGCAAAAGGTAAACACTACTGGTTTCCATTTTGGAACAAATTTCAAAATTTTTCACAAAATTAATCTTTATGATCATGGCAAGCAAGTAATAGAAGGAGAAATTGGCAAAAGTAATCATTTTTTTAAGGATGTTGTTTAACTTTGGGACCACTAGCGCACAAAGTTAATCCCTCGTTTCCATGTAATATATCTGAAAGAAAATTCACATTTTTCCTAGACACAATCACACATCTGTAAACATCCATCAATTCATAATACCTAAAATAAATTATAGTCCTAAATAATAAGTAGAAATGGGCCTAAAATGTAACACATTGCCCGCATCTCGTGGTCGTGCGGTAGCGTTCTCGCTTCCCACGCCCAGGTTCCCGGGTTCGATTCCCGGCGGGGTCAGGGATTTTCTCTGCCTCGTGATGGCTGGGTGTTGTGTGATGTCCTTATGTTAGTTAGGTTTAAGTAGTTCTAAGTTCTAGGGGACTGATGACCTAAGATTTTAAGTCCCATAGTGCTCAGAGCCATTTTGTAACACATATTGTATCAAAACTATATACTGCAACAGTGATTTCATTCCTTATAAAGGCAGTAGTGCAGACTCACTGTTCCATTAGCTTTGGATAAACTTACTTTCACTTTGAGTGGTCTAATCAATATTACCGCTATAGAAATAACTGCATATCACAGTTTCTTAATATCATGTAGCACAATCTCCTCACCGTCTGTTGCTTCGAACGCTATGAGTGGCTGCTACAATGCACTATATTTGTAAAAGTACCTCAGTGTACCACTAGATGTCTCTGAAGTACAGTAGCAACGATGGTTTCATGATATAGGCGCTGATTCTTTAAAATAATAATAATAATAATAATAATAAAATGGTGGTTCAGACAGAAACGACTGTTACTGAAAGGATCTGCACATGGACTATTAAGCCAGACATACGCACAGTAGTCTGCTGCTGAGTGCACCAGTTAGAGTGCCGGTACTCGAAGAGCCAGATGAATTATTGTGAAAGTCGTGTACGGACAGAAGCCGACTAGTTTTCCCAGTCGCTGCCGCGTGCCACGTAAATAGCTGTGAGGCAGAACGCGTCGCTACCGCACCTCGTATTACGTGCTCTGCCTTTTTACATTTGCCAACTTTCTATCCACATAGGATGGGGGATTGTTTATTGAACCCTAACGTATAGCTGTAGTGTTACTCATTACGTCACGACTGGCATCTAGAGCGAAACGAACTAGTTTCTCGGCAGCCTGAGAAGACCCCGATGAAGTTTCGTACATGCAAGTGACTATAAACTACCAGCGGATGCGATAGCACAAAGATACGTATTGAATGTATACCAGGGCTGTTAGTGGGGGTTCTACGTGGACCCGTTACGTTTACTTATTTCAGTAAACAGTGAGTAGGATGAGTAATCTTAAGTGCTAGGCGTTAAGGGGCGCGCTGTCACTCAGGGGGGCAATGTTGTTGTTGTGGTCTCCAGGCCAGAGACTGGTTTGATGCAGCTCTTCATGCTACTCTATCCTGTGCAAGCTTCTTCATCTCCCAGTACCTACTGCAACCTACATCCAAGTCTCATACCAGTCTCCAATACTAAATTGGTGATTCCTTGATGCCTCAGAATGTGCCCTGCCAACCGATCCCTTCTTCTAGTGAAGTTGTGCCACAAACTCCTCTTCTCTCCAATTATATTCAATAGCTCCTCATTAGTTATGTGATCTAACCATCTAATCTTCAGCATTCTTCTGTAGTACCAAATTATGAAAGCTTCTATTCTCTTCTTGTCTAAACTATTTATCGTCCATGTTTCACTTCTATTCATAGGTACACTCCATACAAATACTTTCAGAAACGACATCCTGACACTTAAATCTATACTCGATGTTAACAAATTTCTCTTCTTCAGAAACCCTTTCCTTGCCATTGCCAGTCTACATTTTATATCCTTTCTACTTCGACCATCATCAGTTATTTTGCTCCCCAAATAGCAAAACTCATTTACTACTTTAAGCGTCTCATTTCCTAATCGAATTCCCTCAGCATCACACGATTTAATTCGACTACATTCCATTATTCTCGTTTTGTTTTTGTTGATGCGGGGGACAATATAAACGCAATTTTTGAGAGATTCTACAACAAGAGATAAATAGACGAGTAAGTGTAGCTTTCTGGAAAGTTTCCTCTCCGGAAAGGAATTAAGGAAATAAACCGCGGTGGTCATCATACAGTGGATGATGAATATGTTAACCGCCAGAAGGTACTGTTGCCACATCCAGGAAGACTTCCATTTGCCCCTATGCCCTTAAAAAGTTTCGGACCATATCTGCACAGGATGTGAAACGCAAACTCTTGCGATCATGCGTTCGACCGAACGTCCACCATTGCGATGCAATCCAGCACAGAACTAGTAGAGAGAATATTAGGCGGTCAGAACTAACGATGCTTGTGTGCTTTACATCTGCAGCAATTGCTTATATGACCCTGTCAGTAGTTTACAAGACTAGTTCCGTGGGACGTTCAATAAGTAATGCAACACTTTTTTTTTGAAAACAGGTTGGTTTTATTCAGGATTCCAGTACGCCATATTATTGCCCACCCTTTTGGCTAGGACACCTTTTTTTGCCCCCGGCTCAATCTCTGTTCAGTCAGACGGCCTTACTCTACATTGTTGGGAGGGCCTGTATGCCCGCATGGCACCACTCTACTGGTCGACGTCGGAGCCAACACCTTGCTGCATCACCATCATCCATGTACTGCTTCCGTCATTGGACAAGATGGAAGTCGGAAGGAGCGAGATCTGGGCCGTAGTCTGGATGAGGAAGAGCAGTCCAATGACGTTTCGTCAGCACTACCAACAGGGACTTCCAGTTGAGCAGCGAGATGTTTGATTGTGATGCTTCGATCACCTCGAATGAGAGTGTCTGCACGCTCCAACACTGCAGGACTCACACCTGAGTGCGACCGGCCGGCAGCCGGGAGATCGCGTGGCCTTGTTGCGATGATGGCCGGCCGCGGTGACAGAGCGCTTCTAGGCGCTTCAGTCCGGAACCGCGAGCCTGCTACGGTCGCAGGTTCGAATCCTGTCTCGGTCATGGATGTGTGTGATATCCTTAGATTAGTTAAGTTTAAGGGGACCACACCATGGTTCAGGTCGAAAAAAATAGATTTTCGGTTTTCATCATATTTCGATAGATTAAGGTTTTATTTAAGTACTCTGAAAAGGATTTTGCTGCAAAAAATTTTTTTCGAGCATTTAAAGAGCATTTTCCTACCACGTGTGTTTATGTGCCACGCCCACTTTTCTGGCACCCACTTTTCTGCATATACAGGGTGTTTCAAAAATGACCGGTATATTTGAAACGGCAATAAAAACTAAACGAGCAGAGATATAAATACACCGTTTGTTGCAATATGCTTGGGACAACAGTACATTTTCAGGCGGACAAACTTTCGAAATTACAGTAGTTACAATTTTCAACAACAGATGGGGCTGCAAGTGATGTGAAAGATATAGAAGACAACACAGTCTGTGGGTGCGCCATTCTGTACATCGTCTTTCAGCTGTAAGCGTGTGCTGTTCACAACGTGCAAGTGTGCTGTGGACAACATGGTTTATTCCTTAGAACTGAGGATTTTTCTGGTGTTGGAATTCCACCGCCTAGAACACAGTGTTGTTGCAACAAGACGACGTTTTCAACGGAGGTTTAATGTAACCAAAGGACCGAAAAGCGATACAATAAAGGATCTGTTTGAAAAATTTCAACGGACTGGGAACGTGACGGATGAACATGCTGGAAAGGTAGGGCGACCGCATACGGCAACCACAGACGGCAATGCGCAGCTAGTGCAGCAGGTGATCCAACAGCGGCCTCGAGTTTCCGTTCGCCGTGTTGCAGCTGCGGTCCAAATGACGCCAACGTCCACGTATCGTCTCATGCGCCAGAGTTTACACCTCTGTCCATACAAAATTCAAACGCGGCAACCCCTCAGCGCCGCTACCATTGCTGCATGAGAGACATTCGCTAACGATATAGTGCACAGGATTGGTGACGGCGATATACATGTGGGCAGCAATTGGTTTACTGACGAAGCTTATTTTTACCTGGATGGCTTCGTCAATAAACAGAACTGGCGCATATGGGGAACCGAAAAGCCCCATGTTGCAGTCCCATCGTCCCTGCATCCTCAAAAAGTACTGGTCTGGGCCGCCATTTCTTCCAAAGGAATCATTGGCCCATTTTTCAGATCCGAAATGATTACTGCATCACGCTATCTGGACATTCTTCGTGAATTTGTGGCGGTACAAACTGCCTTAGACGACACTGCGAACACCTCGTGGTTTATGCAAGATGGTGCCCGGCCATATCGCACGGCCGACGTCGTTAATTTCCTGAATGAATATTTCGATGATCGTGTGATTGCTTTGGGCTATCCGAAACATACAGGAGGCGGCGTGGATTGGCCTCCCTATTCGCCAGACATGAACCCCTGTGACTTCTTTCTGTGGGGACACTTGAAAGACCAGGTGTACCGCCAGAATCCAGAAACAATTGAACAGCTGAAGCAGTACATCTCATCTGCATGTGAAGCCATTCCGCTAGACACGTTGTCAAAGGTTTCGGGCAATTTCGTTCAGAGACTACGCCATATTATTGCTACCCATGGTGGATATGTGGAAAATATCGTACTATAGAGTTTCCCAGACCGCAGCGCCATCTGTTGTTGAAAATTGTAACTTCTGTAATTTCGAAAGTTTGTCTGCCTGAAAATGTACTGTTGTCCCAAGCATATTGCAACAAACGGTGTATTTCTATCGCTGCTCGTTTAGTTTTTATTGCCGTTTCAAATATGCCGGTCATTTTTGAAACACCCAGTATATTAGTTCTTTATATCCCCTACATTGCACATTATGGATTTTTTTTTACTCCCGAGTGTGTTGGATATCCTTGAAATGCAACGGTCGGTATTCTTTTGTTTATGATGTTTACAAACAACACGCTTTTAAACACGCTGTTAGTTTTGTTCCATTGTGATTGCGAGTAGTTGTTATACTTGCGTTTGCTGTGCTTCTTTACAAATGTACTTACCTCTTTCACACCTATTTATATTGAAAATCCTGCAAGTTAAGCCTATACCTAACGTCCTCTACTGATGATAAGCCATATCATGGATTGGGTCCATCAGGAGAAAATTCGTGGTGCAAATACAATAGGACTCCGGCAACTGGAGAATGTTATTCTCACCAAAATTCTCTTCCTGATGCTGTTATTACAGCAATTCGACCTATTTTCAGAGACTTGGCTCATCCTGATCTTCTAAGGAAATGTCTGCATGAGCAGACACAGAACCCAAATGATTGTTTCAACAGCATAATTTGGGACCGCCTTCCTAAAACTGTATTTGTAGGCATGCATACAATGAAACTAGGATTTCAGGATGCTGTTATTACCTTCAGTTTTGGTAATATAGGAAACTGTTGTGTACTGAAAAAGCTGGGAATTAATCCTGGTGAAAATATGATCACTGGGCTGCAACAATGCGATAAAATGGGGATAGCCGATGCAGACAGGTCTGCATCAAATATGGCCAAGAAAGTAAGACAAGCATCCAGGAAGGTGAAAAAGAAGCTGGAACATCCTGCTAGAGGCCAATGAAGGACCATCATATGTAGCAGGACAGTTTTAATTAACTGTAAGTAACAAATTTCAAAAGTTGTTTCTTTAAAGCCAATCTCCCACAAACTAAAATTTTCAGTACATGTGCCCCATTATATCAGAAACTATCGTAGATAAATGAATGAAATTTTCAGAGACTCTGCATAACGTAAAGAGCCACCTCTGGTACTACATTTATTAATATGCCCCCATTACAAAGTTCACTAAAATATTTTCTGCAGAAAAAACTTAATATTTTTCGTTAATAAACTGAAAAAGTACTACTTAAAAACTATAAAATGGATAAAGTAGATTTTAGTGCAGTTGACTCTATTATCATGTAACATACAGTAAAAATATTAAGATCCTGCATCAAATAGTTTTTTCAGAAATGGGTCAAAAAAATGGTTCAAATGGCTCTGAGCACTATGGGACTCAACTGCTGTGGTCATCAGTCCCCTAGAACTTAGAACTACTTAAACCTAACTAACCTAAGGACGTTACACACATCCGTGCTCGAGGCAGCATTCGAACCTGCGACCGTAGCAGTCGCACGGTTCCGGACTGCGCACCTAGAACCGCGAGACCACCGCGGCCGGCTAATGAAAATCAACAATAGACTAAAAGCCTTCTCTCCGCAATGTACAATACATCCACTAAAATTGTCATTGGTTCGGAGTAACAGTAACAGATCAATCACCGGAAGTGTGGCAGAGCAACCCTACCCCCAGAACAGCTGAAAATGCCCTACTTCTCGTCAAGGTCACCAGGTTTTGAAGAGTACTGCAGGATCTGGTCTGGTCATCAGGAGAAACTGTTGAACACGTACTGACTCAATGTACGAATGGGGATCAGCAACATCGCTCAGCTTTGACAGTGGTGCAGAACAACAAACTGTTCAGCGTATCATACGTGCACGCACAAAACGATCCTGTCCTGGTGATCCAGAGTCGTTCCTGATGGCAAGAAAAACATCAATTGAATATATTCAAGAGTTGTATTTATGTCTGTGACTTTCTGTGCTTTGTAAATACTGTAAATTAATTAACTTATTATTCTGAATTTTTTGTGTTGTGTGGGTGTCTGTTGTTAAAGAAACAGAATATTTCCTTGTGTGATGTGATACTAGCCGTGCACAACATAAAATATAATCATTAAAACCATAGAGAAAAGTCATGTTCGTTGACATTGTCAACGTTGGAACCAAGCGCTCTGTCGCAATGTATGTATTAAGGATAAAAAAATCCTCGAAGTAAAGATCGGAAACAAATTTTTATTTTTATTACTATTTCAAGCTACACACGAGCAGTCTTCAGACATAAGATACAAAATTCACATAAGAATATACCAACGTGCTACAGCTTACAGAAATCAAAATTACAAGTCCAGAGTACAAACTGTACATAAAATAATAGCAAAGTTCAAAAGTGTATATTAAGAAGTATTCGCAGGATACACACCATAAAAACATTCTTGATTAGTGTGATTGACATTGTTAAAATCTTTAACATGACAACATCCACAAAGAACGAATAGGTAAAATAACCTTACGCCGTTCGTAACCAATCAAGTTGAAAGGAGGTTGTTACAACGTGGTACTGGAGAGAAGTATTTGCAGTTGATGACAATTACAGTGATCAAGGAATACAGGAGTTGAAATACAAAACGTGTGAACACGTGTGGCCACTTTTTGAGCTAATGTTCGCTAGATGGCGTTCGCAGTCCAGTATGTAAATTTAGTAAAGTCGCAGTATTCTAATAAATTTTAAAAGAGATACAGGATATAAATGTATTTAAAACTAAATTATTAACATCAGTACAGTTTAGCATCAACTGATAACACAGTATCATGATAAGACCCTACTCAAGTGATATAAACCAAACAATCCAAATCATGTAATCTTCTACCAGACTGGCAGTTTACAAAGATTTACCGGCCATAGCCCAGCCTAAATATCTTGAAACAGAAACCAAAGCATAAGGATCATCGTTCACATAAGAGATTGTGAACCATAAGTGAGGTCGAAATAACGATAGAGAATTTTTCGTTATAATGACAGAAAATAAGTCTTAGGTGGTAATGCTTGCCAAGGTCTAGGTCAAAATTGGTATAAGACGGAAACGAATATGATTGATAGTTGCCTAAAACAACGTATCATAGTATTTTTCTCTGCCGCGCGGTCTAGGGCCCCTTGCCACGGTTCGCGCGGCTCCCCCCGTCGGAGGTTCTAGTCATCTCTCGGACATTTGTGATGTGTGATTGTCTGTGTGTGTGTGTGTGTGTGTGTGTGTGTGTGTGTGTGTGTGTGTGTTGTCTATAGCGTTAGTTTAAGTTAGATTAAAAAGTGTGTAAGCTTAGGGTCTAATGACCTCAGCAGTTTGGTCCTATAGGAACTTATCACAAATTTAAAAAAAAAAAATTATGTGATCATACATGCTACAGGCCTAAACGAACATAGTCCTCTGTCAGATGTATCAGAACAGTTTTTGCTTACAACTTTCGATTCGGTCGTTTCCGGACGAGGATCTCCTACCTCATATTGATACATTCACCCTCCTCCAGCATCCTTGGAAGTTTGTAACATCGTCACGGAATCACTCTGTATGTAATTGATTGAAGTCAGTTTTCCGGCAGGCCTGGCTATAATTTATGTAACGACAATAGGTAACTTCCGCAAGCGCATGGAAAACAGTTTCTTGTGTACCACATAGAAATGATTGGTTAGTGCTATAGAGAGAATGACTGGGATTAAGGGTGGACAGATTATGAACAGTTAGTGCAATGGAAGTCGTCTTCTTGAAACGCATAAACACATCTGAACGCACGAAAAAGGAGAAATATTTCTCTGAGCATTTGGTGAGAGTTAATCTGCATTGTGTGCTGTACGAGATCTTATCCTGAAATCTTGAAGAGTCATACATCATAAAATACTATTTGTGGCATTGTGAGATGTATCAGATATTTATGAGTCCTTGTGCAACTAAACACGGGACGCAGCCATTGTGTGGCGTCTTGCAGATGGTGAACTAACATACCGACGTGGCCGCAAAAGAAACGAGGAAGAGGACACCCCCCCCCCCACCTTCCCCTCATGACAATTAGAATTTGAACGACTTTTTAGAACACCTAAATTCAATCCACGGAGTATATGTTCCACGATGGAGGTGGAAAAGGATGGCTGTCTAGCATTCCTTGATGTGTTGCCGAGGAGGAAGGTTGATGGTACCTTTGGACATGCCGGTTATAGGAAGCCTACTCCCCACGACTTGTTGCTACAGGTTGGTAGTTGTCACCACTCGGCACAACATGAAAGGCTTCTTCGTATCCAGGTTCACAGAGCCACGTCGTCTCGGACCCTGATAGGTTGCCAGCTGAGTTAGCCCATCTCGGCGCCACCTTTCGTCAGAATGATTACACTGAAAGATTAGACGCGCGTTGCGCTGTCGACCAACAGTGCACCAGAAATTGACGATAATACAGAGGTGGCACCAAAGGCACTGCCGCCTTACGCAGGGAGTGTTTCCGACAGGACTAGTCATAAATTGGAAATTTGTAGTAAGGTCTTATGAGACGAAATTGGTGAGTTCATCGGTCCCTAAGGGTACGCACTACTTAATGTATCTTAAACTAACTTACGCTAAGGACAACACACACACACACACACACACACACACACACACACACACACACACACATGCCCCCGTGCCCGAGGGAGGAATGGTTTCCGTAAGGCAGGTGCCTTATAGTTGTGCCATGTCATATATTTGGTCAGACTATCAGGACGTTGGAGGACCGGTGTACTGAGCATAAAGCGCCACATTCGCTTACAACAGCCGAGCAAATTCGATATTCCAGAATATTGCCTTGGCACCGATCATCGTATGGAATATAACACGGAGATTTTGGCACGCACTTCGAGCTATTGGAAAAGTGTTATTAAGGATCCATCCACATCTACATCGCTACTCAGCAAGAAGCTTTATCGAACCATCTTCACAATAATTCTGTTATTCCACTCTCGAAAAGCGCACGCAGAAGTCGAACACCTATTTCTTTCCGTGCGAGCTCTGGTTTGCCTTATTTTATTATGATGATCGTTTCTCCGTATGTAGGTCGGGGTCAACAAAATATTTTCACATTCGGAGGAGAAAGCTGCTGATTGAAATTTCGTGAGAAGATCTCGCCGCAACGAGAAGTGCCTTCGTTTTAATGATTTGCACCCGAAATCCTGTGTCATGTCCGTGACACTATCTTCCCTATTTCTCGACAGTAAAAAATGTGCTGCCCTTTTTTGAACTTTGTTTAAGTGCTCTGTTAACCCTATGTCGTAAGCGTAGTGTAGGCAGTCTCTATAGTAGATTTGTTGCATCTTCTAAGTGTTCTGCAATAAAACGCAGTCTTTGCTTCGTCTCCCGCACAACATTTTCTATGTGTTCTCTCCAATGTATATTATTCTTAATTGTAATTCCTAGATATCTAGTAGAATTTATGGTCTTTAGAATTAATTCACTTATCGTGTAACCGAAGTTTAACTGCTTCCGTTTACCACTTTGTAGATGACCTCACACTTTTCATTATTTAAGGTCAATTTCCAAATCTCCCACCATACAGATATCTGATACAGAGTTTTGCAATTGGTTTTGATCGTCTGATAACTTTACTAGACGATAAACGACAGCATCAACTGCAAACAACATTAGACGCTACTCAGATCGTCTCACAAAACCATCTATATAGATAAGGTACAACAGACGGCATATAACACTACCTTGAGGAACGCAAGAAATCACTTCTGCCTTACTCGATGACTTTCCGTCAATTACTATGAGCCGGCCGGAGTGGTCGAGAGGTTCTAGACGCTACAGTCTGGAACCGCGCGATCGTTGCGGTCGCTGGTTCGAATCCTGCCTCGGGCATGGATGTGTGTGATGTCCTTAGGTTAGTTAGGTTTAAGCAGTTCTAAGTTCTAGGGGACTGATGACCTCAGAAGTTAAGTCTCGTAGTGCTCAGAGCCATTTGAACGAATTACTGTGAACTGTGACCTCTCTGACGGGAAATCACGAATCCAGTTGCACAACTGAGGCGATATTCCGTAAGCACGCAATTTGATTACAAGCCGCTTGTCAGGTTTTGTGTCAAGCCTTCTGGAAATCTAGAAAGCATTCAGCACTTCGTGTGACCTAGTTGTGTTTGGCATGATTGATGTTTTCTAAATCTTTGTTGATTGTGTGTCAATAAATCGTTCTCTTAGAGGTAATTCATAACGTTCGAAAACAATATACGTTCCAAAATCATACTACATATGATATGAACCGCTAATTTAGTGGATTACTCCTATTACCTTTCTTGAATATTAGTGTGACCTGTGCAATTTTCCAGTCTTTGAGTGCGGATCTTTCGTCGAGCGAGCGATTATATGTGATTAGTATGTAGCTATTACATCAGAATACTCTGAAAGTAGCGTAACTGGTATACAATCTCGATTGGAAGACTTGCTTTTATTTAAGTGTCGGAAGTAATGTCTGTGACTGATCTGTGATAGAATGTCAATGTGACAGTCATACAGATCCTCCTTTAATATCCATCATAAGTGAAATTTCTGTTTCATCGTCAAAAAGCTTCCACAAAACTTGTAATACAAGAAGTTGTGTAGCTGTTCTTAAAGAAATAACAATGGCGGTACTATAATAAATAAATTAATGACATCTGTATATAATTTACATTCATTCTTCTGTAGCAGAATCTATGTAATTTGTTTAAATGTTTACTGTGAGTTGTTTATATTTCCCTGTTCAACTGTTTTGTGACTTATGTACAAGGATGAAGGATTTCAATAAGACTGTGAAAGGGCAACGTTAAAATTTTGGTAACACTGACTTTAAAATTGTGCGAATTAAATCGAAATCCAACTTTCGTACTTTTACATAATTTATTTCAAGTTATTTCTCCGCAATTCGCCCACCTCATGTGCCACGAATAATTGGACTTCTGTAACTTTGTCACATTTCAACCAATAACAGTCAGCATTTTTGTGGAGCACTTGAAACGTCCTCTTTGAACAATTATACACGAATGTGCTTAAACTGACACACAAAATTTTTTAGCGCAACGCAATCTGACTTTCAAAAATCCCTACAAAAGAATGGCGCTGACTAACATTAACCTATACCTTTCACAAATCACTTACCTCACCAAAAATCTTCGTTACTCGAACTACTGCAATACAGCGAGCGCCACTACTGCTGGCTAAATAAAAGATTCAAACTACGGAAGGCACTAACTACTGATAGGCATAGTTAGCGAATGAAAGATTTTAATAGAGAACAAACAATGTATTTACCTTAATAGTCATAATATATATAGCAGTTCATGACATCCAGTTTTACAAATTTCAAAACTCTGCCATCTCTCTCCCCACATCCACCACTGCCGGCGGCTCACCTCCAACTGCGCAACGCTACGCGCTGTTAACATCCAGCTGCCCAACACTACAATGGCGAGTATTACAACAATGCCAACCAGCCACTGACTGCACACAGAACAGCCAGTGATTTTTCATTCAGAGCGTTATGTGGCGTTACCAATAAAAAACCCACACAGCCTACTTACACACTTCTGGTGGAGAAAACACGAAGCTACTTCAACAAGGCCCAATGTTCACACTGCCAGTCTTGAATTTTACTGTTTGTAAAATCTGGCTCACTGTACCGTCTCTGTGGTTGCAGTTTCAGATTACCGCGAAAGAGAGCTTCAGAACAGAGCTACGTTTTCTGTTACACATTTATACTTGTCTGAGGAAATGTTACTCTAGAAAAAAGATAAAAACTTTTTTCGGATGAACGAAAATTCCCGTAAGCTGAGATGTATACTACCAATACACGTCCCTATAACCTATTAAAGTTTCGTAAACGTCGGACTAATACGCTTCAAGAGCTTTATAGTGTGCGGCTCCTCACAAAGACACCCGAAACCTGGACAAATTGTACTGTGGCCATAAATAAAAAATAGTTATCGAACGTTAAAATCAAATAGTCTTGCATAGACTAATGCAGGATTAAACAAGAAAAATACTGATATAACTCATTTTACGGAAGGGCTATTGGTTCGCTTGTAATTAAAGCCTGGAAGTAGGTGATATACCGTCTTCTTTCTGCAATCAAACTACATACATGAAACAAATGAAATTATTCCAAATATTGGCCATTGCAACTAGGAAAACCTATCAAATACAGATCAGGGTGAAGAAGCAATGGTGAAAGAAGCATGTTTAACAAAATTGCGGTTTGGTAGAAAACAACTCGCTTCACAATGCTATCTAAGAGATTCTCCTTTCTTCGCTTTATCCTCGGTTTTTCTGGACAGGCATGCAACCGGCTATTCTTCATGGTGGGATTCTGCATCAGGTGGAGCCATGCTATTGTCTTTTGAGATAAGTTCTTGAGGATTCGGGTTTTCTATTTAGGAAAAACTGAAACGAGATGTCTGTCTGTTTCACAATTTTACAAACGTGACTGTTAAACAATTGAACACACCTAGGTACAGTTTAGGCTCGCTTAAGACATGACGCCCGAAACTTTCACTATTAATTGTTGACGCCGAAACCGAAGCGACTGATGAGACTGGCTTGGGCACCCCTCCCACCACCACCACCACCACCACGTTTGTGACTCAGACTGTCGTGGTGAAAAATCTCTAAACGTGTGTACATACAACAGGTAGACTGGCAGCACCCTTCCACACTGCCAGAACTTATTTAGCACTTGAGTCGTAAATATATGGCCAGTCGTATAAATTATCCCACGATATTAACTCTTTACCATAAAATGTCTCGGCACTAATCAACATCTAACGCGCCTCTTTTCTGATACCGTAACAAGAATTAAACCTTCGTGGTACTTGACTATGAAAAGTAACTTACACTAACCTAACATGTGTCGCTTTGGATCTGTATCAAAGACAGTCATTCGTCACTGCAATCACTGACGAATGTGTAAAAGCAGTGCAGGTTAGATCTGTACATCTACATCTACATGGTTACTCTGCAATTCACACTTAAGTGCCTGGCAAAGGGTTCATCGAACGATTTTCATACTACTTCTCTACCATTCCAGTCTCGAATGGCGCGTGGGAAAAAAGAATACCTAAATCTTTCCGTTCGAGCTCTGATTTCTCATCTTTTATTATGATGATCATTTCTCCCTACGTAGGTGGGTGTCAACAAAATATTTTCGCGTTCGAAAGAGAAAGTTGGTGATTGAAATTTCGTAAATATGTCTCGCCGCAAAGAAAACCGCCTTTATTTCAGTGACTGCCACCACAACTCGCGTATCATATTAGGGACACTCGCGCCCATATTGCGCGATAACACGAAACGAGCTACCCTGGTAAGGATCCCACACCGCGCAGCAATATTCCAGCAGAGTACGGACAATTGTAATGTAGGCTGCCCTCTTTAGTGGGTTTGTCGCAACTTCTAAGTGTTCTGTCAACAAAGCGCAGTCTTTGTTTCGCCTTCCCCACAATATTATCTACGTGGCCTTTCCAATTAAAGTTGCTTGTAATTCGTAGGTGTTTGGTCGAATTGACAGCCCTTAGATGGTTCAAATGGCTCTGAGCACTATGCGACTTAACTTCTGAGGTCATCAGTCGCTTAGTACTTAGAACAAATTAAACCTAACTAACCTAAGGACATCACACACATCCATGCCCGAGGCAGGATTCGAACCTGCGACCGTAGCGGTCCCTCGGTTCCAGACTGTAGCGCCTAGAACCGCACGGCCACTCCGGCCGGCTCAGCCCTTAGATTTGTGCCATTTATCGTATACGCAAAATTTATCGGATTTCTTTTAGTACTCGTGTGGATAACCTCGCACTTTTCTTTGTTTAGTGCCAACTGCCACTTTTCGCAACACACAGAAATTCTCTCTAGATTATTTTGTAATTGTAATTGATCGTCTGATGATTTTACTAGACGATAAATTACAACGTCATCTGCAAACAACCTAAGGGGGCTGGTCAGATTATCACCTAGATCATTTATGTAAATCAGGAACAGCAAACGGCCTATGACACTACCTTGCGGAACGCCAGATATCACTTCTGTTCTATTCGGCGAGGAAATAACGAATCCAGTCACACAACTGAGACGAAACTCCATATGGACGCAATTTGATTCATAGTCTCTTCTGACGATCGGTATCAAAAGCCTTCTGGAAATCTAGGAATATGGAATCCATCTGAGATCCCTTGTCGAACTGCAAATTGAGGTCCGGGATATGGGTCTGTAATTCAATGGGTTACTCCTATGTCCTTTCTTGAATATTGGTGTGACCTTTTGCTACTTTTCAGTCTTTAGGAACAGACCTTTCGTCGAGTGAGCGGTTGTAGCAGGAACTGTTATTCAGAATTGCAGTTGACAACAAATAAATGAGTAAAGGCAATGCAATTAAGTGTAATAATACAGTTTCAGTCGTAGCTCAACATGCAAACTAGGAGCATAATCATGTGACCGTCAGTTTGGCGTTATGGACATGCGCCGTACGCTCTGCTGACTCCATGGATATCCCTGTTCTGTGGCGACTTCTTGCCATTTTCGTTTCTAATCTTTTGCTTTTAATCTCTCCTTCCACCTCTTCCAGAACCAGCGTTGCTGCAATCATTATTGCTTGACCTGCCCCCACTCTCTGTAACATTTGCCAAGAAACCCACAGCGGCAATCGACACTAGCCGGCCACATCGTTTTCTAGATCTACATCGCCTGCAAACCGCTGTGAAGTGTGTGGCGGGAGGGACCACATGTTAGGGCATCTTCTCGTTCGAATCGCGTTATGACACGTGGGGTGAATGCCTGCTTAAATGCGTCTATGCGTGCTGTAAATGGTCTAGTCTGGTCTTCACGGTCGCTACTGGAGCGATACGCAGTGCGCTCAAGAATGCTTTCAAAATCGCCAAGTTTTATTTTTTAAAATTTATTGGCTTTCGGAACGTGCCCATAGAGTCATTTCAACGGTGGAATGTCAGTTATGACGATACGAACGGTAGTGCAGCATCCTGACCCCGAGCGGAGAAAATCTTCGACTCGGGCGGGAATCGAACTCGGCCCATTCTGTTACCAAATTGCCGCGCCGACCTTGCAACCACCTTGGCGAACCGATTGCGTACTTAATACTGGTTCCTGAAATTTTGTAAGTAGGTTTCCTCAGAAGAGTCTATCTTAAAGAGTTTGTCAATTCAGATTTCTCAACATTTCCGATAAACTTGTCTTACTACTGAGCGTATTTCATACCCCTCAATATTGTTGTATCCAGGTTTATTGTAAGTATTCCAAAAAAAAAAAATTCGGTGTAAGTTCAGATTAGGGAGAAGGTCAGCGTTGGCGAATTTCACGAATATGGTCGTTGTGCACACAGCACTCTATGCAGTCGCCAATAAACGGTGTAAGTTTTCTATGCCGATACTCAGTTGTAACTTTTCAGCTGAATAACTGTCTGAATGGAACTTTTCAAAAGAAAGTTATGGCTTTCATATCTCAGTGAAACCTTTCGATTTTAATCGGTGCACGTAATGTAACTCCTTGCTCACTAGCGGTTGTATGTGACCATTACTTATATTCTATATAAACCTTCTATTTATAATAGCTGTATTGCTGGGTAAACTTCACGCGTAATCGAAATGCTTACATTTCCAATTAAAAACAGTTACGGACACTGAACTAAGCAACATCAGAATGTGAATGTAGCCTGAGTGGACTTACTGTTTCCTTAGTGCAGACACATTACTGATTTCTGGCCTTAATAATCAGTTTGGCTTACCTCTGCGACAACGGATAAACAGCCAAGTTTTGCAAATGTCTCTCTGAAATAAGTAAAGCTTCTTTTTCATAGCTTACACAATTTTGCCATGTGCAATGCAACATATTGCGCCAGGTTAACATGTAGTTAACAGCTGGATCTTGCGGACTAAATAGTGAGTCCAAACTAACTTTTGATTAGAAAATGGGATGTGGAGGCTAATGTCAAATAATATGAACAATCAATTCGACTTCAGGATTGTGTTTTAAGGAGCAAAATTAAAAATGGGTGTGAACAAGACTGCATTACTGATCGTTGTTACTATAATGTGAGCACAAAACGCATTTCAAATTAATTCTTCAGGAAAAACGTCAGACAATCATAGAGTTACCTCCGTAAACAAAATTTACATTTGATATTTAAGTATGAAAAATGGGTAAAGAGTGACGTAGTATTTCTTTTCTGAATTCAGGCATTTACGAGTTAAAGAAATAACAGTTCCGCAGTAATCGTACAATTCGAGTTACTAAAATTTACAAACCAAAACAAAAATTTTCCGTAAACGCGACATCCCACTTTCTTCAAAGATAGAGCACGCTTCTGTGATAAATTTCATACTGCAGCCAACAGCATTCCCAAATTTGCTCTCCGCACCTGTACACACGTCTGCTTCCACCCAAGTTCGACAACCAAGTCTCTCTCCGGAGTGACTATTTGACAACAAGAACTTTGGAATCAGAGAGCATCCTTTATTCATGCACATATACCCAGGAAAACTGTTACCTGTGGGTAACATCGCATACAAAATGTCACTTCTCATACTGTAATAACCTCTCAATGCTTATCAGTAGTCTGTAATTATTAATCGGTGATATTGTAACCGTTTTTTCGTTTTATAAACAGCAAAAGGGCTTAATTTTACATTTGTGCACTTTTATGGGTAGATGTATGGCAAACTTGCTGAAAAAGCGATTTTTTTATTGCGTAATTTATGAGACTGATTCTTTTAGAATAATATCGCAAAGTTTCATAATCGAATTCTTTCTAGAAATATGTTTTAATAAAGTTTGTTTGGGCGTCTCCGTCTGCCACATCCCCTCTGTCTATGCTGTGACCCACACCACTACGCCAGAAATCTTTTGTGCGTGAACTGCAGATGAGTCTAGAAGGCTGTGAGAAAGATTATCTTTGATTTTTCCTTTGTTTACAGCGTGTTTGTTTAAATAATCCGCGCTACATACTTATTTCAGTTTTTAGTTTTGCATATATCAACCTGAGGAAATGTATTTCACGTGTTAAAAGTACAGGAAATTTAAATGACAACAGATGCAGCTTCTAAGTGTGAAGAATAATTTTTGACAAAGTCACCGAGTTCATCGGAGAAGAAAATTATTGAAGGACTCGATGTTGCTGTGTGCAGTGGATTTAGGTTAACTCACTTCGAAATACTTGCACATATGATTTTTTCATTTGCATATGGTAATTGTGGAACAAAGGGCCTTAGACTTCACGATAACATTACAGAATTGGCGTTGTCCAAAAGCAGTTTTTGTATCCTCGGCTGTTGTGAAGATAGCTGCACGTGATGCCTGTCTAGCGTCCAATAGAGTAACTGTAGGTAGGATTAAGTGCCTGCAGAGATTAGGCTTCCATCCAGGTGCATTCATCCTAAAGATAGAAGCATCGATGAAGCGCGATTGGACAAAGCTCAGGCAGCAGCAGAAAAAATGCTAAAGTTGGCTAGGTAAAGGAGACAGGTGAAGAGATTACACCAGGAAGATAAGAAAGAGAAGAAAGATAATCGATATGGACAGCGTTAGGCACTAAAAATTGAAATAAAAAACTTAAATGCAAATTGCCATGAAGTGCATTTTTTAGCTATAGTGCACCTCTTCTCAGGAACTGAAATTTGGCATAGTTCTTAAGAATTAATTACTGAATAATCCTGTGCAGCATTTTTCCGTTACCGTTTCTGTGAGAAAATTTCTCCTTTAAAATTTGAGAAAAATAGAGTGATGACGGGTAACACAAAACTGAAAAATTAATTTCATAGCAACTATGACCTTAAAGAAAAATTTGTTTCACACGTTTTATTAGCCTCTTATGCAGATATAAAATGTGAAATTGCGTTTTTGTTGCTTTATTAGTTTACGAGAAAAGGTACAGTGTAGAAACAATGGTAATTAAAAATTCAAATCCTTATAAAGAGTATGTCGATGCGCATTTTCAAACAAAAATTGCACAGAATATCAAGCATGATGTTTTAAGTAATAGTCTCGAGTTTTGCTATTTTAGCTGTAATATTTTTGGAGATATATATGTCTAAGTACAATAATGCATTTTGCTCTATGTCTTTTCAACACTTTGAGTATTTTGCAGATCTGACATAATATTTGTACAGCTTTCCTTAGAAAGTAGTTCATAATACATAAATGCATCGTCTGTAAAAAGTATGAAGCTGTCATTAATATTTTCTGCCATATCATTAACACTCAACATGAACACGCACGGGGCGTCGAAACACGCTTTAAAAGAACGAACCTAAAGTTATTTCTGCATCTGTCGATGACTCTCCATCCAGGATGACATACTGCGCCCTTATTACCGAGAAATCCTCAGTGCAGTCAGCAGTTTTGTCTGATATCCCATATACCCATATATTTCATAATGACAGTTCCTGTGGTACTGAGTCAAATGCTTATCGGTAGTCTACAAAGACTGCAGCCACCTGATTTGCTTTGGTATATGGCTTCCAGGATTTGTCAGAAACGCGTTAAGTCTTGTTTCATATGAACGATCACTTCATGTGTTTGAGCACTTTTTGATAGAGCTGCTAGAACAGTTATACCAAATTAAATTATTGGGTCTGGTATGAAGTAGGTACATAGTTCACCTAACAGCAAACGGTTACGCTGGGCTTCGTGACATTCGGGTACGAAGCTTGTACGTGGTAAGCCCTGAATGCTCGTGGACACCTCCTTTGAAACGAAGCGATGGCATGCTCGTGTTTACTGCGAGGTGGTGGGGCATTTGACTTGCAGTAGCTTCAGGCTAAAAGTGGACGGCGTTTTAGAGTGGAAAGCTGGGCCCTCCACAACACGGCGTTGCATAACTGCGCAGTTCGATCGCTGCTAGACAAACAGGTTACCGGCGAGACGTCCACCAGACGCGGTGTCTAGCTGGAAACAGGAGAGCATTGCGCAGCGCGGAAACTTTACCTCGCACTTTCGGCAGTGAAAGGAAATCTCTGTTTCTGTAACGGGTACAGTGTCGCTGCATAGAGCAGACCGTTGTTGGCAGGTCAGAATGCGAGACGTAAGCAGCGAAAAGGACAGCAGTTTCTATGCGCTGCAATGAGGTCGAGTTACGCTGCAAGAGCAGAGGATGATGTTTCCACACCTTCTATCGGAGGCGCGACTGCTACATTTTTAGTTTTTAATGAGAGAAATACATTTTTTGGTACTACAAAGCCTATTTTTTATATAGAACTGACCAATTACGATCACGCTACAACTTCTCTTGTTCTCTTTGTCCGGTATTTCCACCGTTTCCTATACTCCTTCATACGGTCACTGTGCTGTTGCTTTTGTTTCTTTCGTTCATGTTCCTCCGTTCTTGGGCATTTCTTCTTTCGACTTGGTATCCTGTTTCGAAACACGTCCCTTTCTAATGTGAGGGCTTCCGTGATGCTCGGACCTCTCAAGGTCTTTCAGAGGTTGTTTAATCCACGTCGCTGTGGTGTTTTTTGTTCCACGGGTTATCAAGTATTTCGATAGAACACTTTTGCCCTTTATGTACAGGTGTCCAAGAAATGCCCGCCTTCTTTTTCTCACGGTAACCGAGATCCACTCCACATTATAGCAGACTTCGTTGTTGCTACGAAGCTTCCATTCGGCCTCAGGCTGAGTTCACGCACGAGTTTTCATAGGAATCTACGATCCAGGGTCCCCAACTTTTCTAGTTGGTTGTCAATCGACAGGCATTCACTGGCGTTCGGGTATTTTATTTTGACCACAGCATTATAGCATGGGATTACGGCAGACGTACTTCTCATGTAGAAGTTTATTGTCAGCCCATATTCCGATCGCCTGCAGAAGCTTTTTCTTGTGTGGTCTAATTATACTCTCGCGATGTGGTCTATATCTGAATTTGGTCTTTTTTTATCGAGAGCATCAGTCCTATTCTGCTGGGATTCCTTTATAGGAGGTTGTAACGTTCTTTAAATATTTATTGATTGAATGTGTATCTGAGGAATGGATACAAAAATGAAGTTATCGTGTAGCGTGTTGTAACTGTAAGTGATGTACTTAGTCTGTGTTATTGTTAGCAAATACTTTATACGAACTGATTGGGCAATGCAACTCCCAATACCAATAAAGAAATACAGTGCCTTAGGCACTGGCCCTGTTCAAAACTGATGACTTTGATCCCTGTGCATATAGCAAATAAATAAAATTGTTTTACCTCTAAAGCAGCAACACTGGAACGCAATATATGCCGGTCTCTCAAGAAAAAAAAATTAAAATAAAATATGCTAGCTACAGGCTCAGCGGTGTGCAATGCTGTCCATAATACTTTGAAATGTACATAAAATTCTTTTGGCTGATAAATGAAAACCTTTAAGAAAAATTCAATGTCTTTGAAAAACATATGACCTGGATAGGGAGGCGGCACTGATTTGGGTGAATTACTAACACTAGCCTTTTCGATAGTGAAATTGTATTCGAAGTTAAGTTTGGCTTTCCAAAACGTCTGACAATTGAAATTACATTACTAAGAAAAATTTCATAGTTTGTACTAATTGATTAACAAACAATAAGATTTATGCAGTAAGTATTATTTACCCTCACTAAAAAAGCATAAAGGCAAATCATGAAATTACGTATACGTGTTAACATATGTTAGAAGCATTACAAAAGGGAAATATCTAACTGGCCTTTACATCAAATCTGTTTACGTACATTCTGGGGCTACTCGACAAATTATCAGTGAACTCATCTATACTAACGCTCTGGCAAAACGAAAGTCATAAATATTTAACGTCTTTACCTTGCTCGCGAGAAGACTTCTGCTTCCACTTTCTATTTCCAATAATACAGGTACTCATAATTCCTAAATGATAATCTAACGCTTCTTGGCTTCACAGAGCACACCACAAAAAAACTGCCTACTCCATCCTCTTTCGTTAGCAGACTGCTGCCCACTGCTATGCGCCAAGCGGTCTCTTACTCCAACACAACACTCCAAGTCAGACCAGAAGCATTATCTTTGCCTGTGCGGTCGTGAACAGTCAGCGATCCGCCTTATAAAGCCTGTCCGAGACATACATCGTTTGTAATATATTAGTTTCATTTTAGTTTACATTAGTGTTATATTTGAGTGCCGCATACAAGTGTACCCAAGTAGACTCCTTTGAAAGTTGATCTGGATTGGTTGGTTACTTCCTCTCGCCTTTCGGAGTGCAATGCCAAGTCGTACGCAAAGGCCATGTAGTTTATTTTAATTTCTTTCAATTTTTGCCCTAAGAAGATCGGGCATACTCCTTTGTTTTCATTTTCTGATTTCCAAATACTCAGTCTTTTCGAGAACACGGTTGAACAGTAGCGGGAGATAGTCTACACCTTGTTTCACGCCTGTATTGATTTTAAAGGGTTGAGACACTTGCCCCTGGAGGTTGTGGCAGTGAAGGTCTCTGTGATCAAAAATTCATACTAGTTCTCGTAACATTCTGTTGGAACCTCGGAAACATGGTTTGGTGAGTAAAAATGTAGTCTCTCGGCGGTAACATTAAGTAAAATATTTTCCGGCTTATAGCCGCGTCAAATGGTTAAAATGCCACGAGCTCTGGGTCAACTACTCCGTGACCAATGGCTGCAGATGGGTTTCTGGTACGCCCTTATACATTCTAGCTAGGGGCTGTGCACACGATATCACCAAATACGGACATACGTTGACTCCGCGTTCGATGCGCCCGCTTCAGTAATCGCTATCGACAGCGGCCACGCCGAACTAGGTCGTAATCTGCCGCGTTGGGCAGGAGACATTATTGTGCATACCTTCATTGCTGCTATACCAAGAACAATAATAAATAGACTTATTGATGATCACATATTTTATTTTCAACATTTTTTGGTGGTTTCGATCTTCAGGCTTCCGCCAAAAAAATCTAGCAGAGCAGCTAAACATTAAGTCTCAGAAAACGCGGGATTTACAAAGTATCCTGCGAGCGCTGCCACGTTTAAGCAGTGCGCACTGGAGAACACTACAGGAAGGAGCTCGAGAGGTTTTATCGCCTACGCTACGCCGATAACTCTGCTTTAGCTGATCCTACTCTCGAAGACGGTCACCGGATCAGATTTGTTGACTCCTCTTGTCGTGGCTCTCACTAACATCTTCTGGGACAGGATGACTATAGACGCAGTCGAAACATAAATCGCTCAAAACACCGTTAATAGATACGGCGGCCTAAAGATGAGCGCAGCGTAGCGTGGGACGAGGCTGAAGCAACTGCATCGAAAGGACAGCCAAATTGTGCCCACATATGGCGATACCGTCAACACCAGTGAAATGACAGCCGGCAGCTAGTGTATGTAAGGGCGTACCAGCAGGCTATTCCTCTGACAATGGCCAAGGGGTGCTCGGTCGAAAGCTCGAAGCATTTTAATCAACAGACATAGCTGGAAGCCCAAAAACATTTTATTCAGTGTTCCCGCCACGAAACTCTGTACTATTCATTGGAAAACAGTTACCTGGAGCAGAAGAATTGGCCATGTACGTTAAAATGGCAGCGTCTTTACATTTACGTGTCTTATTCGTTTTGGTTCACACATGGCACATTTTTCTTTAACTTATAAAATAATTAGACAAAGAAATACTTTTTAGATAGGTAAACGTAAGAAATGTTAATCTTTCTGTGGAGATACTTAAGTCCCATAGTGCTCAGAGCCATTTGTGGAGATGCGAACATAGTTCCTGCATGCATGTTAAAAGGAACTTCGCATCGCAATTCAGAATAACACAGGCACTGAAATGTCGTATTCCTCTACATCTACATGACTACTCTACAATTCGCATTTAAGTGCTTGGCAGAGGGTTCATCGAACCACAATCATACTATCTCTCTACCATTCCACTCCCGAACAGCGCGCGGGAAAAACGAACATCTAAACCTTTCTGTTCTCTTATTTTATTTTGATAATCATTCCTACCTATGTAGGTTGGGCTCAAAAAAATATTTTCGCATTCGGAAGAGAAAGTTGGTGACTGAAATTTCGTAAATGGATCTCGCCGTGACGTAAAACGTCTTTGCTTTAATGAATTCCATCCAAGTTCGCGTATCATATCTGCCACACTCTCTCCCTTATTACGTGATAATACAAAACGAGCTGCCCTTTTTTTTCACCCTTTCGATGTCCTCGGTCAATTCCACCTGGTAAGGATCCCACACATCGCAGCAATATTCTAACAGAGGACGAACGAGTGTAGTGTAAGCTGTCTCTTTAGTGGACTTGTTGCATCTTCTAAGTGTCCTACCAATGAAACGCAACCTTCGGCTCGCCTTCCCCACAATATTATCTATGTGGTCTTTCCAACTGAAGTTGTTCGTAATTTTAACACCCGGCTACTTAGTTGAATTGACAGCCTTGAGAATTGTACTATTTATCGAGTAATCGAATTCCAACGGATTTCTTTTGGAACTCATGTGGATCACCTCACACTTTTCGTTATTTAGCGTCAACTGCCACCTGCCACACCATACAACATTCTTTTCTAAATCGCTTTGCAACTGATACTGGTCTTCGGATGACCTTACTAGACGGTAAATTACAGCATCATCTGCGAACAACCTAAGAGGACTGCTCAGATTGTCACCCAGGCCATTTATATAGATCAGTAACAGCAGAGGGTCCGCAGCTTGTGGTCGTGCGGTAGTATTCTCGCTTCCCACGCTCGGGTTCCCGGGTTCGATTCCCGGCGGGGTCAGAGATTTTCTCTGCCTCGTGATGACTGGGTGTTGTGTGCTGTCCTTAGGTTTGTTAGGTTTAAGTAGTTCTAAGTTCTGGGGGACTGATGACCTCAGAAGTTAAGTCCTATAGTGCTCAGAGCCATTTTTTTGAACAGCAGAGGTTCCAGGACGCTTCCCTGGGGAACACCTGATATCACTTCAGTTTTACTCGATGATTTGACGTCTATTACTACGCACTGCGACCTTCCTGACAGGAAATCACGAATCCAGTCGCACAACTGAGACGATACCCCATAGGCCCGCAGCTTGATTAGAAGTCGCTTGTGAGAAACGGTGTCAAAAGCTTTCCGGAAATCTAGAAATACGGAATCAACTTGAGATCCCCTGGCGATAGCGGCCACTACCTCTGTGATGGTGCAAACCCGTGGCGCGCAGCGACGTTAACGTCGGACTCGGCTACGCTTCAAACAAAAAGTGTCGACACAACCGAAAAAATTGCCGCAACTCAAAAGTTCATGTCACATGTAAGGCGAGCTACTGATGGCATATTTGAACCAGATGTCACCAAAGCTCTGCCCAACGCCACCGTGGACGTGTCACGTGATGGTAAGGTCGTTCTACCAACATTTCACCCCCTTCCTTTTACGCCTGTAAATACTACATATAAAGTTTTCTCCTAGATTCTAACCAACACGTTTACTCCATATGTGGAAGAGAGAGTTGGAGACTATCAGAGTGGCTTTAGAAGAAATAGGTAAACAACAGACCAGATATTCACATTGCGCATACTACTTGAAAAATGTTACGAACATCATATCAAATCAACAAACACCAGCTTTATATCGACTTTCAAGCCTATGGTAGCACTTCAAGAGTGTCATTCCCGAATGTAATGGAAGAGGCTGGAAAACTGAAGAAGCTCATTAAACTTTCTATGATGACCCTGAGCTAAACCAACTGTAAAGTAAAAATGCAGGGCGAAATTTCCAGAGAAGTGGAAGTGAAGAAGGGACTTAGGCAAGGTGACAATATCTCCACATTGCTATTCAACCTTTGCCTAGAAAAAGTCATAAGTCAGATAGAGTTAAATAAAGGAGGAACCTTCTTAAATCGTTCACTGCAGTACCTAGCCTACGCCGACGATGTGGCATTACTCCAACACTGCTGTGCTAGGCGAAGCCTATCAACAACTGGAGGCAGGTGCAAGGGAACTTGGCCTGACAGTCAATGTCGAAAAACCTTAAAAATGGCAATGACCAACCAACAAAACCTACCAAATCTCAGGATAGCCGACAGTGAGTATGAAAGGGTGAGAGACTTCAAGTACCATGGGTCGACTGTCACTGAGACAAATGACGTTGGCAGTGAGGTGAACGCCAGAATAGCAGCAGGTAACACATGCTACTTTGCCGCATTACCCATGGTTAGGAGTTCGCTTCTATCACGAAAATCCAAAATCCTCATTTACAAAACAATTACAAGACCAGTTGTTATGTGTGGTGCCGAAAGGTGGACAATGACTCTAAATGAAGAAATGAGCCTTAGCGTTTGGGAGAGAAAGGTGCTACGTAAAATATGAGGCCAAATTTATGATCAAGAAGGTTGGCGCATTCGTACGAATGCAGTACTACACCACCGTTTTGAAGAGCCTGATATTGTCACTACCATTAAAATAAGAAGACTGCGGTGGGCAGGGCATGTGGTCAGAATGGAAGAAGACAGACCATGTAAGAGGATTTTTGATGGCAAGGCTGGACGCAGACGTCGGAGGGGACGCCCCAGGAAGAGATGGTTGGATGGAGTTGAAGAAGACATGAAAAGCTGCGTGTCAGAGGATGGGAAGCCACGGACCGGATAAATGGCAGGGTATTGTGATGCAGGCCAAGGCCCCTCAAGGGCTGTAGAGCCGAGGTAGTAGTATTAGTAGTAGTAGTAGTAGTAGTTTTACGCCTGTGCGATGGCGGTCAGAACCTTGACTCCCAGCGTTGAAATAACGTTCATTTCTTGTGGGTGGCAGAGCAAGACATTTGAGACACACCGACACTCAGAATCAACACGAAAAGTTCTCAGGTGGTATCATAAAGGGCGTAAATGAAACCACCCCGTCCCTTGGGGCACTGATTACTACAACACATTTCGCGGCCGGAAACGGAAGTTCGCAGTCCGATGAGCGACAGAACGACGTTCGACATCGCTTGCACCCCCCGCTCCTCCCCCCTCCCTCCACGGATGATTCAACCGTTGTCTAATGACATGGTGGAACTCCAACCTTGCTGAACGTGGTCTGATCTTTTTTGGACCGTTGTAAGACGGCAGTTTTTGTTACCACTAGGAACCGTCGAAAACCACTCGATTACATTTGAACACGACCCAAAGCAACAAAGGGTGTTTATACTTTTTAGCCCACCTGGTTTGCGCCCTCCTATGCGTGATCACAGGGATTAATTGTAACGTTGACACGTGTGTGAATAAAGCGGCAAACGGTCCTTGGAAGACTCCACAAAACAAAACAAAAACCTTCGGTGCCATCTATACATTTTCTTGGAGTACTTTAAAATGTAACATGTCACAAACTTCGACATACATTCTACTGACAAGGGAAACTCCCTATCGCACCCCCGTCACATTTAGTGGCAATACGGCCCGTCAAAACTGAACACAGATCGAGCATGAAAACAGTAAGGTGGTGTGCTGGACTGTGAAAAAGAAAAGCAAAATAGAAATAGTGAACGGTCAAAGAACAAAAAGTGCAATAAATATTAGTCAGAAACAGCAACTGTGTCGTGGGTAAGCGATCACTGAGTTGGAGTGCTACGCGGGAGTGCCGTTTTCAGAACTCTCTCGTGCCTTTTTTTTTCACTACATTAGGAACATTATGAAATGTGTTATCTTTCTGTAGCCTTGGCAGTTGTCGCACTATACATTGATTGTGCAGTATGAGTCGTGTGGTAAGAATACTTTACCGTCGCAGCTAAAGATGATGAATAGTGAGCGCGGGCTAGATACCACATAGACGTCTCACAGAAATGAAAACAGCAAACGGGTGTGAACTATGGTACAACAAAGGAATTTAGGAGTCAAGACTTCCAAAATGGAACGCAACTTGAAAAAAGTTAAAAGCATATGTTTTCACAGACCACAGGGAATGTATGTGATTGTGAAACTGTTGCGTTCATTTGTTGCACCTTATGTGACACACTTGTGTTTTCGTCATTTTCTTGGCAGGGGTCACATTCACATCTATATCGGGTATGGAGGTATATCCCACTCACTTACCAGGCGTACAGATTAGGTGCGTCGATAAGAGATCCCTATCATATGACACACATACTGTCACTAACGCCGTGTACGACACACCATACGTCTTTTCTGGTGGAGGATTCGGTTGACTTGTCGTCTAGTCATCAGAGGTTTGCGGTTCCCATTCGAAAACCACTTACCTTCGGCTGCTAATAGATTAGTTGTGCAGAATCAACTGTCATTATAGGTCCTTACCCCACAACTCGCTGTTGCCGACAGACGTTACACCACGACACAGACATAAATCTGAATAAAGCGAGCAGCGGGGAAAATATTGGCACGAACCAACTTCCAGTTTCCATACTTGATCTTCGTTCAGTTTTTGACGGGCTGTTCACAGCGCCCTCTTACCACTAAATCTAAGGGAGGTGCGATGGAAAGTTTAAGTAATGCCACAGAATAGAGTGTACAGTATACAGAATGAAAACCCGACTGCCATCTGTGAGCCAAAATTTAGTGCGCATACGCGGGTCCTCTGTAGTGGTTGTTTGAAGCCAAACGTGAATGGAAGTTCTCTTTATATTATGAACTGTGAATATTAGCTACTGTGCTTAGCTACATGCAAACGGTTGTTTGATGTAGTGTTAAAGCTGCAAATAAAAATGAGCAGTAGTAAGGAAAAAGCCCACACTGGAAATTAACAAGCGTTTCCCACGGAGCGGCCTATAGCAACACACGATGAAGAATAAAAGCTCATTAAAGAGTAAAAAATATTGTATGTGAATAAGCAAAGCTACATCAACTCTTGGAGTTTGTTTTTCGGTAGAGATTCTCCTTTTACGCTAAAAAATTAAACACGTTTCCTTCACTATGTAATACCTCTCATTCGATCCTGAGGAAATTAAGTGGCGCACAAAATTTACTTCTTTCGCATGTTTAGCTCCATGTTGAAGTCTTTAATTTTTTCAGTGTTGGGCATGGTTACTGTGATACTTAATGTCAAAAATGGTTCGAATCACTCTAAGCACTATGGGACTTAACATCTGAGGTTATCAGTCCCCTAGACTTAGAATTACTTAAACCTGACTGACCTAAGGACATCACACTCATCCATGCCCGAGGCAGGATTCGAACCTGCGACTGTAGCAGCAGCGCAGTTCCGGACTGAAGCACCTAGAACCGCTCAGCCACAGCTGCCGGCCACTTAATTTCCTAGCACTTTGTAGCATAAAAATTGAAGGGTTTGCATTGCAAAATTTGGTCGCAGGCTACTTTGTTTCATTTAAGGTGATACCTTTTTGTGTACTAAATGTACCTTAGTTATCGATAATGGTTTTAAAGCTGGAAGAAGAGCCACATAATTGAAGCTGAAGTATTTTATTTGACCGCACTGCCTGACAGCGCCACGTGCAAGTGTCATGCAGTTCATGATGAAATGAATTGAGCGGAAATGAAATGAAATGAAATGGGCGGATGGCATTGTTGGCCGGGAGGCCCCTATCCGGGGAAGTTAAGCTGCAAGTCTTATTTCAGTCGACGCTACATTGGGCGACGTCGGCGCCGGTGATGAGCATGAAATGATGATGAGGACAACACAACACTCAGTCCCCAAGCAAAGAAAATATCGAACCCTGCCGGGAATCGAACCCAGGTCCGCTCGCATGGGAGGCTAGTACGTTATCACGCAGCGAAGCAGGCAGACTCAGTCGTGAACAGTTCAAATCAGTTTCAAATCAGTGATCGTGATATATTATTGTAATTACTAATGGAAGAAAATGAAAACATTCCGCACTAACAATTACGTAATGGAAAATCTGAAGCACATCTGATATATAATCTTGGCAAATGTTTCTTTGCGACACTTGGCAGTCGTCATTTATTTTAAAAAATGTGATTCATATTAAGTAAGATATTAGAGTGAACTTACAAGTGTGCGCATAGTTAAAATATTTGTATAAATTGAATTTTAAAGCAGCCTACCGTCTGCATTTAAAGCAATATATATATATATATATATATATATATATATATATATATATATATATATATATATATTACTTCGAAATAAATTCGCTTACTCCAAATATGTTGGTATTAGCTGTGTTAGATACAGATATACTACGTATTAGCGACATACGAAAGTCTGTGCCGGTCTGGGACTCGAACCCGGGTTTTCCGCTTATCACCAGCGGTCGCTTTAACAACTTCGGTTGTTTGTGAAGTCAGTTTATTTCGAATTAATTTCGGACAGCTGTCAATTGCCATTAGCGACTGTTCATCCTGATATGCAAGTAAATAATACCTATGTGTTACTTTCATGTTGCAAACATGAATCAAAATTCTGGCACAGGTCAAACACTGAAACTCCCATAACGGCTGGTTCTCTTGGAAGTGGAGTTGATTTATCAGCTCAAAGCCGCAGAAAATAAATATTAGGAACCAAAATAAAATTCCTGCAAGGAAAAAACGGGTATTAATAAAACAAAGTAGTTTCATTGTCGTCTGAAGCTAAAAGCAGTGGCAGTTTAAGGATTGCACATAGAACAATAATTAATATAAAAACTTACATGGTAAGAATTTAACTAAAGATTACTAAAAATTTATCACAATTTGTTTCCTTAGCGTTTCCTTTCGTAAAAGTTTCCATTTTGTCTGTTGGATTAGTTCTATTTCGTAAGAACGTCCATTTCGAGCCTTAGTAGTAATCAGCTATCGTTCCACGTGTACTCGGTTCCAATAGAGCGTCGAGTGCAACACTTCATACAAATCAAAGGAGCCGCCCAATGCTCTCCTTCTGTGTACTCTATATTCTGTGGTTGTGCTCTGCTGGAGCTGTAGCGTATTTGTTGGTATTGGGAGTGTAAGGGCTGTCGAAAGGATTTCCTGCCCTCAGGAGCTAGAGGAGCAATGGAGGGCATCTCAGCTAAATGAGTGTCGAAGTCTCTGTACGGTAACATTTTTAAAATGCTCGGGAAAGGTGCGCGATTTGCACCGAGCCTGTTACTGAACCGGGAGGGAAGAAGGGAGGGGGAGGGAGTGGGGGGGGGGAGGGACGGTCTTAGGCCCAGTTCACAAAGAAATGGCGGGGCGCGGACGTCTGGGGGGGTAGGTGTCGCTTTTTCGTGCCACTCCCATGTTAACAACTGTAGCAAGACACACAGAAGTACGACCTATTCTTGAGTACTGCTCGGGTGTTTGGGATCCGTTCCAGTTCGAGATGAAGGAAGACATCGAAGCAATTCAGAGGCAGGCTGTCAGATCTGTTACGGGTAGGTTCGAACAATACAAGTTACGCAGATTCTTCGGGAAATCAAATGAGACTCCCTGGAGGGAAGGCGACGTTCATTTCGAGAAATGAGAAAATTTAGAGAACCAGCTGACTGACCACGAAGATAAGATACGAGAAATGAGGGCTCATGCGTATTTGCGAGAAGAATAGGAAAGAAAAAGACTAGTACCCTCCGCCATGCACTGTACGGTGGCTTGCGGTGTGTCTATGTAGATGTAGATGAAGACTTTCTTCTTGGCACTTTTTACTGGCAGGGAAAACTGTAATGTTGTCTAGGGGCAGATTTCTTTTCCCAGCGCCTCTCGGTGTCTATGTAATGTTTGCCAAATCCACGGCTGCTAGATGTGTGAGTTTTCATTCCCCTTAGGATAGTGGCATTCCCGGATGAAATTTGTCGCCGGACATAATTATTTTGAACGATCTAGTGGTACACTAAGCTTCCTGAAAACTTCTGGCTCCATCTTGCACAGAAGGAATCCCTTGCCCGTGGCGTTGGCGATATCTGTAGTCCAATTCTCCGGATGAAAGGATATTTTGTTTCTCTCTATAAGTGCACTATATCTGTCACATGGTAGGAAAATGTACTGGTATATAGCAGCGAAATATTTACGGATGATAGAATTTTGGAAAAGTGCCGTAAAATTTCGAACGTCTCTCACAAAATCAGAAATATTTAGGCTTATGTTCAAATGAAAAACCTAAGAAAAATAGGAATTATGGTGAAAACATTCCATTTTAGTTGCTTTTCTCTGAATGCCGTCCTTCATTTTGTCTGACGCAATATAAAAACACTTTAGAGACATTCTGTAGAAAATGCTGTAAACTTTCGGGATACATGTTCAGTTTTCATTACGCCGAATGTCCCATATTTTTTGCCATTTTTCAACCATAACTGATGTACTCAATATATTGTTCACTGTTCAGCATTTACGAGTTACCAAAGATCATCAATTTCTTCAGTTTGGTGGAGACGACGTATTCTGACCCATTCGTACCACGAGCAGGCCCTGTCTTTCTGACGGCACCACTTCAGTGTGAATTGTTAACGTCCCATTTCTGTATGAATTGGGCCTTAGAGGGATCCTTTCCCCTTTTATTCACGCACATTTCCATGTTTCATTCCCGCATTATCACGCAACGCGAGAGCACGAAAGAGGAGGGCTGGAAAAGCATAAACGCCCTTTGCTGCTTCGGATCACGTTAAGATTTCTTCAAATATTTTGATGAAGCGTCTCTTGTGGTTTCACCCCGTAAACCAGAGCAAAAGTTGCGGTCGTGCTGCACTGCAATGGGGTCAGACTACGTTCGATGCGGTTGCGGCCGCACGGTGCACTTAGAGAAGGGCTGAATCGTCTTTGGGTTGTCAGCACTGTGGATCGCCGTCGTGTTGCTCATCCCGCTGCAAACCATCTGTTTCGGCTTTGGAATCTGTGGGAATCAGCAGCCAAATAGGAGGACTGGTTTCATTAGCGCCCTTTGTGCCACCTCCTGAGTCGCTTTCGAGATTCAGAGCGGCAAGGTGTCTGAAATGTTTTCCATTAAAACACTGCGTGACTTCAATGTCGGACGTCAGGTTTCTGACTTACATCACAAAAGCGTCGAAAGAATGAGTGTGACGACGTTCGCATTGTGTTTCACGCCCACGGTGATATTGGGGTGAGCTGCCGTGAAATTTGGTGTCAGTGTGACGTCATTAACCCTAACTTAACGTCTCATATGAGGAGCAGCGTTTCAGATCATAGTAAGTGCACAGATTATAACCTTACAGAAAGGGATAAAAACGTTTCTGTTCCTGTTGTTGGTGTTGTGTTCTTCAGTTCTGAAACTGGTTTGATGCAGCTCTCCATGCTACTCTATCCTGTGCAAGCTTCTTCATCTCCCAGTACTTACTGCAACCTACATCCTTCTGAATCTGCTGAGTGTGTTAATCTCTTGGTGTCCCTCTACGATTTTTACCCTCCACGATGCTCTGCAATGCTAAATTTGTGATCCCTTGATGCCTCAGAACATGTCCTACCAACCGGTCCCTTCTTTTTGTGAAATTGTGCCACAAACTCCTCTTCTCCCCAATTCTATTCAGTACCTTCTCATTAGTTATGTGATCTACCCATCTGATCTTCAGCATTCTTCTGTAGCACCACATTTCGGAAACTGATATTCTCTTCTTGTCCAAACTATTTATCGTCCATGTTTCCCTTCCATACATGGCTACACTCCATACAAATACTTTCAGAAACGAATTCCTGACACTTAAATCTATACTCAATGTTAACAAATTTCTCTTTTTCAGAAACGCTTTCCTTGCCATTGCCAGCCTACATTTTATATCCTCTCTACTTCGACCATCATCAGTTATTTTGCTCCTCAAATAGCAAAACTCCTTTACCACTTTAAGCGCCTCATTTCCTAATCCAATACTCTCAGCATCACCCGATTTCATTCGACTCATTTGCTGTCTCTGACAGAATTACAATGTCATCGGCGAACCTCAACGTTTTTATTTCTTCTCCATGTATAATACCTACTCCGAAATTTTCTTTTGTTTCCTTTACCTTTTGCTCAATATACAGATTGAATAACATCGGGGAGAGGCTACAACCCTGTCTCACTCCCTTCCCAACCGCTGCTTCCCTTTCATACCCCTCGACCCTTATAACTGCCATCTGGTTTTTGTACAAATTGTAAATAACCTTTCGCTGCCTGTAGCTTACCTCTGCCATCCTTAGAATTTGAAAGAGAGTATTCCAGTCAACATTGTCAAAAGCTTTGTCTAAGTCTACAAATGCTGGAAACGTAGGTTTGCCTTTCCTTAATCTTCCATCTAAGATAAGTCGTAAGGCCAGTATTGCCTTACGTGTTCCAATATTTCTACGGAATCCAAACTGATCTTCCCCAATGTCGGCTTCTACCAGTTTTTCCATTCGTATGTAAAGAATTCGTATTAGTATTTTGCAGCTGTGACTTATTAAACTGATTGTTCCGTAATTTTCACATCTGTCAACACTTGCTTTGTTTGGGATTGCAATTATTATATTCTACTTGAAGTCTGAGGGCATTTCGCCTGTCTCATACATCTTGCTCACCAGATGGTAGAGTTTTGTCAGGACTGGCTCTCCCAAGGCCGTCAGTAGTTCTAATGGAATGTTGTCTACTCCCGGGGCCTTATTTCGACTTAGCTCTTTCAGTGCTCTGTCAAACTTCTCACGCAGTATCGTATCTCCAATTTCATCTTCATCTACATCCTCTTCCATTTCCATAATATTGTCCTGGAGTACATCGCCATTGTATAGACCCTCCGTATACTCCTTCCAAGTTTCTGCTTTCCCTTCTTTGCTTAGAACTGGGTTTCCGTCTGAGCTCTGGATATTCGTACAAGTGGTTCTCTTTTCTCCAAAGGTCTATTTAATTTTCCTGTAGGCAGTATCTATCTATCCCCTAGTGAGATAAGCCTCTACATCCTAACATTTGCCCTCTAGCCATCCCTGCTTAGCCATTTTGCACTTGCTGTCGATCTCTGTTCCTAACCAAATGAAATATGTCAGAATTCTAGACGGCAGGACCTAGATATGTAGAGTATGTTCCTGAATCAGTCATGACTGAAATCATTTGCTACTGAATGAAGGCGCCATTTTAGTTTTTTAATTGCACGTAATACATTTGAACCAATTCATTTAAGAAATACGTTTCGATCGTGTTTTCATATAGTGTGATTTTAAACATTCATTTCAGTTTTTTGTTGATTTATGTTTAGATGACGACAGTGGAGGTGGATAGAGACCACGCGCCCTTATCTCTAAAGCAGGTCATAGAGGCTGAATAGTATCGAGATGTGGTGGCTGTGGTGCCCAGGGGAAATGAGACGATTCATCCTCGTGTTCACAAAACCAGTGAGTTGTGTGAACATGGGAGACAAACATTGTACCTTTCTAATTTTTCAGGCTTTCCCGGCGAGGCGTTGCCGTATTGATTAATCGATTTCCTGCAGGTTATTCGCGTTTCTCCCGCACGATATTTCAACTGCGTGCCTCGCAGTGTTCAGGTGGTGTCTGACAGTGATTCCAGCTTGGAACGAGTCCCGTATTTATGCCTACGTTGTGCCAGGCGTTCCCTGTGCAGTCCGCGCCGCGCCGCGCCGGGCGCTCTGCCCGTCGTGTGCGCCGACCAGTAGCAACGACTGTAGCGTTTTCTTCTGGCCGCGGTTGTTCTGAACGCTATGCCCGTACTTTGTGGTTATATTCATTGTCAATATTGCTGAATTAAGTTCTGAATGACGTCCAAGCCATGCTAGACGTTTTATCTTCCGATTGTCGTGCAGGAAAGCCGCGAATAACCGGCAGAAACCCGGTTAATTAACGTGACACTGTACTGTTAGTTGGACCTAATCAGCCAAAATGGTGACTTAATCCTTGGCAGCAATGTAAGCTTGCAGAGCACACATGGGGCTCATGGAGTACCACGGTATGACTGCCAAAATCATCACCGAACCCTCGCCATGTTTCATTCTTCGAACGTAAATTCGGCCGAAAGTTGGAAACAGCGTGAAACAAGACTCTTCCGATCAAATTTTCATCCGTTGCTCCGTAGTCCAGGTTCTGTGGCTTCGGCACTACGTTTTCCTCTTAAAGCACATTTGCATCACTGATGGGTTTTGGAATTCCATGTCGTCCTGCAGTGCCCTATTGGCGGCGCTGGTTTGCTGTTGACAGGCTTCACGGATGTGACATTCAGTGTTGCAGTAACTTTATTTTTCGTCACAGTCTTCTTTAGTGACCGTCTGTCGAGGTCACTGAACAGGTAGTTTTGTCCGTGTTGTGACTTATCGGATCATGATTTTCCACTTTCCCTTAATGCGGGCCGGCCGGAGTGGCCGAGCGGTTCTAGGCCCTTCAGTCTGGAACCGCGCGACCGCTACGGCCGCAGGTTCGAATCCTCGGGCATGGGTGTGTGTGATGTCCTTAGGTTAGTTAGGTTTAAGTAGTTCTAAGTTCCTCAAATGTTTAAGTCCCATAGAGCTCAGAGCCATTGAACCATTTGGAACCTGTATGCGGTATAAATCTTCGATATGCTGCCTGTTAAAACACCAATTACTTCGGCTACCTGCGTTACTGTGGCACCCACCATATGAACTCGACTGTTCTCCAACATAATGAAATCACAGTTCCACAGAACATTGCTCTCACCGCGACTGACACTAGTAACGTACTGTCGACGTTTACCGAGCCAGGTGGCGCAATCGTTAGCACACTGGACTCACTTTCGGGAGGACGACGGTTCAAACCTGCGTCCGGCCACCCTGATTTAGGTTCTCCGTGATTTCCCTAAACCACTTCAGGCAAATGCCGGGATGGTTTCTTTGAAAGGGCACGGCCGACTTCTTTTCGCAGCCTTCCATAATCCGATGGGACCGATGACCTCGCTGTTTAGTCCCCTCCCCCCGAATTAACGAAACAACAGGTGCCGCTCCTCAAAGACGACTGTACAACCTGCAGACTTGGCTGTCATCTGCATTTATGTTCAAGAATGTGTTTTCACTTTTATGCCCAACCCGTGTATTTGTAAAGCTGTTCATTTGCCTTCCTCATTGTCCCCACTGATGGCGTAGTTCTACACTTACGTGCTTGCTTTTCAAGCTCGATGTGTTGTTCAGTGCCGGCCGGAGTGGCCGAGCTGTTCTAGGCGCAACAGTCTGGAACCGCGCGACCGCTACGGTCGCAGGTTCGAATCCTGCCTCGGGCATGGATGTGTATGATGTCATTAGCTTAGTTAGGTTTAAGTAGCTCCTAGGGAACTAATGACCATAACAGTTAAGTCCCATAGTGCTCAGAGCCATTTGAACCATTTTTTTGTTGTTCAGTTTCAATAAGCAGCGCCGTTTATAAATATCATGGCTATGTACATTTATTTTACAGTTATAAGTGCTGTGATCCGAAAAACGAAGTCGCTAAATTTCCGGTTCAAAATGGTTCAAATGGCTCTGAGCATTATGGGACTTAACTTCTAAGGTCATCAGTCCCATATAACTTAGAACTACTTAAACCTAACCAACCTAAGGGCATCACACACATTCATGCCCGAGGCAGGATTCGAACCTGCGACCGTAGTGGTTGCCCGGTTCCAGACTGTAGCGCCTAGAACCACTCGGCCACTCCGGCAGGCGCTAAATTTCTCTTCCATACACTTTGGACAGTACTTTGTGGAACAGGTGAATACGGTCTAACATGTTTTCTGTTTGATTAGTTAAGAATGTTTCCGCCCGCGGTAGCTGAATGGTCATCGTGACGGACTGTCAATCCTCTGGGCCCGGGTTCGATTCCCGGCTGGGTGTTGTGCTGTCCTCCTCATCATCATCCTATCGTCCTCATCGACTGCAGGTCGCCGACGTGGCGTCTAATTGAAAGCCCGACACCCAGCGAACGGCCTGCCCGACGGGGGGCCCTAGCCATACGATTAATAAATAAATAAAGAATGTGCATTCAATACGGCTGCAGTTTGGTGCCTGATATTTAGGCGACAAAACACTTAAAATGTCCTCCTGTAATAAGGTCGTCAAGAGTGGATCCTAGTAAACTGGGTATTCCAGTTTTATATAAATGTTTCTGAGCTTCTCTGTGTGATTCCGGTATGGTGCGTATACATTAACGACGGCTTCCTGCAATTACACAAGATATACCGCGATCGCTGTCAATCATTTTAACTTGCGTCACATCAGTGCCTCTTTTGATTGTTACAGGAGTTCCAGCGGCGCAACCGTACCCGAACTTTTGTGTTGTCTCCTATTTATTTATCGTATCTAGCTGGCCCGGAATCGCTTCTTGCACTAGCACTAGACTAGTGGAAATCAGTATATACGTAGGGATTCACGAAAGTAATACTATAACGTCTGAGTCAGCGCAGTCTAACGCGCTGCTTCCCGAGCGGGAAGGCGTGTCGGTCCCCGGCACGAATCCAGCCGGCGGATTAGTGTCGAGGTACCGGTGTGCCGGCCAGCCTGTGGATGACTTTTAGGCGGTTTTCCGTCTGCCTCGGCGAATGCGGGCTGGTTCCCTTTATTCCCCCTCAGTTACACTATGTCGGCGATTGCTGCACAAAAACTTTCTCCACGTACCCCTACACCATAATTACTCTACCATGTAAGCATTTGGAGTACAGTCGTCTGATATGAGACGTTCCCGGGGGAGAGAAGGGAGGTATGCACTGGGAACTGTACCGCACAATAACCCTGGCTTCGGTGTGGGGCGGCGGTGGGGTGGGTGGACTGCTGTGGCCTGTTGTGGCGTTGTGAACCACTGAGGGGTACAGTGGGACGAAGCCTCTCTCTCGTTTGTAGGTCCCCATTTCAATGCACACATACACACACACAATGTCTATAGCACACAGGTATCGAATTTACTATGAAAGTGGTAGATACATATAAGAGACGAACAATCATGATGGAATTACGAAGTTTCCTTATAACACGAATAACAAAATAAGGCGTTCGCGTTTCTTGGATGGAAGTCTGTATAAAGGCACTCACTGCCCTGTTGAGTTACTACACTCTTAGTACTATGTGTAGCCTCTGTTTTTCCTAATTACTTCAAAAATTCTCTTCAGCATTCATTTTGTTACGGTTTAAACTTCTTGCAGCGAAATCGTCGCTCAATCTTCTCATGTCGCTCTTTTCACCTCACACACCTCCCCAAATTTGCCTGCATGTATTTATGCCTTTATACTGATTTCCACTACTGTATATAGACCGCCGTTGCATATAAATATCCCTTTACGCATCTTATTTTTCGTTCACTTTGCGCTCTACAAATATTTAGCGTTGCTGTGCAAGATTTTTGCAAGAATTCAAAAATGGTTCAAATGGCTCTGAGCACTATGGGACTTAACATCTATGGTCATCAGTCCCTAGAACTTAGAACTACTTAAACCTAACTAACCTAAGGACATCACACACATCCATGCCCGAGGCAGGATTCGAACCTGCGACCGTAGCAGTAGCGCAGCTCCGGACTGAGCGCCTAGAACCGCTAGACCACCGCTGCCGGCCTACAAAAATTATCTGGTAGCATGACAGTTGTATTATATTTGGGTTAAAGCGGGCTCTACGTACTTTTTTCGGTTATCATGTTTCATAGTATTCGATTTCATGGCAGCTACAGTGCTACACAGCCGATATTGAACTTGAATTTCTTTCAAAGTGGGCTAAAATAGGATACAGTACTTATTTCTTGGTTTTATCCCAACGATCAACGTCATCCGGCCGCTGAAAAGCTGCAACTGAGGAACGTACCGTCTAAGACGCTTCCGGTGTTGCCGACCGCCCCGGAATGTACTTCCCTTTTCGGAGTTTCTGTGGTTTTTCTCTTGTGTGTGTGTGTGGGGGGGGGGGGCGGGGGCAGAGGAAGGAGAAGGCTCCCGTCTCATTTTCGGCCGTTTCTAGCAAAGTTTTAATTCTGTTAGTCTCTTCTAGTAGACGTTTCTCTCTTGTGGGTGTACTTGCAGTGTCCTGAGCTTTTGTGTTTGCTTCGCGTGGAGCTCCTGTGAGTGTTGACTTAACTGCATTTCATTTTTTTCTAGGATTTTTTTCCCTCTAATCCTCCTGTCTGCCGGCTGCGATGACCGAGCGGTTCTAGGCGCTTCAGTCCGGAACCGCGCGACTGCTACGGTCGCAGGTTCGAATTCTGCCTCGGGTATGCATGGGTGTGGTGTCCTTAGGTTAGTTAGGTTTAAGTAGTTCTAAGTTATAGGGGACTGATGACCTCAGAAGTTTAGTCCCACAGTGCTCAGAGCCATCATCCTGTCGATCTTGGCAGCTGGATCTACAACCATTTCCGTTGCCCTAGTTTGATTGTCGGTATTTAGAGGAAAACTGGTATATTTGTTTGTTATCTCCACTCTGAGGATATTAGAGGTTATTAATATCTCGTGCTGTCTTAACAGTCCTTGTACCAGTTGAATTATTTTCGAGAAACACTGTTGAGAAAATTTAGAGAACCGGTATTTGAAGCTGACGGCCGAACGGTTCTACTGGGGCCAGCGTATATAGCGCGTAAGGACCACGAAGATAAGATACGAGAAATCAGGGGTCAGTTATACGGAGGCATATAGGCAGTCGTTACTCTCTTGCTCTGTTTGCGAGTGGAACAGGAAAGGAAATGAATAGCAGTGATACAAGGTACCCTCCGCCACGCACCGTGCGGTGGCTTGCGGAGTATATGTGTAGATGTAGAAGTGGACACTTCCAAGGATGTCATTTTGCATCATTTTGTGAGTACCACGTGGTTATAATTAAAGTGTAACTACTCACACACGTCCATTCTGGGCTGTAATTAACGCATGACAGCGAACTTGGTAGATATGCTAATGCGTTAATGTGGAGCCGCTTTACGCTGAAAAAAAAGTTAGTTCCAGTTTTGGCGACCAGGTGCAAATCTGGCGCTGTGAATGCAAGAAAGAAGTACAGAAATGTTTCCATATGTAATGGACTAGGAATGGCACTTGGGTAGAAAATGTCAAACAACTGAGAAAGGCACAATGTTGATTTTGTTACAAATCGGCTCTTACACAATTTGTTCAGTATGAGCACCGAAGACGACGACGAGCCGCTGCGTCCGTAAAACGACGTGATCAACAGTTGTTCACAGCAGTTCCAGTGGAATCTGAGCAGCGTGTTCTTGAGCATCGGTGTTCAGATCACATAGAGACCAAAAGTTCAGATCACATAGAGACCAAAAGTGTCCCTGGTAAACATGTTTTTTTTAGGACTCCTCTGAGCCAAAAGTAACATGGATTTGAGATAAGGCGATATTGCTGGCCATCCATCTAGAAAAACTTTGGAGAAAACACGTTTGTAGGAGGTCATATTAACCAGATCTTTCACTGGGCGAGCGAAATGAGGTGTTGCCCAACTTGCACGAGAAATGATGGTTTCCACACAGTTGCGCTCCTCCAAAGCAGGAATCACATTCTTCAAAAGGAGGGGTCGATAACATACAGTTGTCACGGTATACCTGTCCGGCCCTCTGGGTGTATTCTCTTCAGAGGAGAACGGACCGAGAATAAACGTGCTTGTGAATCCACACCACACAGTCGCATAGGGCGAGTTCAGTGGCTCTTCGTGCACAACACACGCTTTAACAGCACACCAAACTCGGCAGTTATGTGTATTCACTGCACTCTGAGGTGTAAAATGTGCGTCGTCACTTCAAAGAACATTTCCTGGCAACATGTCATCAACTTCAATTTATGCCAGAAACCGATGATGATATTCAGAACGTTGCTGCGATCCCTACGGTTTCAGCTGCTGCGCCGTCTGGATCTTATACGGGTACCAGTGTAATACAGACCGCAGAAGTTTACGTACCGTTGACGAGCACTAGCACGTGCTGCATGGTCGGTTGCCTCGTCAATGACTGCCACCTCGGACGCCTTCCTCTTCCAGGTGCCACACCAAGCTCAGCCCTGTTTTCTAATTTCGTTATCATCTTTGAACCAGTCGGCATTCTCTGTCAATGCAGCACTGCAATTTTTACTGTTTATACAGGGTGCTCCATTAATCGTGATCGGGCCAAATATCTCACGAAATAAGCGTCAATCGAAAAAACTTCAACGGACGAAACTTGTCTAGCTTGAAGAGGTAAACCAGATGGCGCATTGGTTGGCCCGCTAGATGGCGCAGCCATACGTCAAACGGATACCAACTGCGTTTTTTAATTACGAATCCCCATTTTTAATTACATATTCGTGTAGTACGCAAAGAAATATGAATGTTTTAGTTGGACCACTTTTTTAGCTTTCTGACAGATGGCGCAGTAATAGTCACAAACATATGGCTCACAATTGTAGAATAACAGTTGGTAACAGGTAGGTTTTTTACATTAAAATACACAACGTAGGTACGTTTGAACATTTTATTTCGGTTGTTCCAATGTGATAGATGGACCTTCGTGAACTTATCATTTCTGAGAACGCATGCCGTTACAGAGTGATTACCTGTAATTATCACATTAATGCAATAAATGCTCAAAATGATGTCCGTCAACCTCAATGCATTTGGCAATACGTGTAACGACATTCCTCTCAACAGCGAGTAGTTCGCCTTCCGTAATCTTCGCACATGCATTGATTATGCGCTGACGCATGTTGTCAGGCGTTGTCGGTGGATCTCGATAGCAAATATCCTTCAACTTTCCCCACAGAAAGAAATCCGGGGACATCAGATTCGGTGAACGTGCGGGCCATGGTATGGTGCTCCGACGACCAATCCACCTGTCGTGAAATATGCTATTCAATACCGCTTCAATCGCACGCGAGCTATATGAGGGACATCCATCATGTTGGAAGTACATTGCCATTCTGTCATGCAGCGAAACATATTGTAGTAACGTCGGTAGAACATTACGTAGGAAATCAGCATAGATTGCACCATTTAGATTGCAATCGATAAAATGGGGGCCATTTGTCCCTCCTCCCATAATGCATCACCATACATTAACCCGCCAAGGTCGCTGATGTTCCACTTGTTGCAGCCATCGTGGATTTTCCGTTGCCCAATAGTGCATATTATGCCGCCTTACGTTACCGCTGTTGGTGAATGACGCTTCGTCACTAAACAGAACGCGTGCAAAAAATCTGTGATCGTCCCGTAATTTCTCTTGTGCCCAGTGGCAGAACTGTACATAATGTTCAAAGTCGTCGCCATGCAATTCCTGGTGCATAGAAATATGGTACGGGTGCAATCGAAGTTGATGTAGCATTCTCAACACCGACGTTTTTGAGATTGCCGATTCTCGCGCAGTTTGTCTGTTATTGATATGTGGATAATTACGACAGCAGCTAAAACACCTACTTGCCCATCATCATTTGTTGCAGGTCGTGGTTGACGTTTCACATGCGGCTGAACACTTCCTGTTTCCTTAAATAACGTAACTATCCAGCGAACGGTCCGGACACTTGGATGATGTCCAGGATACCGAGCAGCATCCATAGAACATTGCCTGTTGGGCATTTTGATCACAAAAGCGATACATCATCATGATATCGACCTGTTCTGCAATTGGTAAACGGTCCATTTTTTTATCGGGTAATGTATCACGAAGCAAATACCGTCCGCACTTTCGTAATGTTACGTGATACCACGTAGTTATACGTTTGTGACTATTACAGCGCCATGTAACAGAAAGCGAAAAGAGTGGCCCAACTAAAACATTCATATTTCTTTACGTACTATACGAATATGTAATAAAAATGGGGGTTCCTATTTAAAAAACGCAGTTGATATCCGTTTGACCTATGGCAGCGCCATCTAGCGGGCCAACCATAGCGCCGCTGGTTTCCCCCTTCAAGCTAGACGAGTTTCGTTCTTTATAGTTTTTTCGTTTGATGCTTATTTCGTGAGGTATTTGGCCCGGTCACTATCAATGGACCACCCTGTATAAAACGGGTTCACTAACAGCGCACGGTCTATCTTCTCGGTAGCTATACTGTTCATTCACGTTACGGCTTGTCAAATGGCAGCACGAACGTCATACCGTCATGCAAATAGTGTACAGCGCCAGATTTGCACCTCGTGGCCAAAATTGGATCTAATTTGTTTTTCAGTCTACGCTGGTTCCACATTAACGAATCAGAATATCCACCGAGTTCCGCTGCCATACGTTAATAAAGCCCACACTGGAACTCTGTATCTGCATTTTAATAATAGCCATCAGGTACCTACTTCCACAGCTACCGTAAGTGCAAACATAGAGAGACAGTCAGACGCAGCGATTCCACAGCACTGGCGTAGGTATCGGCGCTTCCGGGTGGGAACTGTTCGGGCTTATTACAGGGGCAGATGTGGTCGTGCGATCCAGAAGAAGAGCGTGTTTGCCTGCGGTGGTCCGCAGTACGATACGAAACCCCTGTGTTCTTCTATCATCGAATGCTATGATACGTGCTCTCACAAATCATTACCAACTTTCTCACGTCCGAATCGACGCAGAATCTGTACGCAGGGGACCATTTGCCATTCATCAAACTAAGTACATTCCCAAAGTCGCGCCATTCCCTGTTAATTTCATCATTTGGTCCTGTAAGAGAGAAGTTACAAACGAGTAGTTTAGTGTTCGTGACACCATATCCAGCGCGCTGTGTAACCACTGACGCTTTTGCCATGTATAAACTTTCTGATGCCTCCATTTTCTGATACAATCCGTTCTCATACAGCGCTCCTACCCAGTTTCCAAAACAGAGAGTTAAGCAGAAAGTCTAAACGAATTCCAGATACCTCTGAGGGGCCGACGACATCGCTGATTTGTCCCCTCTCCAAAACCAACCAAATATCTCAGATTCTATTAATTTTAATGTTATCAATCTCAAAAGCAGATGAGCGCTGACGGTTTCTTTCAAAGCTGTACTGCAGTGTATCTACACGGCTGATGGCAGAAATTTTCTGATTATTTCTAGAACTGTTGGACGGTAAGCTTAACTGTTGTAGCTGCGACGAAACCGCTGACGTAGCAACTCCCCATGTGTCCATTGCTGTAAGCTTGGAAGAGCGCCCGCCTGGATAGCTCAGTCATTTGAAGTGTGAGTCCTATGGGAATTGATAGGTGGGCCTCTGGTGTTTATAGAGAGGGCAGGGAAGGCGTCGAAATAGACGATACAGCTGGTTTCGGCGTGTCCGCCGCATGCAAGTCAGTAATGTAGCAGAGGCCGCGCAGCTGGGATACAGATTTACTGTCTAATTAGAGTACTTCGCTGAATGGTTCCTTGGTTGCTTCTCCGTCAGTTCAGGGCTTGTCAACTATGCTAGACTAGGACATGTCAGAGGTAGGTGTTGACCAAAGGGTTTTGCAGGTGAAAGTTGATAATCCACACAAGCCGCTTGATACGCTGGAAACTTATATAGCAACTAGAATTAAATCGAAGACGACGAAAACTAATATGAGGGAACAGGGTACGTAGTTTGGTGGAAGTACAGTGATTTCGTCGGTTACGTCTGAAACTCGTAGAAGCTTCTGCAACACATCTAATTCCAATACTTCCAACTTCAATTGGTTCAAATGGCTCTGAGCGCTTGGGGCTTAACATCTGAGGTCATCAGCCCCAGATAATTAGAACTACTTTAACCTGACTAACCTAAGGACATCACACACACCCATGCCCGAGGCAGGATTCGAACCTGCGACCGTAGCGGTCGCGCGGTTCCAGACTGAAGCGCCTAGAACCGCTCGGCCACCCGGCCGGCCCTTCCAACTTGGCACACCGTATTAGCTCATTTGGCTCGTTACTCATGAGATCTCATGATAGCAACAATCGCTCTTTTACAGCGCTTTCTTAACGGAATTGCTCACTGTTATCAGCTGTAACTCTAGCTTCAAGTTCTTTCTTATTGTTATACAGTCAGAATTTTTAAGACGCCGTAAATGGCGCGTCAATCTTCTTGCAAGACTGTGAAACATACTGCAAAACTTTGCTTCGATGTACATAATACGTCAAGAATTCGGAGTTGATCATACACTTCTGGAAATGGAAAAAAGAACACATTGACACCGGTGTGTCAGGCCCACCATACTTGCTCCGGACACTGCGAGAGGGCTGTACAAGCAATGATCACACGCACGGCACAGCGGACACACCACGAACCACGATGTTGGCCGTCGAATGGCGCTAGCTGCGCAGCATTTGTGCACAGCCGCCGTCAGTGTCAGCCAGTTTGCCGTGGCTTACGGAGCTCCATCGCAGTCTTCAACACTGGTAGCATGCCGCGACAGCGTGGACGTGAACCGTATGTGCAGTTGACGGACTTTGAGCGAGGGCGTATAGTGGGCATGCGGGAGGCCGGGTGGACGTACCGCCGAATTGCTCAACACGTGGGGCGTGAGGTCTCCACAGTACATCGATGTTGTCGCCAGTGGTCGGCGGAAGGTGCACGTGCCCGTCGACCTGGGACCGGACCGCAGCGACGCACGGATGCACGCCAAGACCGTAGGATCCTACGCAGTGTCGTAGGGGACCGCACCGCCACTTCCCAGCAAATTAGGGACACTGTTGCTCCTGGGGTATCGGCGAGGACCATTCGCAACCGTCTCCATGAAGCTGGGCTACGGTCCCGCACACCGTTAGGCCGTCTTCCGCTCACGCTCCAACATCGTGCAGCCCGCCTCCAGTGGTGTCGCGACAGGCGTGAATGGATGGACGAATGGAGACGTGTCGTCTTCAGCGATGAGAGTCGCTTCTGCCTTGCTGCCAATGATGGTCGTATGCGTGTTTGGCGCCGTGCAGGTGAGCGCCACAATCAGGACTGCATACGACCGAGGCACACAGGGCCAACACCCGGCATCATGGTGTGGGGAGCGATCTCCTACACTGGCCGTACACCTCTGGTGATCGTCGAGGGGACACTGAATAGTGCACGGTACATCCAAACCGTCATCGAACCCATCGTTCTACCATTCCTAGACCGGCAAGGGAACTTGCTGTTCCAACAGGACAATGCACGTCCGCATGTATCCTGTGCCACCCCACGTGCTCTAGAAGGTGTAAGTCAACTACCCTGGCCAGCAAGATCTCCGGATCTGTCCCCCAATTGAGCATGTTTGGGACTGGATGAAGCGTCGTCCCACGCGGTCTGCACGTCCAGCACGAACGCTGGTCCAACTGAGGCGCCAGGTGGAAATGGCATGGCAAGCCGTTCCACAGGACTACATCCAGCATCTTTACGATCGTCTCCATGGGAGAATAGCAGCCTGCATTGCTGCGAAAGATGGATATACACTGTACTAGTGCCGACATTGTGCATGCTCTGTTGCCTGTGTCTATGTGCCTGTGGTTCTGTCAGTGTGATCATGTGATAAATCTGAATGTGTCAATAAAGTTTCGCCTTCCTGGGACAATGAATTCACGGTGTTCTTATTTTAATTTCCAGGAGTGTATTAGCGGCTATTTGACATCCCTTGAAGAAAAACTTAAAAATGTAGACAAAATAGCTCAAAGGATTCAGAAGGAAATATGAGAATATGAGATGTGACCACATATTTAGTGTGTGGACTGAATCCGGGCTAGATTTTAGGCTAAAAACTTTGAGGTTCGCCGATGACATCGTAATTCTGTCAGAGACAGCAAAGGACTTGGAAGAGCAGTTGAATGGAATGGATAGTGTTTTGAAAGGAGGATATAAGATGAACATCAACGAAAGCAAAACGAGGATAATGGAATGTAGTGTAATTAAGTCGTGTGATGCTGAGGGAATTAGATTAGGAAATGAGACACTTAAAGCAGTAAAGGAGTTTTGCTATTTGGGAAGCAAAATAACTGATGATGGTCGAAGTAGAGAGGATATAAAATGTAGACTGGCAATGGGAAGGAAAGCGTTTCTGAAGAAGAGAAATTTGTTAACATCGAGTATAGATTTAAGTGTCAGGAAGTAATTTCTGAAAGTATTTGTATGGAGTGTAGCCATGTATGGACGATAAATAGTTTGGACAAGAAGAGAATAGAAGCTTTCGAAATGTGGTGCTATAGAAGAATGCTGAAGATTAGATGGGTAGATCACATAACTAATGAGGAAGTATTGAATAGGATTGGGGAGAAGAGAAGTTTGTGGCACAACTTGACCAGAAGAAGGGATCGGTTGGTAGGACATGTTCTGAGGCATCAAGAGATCACCAATTTAGCATTGGAGGGCAGCGTGGAGGGTAAAAATCATAGAGGGAGACCAAGAGATGAATACACTAAGCAGATTCAGAAGGACGTAGGTTGCAGTACGTACTGGGAGATGAAGAAGCTTGCACAGGATAGAGTAGCATGGAGAGCTGCATCAAACGAGTCTCAAGACTGAAGACCACAACAACATCAACATCGTTCGCTTTAGCAAGTGCTGTTGAATGTAATCGTCGGCCGCTGAATAACGTTCGTACTAACGTTAATACAAGCTTTGTACAGCCGTGGAAGGAGTATCTGCTACACATTCAAGCAGTAAAAGAAGCTCTTCAACTGCAAATAGAGCATGAGTTGTCACTCGGTGAACTCTGCAAAAAAAGAGTAGAAAAGGAACACCTGACGGCTATGGAAAATCAGATTCCAGTGATTTCTGGAGCGAACTCCAGTCTTGGAGGCTGATGTTTAGGAAATTCTGCTGAAACGAGGGAGGAAAAGATAAAAAAAAAATACATAAGTAATCAAGCAAACAGGGTGGGATGTGAAAACGAAGGTCTGGGAGCTGATTTGGAAAGTTGGAAACACTACAAAGAGAAAAACCCGAAAAAATAATTGTTGCAGTTGTAGATCAGTACATTAAATAGTATAGACAGCTTTAAGTAAATTTTTCGCTTTGATTCGTAATGACATAATTTCCATAGATGCCTGAAAGAAATACTAGGCATGTGTTTTTCTTATTTAACTCTCTAAGGAATTTCTTTTAGTATATCAGATGAAAGTCTGTGTGACTTGTTATGAATTAAATAGTTCCATTTGGGTCTCATGTATGATATTTAAGTCTTAGCACATCGGCTGATTTTTAGCTATAGCACCGTGTAATGTATCTGCATAAGTATGTGTAATTTACTTTCATATCTCCATCCGTTGCTAATGGACATGGCCATTGTGTTTCGTAAATGATGCTAACGGTTCTTCTTGAGTTTGTTATAAACATTGGTCGATGTTAATTGATTACTGTACTATTTTACTTACTATTAATGTGTGGAGTGTTCCTGAATGTAACGAAACTTAAAATATTTAAGAAAATAATTGTAATTGCCTAGTTACTCTTTTAAAAAAGATCGATATTGCATTTGCACATGAGTGGCAGTTTTCCCAGGTTCGGGTCCCGGTCTGGCACACGATTTTAAACCACCAATAAGTTTCGGTATCCAACTGGATCGAACTACGGCTATCATAATGGGCGTGTTATAATGATCTTATCAGTTTTTTTTTTTTTAGATGACAGGACGCAGATTGGCTTCTCTTTTCTACTCGTCCCCCACTTTCACACGGGCAGGCGCGACTGAAGAGGAAGGACCTTGACGGCCGACCTTGGGCGGCTCAGATGTCATTTTCTGAATAAGCCGGCGTTGCGAATGCGTCTGCCATTCGTGCTCTGCACGGACGTCCTCCACACGAATTCGTTTCTACTCTCTGCGTTAACTGTAGTCACGATATATTTCCGAGGCTAAGGACTCTTTCGCAAAATTCTACATGGAATGGGTGTCTCTGGCAAAAGGCTGTTGAAAATTTTGCGCTTTAGCACTATACGCCTTCAATTCTTGCCGAACCTACCCGAACATTTTCCTCAGTTCTGAAAGACGACTTTCTCGCTGCACGCAGAAGCTATTTCTCGCTGCACGCAGAAGCTATTTAGGCGTTAAGTTCACGAAACGGCTGCTTACTGACCTTTCGACAAATGTCCGTTGAAGCAATAACACGGCAGCTTCGCGGGGCGTCACTTTGAGGTGTTTTCGAAGATTCCTGTAACCACAAAATGTACCGCAAAACTTTTCTGATCCATACTTCAGTACTCCTATACAGTTTCTTCGTGTTATTGCTTTTGCAATTGTGGCTTCAGAGGTCTAGCATTCAGCGAGAATTTATGTCAATGCGAACTTCCCGGCGTTGTTGTGCCTGCAGGAGTTGCAGGTTGAATATGCACTGGGAATATTTGGATGATAGTCCACCACACCACATCGGACATTTTAGGGTATAACACCTTTCGGAAGGCGATTCTAAATAGCTGCTAGGTACTTTTTACAATGTATGATACGCATTTATTTACCTGCCTTTTATTTTAACCACCGCTTGTGATTTATACCGTCATCATGGTATAAAACACGCAGTGTGTCACAGCAGGCCATTAAGATTGCCGTACTGATACGATACAGAATGATACGTGATTAATATTTCACCTTTTATACCATGATGATGGTGCGAACCGAAACCGAGAGCTATAATAAAAGACAATTAAACAGCTCCGTGCCGTGCATAAACAATACCTCTCAAAAGTGCCATGACTGTGAAGCGCAAACAGAGGAAGTCGCGTCCAGTTTAAGACGTACACCAATATTTAACACAGACGACTCATTATCTCCTACAATCGCGTTCTCCGCTGGATTTAATCGAAAATGCCATACAATTACCAATTCTACTAACACGTATTTACGAGATGTTTAGGTATAGTTCTGTTTCTTGCCACTTAATCTCCTTACTTTACAGTCTTCCAAAGCTGTCTCTTGTAGATTCCATAGCTTGCTTGATACGTCACACATCTTCTAGGCGGTCAGTTTAGTTTCCTTTCTCCTTCTGGGAAGCACCTTCATACTTTCTTTGGCCCTCTTTTGTCACCCATTCTTTCCAGATTGCCATAACTCGTAACAGCTTCCTTCCTCTTCCCTTACGTTGCCATCATTGCTACTGATTTATTCATTTCTGATGTGGTTTAATCTTGAGATCTAGCAGTTCATTCCCAGTAATCCAATTCCTTCCTTATTTCCTTAACTTCTTAGTCGTATATACACATCCTCTCTAGTTCTTTTTCATAATGTATCTCTCTAATAACTGGCAGCTCCCCTTCAAGATCTATTACAGGGTAATTTTTCCATTGCTGCATAATTAGGGACTCCTGCATTATGTATAGTTTGTTTTATAAACGTCAGTCGCGGTCTTGTCAGGATATCGTTCCTTGTTGGACATCTACGCAGTACTAATTGTGATGCACTATTTAACCAACCAAGTCGTGTCTTCTTGGCTCTATTGTTCTCCCAACTGATCTTTCTTCACTAATACAGCATTGCTCTCCGAATGCAGCTCTTAACCACCCTGACTTCAGTGCTTACGTTTTCAGAACACAGCATTTTTCTTTTGTTCTTGAACACTGATTTTGCTTATTTGATTCTGTGTTTTACGTTTTCTTTCCTTTTTCGGCCTTCACTTAGTTGACTTCATAAATATTTATTTTATTTCGTTTGTTTTACTTTACTTTGCCTAAATTTGATGTTCATTTCTTCTGGTTCCTTGGCTCACACGAATATTTATGTGGTTTTGGAGTTAATTTCCATTTGCCACTTATGCCTTAGTACTGTAGCCACAACTTCTAAGATTTTTTGGAGATTTCTTTCATCTGGAAGCATCACAACTATGTGTTCTACAAACCTCGGCATCAGTATTCTTTTTCCATTTATTCTGAAAACTGTAGAGTATTCTTTTGATGTATTTAATGCATGTTCTGTGTTGATATTGGATAGTTTCTTGACATTACCGAAGTGTGAGTTAGTATGCTCAGTTGTTGCTTGTTGTTCTGTGTAGTCGTTAGCCGTTATCATGTTTCTTTCCTTAAAATTTTCTGGGATAATAGCAGTTATATATCGTTGGTTAAGACCATTAATAGGTTATTTATTTCTGGCTGTAACGCTTTAATCATTTCACTTGAGATGCTAGCAGTACCACGAGCCTTCTTTTCTTTTAGATCATTTAAGGCTTTTTCGAATTCTTTTTGTATAATTTCAGACCTCATGTCAGTTTGATCTTCTTTTTCTTCTTCGTCTATTTCGCTAAATTTTTGTGGTCCGTAATACGAGAACAGCTCATTAATATATTGTTTCCATCTGTTAGATTTTTGTTTTGTATATAATCTTTTATCTTTTTTATTTTATTACTCCAAAGGATTGACTCTAACTGTTGCAAAACATGTTTCCCTTGTCCAATCTTAATTTTCAGTATCTTTCCGCACAAATGTACTTACATCAAGCTATTTAAAACAACAGAGAGATTTAACAGTAAAATTCCCAACTAATAAATCATGTTGTTGGTCGGCACCCACTCGTATATTCAGTTTTCTTCGTGTTTATTTTTAATCTCCACTTATAAAATAATTACTAAAGTTGTCAGGTTAAGTGCGTCGACACTGTTTAGAATTTAGATGGAAAGAAAGTCTTGACATTATTAGTTTCGGTCTCGAGATATACTGCGTTACTGGGCGTTCAGCGAAGTGCAATATTTCAAAGACTGGTCTAGTCAAGCTCATATATGTTTGCTGTCTTCCTAATGTTGCGCTAGCAAAACCACAAAAACGAAGTCACTCGAAATCCTTCTATGGCTACTTCGCATCCGCCGAGGCCACAGCTTCTGACGTAGTTCTCGCTACAGCTGGCAGGTCGCGTTGGCAGCAGCGAGCACTCGTACGCAAAGCAGCCGATAGATCGCGCTAGCAGCCAGTACGTTCACTACGGCGTAATGGATATCCTCAGTATTCCGCAATTAAGGGCAAAATCTTCGATTCGACATTTAGTCACGCATTTTGAGTATAATCCTAAAACGAAACTGTAACTCGGTGTAGTCTCGTCTGACGTTCTGTCTTTTTTATTCGAAGTCTTCGGTTATTAATTCAGATGAGTAGGAGCCTAAGGCTGTTTCGACACATTAAATAGAGCGCAAGGAGTGACTGGTTTTAATTTGCCTCCTTTGTCCTAGAGAGAGCCTACGGCCGTTTATGGTATTCCGGTCTTCCTTTCAAACTCCAGACTTGTGCACTTCCAATTATGTCTGCCTCATTGCATCCCTCCTCTCTAATCGCCCATCCTTTGTCACCATTTCCCGCACCTTCCATCCCACTTCAGGAGTGCCCAAAGGCTTCGTTCTACCCTCCTCTACAAGTACATTATCCACAAACAGTCTCCACTAGCCCAGCTGTTCAGTACGCTGATGGCACTGCTTTCCTGGCTCTCTAGTCTACCCGCAAAATTCCGATCCCTCTAGATCCACCTATCAGTTTGCCTCCAGGTGTAACCAAAGGCTCCTCAAGATTAACCTTTTCAGGCTCAGGTAATTAGTACACACCACCCGCACTTTCCATCTCTGTGACTTCTACCTTACCATTCACTACTGCCCAATCTAGGTAACTAATACAACAAACATCTTGGACTTATCATCGACTGGCAACTAATGTGGAAACTGCACCTAGTAACGATCCAACAGAAAGCTCATAACAGACTAAAAGTGTTAAAAATAATAAGCGGACGACCTTGGGAATTGTATCCCACCACTGTCCTCCACACTTACAAAACGTTTATCTGACCAATATCTGCCCCCCCCCCCCCTCCTCCTCCTGAAGTCAGTGCACATCCTGGAGCGCCACACATTCCGCCTCGCTTTACACATCTGTTTACCTTCCCCAACAACCGCTTCACCATCTCGTCCACTTCATACCCTCTCCTAACTCACACTGGAGACCTCCTACCAACCTACACTAACTGCAAACTCGACTCCAACAATCATGTAGTATCTTCTATCCTTGTATACTGCTGCGGCATGACCAAAACAAATCAGCAATTTCAACCCCACACACCCTTCAAATCTGCGACTTTACCAACCCATACCAGCAACCCTAATCCTACACACGGTCCACATAGTCTCCCCAAGGAACTCCCCAACATTTACCAATCCTACCAGTTCTGAATCCATTGCACCCATTCCACCTCATCAGGGCTCTCTGTCCCTTCCATCCTCATATTAGGTTAACCCCCTTTTTTTCCACCTGCCCTTCATTCTCTATCCCCCCTTTTTCCTGTCCACCTTTCTTTATCTACTTTTTCTGTCCACATTTCTTTCCCTACCTCCGTTTCCTCATCAGATTGTAGCCTGACCAATATCCCTCTGTATTCCATCCGGTCATCTGTCCCAACAACCACATACATTCCATTAATACTTTTCACCAGTCCTCCATTTTTATATCATCATATACCCACCCTCTTCACCCACCAACATTTTCCCTCTGACAACAGACTTCCTACCCCAGGGCAGATCCTTTCAGTTTTGGTGACAGAAAAGTGGTTCTTTTAATTGTCAATATTCAGCATCCTGTGTATTATATTTTTAAAGGTGCTCTTACTGTGAATTTTTTATTACTGTTTTTAGCCGAAAGTGCAAGTCATATCTTTTATATACATGTAAACACCCATTTTATTTTCCCCATTCAAAAGTTTTTAATTCATTATACATATCTCACCTGCTGTTTCTGGTTTTAATTTTTCACATATTTTGTTGTCAATTGGCTACAGAGCAGCTTGACTGTACTGCTGACTGCTAAATCTCCCCCCCCCCCCCCCCCCCCACCGCCCCTCGAAGATTTCGACGCCCTAAAATACCTGCAATAGCCTTGGACTGTAAAGTAACGTATGGTACGTTTACATGAGACACGATTTCAGGCAGACGAAATTGAATTTTAGCAGCTTGTAGTCAATCAAAATTGATATTGATTTTCCGAAGATCAGCTGTTTTACACAAATGGTCCTGGAAACCAGCCGTTCCAGTTCTGATTTAGTAGTCACAAATGGATAAAATATCAGGTAGACAAATTCATACTCACCCTAATATTACTACTTCTCCTTCACTCCACCAAAAATCACTCGATCCAGATTACCCGGAAGTATTTAAAAATAAGACGCAACCTGACAACCGATACGCCGATAAAAGCTGGTTGTGCGTTTACATGAGACCAAAAATCTATCATGGAAGAAGAAATTTGGCAACTACAACTGCATTTCCAGTATCGATATTGAGTGTTTGCATGGACAACCAGAAGCAGTATCAGGAAAGCGGCATGCCCCAGTGGATGAGCGGTGCTAGGCCCTTCAGTCCGGAACCGCGCTGCTGCTACGGTCGCAGGTTCGAATCCTGCCTCGGGCATGGATGTGTGAGATGTCCTTAGGTTGGTTAGGCTTAACTAGTTCTAAGTCTAGGGGACTGATGACCTCAGATGTTAATTCCCGCAGCGCTTAGAGCCATTTGAACTATTTCAGGAAAGCGGTTTACGAAATCCGGTTTTTGGAGCTTCATACAAACACAGTGATGCCTACCTCACATGACAAACATATGGAAGAAATGCTCATAACTAACATAACTAAAGCCGCTTAGCGGCCGAATGATAAGATTGCATCCCTCCACCATTCGCCACACCACACCCATCCTCTCCTGTACGAATATAATGTGGATAGCTTCTCCATTCTGTTTGTCTCAGCAACTCCAAGTTTGAATGCCAGGCATGCCGTCTGCTTATTCTCCCTTACGCGAACCCACTAGTGCATTATCAAATTCTCATCCCTCCTCATCCACATTGGACAACTACTTACATAATCTGTAAACCAAAAATGTGACTCCAAGAAAGCTACTATTTCTATCGTATTGTCCAAAGATAGCTGTGCCGTACCAAAGTCGGCAACTCGTATCGAAACCATAGAAGTTAGCGATATCTCGCTGCATTACGCATGAATTATCACTCGGTGCCTAGGAGCCACACCCTTGCTGCCACCTCTGCAACACCACCACACAGGAGCGGATATGAAGCCGAACAGAGGAAGGCTCTGTCCTGTTCGAGACCATCGATCAAGCAGGCAACGTCGCCTAATTGGGGCAAAAGAGCTATTCATTTTGAACATTATGACCTGTGTACTTGGAGAAAAGAGTTAATGAATGCGTACATCAAGTGATGATTTAATGTTCAAAGACGTAAATATTCGACACATTCCTGTTGCGATGGCTTGTATCAAGTTAAGTCAATTTTTTATCGTTTTTTAAATCCAGTCAACTAATATTTCGTATGTTGTAGTTCTCAAAAACCATCTCCCAGAGCAATCAAGGAACCCACAGTTATGACTGAACAGTTGTAGTTTTATCAGGCCATAACGTTTTCTCTGCCGGTTACCAGTCACAGCATGCTGCTGAGTCAGTACTAACACACCTCAAGGACCCTCTGTTTCTGATTTAACTCATTTCTCCCCATCTTTTTCCACATGAAGTTTCCAGCTTACCATTGCTTTCCTGGCCTTCATTCTTTTTAATCGTATTGTTAGTCTCCTGCCACTTACTCCTCCACACTACGCATCTCCACATATCAAATTATCAACTAGATCTCCCACTCTCCCTCCCCTTTTTCAAGCACCGTTTAGACCTCCTGCTCCCAACTTACCCTCTCCAGCTTCAGTTCCTACAGATTATTGTAGTGCCGCGAAGAGCTACGTTGGTATTATAAAGCGTACCAGCAATATTAGTTTTTTTCTAAACGCAACAGTTATTAATATCAGTTTACAAACCTTTTCTGGGTTTCCGTAAGTTAGTCAGAAAAAACGGAAATCTTGCGGGATCAGTTTGATGGCTGTCCGTATGTCTCCTGCCCAACTCCTAAGACTCCTTTTTTAGGGGCAGGTACAGGTATGAAGGTAAAATGTGTTCCGTACTGACGTCTATGGTCACTCGGGATTAAAGTATGGTCATTTTTTGATACTCACACTCACTCATCAAGATCTAAAGGGCACTTCTCCGTTGACCTGGAATCACGAAATGTGACAAGAAGCAAGGTTTCACAGTAAAAATAAAGAGATAATCAGGAAATTGTTAATCTGTAATTATATCACAAAATTTTTCGCCATTACAAACTTACATTGCATTCGTATAACGCGCTAAAAATCTGAGGAATTGTTGCAGGGTTTTGATGTTGTTTTCAGTAATAGATACTGATTCACGATGAAGATTTGTGTATATAATTTACAAATGTTTCGTGCTAACTGGATGAGCTTCGATGGAGGGAATTCCTCTGCCGCTGTGAAAACGATGCCATTGCCATCTAGTGGTGATTGACATAATATTGACCGACTGCCGCGCCACGTTGGCGCTAGCATCTACATATGAACATCGCCTGAGTCTATGCCCACAATGCCTACAGCATTCTTTAATGTCACCCCACATTTATCGAAAAAAGGGACAAATTGCGACACTGTAGCTAATTAAAGGAAATATATGTTAAGGGACACTGCGGAATGGATTCTCCAAATTAATGAATTTAAAGCGACCTAAAATCACACGACAGGATTTATAGTATTGACGGACTGCTAGGCCATTTTTGTGATACAGACGTCATCATTGCTGAAGTTCATTCCAGGGATAACACTGTGTAGCATGGATGTAGCAAGTCATAATGTCTACACTTGTACTGTTTCGTACTGGTTGCGGTACGTGATTTCATCTTTGTAATCGCCAACTCGCGCAGTTTCACACCCCAGCCTGAACCACTTTACAGGTTGACGTTAGTCAACAATGGACGACAAAAAAGTGTGACGGTGGTCATCAACGAAACATGGAGCGACTTTGATCTTCTGTAAATCGTACAAGTCGAATAAAGCCTATACCGCCAGTTTTTTCTTGTAATCCGTGACTGGAACAGAGAAAGAGAATATTCTTTCCGCGAAGCGCTATTGAGAACATTTAGAGACTTGGCATTTGCGCCTGTCTCTAGAACTATTCTACTGCCACGAACGTACATTTCGCGCAACTACTACAAAGATGAACCAAGAGAAATTAGGGCTCGTACCGAGTACGCCTTACTGTGTCTTGCGGAATGTATATGTAGATGGAGAATACTGCAAAATACAATAAATAGAGCTAATACAAAGATTAGCGCTAACGTCATGCACTCGAACTCTGTCCTTGGACTCAGACAGGTGGCGTGTCGGTTTCAGCCGATTGTTTTAGAGTACTCGAGAGAAATTGCTGGGTTGTTGGTAATGAGTATTTATGTATTTTTTGTGAATGTGAAGACACTTTTTACTGTGGTAGGAAATGTCCTTGTGGGATGCGTGCGATTCGTAAGCACAGTGAACAGTGTACTATGCTCTGTCGTAGGTATAACACTCAACACCCGCAAAAGTGGATATATTAGTTCTACCAAGGTAGCTACGACCAACACAACTACATATTGACTGTTCAAAGTCTGCACTATTTGTTACGCAATCAGTGATACAGGGTTTTCGGAAATTCCTGTTAAAAACTTGTAGGACTTGTGTAGGGGAATAAGTACATAATATTTTGGATAAGAACACAACGACGCTACAGAGCGTGAAAGTTATAGGCGCCGGCGCCTGTAAATGTGTGTATATACAGGGTGATTCCGTGACGATGTTACAAACTTTCAGCTATGATGGAGACGGATAAATATATCAGTATGAGGCAGGAGTCCCTGTACCGGAAACGAACGAGTTGAAAGTTATAAGCGAAAACCCTTTTGATGCCTCTGACAGCGCAATACATGTATCGGTACTGTTGTTGCTAATATTGTAGGGTAGACAACTTTCAGAGGTGGTACTATTTATCAAAAAAAGAACAAATGTCTAGCAAATATGGGCTCTAAAATGCATATCTTAAGAGCGACGTGCACTTGGGCAATATAGGAGATGTGTTTCATACTTGCGAAAATGAACACGTGCTCATAGTTCGTGAGGCATGCATTCTAGAGCACATTTTTACGGACATGTTTTCCTTGTTTTGGTCCCTACTACCACCACTGAAAGTTGCCTACCCCACACTCTTAGCAAGAACAGTATACATATTCCAATGTCAGAGACATCAGAACGATTTTCGCTTGCAGAGGTCCTTACCTCAAGCTGATAAATTTATCCATATTAATTGAAAGTTTGTAACATCATCACCGAATCACCTGTATATTTATTTATATAAATTTACAGGTGACGGCATCTATAACGTCGACGCCCTGTAGCGTCGTTCGGTGACATTTCTGGACACGGGTTCATATTCAAAATATATACTCAGTCCTCTCTACAAGTCCTAGAAGTTTGTAACGGGTATTTCCGTACGCCCTGAACACAATACGTAACTGCCAATTGGAAGAAGTCTGACGTCAGGCACGGTGTTTGGCAAGTAGCGTCCAGAATCAGTTCTAATCCGGTTCGTGGACAATTCCAAAAAATTCTTGAAGTGAAACCGCGAAACGATGAACCGGTGGACGGGCGGCGGCCGTTTGCAGCGTGTCTTTTGCACGTTTCTGACGTTACCAGAAGAGTGACGGCTCCGGAAGTGGAACCGCCGTTTGAGTCTCCACTGGATCCTGCTTGTCGGGCCGTGCAACCCATGTGAACAATCGATGGACGAAATGATGCCGAACAGCGGTCTATTCCTGCCTGCGCGACAGGCGATGCAAAATAGGGCCGCAAAGCTGACTCGCTGTGTACTCCAGACAGTCCCGGCGCCTAACGCCTGCTGATCAGGCAACCCAAATGACAGTGCTGTACTGCGTGCAGCCTCATTGTCTCGTGCGGCACACAAATAACTTGAGGAATCATTGCACACAGTTTAACTAGAATAAAATATGTACTATCTCGTCGTTTTCCATGCACGTTCACCCACCGAATGAAGCCACCCATTCGTGTCAGGCCGTTTTCGATTCCACATTCTCGAACGACAGCCAATCGAGGACCATAGAAGTCAACGCTTTAAGGACGTGCTCTGAGAGACGCGACAACGTATTTCTCGGCAGTTAAATCTGGTCTGTAGTGCACGTAATAGACGTCACCGAGTTAAGCTTTTTAAACAACAAGAATGTTGTAAATAGTCTTCACAGGTTTGCCGCCGAATCACGTTGTGCAAATTCCACAATATTTCCTCGGAGCAACTGTCCGACATCTTCAGGTGGTCCAACCTTGCTGGTGGCTAGGTACGACTGACGGTATCCGCACGTCGACGCCCCGTTTCTGGAACACGTGCGCGAAGAATGAGCAGGCGCGGAAATCGCGCATGCGCAATGACTTGCAGATAGATGGTGCCAAACTCAAACTCCCTCTGCCGAAAATGCAGGCGCTACTCACGAACGGCCGTACTACACCAATGTTAATCACTGGCCTGTTATCGAAGAATCTTTATTTTCGAGTCATGATTTAATAGCAGCCAATGCAGGGTTCCAGGCTGTGCTCACTCGAAATCCCATATCCTTGTTGATGAGATTATCGGCTGTATGAATACGTATTGCCTCCTTAATGACGCATATCGAAATTTCGTTGATGTTGTCCAAGGCCTGTCTGTTATATAAATGTAAAACAAAATAGGGGGGCCAACACTGATCCCTGTGGAACGTCATTGATACTGATACTGTTTCACACAATAGAGCACGCGCTTCATGAATTATACTCATTCTGGGGAATATCAACATTTCGCGGCCCTGTCAGCAACTGTATAAATATTAATTTTAATTTTAATAATCAACAGCCTCAGTTGCACCCTTTACCTAGAATTTACCTAGGTTTCAGTCAGGATAACCCAACATCCTTCAGAATAACAGTAACTACCGTTTGTCCATAGTGGACATGGTCAAGTGAAAACAACAAATCCATAAATTATCGTCAGACTATAAAACTTATCTGGCACTGCCTCGGCCCCACTACGCGACCGCGATGCGGCAGCCGCGAGTGTTGTACACCACAAGAGAAAGTTGTGCATGCGATCAACCAATTTCGCGTGCTAAAAGAAAGACGAAACTCGTGAAATGAAATTAAATCGAATGGCAGAAAACGAATTCTAGGATGAATATAGAGAAAGCAAATCTCGCATTCACACAGAAGAGGTACAAACTAAATGAATTTATCCACAGGTTGAGTAAAACCCTCCTCCCATCACTAAGTTGCGGTAGGAAAAGGATCAAGCCAAAGAAACAGAATTTAATAAACATGACACCACTCTCTAATTGAACTGAATTATACCGATTAACTTGCAATGCTGACACCTGCGAGAAAAGCATTAGAATCTCAAACTAAACTAAGTCTTACACATCCCAACCTCGTCACTTACATTACTAAAGATGACCTGCAAGAACATCCTCACTTACCGAAGTACCAAACTGTGGTACCCCCCCTCCCCCCGCCCCTCCTCCCCTCCTCCCTCCACTAATAGACCGGCGACCTGGATCCACACAATAGCAGCGTGGAACCGTCAGAGAAAATACACTCCAGTTACCTGTATTAACCTACCCAGTATTTGCTGACTTACAATATTCCTTGCCTTCCCCATTAAAGTTAATTGTTGATTATGTATTGTAATTAAATGTTGTCTTTTGCGATTTCGGTATACGCTGATCAGCGAGAATATTATGACCACCGACCTGCTATCGACATGAAGCCGTCCAGGCGATCACACAATAACCTGACGAGTCAGACACACGCACGGCGCGTGCAATATCAGTGACGCTATCCGTGCGTAGAATGGGGAAGGCGCTCTATCGATCTGAGTTTGACCGAGGGCAGATTCTCATGGCCCGGAGGCTCGGCACGACGATTTCGGAAACTGCGTGACTTACTGGGTACTCGCCGAGTGCTATGGTGGGTGTCTTCAAGGAGCGGTGAAACCACGCCCATACGTCGTGGAGTTGGGCGGCCAACCTTCATTACAGACGTCGGACGTCGTAGGCTGGGCAGACTGGTAATACAGGACAGGTGGCTAACTGTGGCGGAACTAACGTCGGACTTTGACGCTGGGCAGAATCAAGCGTGTCTGAAAACACAGTGCACCAAACACTCCTAACGGTGGGCCTCCACAGCCGACGACACTTGCATGTGCCAATATTAACACCACGACATCGGCAATTACGACTGAAATGGGCACGTGACTATCATCTACATCTACACATATACTCCGCAATCCACCATACGGTGCGTGGCGGAGGATACCTCGTACCACAACTAGCATCTTCTGCCTCTGTTCCACTCCCAAACAGAGCGATGGAAAAATGACTGCTTATATGCCTCTGTACGAGCCCTAATCTCTCTTATCGTATCTTTGTGGTCTTTCTGCGAAATGTAAGTTGGCGGCAGTAAAATTGTACTGCAGTCAGCCTCAAATGCTGGTTCCCTAAATTTCCGCAGTAGCGATTCACCGTCAGCACTGGACGTTGACGCAATGCAGAGCTTTGCGTGATTTGATGAGTCCCGATACTTCCTTCATCATGACGATGGGAAGGCACGAAACCGTCGTCTTGTAGGGGAACAGCTCCTTGACACCTGTACTGCGGGACGGGGACGACTCCATTATGCTCTGGGGAACATTCACGTGGGTATCCATGGGTCGAGTGCAGCTTGTGCAAGGAATCAAGACGGTCAGGGAGTATCGTACATTGGTTAGAAGTCACGTACAGCCGTACATGACGATCATGTTACCCGACGGCAGTGGCATTTTTCAACAAGATAATACGGCATGTCACAAAGGCAGGATTGTGATGGAGTGGTTCGAGGAACAGAGTGGTGAGTTCTAATTGATGTTCTGGCCTTCCAACTCGCCAGATCTGGACCCGATCGAACACATGTGGGATATGACCATGTAGCGTCAGAGCTCATCGCCTTGTCTCCGTAATTTACGGGAATTACGCAACTTGTGTGTGCAGATGTGCTTTCAACTCCTTCTAGCAAACTACCAAGGCCTCACTGGCTCCATGCACGAGGCGTCGCCGCTGTTATCCGGCTATTATGTAGCTGCTCATAATGTTCTGGCTGATGAGTGTAGTGTAAGCTTCACCAATCTTAAGGACATACTAATGATTTTATTAAGATCGATCGGAAATTGGTTTGGAATGTGCTGGAGCCGCTACGCAGTCACCATCGCGGCGGAATTTTGAGGCGGAGTGATCTGCTGAGACCGATGAAATGACGGTTTTCGACCATGGCAGACTCGCCGCGATCGGCTAAGTCTCCTTCCAATTCCGTGGCGTGTATTCGTGAAACTTCTGTAGGCTTCATTGAAATGAGGACGAGTATTGCATTGTGGGAAGGGAGTGAGACAGGGTTGTAGCCTCTCCCCGGTGCTATTCAATCTGTATATTGAGCAAGCAGTAAAGGAAACAGAAGAAAATTTTGGACTAGGTATTAAAATCCATGGAGAAGAAATAAAAACTTTGAGGTTCGCCGATGACACTGTAATTCTGTGAGAGATAGCAAAGGACTTGGAAGAGCAGTTGAATGGAATGGACAGTGTCATGAAAGGAGGATATAATATGAACATCTACAAATGCAAAACGAGGATAATCTAATGTAGTCGAATTAAGTTGGGTGATGGTGAGGGAATTAGATTAGGAAATGAGACACTTAAAGTAGTAAAGGAGTTTTGCTATTTGGGGAGCAAAATAACTGATGATGATCGAAGTAGAGAGGATGTAAAATGTAGAGTGGCAATGGCAAGAAAAGCGTTTCTGAAGAAGAGAAATTTGTTAACATCGAGTATAGATTTAAATGTCAGGAAGTCGTTTCTGAAAGTATTTGTGTGGAGTGTAGCCACGTATGGAAGTGAAACATGGACGATAAATAGTTTGGACAAGAAGAGAATAGAAGCTTTCGAAATGTGGTGCTACAGAAGAATGCTGAAGATTAGATGGGTAGATCACATAACTAATGAGGAGGTATTGAATAGAATTGGGGAGAAGAAGAGTTTGTGGCACAACTTGACTAGAAGAAGGGCCCAGTTGGTAGGACATGTTCTGAGACATCAAGGGATCACAAATTTAGCATTGGAGGGCAGCGTGGAGGGTAAAAATCATAGAGGGAGCCCAAGAGATGAATACACTAAGCAGATTCAGAAGGACGTAGGTTGCAGTAGGTACTGGGAGATGAAGAAGCTTGCACAGGATAGAGTAGCATGGAGAGCTGCATCAAACCAGTCTCAAGACTAAAGACCACAACAACTACAACATTGGATTATGCCTCACTCTGAATTTTGCAGGTGGCTGTTGAATTTATTTCCTTCACAATATTAAATTATACCTTCTAAGGACACAAATAAAAAGGCACCAAGCAGGGACTATGCAAATTGCTCACAAATTACTGTTCTTACAGGTGTCGTCGTGAAATGCACAACTGTAAACTTTGGCCGCCGATAGATAAATGTGTGAGGCTGCAGCACAATTTCACCGTCCAGCTGGCAAGAATATCAAAGAGCGGACTTGAACTATGCCCCGCATTCAGGCGCTTAAACAATATACGCAGCATTTGAGAGAGGACGTGTAGTTGGCCTCAAAGAAGCCAGTCGGTGTAAACGACGAACTGGTCGGCACTGGAATAGGAGCGGTGGTATTTGACGGCGTTGGCAGGACTGAGTGAACTGCGGCCGAACGCAGCGTCTAGAAAGAAGCGGTGAGCCTACGGAGACGACACAACGTAAGGACCGAGCAGTTGTCAGAGAGGCACTCAGCGCCCCGGATCCATCAGTGTCCTCGATTAGGCGTACAACTGGTGCTTGATTGACCACAGGGACCATTAATAGGCGGCTCACAAGAAGGGTTGCATCTCTAACAATTTGAAAATATTACATACTGTGCCAAAAGGAATACTGCAAAATGCTTTAAAAGAAATTGAAATCTTTTCACTTCTCAAAAGTAATCCGTTATCTGTTTTAAACGAACAGCTTCAATTCAACGACAAACATTTCTTTGAGATTTTTTATGATCTGATTTAGAATGTTCACTCTTCTGCCCGTCGTTTTTAAAATTATTAAGACTTTAAGGAAATATTTTATCTTTACTTTGTAATTTTATTTCACCAAACATTATTTTATGACTGACTATCTGTTTCAGAATGTTTGCTTATATGCTTTTAGACTGCAAATTGCTAATTCACATCGTTTTATTTTTGACACTACGGCTCATAGTATTATAATTTTAAATTCCCTCCATTTACATTATTTTTATTTGTTCATAAGACTGGCATGCAACTTAACTAATAGCAATGGCCTTTTCAAAACTGACACATATAATTTTAAAAAATCAATGTACATATCAACTTCATAGAGAATATTTCAGAAATATGCACAAGTACTTCGTATCGTATCTGTTCAGCGTGTCAGCTAAAGATTATTGCACCCTACTCATTGAAAATCGTTTCAATAAAGAGATGTTGCTGCTCCATAGTACATCGTTTGACGTGACAGTCTCTGCCATTCCACTTTCGTAACAACTTCGTTAGAAAGACGCCTGCTGCCATATCTTTGCACTGGCGTCTATCTTCACCATGGCAACCGCTAGTTTGCCTATCGACTTTATAACAATTTCAGTGGAAAGAAGCCTGCTGCCTCATCTTTTGAATGGCGTCCAACTTCATCATGGCAACCAGTGGTCCCAAATGGTTCACTAACAGGCCTAGAGAGGGTAACTCATGTTCTGTCAAAAGGAAGTTAATTTATCCTACATGTTTAAATATTTTTAACGCTTCTTAATAGACACTAGCTGTTAAATAAGGTTAGTGTGTGTTTATTTTTATTTCTTGACAATGTTCTTTTAACTAAGATATTATACATTGTTATTTGACTTATAACTCATTGGTAGTAATGAGATCATACCGTCACAAGTGGGCGGAGCGTCCATTATATATAGTAAGACGTGTACTGGTTTCTCCAGTAGTGATTCTCTAGCAGAAGGAGGTTCTTACTCATTGGTAATTCATCGTTTTATACCTTTGTAACTTTATGTATTTTCTTTAATGTATATAGCCCTCCAATTAAATCTGTGTATACGACGTGTAGGTCTGAATATGACCACTGTAGTGGTCGAAACCGGTCACCGTATTAAATAAATTGTGATCAAGACTGTGTTTGATAGTAAATATTCGTAACATATTGACCACTGTCACTCCCATAATGTATTCAAAAGTAATCACAGAAAGGGGGCTGAGCGCACGGCGCCCCTTGCGCGAACTTCCATCAAACTCAGTATACCAACGACCCCGTTTGCAGTAGCATCGGGCGGATTCGGCATGGAATCTCATGGACTGTACTAGAATGAGTCCCGTTACGAACTAAGCCCCGGTGACCATCAATGACGCGTGTGGAGACGCCCGGACAGCGCTGGGATACCAACCTGACTGTCGCCAGCCGTAGGGGGCGACGACCTGGAGTGATGGTGTGGGGTGCTGTTTCTTTTCATACCAGGACCCCCACGGTTATCATCCGCGGCACCATTACAGCACAGCGGTGTACTGACGATATGATATCCTACGCCTCGTTTTGTTACCCTTCATGGCAAGCCACGCGGGGATTACGTTTCAGCAAGATGGTGTCCTCCGGCACACGGCGAGGGTTTGCACTGCTTGTCTTCGTGCTTGCAAAACCCTACCTTGGCCTACAAGGCCACTGTATCCTTCCCCAACTGAGAACATGTGAAGCTCTATGGCAGAGTCCTCCAAACAGCACGGGATTTTGTCGATACAACACACCAATTGGGCAGCATTTGGCACGACATGTCTCAGGTGGACATCTAACAAGTCTGTCTATAATAGGCAAGCAGAGCAACGGCTTGCATAAGGGCCACAGGTGGACCAATGCTCAAATTGTTGAGGTCTCTTGAATAAATCATCCAATTTTCATGAAATTGTAATTATTTTCACAATCTCCGACATCGTCGCGAAAAAACAGTGACCCGTATTTTTAATAAGTTTCCTTTAATTTACGGCTGTGGTCACAAAAGTTTTGTTAACAGATTACTGGTTTTGGTCTTTAATGACCATCATCAGATCTGTTTCATCAAAACAAAGTCCTACTGTACTGCAGCCATAGTGGATTCCGCATTTAACATTTGACGATGCCACTATGGCTGCCATACATTAGGACTTTGTTTTTATGAAAAAGATCTGATGATGGTCATTAAAGACCGAATCCGGTGATCTGTTAACAAAAAATTTGTGACCATAGACGTAAAAGAAAGGAAACTTGGAATTATTTGTTTGTCTCTACACGCACATCACATGTATCGGTTTCAGTATTCGGATAATTCTTTCGGAATGCGTCATTTTCTTTTTTGTCTTACAGTGATTCGATAATAGTTCATAATAATGACAATGGCGTCGCCTTATTCCATACCATCCTAGCAGTTAAAATATAAGTTAGCAAAAAGACTTAGACAATAAGTGCTTCTTTATCAATACGATACCAACAAAAGAATTTAGCAAGAGACATGATGCGTGTAGATTGCCTAATACAGTTGGCGTCGAATCATGATTGTCTTTGGCCGGTAGTGTGACACTTCACAAGTACATAGTGATCTGAATGGTAGCTTTAAAAAACACAGAAAGGGTGATATTACACAGTAGCTACTAATGTTTCTTTGAGTCAGCATAGTCCGTCCCCGGTAGCTGAGTGGATGCCGGCACGGTAGCTCAGCGTGTTCGGTCAGAGGGCTGCTCGCCCTCTGCAATAAAAAAAACTGAGTAAAGGAATCAACGATCAACTTGAACGGATGTCTTGTGACGTCCGCCCAGACCAAACGCAACGAACAATACCGAAAAAAAGTGGTCAGCGCCACAGAATGTCAGTCCTACGGGTCCGGGTTCGATTCCCGGCAGGGTCGGAGACTTTCTCCGCTGAGGGACTGGGTGTTGTGTTGTCCTAATCATCTTCGTTTCAATCCCATCAACGCTCAAGTCGCCGAAGTGGCGTCGAATGGAAAGACTTGCACCCGGAGAACGGGCGACGGGAGGCCCTAGTCACACGATATTTGCATTTATTTTGACTGAGATCCGTCCAAACTCTACACTAAAGTTGGCTACATTGCCAGTAGATCCGAAGATCCACATATGCACCGACTTCCTGTACCAACATACACCATAGCTGCTAACTTTCAACCAGACGGCACAAGTAATAGGAGAGGGAACACAAATAAATAGCACAGGTATGGTCTGTAATAAATACGGTTGTAGGAGTACATAAACACTTAATAAAGCAGGTACACTGAAAATCAGAGGTGCCAAGAAAATACCGGAAAATCGAAGACAGCCCAACAAAACCAATGGAACGGTTCGCACGGAGACGTTTCAGTATTGTTGCTCTTGGCTATAGTTATTATCTGCGTAACAATATGAGAGTGACGTGCCGTGATGTTTGCGATGACTGGAGCCAGCCTCCAACGTACTGGTCCCAGCAGATATCTCGACAAGTCGTACATGAAACAGCCACGCGGAGTGGCCGCGTGGTTTGAGGCGCCATGTCACGGACTGCGCTGCCACTGCCGCCGGAGGTTCGAGTCCTCCCTCGGGCATGGGTGTGTGTATTGTTCTTGGCATAAGTTAGTTTAAGTAGTGTGTAGGTCTAGGGACCAATGACCTAAGCAGTTTGGTCCCTTAGGAATTCACACACATTTGAACATTCGTACGTGAAACATCTTGTATTTACGGCAGATACCATAGTTTCCCATTGACGTCGGAGAGGTGGAGAAATAACACATCTATCTCTTGTGAAATACACTAGGCCGGGATTTGCCGACTGGTCTGAGGCGCTGCAGTCATAAACTGTGCGACTGGTTCCGGCAGAGGTTCGAGTCCTCCCCGGGGCATGGGTGTGTGTGTGTTTGTCCTTAGGACAATTTAGGTTAATCAGTGTGCAAGTTTAGGGACTGATGACCTTAGAAGTTAAGTTCCATAAGATTTGACACACATTTGAACGTTTTGAAATACACTGCTCTACACTCACCTGTAGCCCTAGTCACCGACATCACATACTCGTGAACCATTGTCCGGAATACATGATAGCTTCCAACTACCTTTCCCTCGTTCCCGTAGCAACTCACCTTCGCAGGCATTCCACTGCGCAGTTAGCACTACCTGTTTTTGTAACGTGTCAGGCTCCGGTACTTATTACTGCACCTCTAAACGAAGGCTGGTAGGTTTCACAGTCACTGGAGCGTGAAATTCACACCTGTTCCATTCGATATCTAAATGTAATCTTAACTAGTTTCAGTCAAACTTCGCCGCCACCAGATAACCGTTTTCCCACAAACACACTGTGCAGTCGAGATGCAGTCGATAAGTTTACTGATCAGCCAGAAAGTTATGGTCCACCTGCCTAATAGCCAGTATGTCCTACTTTGGACGGATAACATGGGCGACGCGTTGTTAAAAATGGTTCAAATGGCTCTGAGCACTATGGGACTTAATATCTGTGGTCATCAGTCCCCTAGAACTAGAACTACTCATGCCTAACTAACCTAAGGACATCACACACATCCATGCCCGAGGCAGGATTCGAACCTGCCGTCGTAGCAGCTGCGCGGTTCCTGACTGAAACGCCTAGAACCGCTCGGCCACACCAGCCATCCGCGACGAGTTGTGCCATGGAAGCAGTGAGGCCTTCCTAGCTCACTGGAGGCGGCTGACACCACATCTGCACACACTAGTCAACTAATTCCCGTAAAGTTCAATGACATCGCAGATGTATTCGATGGGGTTCAGATCTGGCATTCTGGGTGGCCAGAACATCAACTGAAATTCGGCACTGCGTTTCTGGAACCACCCCATCACACTCCTGGCCTTGTGATATGGTGCATTATCTTCGTGAAAAATGCAACTGCCGTCGGGAAACATGATCGTCATAAAGAGATGTTCGTGGTCTGAAACTGGTATACGATATTCCTTGGCCTTGATGGTGCCTTGCACGACCTCCGCTAGACCAATGTTCCACACAGAGTAATGAGGTCGCCGTCGCTTTGTCTCCGTCCCGCAGCTCGAGCGTCAAGGAGCTGCTCCCTTGGAAGACGACAGATTCGCGGCCTCCCATCGGCATGATGAGGAAGGTATCGGGATTCATCAAAGCATGCGACGCTTTGCCAACGTCCAGTGTCGAGGGTCACGTGCCCATTTCAGTCGTAGTTGCCGATGTTATGGTGTTAAAATAAATGGGACGTCGGCTGTGGAGGTTCATCGCTAGGAGTGTCGGTGGACTGTGTGTTCAGACACACTTGTACTCTGCCCAGCATTAATGTCTGATGGTAGTTCTGCCACTGTTCGCCGCCTGTCCTACCAGACTGCCCAGCCCACAACGTCGACATCTGTAATGGAGGTTGGCCACCCAACCCCACCACGTCTGGATGTGCTTTCACCTTGGTTTCACCATGTGTTGAAGACACTCACCACAGCACTCCTCGAACACCCGATAAGTCGTGCACTTTTCAAAATGCTCGTGCCGAGCCTCCGGGCTATCACAGTCTACCCTCAGTCAAAACATAATAATGGGGTCGCTTGCCTCATTCTACACACGGACAGCAAGCTTACTGATACTAAATGCACCGTGCCTGTGTCTGACTAGCAGTCATTCCTCGCCAGGTGACGCTGCTATCGCCTGGATGGGTTCATATCGAAAATGTGGTCATAATGTTCTGGCTGATCAGTGTATTTCTCATCGAGAAAACAGAAAGACAGAAATTTCCGGAAGTTATCGGTCCTATAGTGCGAGTGTTTGTAAGAACTGTCTTCCCTGATGTACTTATTTAGTTCCATTGTACGGAACAGGCTTCTAGCTTTTAAGGACCTATAGCGCAAATGGTTGACTTACGATTAGCGAAACAGCTCTGCCCCGCATCATAGACGGGATCAGGAAAACCAAAGTACTATGGCTATCTGGCGTCCAGAGAGGAAGTATCTCGCGAAAGTTGCTGTTGATCCACTGGCTGCGACACGGGCAAAATTCTGACTAGTTCACATCCAGACAACTAAAACACGATAGTTTGTGAGTCAACAAGTCATGCAGACCATGAGTGTAAGTAGGCTTTTTATGTTGGTAACGTCACTTAGCGCTCTGTATGAAAATCACGGGCTTTACTGTGGCTGGTTGGCATTGTTGGAATATTCGCCATTGTAGTGTTGGGCAGTTGGATGTGAACAGCGCGTAGCGTTGTGCAGTTTGAGGTGAGCCGCCAGCAGTGGTGGATGTGGGGAGAGAGATGCCAGAATTTTGAGAGCGGACGATATGGACGTGTGTCCATCAGAAAGACTAAATTAGTAATACTGGATATCATGAACTGACTTTTGAACATTATTAAGGTAAATACATTGTTTGTTCTCTATCAAAATCTTTCATTTGCTAATTATGCCTATCAGTAGTTAGTGCCTTCAGTAGTTAGAATCCTTTATTTAGCTGGCACTATTGGCGTGAGGTCATCGACATGAGTGCTAAAAGGAATTCTTTGAACTTCGGTTACACGATAAATCAGTCCAATCTAAAAACCGTAAATTCAACTAAATACCTAGGTATTACAATTACGAACAACTTAAGTTGGAAAGAACACATAGAAAATTATTGGCAGGACACTTAGAAAATGTAACAGATCTACTAAGGAGACTGGCCACACTACGCTTGTCCGTCCTCTTTTAGAATATTGCTGCGCGGTGTGGGATCCTTACCAGATAGGACTGACGGAGTACATCGAAAAAGTTCAAAGAAGGGCAGCAACTTTTGTATTATCGCGAAATATGTGAGAGAGTGTCACAGAAATTGTGCAGGATTTGGGCTGGAAATCGTTAAAAGAAGGCGTTTTTCGTTGCGACGGAATCTTCTCACGAAATTCCAATCACCAACTTTCTCTTCCGAATGCGAAAATATTTTGTTGACACCGACCTACATAGGGAGACACGATCACCACCATAAAATAAGGGAAATCAGAGCTCGTACAGAAAGATATAGGTGTTCGTTCTTTCCGCGCGCTATACGAGATTGGAATAACAGAGAATTGTGAAGGTGGTTCGATGAACCCTGTTATGTGCCAGGCACTTAAATCTGTTTTGCAAAGTATACATGTAGATATAGATGTAGAAAATCGTGGGTTTTGCAAGCAAAATCACAGTTTTGGAAATGGTAGCGGTGCGGTTTTATACGGTTCTTAGGAGGAGATTGTACAGTGCAGATCACTTTATATCTCTTCTTTTTATCACATTGTTTGCAGTTGTATTTCGTTACGAAAAACCTGAAAACATGAAATCTAATTGCTCAAAAGATATCATTGGAACTGCAGCTAATAAACAGATTTCCTTAAATTTCCGTTTAATTGTAATATCAGAATCTTTGAATTGTATCTCCCATGCTCTAATAACATTAAAGGTCATTACTTTTTCAAGTTGAGAAACTACTGATCACAAACACCAAATGTAAAAAAAACACTTCAGATACAGTATCAAAGCCGACAGATGTCAGTTTCTGAATATTGATTACGTATACAGAATGTGCTAATGTCATCAGAAAAATGGTATTAGATTTTATGAAAAAAATAAAAACACCTCGCTAATATTATCCAGCGCCTAGGTGGCCGACCTAAAGAAATTTAACAGAGCATTTTCCTACAATTTACGTTATAAAATGAAATGAGCGTATGGCATCGTTGGCCCGGAAGCCCTGTCCGGGGTCTTATTTTAGTCAACACGACATTGGGCGACTTGTGTGCCGATAATGAGGATGGAATTATGATGAGGACAACACAACACCCAGTCCCCGAGCGGAGAAAATCTCCAGCTCGGCTGAGAATCGAACCCGGGTCGCCGGCCGCTGAGGCCCAGCGGGTCTATGAGCTTCAGTTTGGAACCGAACAACCGCTACGGTCGCAGGTTCGAATCCTGCCTCGGGCATGGACGTTGGATGTCCTTAGATTAGTTTAAGTAGTTCTAAGTTCTAGGGGTCTGATGACCTCAGATGTTCAGTCCCATAGTGCTCAGAGCCCTTTGAACCATTTTTGAACCCGGGTCCACTGCATGGGAGGTACGCACGCGTAAATTTACACTATATAAACATGAGACAGAATTCACAAACACATTCTACATAATGCAAATGGGAGAGTCGTCTTTACTTTGGTACACTGACGTGCAATATAACATCTTTTTAGAAGCACTTACGACTCAAGACCGTCCATTGAGAACTCATCACACTGTCACATCATCTTCGCTTGGAACACCGTTATTCGAATGCCGAAGCTGCTGCTCCTAGGCGATGTGTATGCTCCGAGTTTCCCTCATGACAGCCATCACGACTATATTTGCTCACCTTGTCTGGCTGTTGACACAGGTCACTTGGTTACATGTCCTCCGAATTCGTCCCTGTTTGCATCCAACATGTTTACATGCAACAAAAGCATATATTTTAGAAAGAAGATGATGACAATTGCTTACATTTCCCAGAAGGAATATTGTGAGAATCATTTTCTTAGTCCGCCTAAGTGGCAAACTCAGAAGAAACTTTAAATGAAAATTTTGTTAACTCATTACTATTTGTTCTAAACGCATTTCTTTAATTAATTATTGCGCAATAAACAACTAAACACCATAGATACACTAATACTTTCCCCATATCTCTCACATGTTTTTAAATTTTGAGTCCATTAACTAACGAGTCCATTATATATTTTAATTATATTGATTAATAATCACCTACATGAAAACAATTAGACGTGTTAAGGTCATTTTAACCACATTCCTCGATGTGAATACCTGTCACCTGCTTTGTTTGCTAACGGACGGATTACGTCACAGCGGCGCTGATTTATTCTCGCACTCCGGCCACGTCAGCAGTCGGCCGCGGCACGCAGAACTTATTAGCAGCCCTCCAGCTTTCTGGGCCCTTTAAATGTGTTGCCGGTGCCACGGCACGCTTAACTCTGTGCTCTCGTAGAGATCCACTCAGCTCCTGGTACTTGCTGTACACAAAAACGAACTAAACACACGTTATCTCAAAATTGAAGCTGTTGTTTCTCTTAATACTCTCGCATTCTTAGTGTGCTACATGTACAATGAATTTTGTGAGATATCTGGATCTTTTGAGTACATTTCGTGTATTTATTTACTGAAGAGATGTTCTCGTCGGTACTATTCAGACACGTCAGAACCAGCAGACTTCCCCTTAGCTGTCACTCTATCTCTTAGCATCATCTACATTGTATACAGGGTGGTCTATTGATCGTGACCGGGAAAAATATCTCACGAAATAAGCGTCAACGAAAAAAGTACGAAGAACGAAACTTCTCTAGCTTGAAGGGGGAAACCAGAATGCGCTATGCTTGGCCCGCTAGGTGGCGCAGCCATAGGTCAAACGGATATCTACTGCATTAAAAAAAATAGGAACCCCCATTTTTTAATACATATTCGTGTAGTACGTAAAGAAATATGAATGTTTCAGTTGGACCACTTTTTTCGCTTTGTGATAGATGGCGCTGTAATAGTCACAAAAAGATGGCTCACAATTTTAGACGAACAATTGGTAACAGGTAGTTTTTTCAAATTAAAATGCAGAACGTAGGTACGTTTGCACATTTTATTTCGGTTGTTCGAATGTGATACATGTACCTTTGTGAACTTATCATTTCTGAGAACGCATGCTGTTACAGCGTGATTACCTGTAAATACCACATTAATGCAATAAATGCTCAAAATGATGTCCGTCAACCTCAATGCACTTGGCAATACGTGTAACGACATTCCTCTCATGAAATATGCTATTCAATACCGCTTCAACAGCACGCGAACTATGTGACGGACATCCATCATGTTGGAAGTACATCGCCATTCTGTCATGCAGTGAAACATCTTGTAGTAACATTGGTAGAACATTACGTAGGAAATCAGGATACATTTCATCATTTAGATTGCCATCCACAAAATGGGGGCCAGTTATCCTTCCTCCCATAATGCCGCATCATACGTTAACCAGCCAAGGTCGCTGATGTTCCACTTGTTGCAGCCATCGTGGGTTTTCCGTTGCCGAATAGTGCATATTATGCCGGTTTACGTTACCACTGTTGATGAATGACACTTCATCGCTGAATAGAACGGGTGCAAAAAATCTGTCATTGTCCCGTAATTTCTCTTGTCCCCAGTGGCAGAACTGTACACGACGTTCAAAGTCGTCGTCATGCAATTCCTGGTGCATACAAATATAGTACGGGTGGAATCGATGTTGATGTAGAATTCTCAACACCGACGTTTTTGAGATCCTCTATTCTAGCGCAGTTTGTCTGCTACTGATGTGCGGATTAGCCGCGATAGCAGCTAAAACACCTACTTGGGAATCATCATTTGTTGCATGTCGTGGTTGACATTTCACATGTGGTTGAACACTTACTCTTTCCTTAAATAACGTAACCATCCTGCGAACGGTTCGGGCACTTGGATGATGTCGTCCAGGATACCGAGCAGCATACATGTCTCCTGCCCGTTGGGCATTTTGATCACAATAGCCATACATCAACACGATAGCGACCTTTTCCGGAATTGGTAAACGGTCCATTTTAACACTGGTGATGTATCACGAAGCAAATACCGTCCGCACTGGCGGCATGTTAGGTGGTACCACGTACTTGTACGTTTGTGACTATTACAGCGCCATCTGTCACAAAGCGAAAAAAGTGTCCCAACTAAAACATTCATATTTCTTTACGTACTACACGAATTTGTAATAATAAATGGGGGTTCCTATTTTTTTAAATGCAGTTGATATCCGTTTTACCAATAGCAGCGCCATCTAGCGGACCAACCATAGCGCTATCTGGTTTCCCCCTTCAAGCTAGAAGAGTTTGCTTCCTTGTAGTTTGATGCTTATTTCGTGAGATATTTTGCCCGGTCACTATCAAGGGGCCATTCTGAATACCTCTTACTACTCTGGATTCAGGATGTGCCTCTTCTACCGAATTTCGTTTGTGTATCCTGCTTATAATACTCTGCTCTTCAAAAGTCTTAACTATCTGTTGATAAATATCTCTAGCTATTTCTTCTGTTCTCTTGTGAATTGCACCTGTTTATCATCCATAGTTGCGTTTAATTGTTAGTAAACATTTCCAACAGTTACCTCCATTGTCTGTATCAGAACTCTAAACACTTCGTGCGTAATAAATTCTGTGTCGTTATTCTTGCATGAGTGGTTGGCTTTGCGATGTTTTCTGCTGATTCTGAAGTCCTTTAAAGGTGTTTCCCTCTCCCCATTTCCTACTATGTCACTAATTCTAATTACTTGTACGTCTTTAGACTTTGGAAATGGAAACATATCACCGTCTTCTAATAAATTTTCTTGAGCCAGGTTTTGCTCCGCACTTTCATTTCGGTTACTCTTTCTAACAGTGTGACTTACCCTAGAATTTCCGAACAACATTACGTTTCCATTAACACAATTGTATAATCGACTGCCGGCCAGGGTGGCCGAGCGGTTCTAGGCGCTACAGTCTGGAACCGCGCGACCGCTACGGTCGCAGGTTCGAATCCTACCTCGGGCATGGATGTGTGTGATGTCCTTAGGTTAGTTAGGTTTAAGTAGTTCTAATTTCTAGGGGACTGATGACCACAGCAGTTGAGGGCCATAGTGCACAGAGCCATTTTATAATCGACTCAAAATGAATTTTAACTTACCGTCATTGGGGATGGATGTTGCCTTGGCAACGTGATTGGTCCCAGCCTGCTCACCTTCCATTTGGATACCCGCTCCTCTATGACCATTCAATGGAACTCTAATCGCTACTACTGTCACCTCCCAGAGTTGCTATCCCTTATTGCCTTCTACTAGGCAGCGTGTCATTCTCCAGGTATTTCATTTTATTCATGTTCACTCACCATCCCTTCGTGTGTTCCGTGCTTTCTGTCGGTACTGGATCGGCCCTTCGAGGACTTCAGTTTGTGTCTGTACGTTCGTCCGTGCGGATACTGTGGATCTCACTTTGTACTACAGTGAAAGCAGCTGCTGTCAGGGTCCACTTCGACTCTGCAGTCACGGTTTTCAGTCTTTATCTTCCACCGGACAGGCCACCTACATCTGCTGCACTAACTGCCACCCTTCAGTAATTCCCCTCCATTCCTCGTCTTGGATATGTTAATGCCTACCATCATTTGTGGGGCAGTGCTTTTTAATTTAGTCGGGGCTCCTCACTGACCAATTTCTTGCACACCACGACCTGTGCCTTCTTAATGATGATTCCCCTACTCACCTTACTGCTGCGGGTGGCACATTCTCTGCTATTGATCATTCACTCTCTTCTCTTCCCCTTCTTCCTTCCTTATACTGGTCGTTACACAATGACCTCTGTGATAGTTGCCACTTTCCGTTGACCCTCTCATTCCATTTCTGCCTCTGATGACCAAGTTATTCCACTGGGATTTCCATCGTGCTGATTGGCTTACATACACCTCCCAGGTCGTGTTTCCAACTTGTCAAGTTGTATTGATGATGATGTCTGTGATCTGTTTGATAAGAAAATCCACTCTGGTAGCATTGTGGTTCGCCACTTCATTGATCCCTTTCGCCGTTGGCACCCTCCAAGATTGTTAGTGGCAGCCAACCATTCTGGGTCTTGCCATAAGGTGGCCTTCGTACAGATCCATAAGTTCTCGCAGAACACCTCGTGACCTGTTTTGCAGTGGCATAGGCGTCGGCGTCTTATCCAGCTGTCTTCTCGAAACAGTGGGCTCAAGCGTCCCACTTGTGTTTTACCCCTTGTGGGGTGGAATCGTGCAATGAAACTTTTACTGAATGGGAGCTTGATCTGGTCCTCTCTTCTTTCCACAATTCAGCTCCTGGCCCTGGTTCCACCTGTGACCAATTGCTTCAACACCTCAATCCTCCACAACACCCGTATCTTCTTCAGGCTCCAAGGCATTTCCCCTTCTCAATGGAAAGACAGTATCGTGGTTCCTGTCCTTAAGCCTGGTAATGATCTTCTGATAGTTACCAGCCCATTATCCTGACCATTGTTTCCTGTAAATTATTCGAATGAGTGGTGGCTTGTCACTTCAATTGGGTCCTCGGATCTTGGCAGCTTTTATGTCCATGCAAGTGCAACTTTGAGGGAGATCTCCAATCAGTCATCGATTGGAAGCTGCCGTTTGGCAGGACTTTTCTCAGCACTGCCATCTTGTCACAGTTTTTTTTGTATCTTAGTAAGGCCTGTGTCACAGCATGTCGCCATCACATCCTCCTTACGCTCCTTGAGTGGGGTCTTGTGTGCTCCCCTACCAATTTTTATGAGCCAGTTCCTGTTCTACCAGTTATCCAAAGTTGAGGTTGGCGCTGCTCTCAACTCTCTGCAGACCCAGGAGAATGATGTTCCACAGGGCTCCATAATAACTGTCCTTTTTACATTGCTGTTAATGGATGTGTAACCTCTGTTAACTGTCCTATTTGCATTGCTGTTAATGGATGTGTAGCCTCTGCTGGACTGTTTGTATGTGGGCCAGCTCCCACTCAATGGCCTCTGTAGAATGGCAGCTCCAGGGTGCCATCTGGCATCCATCCAAATGAACACTCTCACACTGTTATCAGTTCCCTCTCCTTATGTTGAGGGTCCTATAATCCTGTCCTTTCATGGTAGGACGTCTGTTAAGAAATGAGGAAATTACTTCCATGGTACTAGAGGGAGCTGTAGAGGATAAAAACTGTAGAGGAAGACAGAGATTGGAATACATCCAGCAGGTAATTGAGGACATGTGTTGCAAGTGCTACTCAGAGATTAAGATGTTGGAAAAGGAGAGGAATTTGTGGCAGACTGCATTAAACCAATCAGGAGACTAATAACAGAAAAAATTGATGGTGGCACATTTCTGTCACCGTACAACAGTCCAACCTGTTCTGGAGCTCTACCCAGTTCCGTTTCTTCGGTTTTATTTTTGACAATGATCTTACTTGGTTGTCCCATATCCATCATCTGAAGTTTGGTCGTTTTGATAAACTCAATGTCCTTCACTTCCTTGCCCATATTCTTGGCGTGTGGATTGTTTGACCCTTATCTGGCTTTACTTGGCATAGTTGTGTGCCATCTGGACTCTGACTGCCAAGTTTGTAGATCAGTGGACTTTTCCTTATAGTTCCTCTTTGATCCGAGTCGCCATCCTGGTATCCATTTAGCCACCAGTGCCTTTCACAGTAGTGCTATCGGTAGTCTTCTGGTTGACGCTGGGATCCCTCGCCGTTCTGACCACCTGATTCCCTATGCCATCACTATCCATTCTTCTGCTGCTCACCCCTCCCGTTTTATTCTTTTCGTGGTTTGAGTCATTGCACGCCCACTGCCCCGCCCTCAGTCTGATTTACCAGTTGGACTCTGCCTCGCTTTTCTCCACCATGATTTCCACTTCACCTCCTTGTCCTTTTCCCTACGTTCTCTCCTGACTACTCACTCTTGGTTAGTTCCTTGATCACAGATTCGGATGGGTCTTTTCTAAAGACCGAACGCCTCCATTGCTCCAATGGTGTTCTGTTGTTTTTTCTGAACACTGTTATGGGATTTACAGCTAGCCATTTTTTTACACCAATAACTCTAAATCCATTGATGATGCGGGATACGCCTTCATAGCTTCTGTTGGCAGGGAACACCATCTATTGCCTGCCATGGCCGGCCGTGGTGGCCGACCGGTTCTAGACGCTACAGTCTGGAACCGCTCGACCGCTATGGTCGCAGGTTCGAATCCTGGCTCGGGCATGGGTGTCTGTGATGTTCTTAGGTTAGTTAGGTTTAAGTAGTTCTAAGTTGTAGGGGACTGATGACCTCAGAAGTTAAGTCCCATAGTGCTCAGAGCCATTTGAATCATTTTGTTTTTGCCTTCTATATGTGGTGTGTCTACTGCAGAACTCATAGCCATTTATTGGGCCGTCTGTTTCATTAAACAGTCGTCGCTCACCTGAGTTTTGATATGTACAGACTCAATGAGTGGTCTTCAGGCTATCGATCAATGTTTTCCCCGCCACCCCCTGCTCTCTTCCATCCACGACCTTCTTGCTGATCTTGGTGATTATGCTTGTTTGGTTGATTACCTTTTAGTACCTGGCCACCTAGATGTCCGAGGCAGTGAACGTGCTGATCGTATGGCTGGGGGGAAACCATCTACACCCTCGCCCCCCCCCCCCCCCCCCCGGTTCTCCCTGACCACTCGGGTGGCATATTCACGGTTTTATATCAAATCCCATTTTGCTCAATGGTGGGCTAACTCTTGGGAGGCTACCTCTTTGTCTGATAAACTTCGCACCATCAACGAGACTCCCACCATGTAGCATTCTTACGTCTGCCTCTCCTGGCGGGAATCTACCATCCTCTGCCGTCTTCATATTGGGCATAATAGATTGACCCATGGTTTTTTACTCGACAGTGAGCCACACTCCCGCTTTGTAGTTGCGGGGCTCCACGCACAAAGACCCATATTTTTCTGGATTGCCCCTGCTTTTTGGCTCTTGACACTAAATGTGTCCTTATCTCAGATCTATGCGGACGACCCTCACATGGTTAAATGTGTTCTTGGTTTTCTTCGTGGACGTGGTTCGTACTCTCAGATGTAAGTGCTTGAATGTTATTCCGAAATTACTCTCTCAGCGTTGGCACTGCTTACGGAGGACATGAACTTGCTTCTCGCCGCCATTTCTCTACATTTTGTCTGGTCTGTAGTACTGCCTTTGTTTCCCTTTTTCTTGTGTTTTCGTCCTCTGATGATGTCCCTGTTGTATCATGATGATGGTATAGTATGGTATGGTATGGTGTGGGTGTGAGCACGGGATGGTGGTGGTACTGGTGCCCCACCCCTGCTCTCCCCGTTCCCACCCACCCTCCTCCTGGTCTTTCGTCTTCCTGCTGCTCTGTCGCCTCTTTGTTTACACGTAGACTGAACTGTGCTGTTATGTGTTGTTCCTCCCTTGATTTCTGACATCGTAGATCACGGGACCGATGACTTCACTGTTTGGTCTCTTCCACCATATCGACCAACCGACCGTGAAATGGCAGCCTAGGCCACGGGTCGGTAACTCCATGGTATGGCCAATGGTGCGGGATGAGACAGAATGTTGCAGACAGGCAGGCCAATACTTGTTGTCGTATGGCGAGCACGTTTGTGAAGAGGTTGTGATATGCTTGCTGCACAGTATGGCGATCCTCCAGTGGGCGGTCAGACGTGGATTACTTCGATAACGAGTGTGCGCCCCTGGTGTCCCCATGTAGTCCAACATTGGGCCACTGTCACACCTGAATGGTCCACAGATCTTGATGTTGCACGATTCCAGCAGCTGGCTCGGTGGAGACTCACAGTGAGGCCCCTTTCAAACTCTGTCAGTCGTCTCACGCCTCCGCGTCCTTCACGGTGATCGCTCAAGATGGGACGCTGTTCACGCCCCTTTTATACCCTACCAGGCCTCAGGCCTGACGACAACACTAACCACGCCCAGAAATTGAACCGTGGATTGAAATTAAAAGAATATTCTTAAAAATATATTTTATTTACTAGCGATTATCAAGAATATTAACACATTTAATCACACTATGTGAGCGTAGAAGTAGTTGCCAGGGAGTAACTGATGAAACCAAAACGAAATTGCTTTTAACAAATGGGAAATTTATTCCTAAAAGTTTTTTTAAGAAACAGATTTAAAATTATAAGCAGAAAACACCCTCTAAATATCAAGCTACAACTTATTCAGAGGCAGAAAGAAACAGATTTTTGAGTGTATGAGCTTTCGGGCTGAGAACCTTGCCGCTACCTTTTGACACGGCCGCAGTCACGACCGCTCACAACCACCTCAGAAAGACTACACTGGTGCAAATCTGCAATACACCAGATTACCTTAAATTATAAAAAATTCACACAAGTACCCAACTATGCACCCCGTAAGAGGGATGGAAATGGTAAAAAACACAAAAATTAAAAAATTAACTTGCCACCGAAGGAGCAACTCGATTTTAACTTCTAAGAAAAATCTTACGGTAGAATGGTTGAAACTTTATATACTAAAATGAGCATTTAAATAAAAGCCCATGAAATACAATCTTACATAAAATTATACAAGGTTGGCCACACATGCTCTACAGTACACACATACCGCCTCTCAAGATGATAAGCAAGATAAAAACATATTTCAGGAATTAGGCGTTACACTTCAAGCAATAAATTCGTTAACACACCGAATCCGACAAACATGACAGAGGCATCTATTAACGTACGGCAGATGATAGGGAGGTTACCGAACAACCCGCTCTAACCAGCCCCTACTCCACAAGGGAAAAAACGGACCACCCAATTCATAAATAACCACCTTCCCGCGGTTGGGCAAACGGAGAAGAATGGTGGGACGACCCCAAAACTACGCGGCTGGTGACATCACCAAGAAAACAAGTAGAATTTAACAATTAAATGAAACAACATATCTCCAGTCACTTAACTTCTAATAAACTGCGATTTCTGGCGAAGACCTGGCGCAGCACCCCCAACGCTCTCCCGAACCGCCCGCTACCAGCCGCTTCAACGGACGCAGGAAGGCGCACCGATCTCCCGTCTCACGGCGTCGCAGCTCGCACCGGCCAGACCACTGTCGTGGATTGACTCCTGTTGCTCTCGTGTCGGCCGCGAAGGCGCTACACCTTGCTGTACAGCGCAGTCTCTTGGATTCACGTGGCGATCTCACATGCGCCGACGCTCAAGGCGGACAAGTCAATTGTGTCTGAGTGCGCGACCGACCAACCGATCGATCCAACCGCCAATGACCGTTGCCTGAGCAAACTCGAGCAGACTGGCGGCGTAACGCGCAGACTCAGATGCAGGAACTAAGCCCCCGACCGGGCGACCACTCGCTGAGTTCTCTCACTGCGTCACAAATTCGGACGAGAGACAGACTAGCAAGCTAGGGACGAGAGACTGACCCCAGACTGACTCCAGTCTCGCCCAGATTTATCAATTGAGCGACTGGCAGGCTCATTTTTTTTTTTTTTTTTTTTTTTGGTCATCAGTCTACTGACTGGTTTGATGCGGCCCGCCACGAATTCCTTTCCTGTGCCAACCTCGTCATCTCAGAGTAGCACTTGGAACCTACATCCTCAATTATTTGCTTGACGTATTCCAATCTCTGTCTTCCTCTACAGTTTTTGCCCTCTACAGCTCCCTCTAATACCATGAAAGTCATTCCCTCATGTCTTAGCAGATGTCCTATCATCCTGTCCCTTCTCCTTATCAGTGTTTTCCACATATTCCTTTCCTCTCCGATTCTGCGTAGAACCTCCTCTTTCCTAACCTTATCAGTCCACCTAATTTTCAACATTCGCCTATAGCACCACATCTCAAATGCTTCGATTCTCTGCTGTTCCGGTTTTCCCACAGTCCATGTTTCACTACCATACAATGCTGTACTCCAGACGTACATCCTCAGAAATTTCTTCCTCAAATTAAGGCCGGTATTTAGTATTAGTAGACTTCTCTTGGCCAGAAATGCCTTTTTTGCCATAGCGAGTCTGCTTTTGATGTCGTCCTTGCTCCGTCCGTCATTGGTTATTTTACTGCCTAGGTAGCAGAATTCCTTAACTTCATTGACTTCGTGACCATCAATCCTGATGTTAAGTTTCTCGCTGTTCTCATTTCTACTACATCTCATTACCTTCGTCTTTCTCCGATTTACTCTCAAACCATACTGTGTACTCATTAGACTGTTCATTTAATTCTTCTTCACTTTCACTCAGGATAGCAATGTCATCATCGAATCGTATCATTGATGTCCACTCACCTTGTATTTTAATTCCACTCCTGAACCTTTCTTTTATTTCCATCATTGCTTCCTCGATGTACAGATTTAAGAGTAGGGGCGAAAGGCTACAGCCTTGTCTTACTCCCTTCTTAATACGAGAACTTCGTTCTTGATTGTCCATTCTTATTATTCCCCCTTGGTTGTTGTACATATCGTATATGACCCGTCTCTCCCTATAGCTTACCCCTACTTTTTTCAGAATCTTGAACAGCTTGCACCATTTTATATTGTCGAACGCTTTTTCCAGGTAGACAAATCCTATGAACGTGTCTTGATTTTTCTTTAGCCTTGCTTCCATTATTAGCCGTAACGTCAGAATTGCCTCTCTCGTGCCTTTACTTTTCCTAATGACGAACTGATCGTCACCTAATGCATTCTCAATTTTCTTTTCCATTCTTCTGTATATTATTCTTGTAAGCAGCTTCGATGCATGAGCTGTTAAGCTGATTGTGCGATAATTCTCGCACTTGTCAGCTCTTGCCGTTTTCGGAATTGTGTGGATGATGCTTTTCCGAAAGTCAGATGGTATGTCGCCAGACTCATATATTCTACACACCAACGTGAATAGTCGTTTTTTTGCCAATTCCCCTAATGATTTTAGAAATTCTGATGGAATGTTATCTATCCCTTCTGCAATATTTGACCGTAAGTCCTCCAAAGCTCTTTTAAATTCCGATTCTAGTACTGGATCCCCAATCCCTTCTAAATCGACTTCTGTTTCTTCTTCTATCACATCAGACAAATCATCACCCTCATAGAGGCTTTCAATGTATTCTTTCCACCTATCTGCTCTCTCCTCTGCATTTAACAGTGGAATTCCCGTTGCACTCTTAATGTTACCACCGTTGCTTTTAATGTCACCAAACGTTGTTTTGACTTTCCTGTATGCTGAGTCTGTTCTTCCGACAATCATATCTTTTTCGATGTCTTCACATTTTTCCTGCAGCCATTTCGTCTTAGCTTCCTTGCACTTCCTATTTATTTCATTCCTCAGCGACTTGTATTTCTGTATTCCTGATTTTACCGGAACATGTTTGTACTTCCTCCTTTCATTAATCAACTGAAGTATTTTTTCTGTTACCCACGGTTTCTTCGCAGCTACCTTCTTTGTTCCTATGTTTTCCTTCCCAACTTCTGTGATGGCCCTTTTTAGAGACGTCCATTCCTCTTCAACTGTGTTGCCTACTGCGCTATTCCTTATTGCTGTATCTATAGCGTTAGAGAACTTCAAACGTATCTCGTCATTCCTTAGAACTTCCGTATCCCACTTCTTAGCGTATTGATTCTTCCTGACTTCAGCCTACTCTTCATCACCACTATATTGTGATCTGAGTCTATATCTGCTCCTGGGTACGCCTTACAATACAGTATCTGATTTCGGAATCTCTGTCTGACCATGATGTAATCTAATTGAAATCTTCCCGTATCTCCCGGCCTTTTCCAAGTATACCTCCTCCTCTTGTGATTCTTGAACAGGGTATTCGCTATTACTAGCTGAAACTTGTTACAGAACTCAATTAGTCTTTCTCCTCTTTCATTCCTTGCCCCAAGCCCATATTCTCCTGTAACCTTTTCTTCTACTCCTACCCCTACAACTGAATTCCAGTCGCCCATGACTATTAGATTTTCGTCCCCCTTTACATACTGCATTACCCTTTCAATATCCTCATACACTTTCTGTATCTGTTCATCTTCAGCTTGCGACGTCGGCATGTATACCTGGACTATCGTTGACGGTGTTGGTCTACTGTCGATTCTGATTAGAACAACCTGGTCACTGAACTGTTAACAGTAACAGACCCTCTGCCCTACCTTCCTATTCATAACGAATCCTCCGCCTGTTATACCATTTTCTGCTGCTGTTGATATTACCCGATACTCATCTGATCAGAAATCCTTGTCTTCCTTTCACTTCACTTCACTGACCCCTACTATATCTAGATTGAGCCTTTGCATTTCCCTTTTCAGATTTTCTGGTTTCCCTACCACGTTCAAGCTTCTGACATTCCACGACCCGACTCGTAGAACATTATCCTTTCATTGATTATTCAATCTTTTTCTCATGGTAACCTCCCCCTTGGCAGTCCTCTCCCGGAGATCCGAATGGGGGACTATTCCGGAATCTTTTGCCAATGGAGAGATCATCATGACACTTCTTAAACTACAGGCCACATGTCCTGTGGATACACGTTGTGTGTCTTTAATGCAGTGGTTTCCATTGCCTTCTGCATCCTCATGTCGTTGATCATTGCTGATTCTTCCGCCTTTAGGGGCAATTTCCCACCCCTAGGACAAGAGAGTGCCCTGAACCTCCATCCGCTTCTCCGCCCTCTTTGACATGGCCGTTGGCAGAATGAGGCTGACTTCTTATGCCGGAAGTCTTCGGCCGCCAATGCTGATTATTTTTATCAAAATTTAGGCAGTGGCAGGGATCGAACACGTTTTGATTATGAATCAAAGACGCTACCCCTAGATCACGGCTCATAACGCCCCTTAAATGGACGTGAACAGGCAACCTTTCCCCTTTCCCACCAGAGGGAGACACCAAAGCTCCAATTGCCACAGTGGCGCCACCGCCAGAAACGGAGGGCGAGTGCTTTACACTACGCGCTGTGGCGCGCTGTTCAAAATAGCAATTTTTTCCACGGCTCACATAATACACTCTGCTGACCATTCCACATGAGACTTGCAACTCCGCAGTCATTTATGTACCGACCGATGGAATGTACTTGCACGAGCTTCCATTGACATCATTGACCATGTCTTCTGAGTGCTTCACTTTTTTTCCCTAGCAGTGTGCAACAAATGACAAGAAACGTTATGCAGTGGGACGGAAAGGTACAATCTGTTGCAGGGAGACGAATGAAAGACGTGAACTTGTCGAAAAAGTTATGTAAATGTGCATTTATTCTTTAAATGAAATCTCATATAACGTTTCATCATATTTAAACCTAATAGACTTACTTGTAAGGCAATTTGAAACCTCTAATGTACACAGTGATGCAGAGTATGTTCTTGCCCTTATTGTGGAAGGTTGCGAAGTAGTACTTAGTATTGCAGAGATACAAGAGCACATCGGAAATTCAGTGCGACGTTTCGTGATGCATGTTTCAGTGGAAATAGAGGGCTCGTTGAATATTTAACGTAAGGAAGAGTTTCTTCCGGTATGTTGGTACGTTCTGACCGTGTGTGTGTTTCACCGTGATTACTATAACATAAGCTCACACTTGGAATATTTGCTTAATAGCGCGTTGTTCCACCTTGGGAACGCTATACAGCACGTGTCCTGCGTGGCGTGAATTCGATAAATGTCTGGAAAGTTTCCGGAGATTTGTGACAGCAGGTGTGTATGTACGATTCCCGTAAATTACGGGCCGGCCGTTTGAGGGAACAGAGCTGTCACCCGATAGCGTTGGTGTTGATGTTTGTGAAACTAGGAAACATGGGCTCTAAAATGCTTACCTTTAAGAGCTAAGAGAACATCATCACCTTCGATAGTATGAAACAAATCTCTTCTACTGAAAGGTCTTAGTTGTGGCTCTTCAAGCTTTCCCGGCGGATACGTTATAAACAGTCTTCACGGGTTCACCGCGGGATGACGTTGTGCAAATTTCACAATATTTCCTCGGAGCAATTGCCTGCCGCCCGCTGTGGCCGAGCGGTTCTATGCGCTTCTGTCCGGAACCGCGCTGCTGCTACGGGCGCAGGTTCGTATTTTGCCTCGTGCATGGATGTGTGTGATGTCCTTAGGTTAGCTAGGTTTAATTAGTTCTAAGTCTAGGTGTTAAGTCCCATAGTGCTTAGAGCCATTTGAACCAAGCAGCTGCCCGACATCTTCAGGTGGTTGAATCTTGCTGGCGACTAGATACGACTGACGTACCTAGCCACCAGCTAGGTTCAACCAGTCAAATATGTCGGACAGCTGCTCCGAGGAAGTATTGTGGAATTTGCTCAGCGTCATCCAGCGGCAAACCCGTGAAGACTATTCACAAGATCTTTGCTTTCCATATTTTGACGGGTGACAGTATGGACCAAAACGAGAAAAACATGTCCAGGAAACATAGACTCTAAAGAGCGTGCGTTAACAGCTACGGCACTTGTTCATCTTCGCTGATGTGAAACACACCTCTTCTAGTGAACATGTGCCCATAGCTATTAAGGTATGCATTTAATAGCCCACGTTTATTTGTCAGTTTTTTCCTTGCTTTGGTCCATACTGTCTCTTCCAAAAATATGGGAAGCAAAGAGGTTGCTATAGAAGACTTTTAACGGTATCAGAGATGAAGTAGTTTTCCTAGCTCTTAGGTATGAATTTTATAGCCCATGTTTACTACACTGTTTTAGTTCGAACATCGTTTTGTTTCATATCCCTGAATATCGACCATTGCTCCTGTGCACCTTCTATATCCATACGTAAAACAAATTGAAATAGACAAAGAAGCTGTGGGTGGGGAACAGTTATAGTATTTACAACAACCACATTATCATATGGTGAGAAATATATCAACGCTGTCCTGTTACTTTACCAACGGGGAAAGACGGAACTGTATTTGATCATTCAGCATCAAGTCAGAATTCTGTGACTGGTGTTTACTGATAGCCAGAATCTGAAGCTATGTTAATTTCCTGCCCTTATCTGCTGTCCGTAGAATATCACTTTTAATACTATAATTATGAACTTCATTCAGAGCATGTTCGGCAAAGGTGGAATCTTTTTTTTTCCTTAAACTCCTTTCGTGTTTAGTGTGGTAGCTTAGCCCTACCCAAGTAAAAAAAGCGAAGTTTCGCGTTCTGGTCCTAGATGCGCCAATTGTGCCCGACTGACCGCCGTGTTATCATCTGCATCATCGGATGTCCTATGGAGTGACACGTGGTCAGCAGACCATTCTATCGGCCATTGTTGGGCTCCTTGGCATTGGAACCGCTACTAAGCTGTCGAACAGCTCCCAGCTGTGGAGGAGGACCCCCCTCCTTACTGACTTAAGTATAATTTACCACACAAACTGGAGGAAGTCCTATAAATCTTTACTGTTCAACTGAATGTGGGCAGCAGTGTTTCTGGTATAGGAAGTTGGTGGATATTTCCCGTATTTCGATTTGCTGCCAACTACCTGTGAAGTCCTATCGACATACAATATGGGGGCCACTTTGTTCTCAGTGTCCCTCTGACAAGGATACACAAGTGCTGTAATTCTCTTGTCTCTTCTTTCTACTAACAATCCTATTAATTAGGGTATGAGAATAACCATCACCTTACGCAGTTTCTTTAATAATTTTAAATACATTTGCATAATCTGGTGTGGCTTTTGGTAGAAATATGGCAATCGGTGCACCGTTGAGTGGAAGGCTCCATGTATATGTGTCACACCAGGATGCGAACTGGCAGCTACCAGTGTGTCCATGGAAGTTACTTTCCCGTATATCTTTCAAGGGGAGGCCACGACATTCGTATCACGGATTTACTTCAAACCAGGTACACCTTTAGCAGTCCATTAGGGCAACGTAATGTGGAAATAATAAGTCATACTACTCAGCCAATTTCGAGAAAGTGGCAATAAAAGTTTTACACGTCTAATTGTACGATTGCGTTGCCCCTATGATCATCTCTGTAGTCGGTGGGGCTCTGGATACAGTCCCGCTGATCCCCTACTTGTAATGTTTATTTTTTCAACGCTGATCACGTTGTTTCGTACAGTTGAAGTGTTAAATGTAATACATTGAAAAAGCCCCTACATTTACACGAAATTGGGCTCGAATCCCAGTCCGGCACAAATTTTAAACTGCCCCCATCGATTTCAGGCTATGACCGCGCGCAGCCGATGTCTGTAATCCCCTTGTGTGCTAATCACCTGGCCACCGCCAACTTGTGCACACAGTTGTAACGCACTGGTACATACACCGTTGTCCAAAATTAAAACAGTAAACGGAAATTTGGCACGGTTACGTTTATTTTGCCACAAAAATAGTATAAACAGGTGATAGTAAAGTAGAAACAATGTAAATAATGCAGAACGTAAATAGCTGTAAAATGCAACTTAACGGATTTGTACACAGGCCTGATGGGACATGCATTGAGGCAATGACGCTCATTCTTCCTGCAGTGCTTTTCGCAAATCCTGGGGGAGTGGTTGGTGGCTACTGACAAGATGCAACCTGTCTGCAGGGAATCCTAGACACGCTCTGTGGAGTTAAAATCGGAAGAGCGAGCAGGCCACACCATTTCCGAGAAAACGGTAACCATCAGTGCTCTATGAGATGGGGCATTATTGTCCATCAGTACGAAATCTGGGCTCATAACACCTCGCATAAACCGCACATGATGTCTCAAGATCTCGTCATGATACCAGACAGCAGGGATTCACCTGTACAGCCTCATGAAGAGCTGTTCGAGTGGTCAGCACAAGCCTTACCCACAACATTAGGGATCCTAGTCGGTATCGGCCTCTTTCCACAATGTTAGGGTCCCGAAATCGTTTTCCATGTTCCATGTTCCGTTCAGAGGTGATTCCGTCTAGAATCGCTCTTCAGACCAGACCGGGACACATCTGAGAGTTGAATATTGACTCACTGTTCGATCGTCCAGGTGGCATGTTGACGGCTCCACTCCAGACGTTCCTTTCTGTGAAGACACCTCAGAGGTACACATACAGCAAGTCTCCGACAATACAGGCCACTCTGCCGGAGCCTTGTGTACACCGTTTGCCTCGATGCAACACGTCAAGTGGATGCTGCGGGGTCATATGCCGGCTGCCGCACAGTGCTAAGGTGGCAAAGTAGTGCTCTTACAGCCAAATAAACATAGTCTCTTTCTGATGTCACACGTGGTCTCCCTTGCCTTGGTCTTTGGGATACAGTTTCGGTCTCTAGAAACTGTCGCCACATTCGAGAAACAACAGAACGTTTCACAGTAAGCCACCACGCCACATCATTCTGGGACTGTCGTGCTTCTGTTCTTCCGAGGGCCCTCCACTACAGAGATAGGAGTCTTCTCTGTGCCATACTGCACAGCCTGAGACTGTGTGCACAGCCAATGTGAATGTGCAACTACCCGATAATTACTATCCCGTTCGGCGGGTGCCCTGACGTTATCGCTGGCGTGGTTATTCGTTGACCGGAATGCCATCTTCCGTACAGACATCTGTTGATAGTTGGCATGATACAGCGTGACTTAGCCGCGCGGAATTAGCCGAGCTGTCTTAGGCGCTGCAAATATGGACTGTGCGGCTGGTCCCGGTGGAGGCTCGAGTCCTCCCTCGGGCATGGGTGTGTGTGTTTGTCCTTAGGATAATTTAGGTTAAGTTGTGTGTAAGCTTAGGGACTGATGACTTTCCCAGTTAAGTCCCATAAGATTTCACACACACAGACACACACACACACACACACACACACACACACACACACACACACACAAAACAGCGTGACTTAGACACAGGACGGAGCCAGCCGTTGTGACCGAGCGGTTCTAGGCGCTACAGTCTGGAACTGGAACTGTTCGACCACTACGGTCGCAGGTTCGAATGCTGCCTCGGGCATGGATGTGTGTGATACCCTTAGGTTAGTTAGGTTTTAAGTAGTTCTAAGTTCTAGGGGACTGATGACCTCAGATGAAGTCCCATAGTGCTCAAAGGCACTTGAACACAGACGGAGGAATAAAGATTTGTTAGTTTAAGTTTGGACGTCAGTGTATTAGACGCGTTAAGCTACCGTATTTTCTCGAAACTGCCTAAGTAGTAGGCTGCGCCTTATTACATACACATTGTGTTGTTGTAATGGACTACTAAGAGCGTACAAAGATGAAGTTAATCCGTGATCCGAACCTCGTGGTCTCCCCTTAGTAAACGAATCCTTCTACTTGATGATGTAAATGGTAAGATCTAAAAAGTTTGTTGACCCTCCCAGATTCGTTGTGAACTTAATTTCGCTGCGATGTGAATTTAAATATTGCAAAAATTTGTTATGTTGTTTGGCGGTAGCTGCCGATAAGTGTTGCAGGTCGTTCAGATACCTGGTTCTGTAAATGTTCCGTCGGTATGTAAATTGATGGGGATCACTGCTGTCGTGTGCAGCAGAACATTACGCCGATCAGCGGCGACGAGCTAAAATGTGCACCAGACCAGGATTCGAATACCGGAACTCCTGCTTACGAGGCAGGTGCGTTAACCACTGCGCCATCCGGGTCACAGTGTTATTGCTCTTGCAAGGACTACCTTGGCACGCCTCACGGCCGATTCACATTCCCACCGAGCGCCACCTGCCTGCAGTCCCTGTCCATTATACTCCCGTATAATTGGTAAGACTAGCTGGGCAATGGATGCACCCTCTTCGGTGCTGATGCGGAATCTCAGAGTAGCGAACGGGATTATAATGAAACTTCCTGGCAGATTAAAACTGTGTGCCGGACCGAGACTCGAACTCGGGACCTTTTCCTTTCGCGGGCAAGTGCTCTACCAACTGAGCTACCGAAGCATGACTCACGACCCGCCCTCCTCCTACCTCAGTTGGTAGAGCGCTTGGCCGGCGAAAGGCAAAGGTCCCGAGGTTGAGTCTCTGTCCGCCACACAGTTTTAATCCACCAGGAAGTTTCATATCAGCAGACACTCCGCTGCAGAGTGAAAATCTCATTCTGGAAACATCCCCCAGGCTGTGGCTAAGCCATATCCTTTCTTCCAGGAGTCCTAGTTCTGCAAGGTCCGCAGAAGAGTTTCTGTGAAGTTTAGAAGGTAGGAGACGAGGTACTGGCAGAAGTAAAGCTGTGAGGACGGGGCGTGAGTCATGCTTGGGTAGCTCAGTTGGTAGACCACTTGCCCGCTTGTCCCGAGTTCGAGTCTCGGTCCGGCACACAGTTTTAATCTGCCAGGAAATTTCATATCAGCGCACACTCCGCTGCAGAATGAAAATCTCATTCTGGAAACATTCCCCAGGCAGTGGCTAAGCAATGTTCCCGCAATATCCTTTCTTTCAGGAGTGCTAGTTCTGCAAGGTTCGCAGGAGAGTTTCTGTTAAGTTTGGAAGGTAGCAGACAAGGTACTGGTGGAATTAAAGTTGTGAGGGCGGGTCGTGAGTCATGCTTCGGTAGCTCAGTTGGTTGAGCACTTGCCCTCGAAAGGAAAAGGTCCCGAGTTCGAGTCTCGGTCCGGCACACACTTTTAATCTGCCAGGAAGTTTCAAATCAGCACACACCCCAACGCAGAGTGAAAATATGAGTCTGGGAGTGTAATGGCAGGGGCTGCAGATGGGTGGCGCTCGATAAGAGCCTGGATCGGCCTTGAGGCGTGCCAAGATAGTCCGTGCAGTTGCGATAACACTGTGTCCCGGATGGTGCAGTGGTTAACGCACATGGCTAGTAAGCACGACATCAGGGGTCGAATCCCAGTCCGGTGCATATTTCCGCTCGACGCCGCTGATTCCGTTAATGTCCTGCTGCAGCTGATAGCAGTGATCCCCCTTCATAAGTGTTTCATAGCTGCGGATTCTGCGTGGTGGCTGTTCTTTCGGACATGTCAGAAAGAACAGACACCACGCATTCATATACTGCGTGATCAAAAAGTCAGTATAAATTTGAAAACTGAATAAGTCACGGAATAATGTAGGTAGATAGGTACAAATTGACACACATGCTTGGAATGACATGGGGTTTTATTAGAACCAAAAAAATAGAAAATTTCAAAAAATGTCCGACAGATGGCGCTTCATCTGATCAGAATAGCAATGATTAGCATAACAAAGCAAAGATGACGTTCTTTACACGGAATGCTCAATATGTCCACCATCATTCCTCAACAATATCTGTAGTCGAGGAATAATGTTGTGAACAGCACTGTAGAGCAAATCCAGAGTTATGGTGAGGCATTGGCGTCGGATGTTGTCTTTCAGCATCCCTAGAGATGGCGGTCGATCACGATACACTTGCGACTTCAGGTAACCCCAAAGCCAATAATCGCACGGACTGAGGTCTGGGGACCTGGGAGGCTCAACACACGATCATCACCAAACGACGCGCGCAAGAATTCTTTCACGCGTCCAGCAGTATGGGGTGGAGCGTCATCCTGCATAAACATCGTACGTTCCAGCAGGTGTTTATGAGCCAGGCTGGGGATGATGCGATTCTGTAACATATCGGCGTACCTCTCACCCGTCACGCTAGCAGTTTTTCTGTCCAGCGCCATCTGTCGGACATTTTGTGAACTTTGTTTTATTGTTGTTCTAATAAAAACCCATCTCATTCCAAGCATGTGTGTCAATTTTTACCTCTCTATCTACAGTATTCCGCGGTTTATTAAGTTTTCAAATTTATACTGACTTTTTGATCACCCGGTAGTTTAGTTGGTACTTCTACAGTAATAACCTGCGAGTGTTTCGATACCTTCGCTTCCAGACATGCTCCGTTTCTCAAGGCTACCGTTGACCGGCCTGCCCCTTGCGACCTGCACGCCAGACGCTCGCGCTGGGGACAGAGTTCTTTGTCTCTACACACGCCGGGCCCTCTGGTGCAGCGCTGTGTGCGAGAAACCGGCAGGAAGTGCCGCGGGCGGCAGTGGGCGGTCGGCTCAGCTGGGTGTTATTAATCGACCAAGGCGATCGCCGGGAACGAGTCACCTGCTCTGCTCTCGCAATTCCGCTGACCTTTCGCGAAGGATAACGGTCCGCGCCGTAATTATAAGCTTTCTAGCGTCGATTGTCGCGCACGCTCCACACGCGGTGTGGTTGACGCCACGACTCTTCTAGAATCTGTCTGAGCAGAAATGCTCTGTCTCCAAATAGCTGCGTAGCCGCCTCATTTCTGTGTTCTGTGTACCGCGCGAGGCGGCTAGGCACATCGGCCTCGCTTTCGGGAGGACCACACTTCATATTCTCTTTTTCTTGTGTTCATGCTATTGATCGGAGGTCTGGGGGACTTTGACCGTTCACATATGTGAGAAAATGAAACACCTACTGCAGTTCTTATGATCTCATTTATTGTGTGGCTACCAGTTTCTGCTCTTTAGTGCACCATCTTCAGGTAGTAGTTGATGGTGAAGGGGTTAACACTATCCCTAAACACGATGCATCAGTGGCGAATATAACTGGTTTACGCAGACAACGTATGACTGTGATGTCTCTCCAACTATCAAATGTGTGAGTTGATAGTTCATGTACCTTGGTTCTGCGGTTAGCGTCTTTGGTTAGTAATCAAAACGTCCACGGTCCCAGCTTCGAGACCTGATTTTGATTAACAATCAGCATTGGCGGCCGAAGAATTCCGGCATAAGAAGTCACCCTTATTCTGGCAGGGCGGAGGAGCGGACATAGGTTCGGGGAACTCACGTGTCCTTGGGGTGGGAAACTGCCCCTGCCCCTAAAAGGCGGAAGAATAAGCAACGATCAAAGGCATAAGGACACAGAACGGAATGGGAAACCACTGATTTAAAGACACATAAGGTCTATCCACAGGACATGTGGCCTGATGATCTCTCCATTGGCAAAAGATTCCGGAATAGTTCATCATTCAGATCTCTGGGAGAGGACTACAAAGTGAGAGGTAACCATGAGAAAAACAATGGATAACCAACGAAAGGATAACGTTCTTAGAGTCAGGGCATGGAATATCAGAAACTTGAACGTGGTAGGGAAGATAGCAAGGATTCGTTATGAATAGGAAGGTAGGGCAGAGAATGTGTTACTGTGAACAGTGCAGTGATAAGTTTGTTCTTATCAGAATCGACGGCGAACCGACATCGACAACAATATTTCAGGTAGACATGCCGACGTCGCAAGTAACTATGATATGTGTGAGTTGATGGTTCATGGTTGGAGAGAAAAGATACAGTAGTCTGCGAAAATTAGTTATCTTGGCCACTGATGCATTATGTATATGGGCAGTGTTAATGCCTTTAGCATCAACTAAGGCTTGAAGATGATGCACAGAAGTACCGAAACTCTCATTGGAGTTGATCGACGGATCAAAATCAAACACTTCGTCCCACAACTGGACGTCTCTGTTGGTAGTGCTGACACACTGGTACACAAGTTGGGCTGTTGAAACGTGTGTGCACGCTTGATTCCTAGCCGCCTAAGAGTAGAGGATAAAGAGCAACGAAGGACCATCTGTGTAGAATTGAATGCGTGTTACGAGGCTGATCGCGACAATATTTTATCAAATATCGTCACACGCGATGAAACAGGGGTGCATCACTTCGAACCGGAAACAAGATGGCAATGCATGGAGTGGCGCCACACCGCATCTTCTACGAATAAAATAAAATGTTCAAAGCCGCACTCTCTGCCGGTAAAATAACGGCGACGGCCTTTCCGGACTCTGAAGCGGTTATTCTGTTAGGTGTGCTCCCTTATGTTGCCAGGATCAGCTCTGTAGTGTATAGTACTACAATCAGCAAATTGAAGAAACAACTTTAGCATGTTCATCGCGACAAAAGTGCAAACGAACTTCTCCCTCTCCATGACAACGCAAGGCTTTACAAAAGCCTGATCTCCCGAGAGGAACTCACAAAACCTCATGGGACTGTTCTTCCTCATCCGGCCTATAGCTCGTATCTCCTACCCTCCATCTGTGTGGCTCAATGAAGGATGCACTCTGCGGGAAGCAGTACATGGACGAGGGGTAGGTTGTCGATGCAGCAAGGTGTTGGCTCGGACGTCGACCAGTATAGTGGTACGACGCCGGCATGCAGGCTGTCTCAGTAAGATGGCGTAATACCGTCTCAATGACCGGATATTATGTTAAAATAAAGGGTTGTCTTGCCGAAAGGGTGGGGAATAGTATGATGTACTGTAAACTTGAATAAATCCAACCTGCATTCAAAAAAATTGTTGCGTTACATATTAAACGCCGCTCGTAGGTTCTCCGTGCTTTCCTTAAACCACTCAAAGCAGAGTTTTCCTAGGAGCAGGAATTTTGCGCCGCGTAGTTCGTAATCCGCTCGGCTTAGTGCGTCGACCTGTCGAAGGTGGCAAATTACCGAAGAGCACAATGCGTTGTACGGTATCGTCTTACGCCAGGCGTGACAGACCGTCTCTGAACGAGTCTAATGCGCTGCACGCTGCGTTCTGGTGAAGCAGTTTCTCCATTTTAGGTAAATTTCATGTACAAAATGTTTACAAAGTGTGCTGAAATGCTGTAACTGCCTCTGTAGCGGTGCTGACGGCAACTGGAAAGAAACAACTTGGTGTGAATCACATTCCGATAGATTTCAGCGAACACCGGGAACACCTGTCTGCTACATGCCGGCGCCCTGGGACCAAAATGTGAAAGGACCGTGATGCTCTTCTCAAATATTTAAATGAGAAGAAAGAAAAAGTTTCCACTTAAAAAAAAGGGATCTGACTGGGAGAGCTTTCGGAATCACGGCCACAATAAGAAACAATAGCCATGTTCTTCAAAACGATGACTGTGACCGTGAACATGACGCAGACCAAGATTGGAGATTTACGAATCATCACAGAGATGGAAGTGTTATACCAAAAGCGTCAAAGGACTTCCAGCTCACCAGCTGTGGGTTTTAACGGAAGTCATTCGTGCCTGCAACACTCGTCAGCAACGTTCCCCAGGTCTTCTTCCAAGTAGTTAAAAAGCGATGCAAACTGATGACGAGCAAATATGAAATATACTTTGAACCTCTCTTCGTCCTCGACCAAGTGGCTGTTAATCAAAATGTTTCGCACAGTCTCATTATTTCGGTTATAAAACATACTGTTTTTCTACACTTCGCAAAAAATCCTCTTCTTCATCGTCCATTATACGTTCAGCTCTCAGGAAATCCAGGAGTTTTCTTTTCCTCCAGGCAATCCATCGACACTACGGTTCATTAGCATTTCAGTTAAAGTAACAACACTTTGTTTCAACACTCCAAGACAGTACGTGTGGACTGAATACTTAATTCACTTGCGATTTGCTTTTCTGGGAAAACACAAATGCTCGACGCATTTAAGTTCCGCTTCCTTGCCGACACAAAATGCCTTGTTGTGAACGTGAGGTGCAAAATTCCTGCTCCTAGGAAAACTCGAATTAAGGCGAATGCCTGAATAGTTTCTTTGAAACGGCATGGCCGATTTTAGCGCGCGCCTTTTGTAAGTAGGCTGTTTAGGTTTTTTATTGGTAACGCCACATAGCGCTCTGTATGAAAAATCACTGGCTGTGCTGTGTGCAGTCAGTGGCTGGTTGGCATTGTTGTAATACTCGCCATTGTAGTGTTGGGCAGATGGATGTGAACAGCGCGTAGCGTTGCGCAGTTGGAGGTGAGCCGCCAGCAGTGGTGGATGTGGGGAGAGAGATGGCGGAGTTTTGAAATTTTTAAGACTGGATGTCATGAACTGATATATATATTATGACTATTAAGGTAAATACATTGTTTGTTCTCTATTAAAATCTTTCATTCGCTAACTATGCCTATCAGTAGTTAGTGCCTTCAGTAGTTAGAATCTTTTATTTAGCGGGCAGTAGTGGTGCTCTCTGTATTGCAGTAGTTCGAGTAACCAAGATTTTTGTGAGGTAAGTGATATGTGAAACGTATATGTTAATGTTAGTCAGGGACATTCTTTTGTAGGGATTTTTGAAAGCCAGATTGCGTTGCGCTAAAATTATTGTGTGCCAGTTTAAGCGCAGTCATGTATAATTGTTCAAAGGGGACGTTTCACTTTCTCCAATCCGAGCTTCTGCTCCGTCTCCGATGACATCGTCATCGACAGGCCGTTATAACACTAATCTACTTTCGTTCCTTTATTTTTTATTTTTCTTATTTTTTGTAGTGAACAGTGACGATCGAACAGTAATGAACCTAACACCGAGTAGCTCATTTATAAAGGAGACGGGACATAGCACACTAATGCGATATATTCTTAAGTTGTGGTCGAGTATTTGGGATCCCCACCAGGTCAGATTAAAGACATAGAAGCAATTCCGAGGCGTGCTGCTAGATTTGCTATCGGTCGGTTCGATCGGGACGCAACTACAACGGAGATGTTTCGTGAACTGAAATGGGAATACTTGGAAGAAGTAAGACGAAGCTCTTTTCAGGAGGCCCTGTTGAGAAAATTTAGGGGCCTGGAATTTGAGGGCGACTGCAGAACTATCATACTGTGGCCAGTTTCGCACGATGACCACGAAGATAAGATGAGAGAAATTAGGGTTTGTTCGGAGTGTTGTAGGCAGTCGTTTTCCCGTCACTCTGCGAGTGGGACAGGGACGGAAATGTGGTGGTGGTAGTAGTAGTAGTAGTACCCTCCGCCATACAACAAAGGTGATTTGCGAAGTATACTGTAAGGAGCAGGCAAATGAGAACGAGAAAAAATAAGTAAAATGTTTATTATTTTAAAAGTAATCGTCATAACTGTTAACACGTTTATCTCAATGTGAGACAAGTTAGTCAATGCCTTCATGGTAAAATGTTAGAGGATGCCTACGGAACCATGATTTTTTCCAGCTGTCTTTTTTTCATTTGCCTGCCCCTTATACTTCCATCTTCAGAAGACAGAAGCACACTATCTAATGACAGCAGGTCACGTATCGTAAAATAATGTTTACCTTTACTTCGGTACATTCAACTTAATCACGTTCCCATCCAATGTTACTCATTTCCCAAAGTCGCTAACAGGGATTCTATTTGAATTTTTCTCCCGTATATCACGATATGTTGTGTCATCTCTCTTGTGTACATCCATAAATACATTTGTATCTTCTACTATCATAGTTAGTTAACATCGTCGTTGTTAGCAGCGGTAGTAATAATATTTTGTCGCTATTACTTACTAGTCAGTATTACTCCAAACGGATTTTGCCATTGCAAAAGTTGTTTCAAATAACCTTTTCACTTGCATTACTACCCTTAGTATTTAAATTTTTATGGAAATGAACCCATTAAGGACTGCACAAGGCACACTCATGTTCACACGAAACAGAACTCCTTCAACGACAGAAGACAGAACGTTCATATTCACAGGACATGTACATTAATATGTTCTGCAGAAATGATTAGCATTTCAGTCACTTCGGTTCAGCGAATGTCCTGTTGCGTAGGAGGCACAGGGTCCGCGATGTGCGCTGATAACTTGTTCCGTGCGTAATGCTTCGATGCATATGAGGCGCGAATGGCGTCCTGTGGTAAAGCCATCAGTGCTGTATTCATCTGGTTCCAAAGTTGATCTGCGGTGGTTGGCATTGGGTCACAACGATGATTCAAATGCTAATCATATCTGCAGAACATACTAATGTACATGTACTGTGAATACGAACGTCCTCTCTATAGGTGTTCTGTTTCTTTATGAACGTTGGTGTGCTTGTGAACGTAGAGTGGCGTTCCTCTGTGCCCATATTTTTTTTCATTCTTTTGCTGTGAGGTTTTTTCTTCGTTTCAGAGCAATTTCCCAAGTCTATTTCTTCAGTTATTCTTCCTGGTGCATTTGATATTGTTGAACGTTAAATATTAAAATTTCCCGTTCTGGGAAATCTTCATGTGTAAACCGTGACAACTTCAGATCACTTTTTACTTCCTCCGCCCATTTCATGGTTTCCGTTTTTGCATTACTCCTCGTTTCACAAAAATTCAAGTATTTGTTTATGAGTCTGTCTCTTGAGATCGTCACAAAAAAGTTCTTTTTCTAATGTGACTGTTAACCAGTGGTAGGTCTTTAGCTTGAACTGATTGGCTATTATTGTTGATCCGAGAATTTGTCTCATAATCGTTCCTTTTTTTTACATACATTCGATATCTGTTTTCCTGACTCAAAACTAATGGTTCTGAAGCATAAATGTGTTTCATGAGGGCACTGAAATACCTTAGCGTGATAGGAGATGCGCTTGCAACTCTAGTTTTTTTTCAAGGACTTTTTTCTTTTCATTTTAATTTTCCTGAATTATTTCACTTCAATTATTCAGATGTTGTGCTCCGACTCCAGTGCCCTCGACGTCGAATTTGCCTATGGGGCAAAGCACCAACTCTGACCCACCTTGTCATACGAGAGGACAGTGGGCTTTCTTAAAGATTCTGGGCTGATATCCTTGAAGCAAGCAGTTCAAATCCCCGTGGACCTATTTCAAATTTTTTTTAGTCTTTTCAAAGTAATATCGAGCATTTACACTTGATGCAAAATTTTGGTTAGTTTTCCGTTTCCATCCGCCTCCATGTCGGAAAGACCCAAAAAGAATCTTCGACGCTGCATAGTGATCCAAATGCAGCAGAAACGTTTCAATTATCCTGATAGTGGGCGAGTTAATTTACAGAGAGAAGGAAAGTAGCGTAAGTGACTTCGACTGCAGTTACTCCCGATACGCCCCGCGGATGTGTAGCCGTGTGTAAATTCTCTCTCGCGGTGAACCAGTTTTTTCCATCTAGCGTTATATAACAAGATACCCGCTTATCGTTTCCCGAGCTTGCTGACGCGTAGGAGTTATTCTTGGAGGGTCGTGTGTTTGAGTCGCTACCTGTACTCTGGTGTTTCCTAAACGATGCAGCCATAATCTCTGCAACGTTTTTCCGTGAGTTCACGCCGCCATTTGTATCTGGCATATGTTATCAGACGAGCTGCTCGTGAAAATAAGTGTATTGTACTGTGTGTCAGAACACTGTAAACCGGAGGAAACTAAAATATTAACTAGGAAAGAAAACATTTTGCAAATCTTCAGACGTCCGATTAGTTAGACGGCCCACCACGAATTGCTCATTTCAGAGCAGCACTCGCACCGTAAATTATTAATTGAATGTATTCCGAACTCTGTTTTCCCTGATGTCGTAACGCATGTCCTACATTCCTGTTCCTTCTTGTTATGAATGTTTCCCACGTGTTTTTCTCCTCACCGATTCCACGGAGTACTTGCTCATTCCTTACCTTATCAGTCCATCTAATTTGCAACGTCTTCCTACAGCACAACACGTCAATGGCCACACCGCGGGTGGATACATGGATTCCAGTCAGATCTTCGTAGTCAAGCTTCGTCAGCCGTGGTTGACTGTTGGATGGGTGACCATCCTGGACGCCATGCGCTGTTAAATTACGGGGATGCACTCAGTCTCTTGATACCAGTTACTGGATGTTGTAGAATATCGATATATCTACATATCGATACGTCCAGAGTGTATCAAAATACATCGACGAAATCTGTCCAATCGATATATTGAAATAAGTATGGCTATATAGAGAGACGAAATTTTTATTTTATATTATTTTTTTCGCTATTTTCGGTAAACAGTTGAAGTACTTCTTTTGAAATTGTAGTAGATGTCAGTTCAGTTCATGGAATGGGATTGGGGTTGGGTTGTTCGGGGAAGGAGACCAAACAGCGAGGTCATCGGTCTCATCGGATTAGGGAAGGACGGGGAAAGAAGTCGGCCGTGCTCTTTGAAAGGAACCATCCCGGCATTTGCCTGGAGCGATTTAGGGAAAATCACGGAAAACCTAAATCAGGATGGCCGGACGCAATTGTAGTAGAACGTAATTTTACTTTCTCTGTGTGAAAGAGTCTTACTACTTTCTCATTAAGTTAGTCTTTCTCTTTGACTCTGTGAAGCAAGTATATGTGGCACAAAAGAAAAACATCAATTGCACTGCACTTGTGAGGGGGGGGGGGGGGTGAGTGGAGTAACAAGATTTCCAGTGGGAAGAAACAGCCTAACAGTTGGGTTAATAAACATAAACATTCTTAAAAGACAGTTACTGAAAATGATGAACAAAAATCTAAATGACAAGATTGGTCTTTGTGGTGGGCGGAGACATGTGAGAGGAAAATGGTAACATAAACGTCGTTCGACGCTTCCAACAGAAACTGCAACGTTTAGCTTCACCACGCAGTTTTGACACTACAACTGCTACGTCGCTGGCGTTGGCATAAACGAAAAAAAGCAGGGAAGTCGACATGAAGTGTTCCGGACAAATCCGATATGTGACGAAAACGATCGACGAACCCATCGGACACCTTTCATTGCGACACTTACATACACTTACCATTGTTAGCAAACTGGTTATCGCCAAGCGTGAACGTGCATCGTTTTCCTTTTAACTCTTTCAGTACTGGGGACAGGCAGGCTGCTCGCTTGTCGATGTACAGAGTATCTAAGAATAGTTCAATACTTAAATATACACCTCTAAAAGCGGCAGTCTATTTATAATGTGCAGCCTACATTTTTGTATGCAGGTACGTCGATATCTGTTCTGTTTTGTCGATGTTTTGGGAGCAGATAATGATATTTTTTAATATATATATATATATATATATATATATATATATATATATATGACTCCCGATACTTTTAAACATATCAACAGTCCTAATGCTATTAGCGCCTCCAAGCCATGAAAACCGACAACGGTCGGGAGAACGATGTGCTGACACCACGCTCCTCCATATCCGACGCCTATGACGGCGTTCGGTCGGTACCTTTGGGCTAACAAGGCGTGTTCGTGCGAGTTTACTTTAGGCCAACATGTTAAACGATTAGATTCGCTTCTTTTGCGGTTACCCTACACTCCATGATTCACTGCAATACATTACTGTGCTCTAAAAGTACATTTTCAGAAATTTCTTCCTCAAACTGCGGCCAATGGTTGATACTAGTGGACTTCTTTTGTCCAGGAATACCCACTTTGCCAGATTTTTATGTCCTCCTTACTTCGTCCATCATGTGTTGTTTGCTTCCGTGGCAGAATAATTCCTTCATTTCGCCTAGTCAGATACTGATGTTAATTAATCGCTAATGTCATTTCTGATCACCTCATTACTATCATTCCACATAGTGTGTTCGTTCATTGCATTTCAACCGTGCGTGCAATTCTGCCTCACTTTTATTGAGGGTAGCAGTGTCATTGAGATCCTATCACCCTGAATGTTGATCCCATTCCTCAACTTTTCTTATGTTTAAGTCGTTGCTTCTTGGGTGTGTGGACTGAATACCTCTTTTAATCCGAGTTCTTGGTCTTCAGGTCTTATTGTTCCCTCTTGATTCTTCAACATATAACATATTAATCGTCATTACCTATATCTTACAGCTATTTTCCTGAGAATTTCGAACATTTTGCATCATTTTACACTGTCTAACGACCATGGGAGAACACTATGAAGGGTAAATTTGTCGTAATAACCGGATTACAGTCGGCGATAGCAGCTACGCCATCCCCTCTGCCTTAATGAATCATCCATGGGATGTGCAACACTAACTGCACTAAAAATACCTGCTGTTGTGTACTTTATTCTTGTTGGTCTTTAGTTCACCCCGTTTTTCAGATTACTGAATTTTTGCTTTATTCATCCCAAATCTATGGCATCCTTGTAAAAAGAAAAAAAAGAGCATGTCACATCGTACTGTTCATTCACAACGTCCTGAACAGTGCTTCCTAGTTGTAGATTGGCAGAAGTCGATCGCTTTCAGCCTGCTAATGTTCGGTGTCACACTGCTGTATATCATAACCATTATGAAATGATTGTTGTGCCGTTCTCTGACATACGTGCAGTGCAGTGCTAGTACTGCTTGATGAAAGCACAGCTCCTTCCCCAAGCACCGCCCCTTACCCAAGCACCGCCCCTCCCTCCTCGACAGTCCATTTATTGGGAGCCAATGGCCGGAGTTTGCTTCCTCCATTACCTGACCTCCCAAGTAATTGGTTCAGGACGTTGTGAACAAGCTACACACCGGCTGCGAGCCTGACTGGAGTGTGGCGTCGTGTCCGCAGGAGGATGCTGGTGTCGGAAGCTGCGCCCGTGTGGTGGGCGCTGGTGCTGTACGCGGCGCTGCTGCTGATGCTGAGCCCGTGTGTGCTGCTCGTGCTGGTGTGCCTGCCCCACCTGCCGCTGCTGCTGCTGCGGCGCGTCCTCTTCATCCCCATGGAGGCCGTCTGAGGTGGCGACAGCCCAGTGACCAGCCAGCGAGCCAGTCAACTCCTACCTGCTGCTGCTGCCACGCCAATGTCTGCTGCTGGTGCTTGTGTACAGCAGAAGAACAGCATCTTCATCACTGTGGAGGTAGTCTTGAGTGATGAGGATCACCTGTCCAGCCAACCAACCACTGCAACAAACCATCTCCCTGCTGCTTCAGATGGTGGGTCCATGTGTACAGCTGGTGCTCTTCTGCCAGAACCATCTGTTGCTGCTACAGTGGCTCACCTTAATCGCAATAGTGCCAGTCTGAGATGATGGGACATCATTCCAAGCATCCTGCCAATCTAGTCGTACCTGTTGCTGTTGTTCCTTGTGTTCATATGCCAGCCACACTCATTTATGCTGAAATACGTCCTGTTCATTCCCTTAGTGGCTGCCTAGTATGATGAGAACCACCCACAGAACTAGCCAACTACTCAACACCTACCTGCTGCTTCTGATTTGTTGGTGTTCGTCCATCAGCAGCACCTGCTATTCTAGAAGTTCACCCTCTTCATCCCAGCACGTCTGAGACGATGGGGCAGCCATGGGACTGACCAACCAGCCAGTCAACTCCTACCTGCTGCTGTTGATAACAGTGCTCAAGTAGCACCCTCAGTTGTCACTGCTCCAGTTCATCCACTTCATTGTCATTGCAGCTGTCAAAGAACGACATTCTCAGCCATCCGAACACTTACCACTAATATGTGCTGGTGATGATGAGTCTATGTGTGGAGCTGTTGCTTGTCTGTCAGACCCACCCGTCACTGCTGGAGTGTATCATCTTCATCCCCACGGAGCCTGAGATGATGGGAGAGTGATGGGACAAACCGACCAGATGACCAACTCCTACCTGCTGCTGCTGACACTGATGCTCATATGCCAGCCACACCTGTTGCTACTGCAGGTCATTTCTCGTGGTCGTGCGGTAGCGTTTTCGCTTCCCACGCCCGGGTTCCCGGGGTCAGGGATTTTCTCTGCCTCGTGATGGCTGGGTGTTGTGTGATGTCCTTAGGTTGGTTAGGTTTAAGTAGTTCTAAGTTCTAGGGGACTGATGACCATAGTGCTCAGAGCGATTTGAACCATTTTTTACTGCAGATCCAAGGCAGCAGCCTAAGAAGATAAGCACTTGCTGAAGCAGCCAACCACTTGTTTCTGATGCTTAATCCATGCGTGCTGCTGGAGATCATTTGCCTGCTTCACTTGTCGTCGCTGAAGTATATCCAATTCATCTCCATGGAGCCTGTCTGAGATCCACAGGCCCAGCCAGCCAACAACGAAATGCCTAACTGCTGCTGTCGCTGCCATTGATTCTCCTGTGACATCCTCATGTGTTGCCACTGCAGTACCTCCTCTTCATAGCCATGGCAGTTAAGATAATTACAGCCGTTTGCTCACCCAACCAACCACTCAGACCCCGTGTATGTGCTGCGCACTAGCATGTAGCTATCTCTCATTTAGCTGCTCGAATTTTTGCCGTTACAGTGCATCCTCCTTGTCTCCTTGCAGCCAACCTCATCACCAACCTGCATTGTGTGTGGTGTCGCGAAGTGATTTTTCCAGGGACTATGCCACTCTCCACTGCTGTAGCAAGTCAGTTCCGTGTGTCTGAGTGGACCGCCATATAGTGTAGCTCTCAGTGCAGAACTCTGTGTTGTTACGGGCAGTGAGTGAGCCGAGCTAGCCCTGGGAGTTATACCAGGTTCCCATTAATAACCATTGTCGTTATAATATTATCAGTACACTGTTAGTATAAGCAGTTTGCTCAGAAAGTACATATTGTAGACTTGCTATAATTGTGTTCATAAATGAGCAATAACTTTTGTATACTTAATTACATATGTTTTCAATTTTAATATCTGATTTATTATATTACTATTATTTATTTTATGACCATCACCACCATAATGAAGTTCTCTTTAGCACCTAACGCCACTACCATCTCGTTATTTCTTCTGATCACTTCAGATGGATTGCAGGGTGTAGTGGCTTGTTGGCTTCATATTGAGCATCAATAATGTAGTGTCCTGCTTTTGATATCGTCACACTGGAGAATGTAATACAGCTGTCTTCTGGAATCATCTATAATAATGAGAACTACTCGCGAACGACTTGTAGCAATAATAGCTAAGGTAAGTAGCTAAGGTAAGTAAAAAAACCGAGTAAGTATTGGGATAGGTGTAAGTATGTGGCTGAAACAGAATACTTTGGTACATCCATATTTATTACAAAAATAACAATATAATAATGCAATGGAACAAGTGAAGTGTGCGTGGTATTGTAAGAGAGAAGCTATTAAAGTACTGTGACGCTGATGGCTACGCTGGGCCTCTTCTTGTTTTGTGAATCTCAAAGACAAATTATGTTTAGTAATATATTTATCGCATCATATAATTTTACATAACGTCCATTTTATTACGGTGCAGGAGAGGTTTCGAGGTCGTGACGAAAGTGTTACCCGACTAATGAAACACTGACCGAAAAGCCACAGTGAATACGTAAAACTTTCGTTGAAATGAAAGTTCACATAAAACACAGCCTGAATAAGTGAAACAAAAGCCGTCGTAATGACGATTAATCGTAGCTCATTAGTACTGGAGTAAAGCCAGCAACCTCTTGTTTGGCCGAAACTGGTACACCAGTAATTTTCCACGCCCATTCTGCTAACACTTCGCGTAAATACCACAAAGGCGTGACATGGTTGAGTATACTCGCAAATAGAAGAGTAACCCAATTACTGGAAAATATGTACTTCGACAGAGGGTAAGGCAAAGATAAGAAGAAGCTTGTATTATGCGAATACTGTAAGAAATCTGCAGAAAGTAAATGACGTAAAAAGAAATTATGTAGCTAAGTTCAATCAGTTCTTGTATTTAACCATTATTATAAAAAATTTAACTACTGAGCTTGTTTCCATGAGTGAAATGTTGTTCGAAGTCAGCGATTGTGGTTTTAAGGATCGTGCAACAAACAATACGTGAATTAGGATATAACAACGAGAAGACAAACAACGGTGGCAAAATAATCTACGTTTGGTACTTAAATTTACGTCGAAACGAATTATGTAAAGAAAGAGAGAGTATTTAAACAAATTGTAACTTTTTTGTTTGGGATCCATAGTCTCTAAATTCTTGATAAAAGAAAAGATGGTCCTTAGAAATGTTTTACTTACATTGAGCGATTGTTTATTTTCGACAACCAGTCATTTTCAAGCACATGTGTAATATTACATGTAACTGGCAAATTATTTTTCGGCGCACATAAAAGTAGACTGTGTTCCATCTTTACACTGCAAATGGATCCACTTTAAGGTGATAGCTTTAAACATAATATTAGAACTCTGCTTCAAATACCTCACAAGGAGCAAATTTACAATAAGATGTTTAAAATTGTCATGTTAATTTGGACCCATTCGCATTTTAAGGATGGAACATAGTTTACTTCTGACCTGTTACTTACCGTCGCCAGTCCAGCATAAGTAAATCCAACAAAATTTGGTGTAAAAGTTACTTACAATAGATAAACCTCAGGAATCGGAAACGAACACAGTAGAAGCGTTTAGGAATGTAGAGTGTCACAAATTTGCCTACTGTCTAATATTAGTGCAACAAATTGTTTTACATTAATGCACACTGATCACTTTAGTGTGTAACGAGAAATGACAATTGTACGATATCACCTAACTGAGGTAAAGCACTATGCAGCAGAATATGGAGTGGTCCTGAAACTGTATTTGTTTTAATAAGTATTTTTGGAATAATTAGCAAGCATTTACAATAACTACCACCAACACCAATACATTTGCTGCTTACTGATGAGCTTCTGCACAGCAAAGATCATGATTTGCACGTGCTGGTCCTGAACGCATTACAGCTTAGACTGAGTAATTCAAATCAAACTTTATAAGGTACACAAATCTCAAGAATAAATGCACAAACGTTTAACGAACTTTCACCGCTAACATACTGATACACTGACTACAGCATGGGGTAAATTTTAAACAGTTCTTTGTTATAACTTTCTGACTAAACTAAACATTCAAAAATAATCACTGGTAACATTGTACAATTGGCGCAGGTGTTTAGACCGTTATACGTAGCACTCTGTTTTGAAATCACCGCTTCTCTTCAGAACTGTTCTTTTTTGTGAAATACTTTGAGATTATCTCTTTCTACAGACCTTCAAGTGAAATTGTATTTTGCTAGTAAACAATCTAGTGATCTTTAACTACCACTTGAAGCACTTTCAATAAAATGCCTACTTCCAGATCTAAAATAATTGCTGGAAAGTATTTATCCCTTCTTTTAGTGTATTCAACTATTCATCTCATCACCTCCACTTTGTTTTGAAGTGCAGACTATTCATGGATTCGGATCTGGAGACAAACAAGGTTAGTGACTTAGGATAAATGAAGGTAAGTGACACATTGTTACACATAAACACATTCCAGAAACTTCAACCAGTACGAAAGTAGACATACGACTTTAACTGATGGGGTTATACAGAGTGTCCCACATAAAACCGGTATGCCTCACGTATCAGTTAACCATCACTAGTCGAATTGCTTGTGAAGTGGCAACACTGTCTCGAAAGTTGGCTACACTGCATTTTATCGGAAATTTGAGTGGAGCTGAGTGTTCGGGCGTCAGTTGTTGTGAGAAGCTCGTATTGTTGAGGTGTTACAGAGACAGGCAGCTTGCATTAGAAAAGCGAATTTATATTGTGTAGTGTTACGTTAGGCTCCACCAAGGAAAGTAAAGAAATGTTTCAAGCGATGTATGCTGGGAGAAAACTTCCCACTACCAGCACTGTTGAAGATCTGTAGAATAAACGTGGGCTGTAGGATCCGATCAGAATGCGGAGAGGAATAAACGACTGACAGTGACGACCTTGAAACTATAGACAGAATTCACATGGACATTACGAGAAGTCCCTCAAGTCGGTAAGGAAATTATCGAATGCGGTTGAGGTATCTCACACGTCGTGTCATTGTCTACTAAGAGATACGAAATTAAAAGCAAGTGTGATGCAAAAATTGAAATTTGAGGCTCAGGAAGAAGGAGTGCATTGTTGGGACAGGCTGTTAACACCAACTGATAACGGTTACTCGGATACCTTGCTTTACATTATGACAGATGAGGCCTGGTTTCATTTTTGGGTTACGTAAACTCACAGAATTGTAGATACTGGTCGGAAGACAACCCACATATTCTGCACGGAGAACCTCTCCACTACATGTTATTTAACGTTACTATCCTCTATTGGTTTTCAGTTAGTTCATTGCTATATGAATCTTAGCCGTGGGTTAAAAAATGGTTCAAATGGCTCTGAGCACTATGGGACTTAAGTCTTGAGGTCATCAGTCCCGTAGAACTTAGAACTACTTAAACCTAACTAACCTAAGGACATCACACACATCCATGCCCAAGGCAGGATTAGAACCTGCGACCGTAGCGGTTGTGCGGTTCCAGGCTGAATCACCTAGAACCACTCGGCCACAACGGCCGGCCTTAGGCGCGGGCGTAGCGGTTTTATGTGGGAAAACCTACATACCGACTATGCTATTTGCAGATGATAAAGTTTCCGTCTCGAATAGTGAAGATGGACTAAAGAGAGCTTCGCATGGGCTACAGAAAGCCGGCCCGGAGGCCGAGCGGTTGTAGGCGCTACAGTCTGGAACCGCGGGACCGCCACGGTCGCAGGTTCCAATCCTGCCTCGGGCATGGGGGTGTGCGATGTCCTTAGGTTAGTTAGGTTTAAGTAGTTCTAAGTTCTAAGGGGCTGATGACCTCAGAAGTTCCGTAGTGCTCAGAGCCATTTACCATATTTTTTGGACTACAGAAAATATGTCTGATAGGGGTACAACATCTGTATCAATACAACCAACAAGAGCCATGGCTTGCTGTGGGAAAAGCGCAGTAAGGACAAAAACGGTAATAGAAAACAAGATCATACAGCAAGGAAATATATTTAAATTTTTAGGAATTATGCTAAAATATAGAAAAGACCTGGGTCAGAAAGACACAGTTCTACTTAAACGGCACTATTAAAAAAATCTCTTCAAAAGAAAGTAAAACAGAAACTTTTCTTAAATTTCACTAAGGTATGTCGCTACCCGAATTGCTGTAGGGTAGTGAATTTTTGTCATTAAAAATAGATAAAAAATTACCGGCCAATGAAATGAAGTGCCCGATGAACATAGCAGGATACTCAAAGTAGGATTATAAAAGGAAAATAGATGTTAGGAAGGACCTAAAAATATTTGTTATAAACGAAAAATATAGATGAAAACAGGCAAAAATTGATATCGCATCTGTTGCTGATGGGGACCTGAAGATGACTACTATATTTTTGGCAATATATTCCATAAGTAAGAGATACACTGGAAGATAAGCAAAAAGATGAAACGACTGGATGTAGGGGCAATAGGCGAGGAAACTGGCTAACGCATGACACAAGAACGAAAAGGGGAGCTACTGTCACAGGTAAAGAGGGAATTCTTGCTAAAATAAGTCGACTATCGTCAAACATAGGCCTTAATTTCAGGAAGGATTTTCTAAGAATGTGCGTAAAAGCATAGTATTTTATGGAAGGGAATCATGGAAAAGAATCTAAGCGTTTGGAAGCTAGTGTTCCTGAAGGGTGCTGAAAAATAAGTGGACTGACAGTGTAAACAGTGAGGAAGTTCCCCGCAGAATATGAAAACACTAAGTAAAGGTAGTGGAAACGGAGATGAGCGTTTGGCGTCATTGGCCGGGAGGCACCTTGCGGGGCAGGTTCGCCCTCCTTGGTAGAGGTCTTATTACATTCGACGCCACATTGGGCGACCTCCATGCCGGATGGGGATGAAATGATGATGAAGACAATACCCAGTCCCTGAGCGGAGAGAATCTCCGACCCAGTCGGGAATCGAACCCGGGTCCGTAGGGCGGCAATCTGTCATGCTGACCACTCTGCTATCGGGGCAGACACTAAAGGTAGTGATAGCGCGACATGACACGGAATAAGTAATCAGGAAATAACTTTCATGGTACATGGGGAAGCTGTAGAGATCAAAAGTAGTGGAGCAAGACAAAGACTGGAATGTATCCAACAGCCGGCCGCGGTGGCCGAGCGGTTCTAGGCGCTTCAGTCCAGAACTACGCTGCAGCTACGGTCGCAGGTTCGAATCGTGCCTTGGGCTTGGATGTGTGGGATGTCCTTAGTAGTACTAAGTTCTAGGGTACTGATGACCTCAGATGTTAAGTCTCATAGTGCTTAGAGCCATTTGAACCTTTTGATTCCAACAAATAATCGAGCTCAAACGGTGTAAGTGCCACTCTGGAGGAGCTTGGTCCCCGAGTGGTATTCGTGGCGGACCACATCATGTGACTCATGAGTCGAACAAAAAATTATTTTCATTGTTCACTTTCTCACTACTAATACTATACGGTCCGGTCACATTAATGTGGCCATCGTCTATGTTCGAAGTCAATGTGGAATTACCACTCACAGACGGCCGGTGGTTGCATTAACAGGGGAGGGAATGTGAAGCGTCTCTGGCGGAAGCGGACAATGGAGCAGTCGTTGTCATAGTGCGGAAACGGAGCGACTTCTCTGACTTTCAAAAGGGCGTGATCATTGTCTTTTGGACCAAAGGTGAAAGCACTTCCGCAGTGATAATTTTGTAAACTGTTCGCGTGTCGCCGTGATTGAAGTAAATCGTGCGTTGGAAAATGGCGCGATCCAAACCCAGCGGCGACACAACTGTGATGCACCACGGGCCATAGGCAACAGGGGTGAACGTGGGTTACAGAGATGTGTACAGGCGAACTGACGTGCAACTGATGAGCAACGGCTGAGCAACTGGCCGTCAAGGTGAACCAAGAGGCTACCAATAGTGAGTACTGAAAGACAGCTAATCTAATATGGCTATGTACAAGCCACTGCAGCAGTTGTCTGGTTAGTGGTTGTATGCTGAATACCGTTCATCAGCGACTAAGGCTGGAATTTGCACGTCAATACCGCAACTGGACGTCCATTGAACGGAAGCATTTGGCCTTTCCAGCTCAGTCACTGTTTAGAGTCGTGGTCTCTGGAATGTTTTTGTGGCGTTTCCTGGATGATATCGTCAGTCTGGAAGGCACAATGGATCAACACAAATATACATCTATCCTTGGGCACCATGTCTGTTGTATTCTCCAAAATAGATGTAGATGTCCTTCGATCTAGCTGGAGATGTGGTTCCTCTCGGTTGGCTGGCACTTTGATCGACGGTGCAGTACAGCGGCTTCGGTGATATCTTCTCGGAGACTCTGCTACAGCGCTTGCCATTAGCAGTGATTTCATTCCCCTGCCCCATATGGGCAGGGGAGGACTGTCAGCGGCACAATCCGCCGCTCTTCAGCCACGTAACACTACAACTAAAACAAGAATAAAATGATACATACATAAGGAGATAAAAAAGGGGAACATAAAACAGAGTAAGGGTAGATAATGGAGGTAAAATATACACTGACATGGAGACGTTCATGGGGGACAGTTAAAAAAAAGTCACCAGAAAGTTAAAAAAACACAATTGGCGATTCTTAAAACACAGAGAGGACAGTGGATGCACAGGCACAGGTTAAAAGTCGGCCACAGTAGTAAAAACACTCCAGAACAACACACTTAAAACCCACTTGGAGCACACACGATGAACAATAATACTCCCAGGTGGGACCTGCCGAGGGAAAAGGTCAGAGAGTATGTAAAAGGAGGGGAGAGCAAGGGGCAGCTGGGGAAGTGGCGGGATGAAGAGAGGAGGGGCATCAGTGGGTTCACGAATAGGCAGGAGACACGTGGGGCGGGAGAGGAAGAGGGAAGACGGCAGGAGGGAGCGCAGAGGCACTGGAAGGAGGCACAAGAGATGGAGGGGGAGTAGGATGGGGAAGCCGCTCAGGAGGAGGTAGGGGGAGGAAAGGGAGCCCAGAGGAGGAGGCAGGAAGAAGCGGTTAGAGTTGGTAGGAAGGGTAGTTGTCAGGGCGAAGCTCATCATCCGGGAGGGGTAGATGGTGGAAGTTGTGTTGGGAAAGGAGATGAAGGGTGTGGAGATGTAGAGAGGGTGGGACGCAACGGTAAAGGCGCGACAACTGGTTGGGGGTTGAGAGGATGGGAGAAACCAGGGGGTGAGGGGGATCAAGGCAGCGGACAATATAGAGTGTGCGGATGTGTTCCAGGAAAAGGAGAAGGTGGGGGAAGGGGATGAGGTCGTAGAGGATGTGCGTGGGGGACGGAAGACGTATGCAGAAGGCGAGGCGGAGCGCATGGCGTTCAAGGATTTGGAGGGCTTGATAGAACCGGGGAGGGGCGGAAATCCAAGCGACGCTGGCATGACAGAGGATGGGGCGGATCAAGGATTTGTAGGTGTGAAGGATGGTGGAAGGATACATCTACATCTACATCTACATTCATACTCCGCAAGCCACCCAACGGTGTGTGGCGGAGGGCACTTTACGTGCCACTGTCATTACCTCCCTTTTCTGATCCAGTCGCGTATGGTTCGCGGGAAGAACGACTGTCTGAAAGCCTCCGTGCACGCTCGAATCTCTCTAATTTTACATTCGTGATCTCCATGGTAGGTATAAGTAGGGGGAAGCAGTATATTCGATACCTCATCCAGAAACGCACCCTCTAGAAACCTGGCGAGCAAGCTACACCACGATGCAGAGCGCCTCTCTTGCAGAGTCTACCACTAGAGTTTGCTAAACATCTCCGTAACGCTATCACGGTTACCAAATAACCCTGTGACGAAACGCGCCGCTCTTCTTTGGATATTCTCTATCTCCTCCGTCAACCCGATCTCGTACAGATCCCACACTGATGAGCAATACTCAAGTATAGGTGGAACGAGTGTTTTGTAAGCCACTTCCTTTGTTGATGGACTACATTTTCTAAGGACTCTCTCAATGAATATCAACCTGGTACCCGCCTTACCAACAATTAATTTTATATGTTCATTCCATTTCAAATCGTTCCGCACGCATACTCGCAGATGTTTAACAGAAGTAACTACAACCAGTGTTTGTTCTGCTATCATATAATCACACAATAAAGGATCCTTCTTTCTATGTATTCGCAATACATTACATTTGTCTATATTAAGGGTCAGTTGCCACTCCCTACACCAAGTGCCTATCCGTTGCAGATCTTCCTGCATTTCGCTACAATTTTCTAATGATGCAACTTCTCTGTATACTGCAGCATCATCCGCGAATAGCCGCATGGAACTTCCGACACTATCTACTAGGTCATTTATATGTATTGTGAAAAGCAATGGTCCCATAACACTCCCCTGTGGCACGCCAGAGGTTCCTTTAATGTTTGTAGACGTCTCTCCATTGATAACAACATGCTGTGTTCTGTCTGCTAAAAACTCTTCAATCCAGCCACACAGCTGGTCTGATATTCCATAGGCTCTTACTTTGTTTATCAGGCGACAGTGAGGGACTGTATCGAACGACTTCCGGAAGTCTAGGAAAATAGCATCTACCTGGGAGCCTGTATCTAATAATTTCTGGGTGTCATGAACAAATAAAGCGAGTTGGGTCTCACACGATCGCTGTTTCCGGAATCCATGTTGATTCCTACTGAGTAGATTCTGGGTTTCCAAAAACGACATGATACTCGAGCAAAAAACATGTTCTAAAATTCTACAACAAAGCGACGTCAGAGATATAGGTCTATAGTTTTGCGCATCTGCTCGACGACCCCAATTTTGGCCGGACAGGAGTTCAGGTGGCGGAGGCGGTTGTGAACTTTGTTTTGGATGGTAAGGAGATGGGGAGTACAGGTGAGGTGGCGGTCGCATCTGAGGCCAAGGTATTTGAGGGTAGGAGTGAGGTGGATAGGACAGCCATAAATGGTGAGATAGAAATCATGGAGGCGGAAGGAGTGGGTGGTGCGGCCTATGACGATCGCCTGGGTCTTGGAGGGATTAAAACGGAGGAACCACTGGTTGCACCAAGCGGTGAATTGGTCAAGGTATGTTTGAAGGGTACGTTGGGACCGTTGAAGGGTAGGATAAAGGGCTAGGAAGGCGGTGTCATCAGCGAACTGGAGAAGATGAACAGCAGAGGGAGGTTTGGGGATATCAGCAGTTACAGGAAATAGAGGAGAGGGGAAAGGACAGAACCTTGGGGCACACTGACAGAAGGGTAGAAAGTATGGGAGGTGGAATTGTGGATAGTCACATAGGAGGGACGATGGGAGAGGAAGGAAGAAACGAGACGGACGAAATTGATGGGGAGAGCATAGGTCTGAAGTTTGAAGAGGAGCCCGGGATGCCAGACACGGTCATAGGCGTTCTGGAGATCAAGGGGAACAAAGATAGCGGAGCGACGGGAGTTAAGCTGGAGGGAAAGAAGATTGGTAAGGTTAAGGAGCTGGTCGTCACTGGAGAAGGAAGGTCGGAAGCCACATTGGGTAAGAGGAAGGAGACGGTGCTGGTGAAGGTGGCAGTGAATACGGCGAGAGAGGATGGCATCGAAGACCTTACTGAAAACGGAGGTGAGGCAGATTGGACGATCGGAAGAGGTATCAGAGGGGGGGTTTGTTAGGTTTAGGGAACAGCAGGACACAGGAAGTCTTCCACAGGTTGGGGTAAAATCCAGTGGAGAGGAGGACATTGTACAGGACAGACAGGAAGGATGGAGGGGATTCCTTGAGGTGACGGTAGGTGAGGCCATCATGACCAGGGGCGGTGTTACGTTTGGAGTGGAGGACAAGTGTGATGTCTTGTGCGGTGATGGGAGTGTTGATGTTGGAGGGGGCTACCGATGCAAGTACTGGAAGCCAGGGGCGAGGGGGAGACAGAGGTGTCACTACAGTCAAGGACGGTGGGGAAGAGGGAGTAATTAAAATGGGGATCGTCAGGAATGGAGAAGACCTCAGGTAGGTGGGAAGCAGAATGATTAGCCTTACTGTGTTTGCCAGGAAAGGGTCGATCGTCATGGAGGATGGGGTAATGCGGGGTGGGATGGCTGCCAGTAAGGCCGTGGAAGGCTGACCAGTACTTGGAGGAGTTGACAGGGAGGGTGGAGTTGAGGCGTGTGCATGTCTGGCGCCAGCCCTGGCGTTTCTTGGCTGTAAGGAGGTCTCGAATGTGTCGCTGTAATTACCAGTGGCAGGTGAGAGTATCCCGGTCACGAGTGCGGAGGAAGGAGCGGTAGAGCCTGCAGGATTCACGCAGAAGAAGGACGGCCTGTGGAGGAAGCGTAGGGTGGCGAGGGTGAATGAGCTTGGTAGGGACATGAGCCTTCACAGCATCAGTGACGGTCTTCTGAAGGAAGGAAGAGGCATGGGTGATGTCATCAAGGTGGTGAAAGGAGAGGGGGTGGCTTTCAACCTGTAAGGCAATGGATTCCCCGTAGGCATCCTAATTGGCACGGTGGTAGTCATGGACAGACTTTCGAGGGGCAGCTGGGCGGGTGGCTGCAGTGGCGGGACAGGTAGAGGAGATGGTGAGAAGGACAGGAAGATGGTGACTACTGACAGGATCGAGGACATCAATCGCGATGCGACCAAGGAGGTTGGGGGAAGCGAGAATAACATTGGGGGTGGAGTTGCTTTCAGGACGGGTGTGCTGTGGGAGAGGAATAAGGTCACCATGGAGGGTGGCAAGGAACTGATGCCACCGCCGAAATGTGGCAGGATCACGGCTGTGGATGTTGAGGTCAGCGACAATCACATAGGTGGAGAAGGTACAGTCAACATGCGAAATGAAGTCAAAGGGGAGAGGAGCTGCAGGGCGGATATAGATAGTGGCACAGGTGACGGTGAGGGATGGGAAAAAAAGGCTGAGGAGAATGTGTTCAGTCGGATCATTGAGGAGGGTTTGTGGCCGGACAGGGAGATGCCAGAGGTGGCCTATAGCGACCCCGCCTCGGGCTAGGGGGATTGTCAGTGCGGTGAAGGAGATAAGGGGAGGCTCAGATAACATGGTGGGGTTGGAGGAAGGTTTCATTAAGGATGAAGGAGTCAACCAGGTTGCTGGGAGAGGGTATGCATGAAGAGGTATTTGTTTCCAGGGAGGGAGCGATTGTTGAGGTAGAGGAGACGATACTGTTGACGAGCCAGGAGGTTGGAGGTGGGAACGGTGCAGGAAGAGGAGAGAGGGGCTTAAACGAGGGTGTCGAGGCGGGTGAAGGTAAAGTGCGTCTGGTTGTGGGAGTATGTGGCGTAGGTGTTTAAGTGGAAAAACAGAGCGGGCAGCAAGGGAAATCTGCTGGAGTGTGTGGGGGTGCTGGAAGGGGAGGTGTGGTTCTTCTCAAAATCAGTTGGGGAGACCATTTGCAGAGTAACAATTCTTTACAAATGTTACTATCAGTTTCCTATATATTTCTCTATTGTACTGGAATAATTTTCTTATTTTCGTCATTTGCTAAAACTACCAACACTGCTTAAGTGGAACGTCAATCCCATACACGAGGACACAAATCGTGCCAGACTTTACTACTGATTTCTCGCAAAATTATTCAGCTCACTTTCTGCATTTCACTTTGATGACTCCAAAGTATGCTATGTTTATACCTTTGATGTCTTTTTTTTTGCATTCTGCTATGGACTGCCTGACAGCGAAGCAACCAAAATAAATGGTCGAATGTCAGTGGAACTTTGTACACACGTAAACAGCGTCAGCTGATATGTAAATTATTAGAGTTGCATTCAATGTGAAAAGTAGACTGGCCGTCAGGGAGCATTAGCCTTGTTCGTGTTTACTGCCGTTAATAGGCCCTGTAGAGTACATAAGGGGCGCGTACAGTGTCAGATGTTGAATGATCATTGTGAGGGATAAAGGGATGTCGTGTATCCATGTCATTGTCAACTTTATCAGCAACTGACAGATTTTGGAGGAGCCCCATTGTGGGTCTCCATTTGGCCAGCTGACTGAATGGTAAAACATTCAGATTTGGGGGCATTTGGAAGTGGCAGTGGCCCAGTGTCAGAGTGAGTTGGAACATGAGGGCAGGCTTACTCGTAGTCAACGACCAGGTCGACAAATGTTGGACCCCCACTAGGCAGGATGGCCATTTTGTGGACCAAGCACTTCGTGATCTCGTTACGTCTGCATCAGCCATCTGAAGATAAGTAATGGAGTTTCTGTAACATTGCGTGTCACCCCGCACCGTTGGTAGGAGGTCAGCATCAGCCGAACTGTGGAATTACTGTTCCATGCGTAGGCTGCCTTTAATGCAACAGAACAAAGGGCTGCATTTGGAAGGGGGTGTGACTGAAATGCATGGACTGCTGATGTATGACGTCACATTGTGTTCAGTGGTGAAACGCTGCTCTGCACTACCTCAGGTGGTACACCGGTGGCGAGGATGGTGGTGACCTTGCATGAACTGCTGATGAATGCCGTCAAATTGTGTTCCGCGACGAGTCTCCTACGGTACCCCAGGTGACCATCTTGGCGAGTATAGCGGCGACCTGGGAAGAAGTCTCGTTCACTCAAGTTTTGAAGAGGTACAGCGGTGATACTCATGGCGTCATGGTGTACAACTCAGGCATGACTTCAGGTCGTGTCCGGTAGTAACTGAGGGCACCCTGACGATACAACAGTATATTACAGACATCCTGCGTCTTCACGTGTTACCTATCTTGCAGCAGTAACGTGCTGCCATTTGTCAACAAGACTGTGCTCGTCTACACGCGGCACGTGTCTCTGCGAACTGTTTGCGTGATGTTGAGGTTGTCCCGTGCCAGCAAGATCACAAGGCCAAGATCTGTCCTCGGCAGAACATGTGTGGCTCCAGCGCAGACATCAACTTTGCCGCAGTACTAGTATCCAGGATATTAGCTGTGGGCGAGCTTAATTCAGGTCATGAGATAACGGCTTTATGGCACCCTTCCCACACGGATCATTTCATGACATAGTCAAGACGGTTGCAAAGTCATACTGATGAGAGGGGTCATACTACTAAGTTCATTATGGATTTGACAGGATTGTGTAATCACTGGTACAACATCGCGTATTTTCTCGATCCGTGAAGTTCCATTTCATTTGCTCCTCCCTCTCTCGCTCTTTTGCTTCTTGTGTCAGACAGTGTACATTTCTCCAATACTACAGGGTGTCCAGAAAAGGGCTCCCTGATTTCAAAATTAAATATCTCGAAAACAAAGATCGATAAGGGAATGCAGTAAACGGTATGTTTATTGTGAAAGCTGTAAGAAGTTTACACAGCAGTTTGAAATAATACACTCCTGGAAATGGAAAAAAGAACACATTGACACCGGTGTGTCAGACCCACCATACTTGCTCCGGACACTGCGAGAGGGCTGTACAAGCAATGATCACACGCATGGCACAGCGGACACACCAGGAACCGCGGTGTTGGCCGTCGAATGGCGCTAGCTGCGCAGCATTTGTGCACCGCCGCCGTCAGTGTCAGCCAGTTTGCCGTGGCATACGGAGCTCCATCGCAGTCTTTAACACTGGTAGCATGCCGCGACAGCGTGGACGTGAACCGTATGTGCAGTTGACGGACTGTGAGCGAGGGCGTATAGTGGGCATGCGGGAGGCCGGGTGGACGTACCGCCGAATTGCTCAACACGTGGGGCGAGAGGTCTCCACAGTACATCGATGTTGTCGCCAGTGGTCGGCGGAAGGTGCACGTGCCCGTCGACCTGGGACCGGACCGCAGCGACGCACGGATGCACGCCAAGACCGTAGGATCCTACGCAGTGCCGTAGGGGACCGCACCGCCACTTCCCAGCAAATTAGGGACACTGTTGCTCCTGGGGTATCGGCGAGGACCATTCACAACCGTCTCCATGAAGCTGGGCTACGGTCCCGCACACCGTTAGGCCGTCTTCCGCTCACGCCCCAACATCGTGCAGCCCGCCTCCAGTGGTGTCGCGACAGGCGTGAATGGAGGGACGAATGGAGACGTGTCGTCTTCAGCGATGAGAGTCGCTTCTGCCTTGGTGCCAATGATGGTCGTATGCGTGTTTGGCGCCGTGCAGGTGAGCGCCACAATCAGGACTGCATACGACCGAGGCACACAGGGCCAACACCCGGCATCATGGTGTGGGGAGCGATCTCCTACACTGGCCGTACACCTCTGGTGATCGTCGAGGGGACACTGAATAGTGCACTGTACATCCAAACCGTCATCGAACCCATCTTTCTACCATTCCTAGACCGTCAAGGGAACTTGATGTTCCAACAGGACAATGCACTTCCGCATGTATCCCGTGCCACCCAACGTGCTCTAGAAGGTGTAAGTCAACTACCGTGGCCAGCAAGATCTCCGGATCTGTCCCCCATTGAGCATGTTTGGGACTGGATGAAGCGTCGTCTCACGCGGTCTGCACGTCCAGCACGAACGCTCGTCCAACTGAGGCGCCAGGTGGAAATGGCATGGCAAGCCGTTCCACAGGACTACATCCAGCATCTCTACGATTGTCTCCATGGGAGAATAGCAGCCTGCATTGCTGCGAAAGGTGGATATACACTGTACTAGTGCCGACATTGTGCATGCTCTGTTGCCTGTGTCTATGTGCCTGTGGTTCTGTCAGTGTGATCATGTGATGTATCTGACCCCAGGAATGTGTCAATAAAGTTTCCCCTTCCTGGGACAATGAATTCACGGTGTTCTTATTTCAATTTCCAGGAGTGTAGTTACAAACGCTCCTAACAGATGGCGCTGTACGCTGTATAGCTCAGATCAGCATACATATGTGCAATAATCGTATGAAAACAATCTTTGCAAACAATCACATCACAGAGTTTTCAAAATGTTTACCATTTGCGCTACAGAAGTGGCTCAAACGAAGAATGAAATTCGCCATCACATTTCGTAGTGTCTCAACCGAAATGGATTCACATGCCACAGAGATCGCCGACTCAAGCTTGGCCAGCGTGGCGGGATGCTTCGGGTAGACCATATCTTTCACTGTGCCCCACAAAAAAAAGTCACAGGGAGTCAAATTCGGCGAATATGGAGGCCAATCCATGCCTGCACCAGTAAATTTGGGATATTCCAAAGCAATGACTCGAATCCCGAAGTATTCCTCAAGAAAGCGAAACACTTGTTCGGTCCGATATGGCCGGGCTCCATCTTGCATAAACCATTCAGTACCTGGTCGATCCTCTAACGCTTGCTGTGTGGCGACAAATTGTTCCAAAATTGCAACGTAAGGTGCACCAGTGACCGTTTCTCGAATGATAAAAGGGCCAATAATGCCTCTGCTGCATACTGCAGCCACACAGTAAATTTAGGAGAATACAGGGTTTTCACTTCACACCAATAGGGCTTTTCGGAACCTCAAAATCGTCAGTTCTGCTTATTCACGTATCCATTCAGGTGGAAGTGTGCTTCATCTATAAACCAGATGCAGCCAACATCAAATCCTTCACTACCAATCATTGTGAGCATCTGATTAGCAAAGGCAACCCTTTGTTGCACAGCTCGTACGGGTGTGGCCTGGTGCGTTTGAATTTTGAATGGAAACATGTGTAGGCTCTTTCTCAGAATTTTCTGCGTGCCGGAACGAAAAAAATGGCTCTGAGCACTATGGGACTTAACATCTGTGGTCATCAGTCCCCTAGAACTCAGAGCAACTTAAACCTAACTAACCTAAGGACATCACACACATCCATGTCCGAGGCAGGATTCGAACCCGCGACCGTACCAGTCACGCGGTTCTGGACTGAGCGCCTAGAACCGCTAGACCACCGCGGCCGGCTTGCTGGAACGCTTCAAACCAGTCTCAGATGCAATTCTACAGACGAATGACATTGGATTTCGCTGAATAATTCCAGAAACTGTGGCGATATTTTCAGGCATAACTGCGGTTTGCTTGCGCCCCACATGCCAAACTAGATCATCAGTTACTCTTCCTGTTCGTTGAAATTTTGCGAAGAGTGTACGAATGGTTTTCGCATCGGGTCCTTTTGGAACATTAAATCGTGCTTGAAAGCTTCACCTTGTTGCCGTTGGACACTCTTCTAACCTGTGGTACTCTAGCACCAGAAAAACGCGTTGTTCAATGGAGTGTATGGTTTTAATCTCTTCCTTCGGTACGCTAACCTCCTTTCACGTTTCAATAGTGGAACTGATCGCTCTGGGCTTCGGATCACTATTTATACTAGGCATTACGTATGGCGATTGCAGCGTTATCTGTTAGCAGCTTTTGTAACTATTATTTCAAACTGCTGTATAAACTTCTTACAGCTTTCACAATAAACATACCGTTTACTGCATTCCTCTATCGATCTTTGTTTTCGAGATATTTAATTTTGAAATCAGGGAGTCCTTTTCTGGACACCCTGTAAGGTAAACAGCAAAAGGGAGAGACCGTCTCCTCGTCGAACACCTAGGCTCGAAGATTTCAGCAAGCAAATTTACCTTAACTGTAGTGTTTATAATTGACTGACAGTTATTTTTGTTCTCCGTCTCACAATGAGGTGTATCGGAGACAGTCTGCCTGTCAGGAAAACCGAGGGCTGTGCTGTTATATCTCCAAGTTCGGTATGTGTTTTGCTCTCGATTCCCGTTTCCTTTTTTGATGCTTGGGGGTCGCTAATATGGCGGTCGGCCTGTGGATCCGAACAGTTTAGCAGAGCTATAGAAAGAATTTTGCACGTGGGCGACAAAAAAGATGGCTCTCCGCAGATGTAAAGGTCCACCTAATTTTCGTTCTTACACGGTGGCCGTATCATTGCACATTTTCCGGTACTGTGGAAACGTCTTAGTTTCTTAGGTATATGTTGAACATTTGTGTATCCATCAGGTTACCTTCCATTCGGAAAGTTGATGCACTCAACGACTGTATGTGACATATAAATTATAGATTGGAGCAATTAGTCGTCGTTTTTAGATTTTATTATGCAAATCCTTATATCAGTTAGTAGCTAGCAATTCTAAATACATTGTTTTTTTTTTTATTTTCAATGCATATAAGTCCCTGTTGTTCGGGGGGTCAGTCACATTTCTTTGAATACTACTCAGTAGCATGTCGAAAGGTTCGCGGAAGTACCAAGAGGGCCACTAGACTATTTCCATGAGGAAATCCCTCAGTTAGCAGTAGGATGGAACCGATAGACGTCATACGATGTTTAGATTTGGCAGTGCCTTCATTGTTGAGATTTACGAAGGAACAAGCACTGCGACGACTACAGCCGTTATGAAATACATGCGGAGCTGCGAATACGGACAACAGCTGTATAATGGAATGAGGAAATTTGTGCCTGATCGGGACACGAACCCGGATTTCCCGCTTATCCCGAGCGGCCGCCTTAGCATTAGACTATCGGAGCACAACTCCATATTCGCAACTGCGAATACATTCCATGCACAGGGTGACAATTACTGAACTAATGGTAAAAAAGCGTAAACCAGTTACGAGCTATGGAGTGCACACACTTTATTCAACCTGTAAACGTCACTAAAGATATTCGGATTTAGGTTATGACATGTTCGATGTACCTGCCATCATTGGCGGTGATGTGGCGCAGACGAGTAGCGATATTCTGCATGACTCGCTGAAGTGTCGGAACATCGATGCTGTCGATGACCTCCTGGACAGCTGTTTTCAGCTCAGAAATTGTTCCGGAATTATTGCTGTACACCTTGTCTATAATGTATCCCCACAAAAAGGAGCCGCACGTGTTCAGATCCGCAGAATATGGCGGCCATTCGATGCCCATGCCAGCGGCCTCTGGGTACCCCAGAGGCAGAATGCGGTCTCCAAAGTGCTCTTGCAGGACATAAAACACTCTCCTGCTTCGATGGGGTCGAGCTCCGTCTTGCATGAACCACGTCTTGTCGAAATAGGGGTCATTTTGGATAGTGAGGATGAAATCATCTTCCAAAATCTTCGCGTACCGTTCGGTAGTCACCGTGCCAGCAGAAAATATCTCACCGATTATTCAGTGATTAGACATTGCAACACCACACAGTCATCCGTTGAGGGTGAATAGACTCCTCGATCGCGAAATGCGGATGCTGTCCCCCAAATGATACAGTTTCGGCTATCGACAGATCCATCCAAATAAAAGTCGGCTATTTCGCTAAACCAAACCACATTCACATCAAAGTCCCGTTCGTCAATTCTTTGGACAATAGTGTTGACGAAACACAACCGCTGTTCCATGGCCCTGGTGGTTAATTGCCGATGGGTTTGAATTTTGTATGGGAAGAGATGCAGGTCTTCAACAACAGTTTTTCGTAGTGTCTCCCGGTTGTTTCCCATCTGTTGTGCAGCTCGTCTGATCGATGTGCTGAGGCCGGTTTGAAACACAGCGCATGTTTGGTCGATGTTTTCAGACGTTGCACTCTTTTTGACGACAGACATTGCCAAGACTGTCATCACCGAACACTACCCGTTGTCTCGAACTTCGAATCAGTCTTGATTATTAGCACATTTGGATGGGTTGTCTTCAGCTTGAGCTCGGCGGCAAACTTGCATTGAGCAAGAGTTGGGCCGTTATTGCTCGCATGTTAGGCCTCCACAAGCGCCATACGATCTGCCTTGGAGCACCGTGACATGTTCACGTGCAAATGATCGACAACACGGCGTGTGCGCATGCACATATCAATTCCCATAGTGCCCCGCGGCAAACCGTGCAATTTGAACGTCCTAATGCTAACCGTACTGGAGTTATGGCGATTTTCTTTCATACAGTTCAATAATTTTCACCCTGTAAGATGGAAGCCATGTTCACAAGATTAGGAGGAGGCCACAAGGGCAGGCTGGAGGCGCCAGAGATTGACTGTCCTGTATTCAAGATTTCGGTTTCCCCGCCGCGCGGGATTAACCGAGCGGTTTCAGGCGCTTCAGTAATGGACTGTGCGGCTGGTCCCGGCGGAGGTTCGAGTCCTCCCTCGGGCATGGGTGTGTGTTGGTCCTTAGGATAATTTACGTGTAAGCTTAGGGACTGATGACCTTAGCAATTAAGTCCCATAAGATATTAAACACATTTGAACATCTTTTTCGGTTTCCCGAATTTTCCCGTCACTAATGATAACATCGTCGACGGTACGTTAAGCCCCAATCATCCTTCCTTCCTGCGATGTCCCACCTGTGCGTACTTTAGCACGAAGTGCACAGCGAAGATCAACAGCCTCTTACAACAGATTATTATGACGAAAGAGCGTGTTTCGGCTGCGGGAGAGAAACTACAACACGAACTGGAGCCGCACACTGCGGCAGTCCCGGGCGCCGCCGCCGTCTGTGAGTTAAGCCCGGGCCGCGCCCCCCGCCGAGTTGCGAGACACTCACCATTCCAGAGCGCCGAGCCGTGCGTCGGCCAGCGCAGAGGCGCGGAGTTGCGACACGGCCGTCGGACCACACCTCTCAGTCTCTGTCGCACTGCTCTGAGCCGCCTCTCTCTCTCTTGACATACCCAGGTTTGCGACAGGAGGTGTACACTTGTACTATTGTGCTATGCAGACTCAGTGAGTATATTATGCACTACTGACCATTAAAATTGCCTCACCGCGAAGATGACGTGCTAAAAACGCGAAATTTAACCGACAGCAAGAAGATGCTGAGATATGCGAATGATTAGCTTCTCAGAGGATTCACACAAGGTTGGCGCCGGTGGCGACACCTACAACGTGCTGACATGAGGAAAGATTCCAACCGATTTCTCATACACAAACAGCAGTTGACCGGCGTTGCCTGGTGAAACGTTGACGCCTCGTGTAAGCAGGAGAAATGCGTACCATCACGTTTCCGACTTTGATAAAGGTCGGATTGTAGACTATCGCGATTGCGGTTTATCGTATCGCGACATTGCTGCTCGCGTTGGTCGAGATCCAATGACTGTCAGCAGAATATGGAATCGGTGGGTTCAGGACGGTAATACGGGACGCCGTGCTGGAAAACAACGGCCTCGTATCTCTAGCAGTCGAGATGACAGGCATCTTAACCACATGGCTGTAACGCATCGTGCAGCCACGTCTCGATCCCTCAGTCAACAGATGGGGACGTTTGCGAGATAACAACCATCTGCACGAACAGTTCGACGACGTTTGCAGGAGCGTGGACTATCAGCTCGGAGACCGTGGCTGCGGTTACCCTTGACGCTGCATCATAGACAGGAGCACCTGCGATGGTGTACTCATCGACGAACCTGGGTGCACGAATGGCAAAATGTAATTTTTTTCGGATGAATCCAGTTTTGTATACAGCATCATGATGGTCGCATCAGTGTTTGGCGACATCGCGGTGAACGCACATTGGAAGCATGTATTCGTCATCGCCATACTGGCGTATCACCCGGAGTGACGATATGGGGTGCCATTCGTTACACGTCTCGGTCACCTCTTGTTCGCATTGACGGCACTTTGAACAGTGGACGTTACATTTCAGATATGTTACGACCCGTGGATCTACCCTTCATTCGATCCCTGCGAAACCCTACATTTCAGCAGGATAATGCACGACCGCATGTTGCAGGTCATGTACGGGCCATCCTGGATATAGAAAATGTTCGACTGCTGCCCTGACCAGCACATTCTCCAGATCTCTCACCAACTGAAAACGTCTGGTCAATGGTGGCCGAGCAACTGGCTCGTCACAATACATCAGTCACTACTGTTGATGAACTGTGGTATCGTGTTGAAGCTGCATGGGCAGCTGTACCTGTACACGCCTTTCAAGCTCTATTTTACTCAATGCCCCGGCGTATCAAGGCCGTTATTACGGCCAGAGTTGGTTGTTCTGGCTACTTATTTCTCAGGATCTATGCACCCAAATTGCGTGACAATGTAATCACATGTCGGTTCTAGTATAATATATTTGCGCAATGAATATCCGTTTCGTTTATCATCTGCATTTCGTCTTGGTGTAGCAATTTTAATGGGCAGCAGTAATATATATAAAGTGACAAGACCGACATCAACAACCACAGAGGAACCTCCATGCTTCTGGTGGCATACAAAACCCTCTCCAAAGCACTTCTAAACAGAATAGAATCCCAGGTGAATCCACTACTTGGTGAACACCGGGCCCGATTCAGAAAAGGGCGATCATGTCTGGAACAGATCTCGAGCCTAAAGACAGTACTACAAATGAGAAAGTGCAGGAATACAGTAATTACTATCACAGGAAAGCCTATGATATAACAGACCGAGAAACCCTCTTCAAAACCATGGAAGAATTCGGAATTGACCGAAACATCCTGATAATCATGGAAAAGACACTTACCAGAACAACTTCCAAAGTGAAATTCATGGGTGAGATATCAGAACCCTTTGCAATAAGAACGGGAGTACGGTAGGGGGACGGACTGTCCCCGATTCTTTGCAATATTGTTCTAGAAAAGATCATCAGAGAATGGGAACTTCATGTAAAAGGTGTCCAAATCGGTATCAGAAAAGAAAACCATACTAAAGTAAAATGCCTTGCCTTCATGGACGATATTGCGATTGCCACAAACAAAAGGATAGAAGCGATTCACGCAGTTGAAAGACTACATGACAATGCACAGAAAACTGGATTGCAAATTTCGCATAAGAAAACCAGTATATGAAACACGGTAACATGATACAAGTCAGCCACTTTAAATATCTTGGCGAAACTATACAGTCATCAGGACTAAACAGAATCGCCAGTGAACAAAGGATCAGCAAGCTGAAAAAGGCATATAAATCAACATCGGCCTACTACAACAAGAACTGCATTTCGACAAATGCAAAATTGAGACATTAAAAAACTGTGATTCTTCCAGAAGTAACATACGCAACTGAAACAATGGTAGTTAGTGGTCACTCCAAAATTAGGGAAATAAAAAAATAGGAACGAAAATTTCTTACGAAGATGTATGGAGTTATCAACAAAAACGGCGTTTGGATGAAGAGACCTCAGAACAAACTGTATAAAAAGACTAACGCAATAACCGAAGAAATGAAGGAATGCCGAGCAAAGTTGTACAAAAACGTCTACAGCTTGGGGACACCAGAACAGCAAAGAAACTACACGACATCATAACAAAGAGCAGCATGGAGTGGCTAAAGGAGGTCCAGAGGGACGCGCAACAGATCAACACTGAAAATCTCGAAGACTGCAACGAGTGCCGGAGTAAAATCATGAATGTGAAGTTGCAAGCTTCCCTCTTTCATTGTAATCAATACTTTAATAAAATGGCAAAAGTAGTGTTTATCATACCACTGGGAGGAGTTGTGGTCTAAATAACAATTGATTTATTCATTCTTAACATGACATGACAAAGATGGCTAAAGAAATGCCACAGAAACAGTTTTTTATTTGGCAAACACGTTCAATAATATCGGGTCTATGGTGAACAAAGTAATCAGCTGGTGATCAACACACGACACTAACCTGACTTCATACATGTGAATACATGGTATGGCTCAAAAACTACGCTACTATCACACATCTATACTATACTATTCCATTAACAAAAATATGGTTCCAAAGAACAGGGTGCTGAGAAGCATGTATTCTAGCCCTACGACGTAGCAGCGAATACTTTACCCTTCTGCTGGTCAGAGCGGCACACCAGAATGAGCTCAGCGGCTGCAGTCATGGACGATAACAATCTGTTATTAATGGCGCGCGCCCGAAAAGAAAAAGCAAGTACAACCCCGGTGGATTCCAGTGTGCAGGTGAACCCGTTTGCTAGTCTGCCAAACCAGTTTGACTCCGTGATACGATTATGCGTGACGGAATGTGTCAAACGTTTAGACGGCTGATTCGAAACAAAAAAATGGTTCAAATGGCTCTAAGCAGTATGGGACTTAACGTCTGAGGTCATCAGTCCCTAGACTTAGAACTACTTAAACCTAACTAACCTAAGGACATCGATCACACACATCCATGCTCGAGTCAGGATTCGAGCCTGCGACCGTAGCAGCCGCGTAGGCCTGGACTGAAGCACCTAGAACCGCTCGGTCACAGCGGCCGACTCAAAACAAATAAGTACATCCACGCATCACTCATTGTGTGCCTGATGCAAGAAGCAGTACCTCTGACGGTCCAGATGGTGACTGGCAAAGGCTCTAGCAAAGGAAACAAGTCTCACTCTTTAGGTAAGGACCTGCCGTTCGTTACTAGTGAAGCGCCAGAACAAGAATGTGTTCTTCTCTTTCTCTCAGCTTTTCTCGCTAGCTTGGTAGCACAGCACATTTACATTTTAGACTACTTCCACTTTAGCATAAGCCAATCATGAGCTGGAGCTCGGCATTCTAAGCTGGGCGACCACACCGCTGCTCTGCATACACAGATTTGACCAACCAGCGACTTTAAAAGTTAACTTGGAGAAAAGGAAAAAAGACTCAGTTTTGCGGCCTCTTTCCCGTGGGTTTATACCATGTATTTACTAAAAGCATAACCTGGATGGAACCAAATGGAAACAGATCGTTATGTCTACTGTTGAGTCCATTTTGAACTGGATACCACTGACATGTCCCACGGAAATTGGCAGAAACTCACAGCCGTCTCATCGGCTTCCTACCTAACGAGGGCCCATCCTCTGCTCTATTGCTGGTCACAAATGCTCTGCACATAGCTCCAGCGACTTCTCGGTGCTAGTCAGCCTACCTGGGCGCGGCCGACGACCGACTGGCACCATCCAAAGAGGCCGAGGTACTGGCTAGTCCACTAATTGTCACCCAGATTCTGCAGAAAAAACTCTTAATTCGGCACACTCTTCCTTGGAATGCAGGTATAGCTTACCGTTATTCCTTCACTAGAGCACACGAGCAAGAGTGTTAACTGCTGCCAACCATTTCATCATATGAATGAACTCAGATTATATCCAGTATAGCTACCAAGTAATAAAGATCATCTTCCCTAATAACATGACACCATATCAGAAGTGAGAGTGCCCTGCAGTCTCTCAAAGTTCGAGCAAAGAATAACGCAACAGCCTGGTAAAATGTGGACAGACGAACGGAAGAGAACATATTCTGAGAGGATGAAGAGTTTCTGGAACAGGAAGAGGGAAAACATCCAAAAATAAAATCGTGAATTCAGGTGCAATCCGTCTTCTAAAGGGGAATAATCGATTAAATAAATAAATAATATATACAGGGTGTTACAAAAAGGTACGGCCAAACTTTCAGGAAACATTTCTCGCACTCAAATAGAGAAAATATGTTATCTGGACATGTGTCCGTAAACGCTTAATTTCCATGTTAGAGCTTATTTTAGTTTCGTCAGTATGTACTGTACTTCCTCGATTCACCGCCAGTTGGCCCAATTGAAGGAAGGTAATGTTGACTTCGGTGCTTGTGTCGACATGCGACTCATTGCTCTACAGTACTAGCATCAAGCACATCAGTACGTAGCATCAACAGGTTAGTGTTCATCACGAACCTGGTTTTGCAGTCAGTGCAATGTTTACAAATGCGGGGTTGGCAGATGCCCATTTGATGTACGGATTAGCACGGGGCAATAGCCGTGGCGCTGTACGTTTGTATCGAAACAGATTTCCAGAACGAAGGTGTCCCGACAGGAAAGACGTTCGAAGGGAGCACGGAACATTCCAGCCTATGACTCGCGACTGGGGAAGACCTAGAACGACGAGGACACCTGCAATGGACGAGCTGATTGGCCTCCACGGGTACACTTCTGCGAATGGTTCATCGAACAATGTGTCAATCCTCATTTCAGCGCAAATGTTCTCTTTACGGATGAGGCTTCATTCCAACGTGATCAAATTGTAAATTTTCACAATCAACATGTGTGGGCTGACGAGAATCCGCACGCAATTGTGCAATCACGTCATCGACACAGATTTTCTGTGAACGTTTGGCCAGGCATTATTGGTGATGTCTTGATTGGGCCCCATGTTCCTCCACCTACGCTCAATGGAGAACTTTATCATGATTTCATACGGGATACTCTATTGTGCTGGTAGAACATGTGCCTTTACATGTATGACACAACATGTGGTTCATGCACGATGGAGCTGCTGAACATTTCAGTCGAAGTGTTCGTACGCTTTTCAACAACACATTAGGTGACCGATGGATTGGTAGAGCCGAACCAAATCCATGGCCTCCACGCTCTTCTGACCTCAACCCTGTTAACTTTCATTTATGGGGGCATTTGAAAGCTCTTGTCTACGCAACCACGGTACCAAATGTAGAGACTCTTCGTGCTCGTATCGTGGACGGCTGTGATACAATACGCCATTCTCCAGGGCTGCATCAGCGCATCAGGGATTCCATGCGACAGAGGGTGGATGCATGTATCTTCGCTAACGGAGGACATTTTGAACATTTCCTGTAACAAAGTGTTTGAAGTCACGCTGGTACGTTCTGTTGCTGTGTGTTTCCATTCCATGATTAATTTGGTTTGAAGATTCAAATGGCTATGAGCACTATGGGACTTAACATCTTAGATCATCAGTCTCCTAGAACTTAGAACTACTTAAACTTATCTAAGGACATCACACACATCCATGCCCGAGGCAGGATTCGAACCTGCGACCGTAGCAGTCCCGCGGTTCCGGACTGCAGCGCCTAGAGCCAGACGGCCACCACGACCGGCGAAGAGAAGTAACAAAATGGGGTCTAACATGGAATGTAAGCGTTTCCGGACACATGTCCACATAACATATTTTCTTTCTTTGTGTGTGAGGTATGTTTCCTGAAAGTTTGGCCGTACCTTTTTGTAACACCCTGTATGAGGGTGAGGTCTTCCTCCGTCTAAATACTCTAGGGGTTTATCGATTAGACGATATGGAAAAAAAATGTGTTATGGTGTCCGGAAATGCATGGTTTCCATACTAGTGACCTTTATTCAATCATACGTTGCTACAGAGGCTGAAAATTGCATGTGCCTCAATGTTCTGTCTCACACATTCACATCGGCCAGGCTGCATCCGAACAGTGTCAAAGGAAGCATGAATACTCTGCTACAGTGTCTCCACATCTGGAATTTTTTCTGCATACACGACATGTTTGAGATGGCTCCATAACTAGAAATCGCAAGGATTGAGACCCGGTGAACGAGCAGGCCATGCAACTAGACACTCTCATTTGATCCATCGACCAGAAAAGACACAATTGAGATGCGTCTGTATTTTACTGGCGAAGTGTGCTGGGGCACCATGATGTAGCAGTCACATAACCCTTCGAATCATCAATGGCACCTTTTCCAGCACGGGGGCAAAGTCACCCGCAAGAAACTCCGATAGTTCCGGCCTGTTAGGTGACGTGAGAGGAAGACTGGTCCCAAAAGACGGTCGCCAATTATCCTGGTCAAAACATTCTGGCTACACAGATGCTGGTGATTCACTGTCACCATACCACGGGCGTTCTGCATACTATCCCACAGATGACTGTTAAGAAAGTTAAAGATACCACTCCACGTAAAGGTGACCTCATCTGTCATCTGTGGATAGGATGCATGACACAATCACGGAATCGTGGCTGCCAGGTGAAGAAACCGGCGACAAAACTGCTCCCAATGTGGAAAGTCGTTGCTAGTATTCCTAGCACATGCAGTAAGGGTAGTAACATTTGTCATGAAGAATGTTCCACACGGTCTTCTGACTTACCCTGTAATGGCCGGCCACCTGGCTCGTACTGACGTGGTGGTCACCTTCCACAGTGTTAATCACATTTTCCTCCAAGTCTGGTGTCCGAACATTTCGAGTACGTCCTTCATGACAACCTGTTTCCTGAAACGACCCTGTCTCAGACAAGCGGGTAAACACTCTTCCAAACATTGAATGCTGAGGTTCTTGTCAGCGGGGATAGGTCTCCTCATATAAACTTGCTGCCTGCCGCCTCTTCATATTTGCCTTTCTGTAAGTAAACACCATGTCGACAAGCTCTCGGTTCGAATACGGAACCATTGTGTGCAACGCTATAACACATCCACTACAAGACGAGTCAGCAATAGAAGTGAATAGGTCACAACATTACCAATTACTATGGCAGGAGAAGGCGCTGGGGCATGACGTATGAGGAACAGTACCAGCCTCTAGGAGGAAACAATGCATACTGCAACTATGACTGCATGGTACAGAACATATTAGACCTCAGTCTCTGTAACAAAGTATGATTGAATAGATGGTCTCTAGCATGGAAACCATGAAATTCCAGATAAAAGGTCATTAGACCTTTTCCGTTCCGTAGCCTCTCATCGATGAATCCCTAGTGTTTATACACGGCGGAAAAAATCATCATGAATATGTGTACAGGGTGTCCCATTTATCTTGACCACCCTAAACAACTTTTTGTCGAGATGCAAAGTACAAAATGTTTCAAGCAAATGTTCTTTAGCCGCCAGGGGGACATCAATCAGCATGACTGCCTTCGTTGTAGCTTTCTTTTTTACAGTGATATGAACAGCAGTATGACCTTTTTAAATGGCACCCTGTATTTTTTATTCGGTAATTCATTTCCTCTCCTAAACACCTATTCAAAAATGTATCAAATTGTACCATTCACTGAAACACAACGTTATTAATTACATAGAACAACATTGACACTCCCAGCGCTTAGTGCTGGTATTCGGGGTAATGGAACACATCCACGTGCTGACGTTGACAGAGGACAAATGTAAACCCAAGTAGAATGCACAACCGTCATTTCATCAACCATCGTCAGTTAAAGAGTTGTGTGAGTAAAATGTACACCAACAAAGGGAAGGTAGAAATGCTACTCATCTATAGGGAATGTAAACGAGCAGAACAATAATTGCAATACTGTTTTCTTATGTATGGGTAGATTTAGTGCAGTAGTGTAGTCCTTTTAAATACTGTTGTGTAGAGTACACATACAATAAAGGCTGTCCTTCCTACAAACTGCATCGAAGTAACGTTTCCTTTATAGTTGTTGTTGAAGGTAGGCGAAATGCTACGCAAAATAATGTTCGAATGTGTGTGAAATCGCATGGAACTTAACTACTAACGTCATCAGTCCCTAAGCTTATACACTACCTAACCTAAATTATCCTAAGGACAAACACACACACCCATGCCCGAGGGAGGTCTCGAACCTCCGCCGGGATCAGCCACACAGTCCATGACTGCAGCGCCCTAGACCGCTCGGCTAATCCCGCGCAAATGCTACCCAGGCAGCGGGACTGTACAGAGAGCGATATTCTGGCAAGAGCCCACCTTCCCGACGGATGTTTTGTCGTCTTGTTGGACGCTTCAGGAAACGGGGAGTTTCAACTCACGACAACGCAATCGTCGTAGCACTCGCACAGACGAGGCCTCCGAAGTTACTGTTCTGTCTTCCGTTGCTATGAATCCACATGTGAGCACACGACAGCTTGAACACAAGACTGGTATTCCTAAAACCAGTGTACATCATATTCTTACACGTCACCGGTTCCATTCTTACCATGTACACCTATATCAAGAATTGCATGGGAATGATTTCCAGAATCGTGTACAGTTCTGTCAGTGGGCACAGCAGCAAATCCTCGCCAACACGAATTTCTTCTCCGATGTTTTATTTACCGATGAATGTTCCTTCTCAAACAAAGGACAGCTAAATAGAAGGAACATACCTTATTGGTCCAGCGACAACCCACGATGGCTTAGACAGGTGGAACATCAGCGTCAATGGAGAGTTAACGTCTGGTGTGGGATGCTTGGTACGTACTACAATTATTGGTCCTTATTTCATCAATGGTAGTTTAAACGGCACAGCATATGCCAACTTCCTCAGAAGGATTCTTCCTCCTCTTCTGGATGAAGTGCTGCTGAGAAACAGAATGCTCACATGGTATCAACACGATGGATGTCCAGCACATAATGCCTTGCGTACACGTCGTGTTCTGAACCGAAGGCACCCTGCCAAGTGGACTGGTCGAGGAGGAACAGTTACTTGGCCTGCTAGATATCCTGATTTAAATCCTCTGGACTTTTTCTTTGGGGATGTATTAAATACGTTGTCTATCGCGATATTCCAACGACTCCAGAGCACATGCAGGAACGTATCCCGCTTGCTTGTAATTTTCTTCAGCAGGCAACACTGGAAGCATAAATAATTCTCTGATTCAACGAGTGCACCAGTGTATCGGTGTCCAGGGTCACCATTTGAGCACCTTTGAATGTTCTACTCCTGGGTAATGGTACAATTTTGTGTTATGTTTTTACTTGGTTTTCATTTGTTTTCTGACAATTCCAGCATGTGGACGAGTTTGTGATCCTGGACTCAAAATCAATGTTGTTGCATGTAATTAATAACGTTGTGTTTCAGTGAATGATACACTGTGATACATTTTTGAATAGGTATTTAAGAGAGGAAACGAATTACCGAATAAAAAATATAGGGTGCCATTTAAAAAAGTCATACCACTGTTCATATCTTTGTAAAAAACAATGCTACAACGAAGGCAATCATGCTGATTGATTTCCCCTGACGTCTAAAGAACATTTGCTTGAAACATTTTGTAATTTGCATCTGGACAAACAACTATTTAGGGTGGTCAAGATAAATGGGACAACCTGTATCCTGCAGGAGGACCACCTGCTTAACGGCTTGTTTGTGCGCCTTTGAAACGAAATACGTCACTGATTCTGCGTATCAGGGATCCGACAGTTGTTTGATAAGTTTCTGGATGTATGTGGCATTAGATGCCTATGCACGGGTCATGTAATTGTCGTAAATAACGAGCCGCTGGTTTACGTACGCGATGATGGTGCCCGATAGCCACGCAGATGGGTTTACATCAGGCGGATATGGTCGCCGAAATCATGTGGTATATCCCACTGTTGCTGTGGTGAACACAAGAAGAGCAAGGGCCACTCCATCAGAGACAGCTTAAATCTTTTCCTGTGGAGGCAGAATATGAAGACGTAATTTACCACAACACTACAACAGTATGACGTGATTGAGCTGGGACAAAGTGTTAAAATGTGTTTGGACACTGCAGAATGAAACCCTCTTATTTCTGGACAGGATTTTGTTACAAAAATACACTCCTGGAAATGGAAAAAAGAACACATTGACACCGGTGTGTCAGACCCACCATACTTGCTCCGGACACTGCGAGAGGGCTCTACAAGCAATGATCACACGCACGGCACAGCGGACACACCAGGAACCGCTGTGTTGGCCGTCGAATGGCGCTAGCTGCGCAGCATTTGTGCACCGCCGCCGTCAGTGTCAGCCAGTTTGCCGTGGCATACGGAGCTCCATCGCAGTCTTTAACACTGGTAGCATGCCGCGACAGCGTGGACGTGAACCGTATGTGCAGTTGACGGACTTTGAGCGAGGGCGTATAGTGGGCATGCGGGAGGCCGGGTGGACGTACCGCCGAATTGCTCAACACGTGGGGCGAGAGGTCTCCACAGTACATCGATGTTGTCGCCAGTGGTCGGCGGAAGGTGCACGTGCCCATCGACCTGGGACCGGACCGCAGCGACGCACGGATGCCCTCCAAGACCTTAGGATCCTACGCAGTGCCGTAGGGGGCCGCACCGCCACTTCCCAGTAAATTAGGGACACTGTTGCTCCTGGGGTATCGGCGAGGACCATTCGCAACCGTCTGCATGAAGCTGGGCTACGGTCCCGCACACCGTTAGGCCGTCTTCCGCTCACGCCCCAACATCGTGCAGCCCGCCTCCAGTGGTGTCGCGACAGGCGTGAATGGAGGGACGAATGGAGACGTGTCGTCTTCAGCGATGAGAGTCGCTTCTGCCTTGGTGCCAATGATGGTCGTATGCGTGTTTGGCGCCGTGCAGATGAGCGCCAGAATCAGGACTGCATACGACCGAGGCACACAGGGCCAACACCCGGCATCATGGTGTGGGAGCGATCTCCTACACTGGCCGTACACCTCTGGTGATTGTCGAGGGGACACTGAATAGTGCACGGTACATCCAAACCGTCATCGAACCCATCGTTCTACCATTCCTAGACCGGCAAGGGAACTTGCTGTTCCAACAGGACAATGCACGTCCGCATGTATCCCGTGCCACCCAACGTGCTGTAGAAGGTGTAAGTCAACTTCCCTGGCCAGCAAGATCTCCGGATCTGTCCCCCATTGAGCATGTTTGGGACTGGATGAAGCGTCGTCTCACGCGGTCTGCACATCCAGCACGAACACTGGTCCAACTGAGGCGCCAGGTGGAAATGGCAGGGCAAGCCGTTCCACAGGACTACATCCAGCATCTCTAGGATCGTCTCCATGGGAGAATAGCAGCCTGCATTGCTGCGAAAGGTGGATATACACTGTACTAGTGCCGACATTGTGCATGCTCTGTTGCCTGTGTCTATGTGCCTGTGGTTCTGTCAGTGTGATCATGTGATGTATCTGACCCCAGGAATGTGTCAATAAAGTTTCCCCTTCCTGGGACAATGAATTCACGGTGTTCTTATTTCAATTTCCAGGAGTGTATATGTGTATATGGAAGGAAATCAGCTAACAGAACAATAAAATATTGTTCATTTCAAGAAGGGACGTGTTATTCTACAACCAGCGTATACTTCTATTGTGATTTAATAATAAATACCACCTTGAGAACAATTCCGAAGGGAGCGTTCAATTCTAGTGAAACAGCTGGATGCTTTCTTCGGAAAAGAAGTCACTTCATGGATCATTCAAATCCACAATTGTACCTGGACATTTCTCAGAACTGAAAGCAATTTGATTGCTAAGCAGCACAGCCCCGAAGAATATTTCTCCTTACTTTGGTTACCACTTTCAGCTCAACACGGTATCTGCAGCAGCTCGAGCAGATTTGTACAACAGCGGAAGCGTGTAATCGCTATCAGTTTCACACATCGCCGTGTGTGCGCTGTATATATTTACCCACAACAGTGAACATACAGTTACTCACACACATAGGAAGACAATAAAAGGTGGTGTGGGAAACATTTCTGTATAAAGGTCCTGCAGAGCTAAACAGTAACTATCCTAGAAGTAGTAGTAGTATACAAAAAATATTTTTTTTCAAAGGAGCCTTTATATATGGCGACACATTGTCTGTGCGTAGATATCTAATACAACATACCCCCATAAACACACCAAGAAACAGTTGAATCCCTGATACTCAGAATAAGTGATGTTCATCGTTCCAAAGACGGACAAACAAACTGTTGAGCAGGCAGTCAAAATGTTTTGGTTCATCAGCGTGTTGTTGTTGGTGTGGTATCCAGTCCAGAGACTGGTTTGATGCAGCTCTCCATGCTACTCTATCCTGTGCAAGTTTCTTCATCTCCCAGTACCTACTGCAACCTACATCCTTCTGAATCTGTTTAGTGTATTCATCTCTTGGTCTCCCTCTACGATTTCCACCCTCCACGCTGCCCTCCAATACTAAATTGGTGATCCCTTGATGCCTCAGAATATGCCCTACCAACCGATCCCTTCTTCTTGTCAAGTTGTGCCACAAATTTCTCTTCTCTTCTCTTCAATTCTATTTAATACGTACTCATTAGTTATGTTATCTACCCCTCGAATCTTCAGCATTCTTCTGTAGCACCACATTTCAAAAGCTATTCTCTTCTTGTCTAAACCATTTATCGTCAACGTTTCACTTCCATACATGGCTGCACTCCAAAGAAATAGTTTCAGAAACGACTTTCTGACATTTAAATCTATACTCGGTGTTAACAAATATCTCTTCTTCAGAAACGCTTTGCCATTGCCACTCTACATTTTATATCCTCTCTACTTCGACCATCATCAGTTATTTTGCTGCCCAAATAGCAAAACTCATTTACTGCTTGAAGTGTCTCATTTCCTAATCTAATTCCCGCAGCAACACCCGATTTAATTCGACTACATTCCATTATCCTTATGCTGTTTGCTTATGTTGACGTTCATTTTATATCCTCCTTTCAAGACACACTTCATTCCGTTCAGCTGCTCTTCCAGGTCCTTTGCTGTCTCTGACAGAATTACAATGTCATCGGTGAACCTCAAAGTTTTTATATCTTCTCCATGGAATTTAATTCCTACTACAAATTTTTCTCTTGTTTCCTTTACTGCTTGCTCAATATACAGATTGAATAACATCGGGGACAGGCTACAAACCTGTCTCACTCCCTTACCAACCACTGCTTCCCTTTCATGCCCCTCGACTCTTGTAACTGCCATCTGCTTTCTGTACAAATAGTAAACAGTCTTTCGCTCCCTGTATTGTACCCACGACATCTTCAGAATTTGAAAGAGAGTATGCCAGTCAACATTGTCAAACGCTTTCTGTAAGTCTCCAAATGCTAGAAACGTAGGTTTGCCTTTCCTTAATCTATTTTCTAAGATAAATCGTTGGGTCAGTATTGCCTCGTGTGTTCCAAAATTACTACGGAATCCAAACTGATCTTTCCCGAGGTCGACTTCTACCAGTTTTTCCATTCGTCTGTAAAGAATTCGGGTTAGTATTTTGCAGCCGTGGCTTATTAAACTGATAGTTCGGTAATTTTCACATCTGTCAACACCTGCTTTCTTTGGGATTGGAATCATTATATTTTTCTTGAAGTCTGAGGGTATTTCGCCTGTCTCATACATCTTGCTCACCAGATGGTAGAGTTTTGTCAGGACTGGCTCTCCAAAGGCTGTCAGTAGTTCCAATGGAATGTTGTGTACTCCGGGGGCCTTACTTCGACTCAGGTGTTTCAGTGCTCTGTCAAACTCTTCACGCAGTATCGTATCTCCCATTTCATCTTCATCTACATACTCTTCCATTTCCATAATATTGTCCTCAAGTACATCGCCCTCTATATACTCCTTCCACCTTTCTGCTTTCCCTTCTTTGCATAGAACTGGGTTTACATCTGAGCTCTTGATATTCATGCAAGTGGTTCTCTTTTCTCCGAAGGTCTCTTTAATTTTCATGTAGGCAGTATCTATCTTACCCATCGTGAGATAAGCCTCTACATCCTCACATTTGTCCTCTAGGCATCCCTGTTTAGCCATTTTGGACTTCCTGTCGATCTCATTTTTGAGACGTTTGTATTCCTTTTTGCCTGCTTCACTTACTGCATTTTTGTATTTTCTCCTTTCATCAATTAAATTCAGTACATCTTCTGTTACCCAAGGATTTCTATTAGCCGTGGTCTTTTTACCTACTTGATCCTCTGCTGCCTTCACTATTTCATTCCTCAAAGCTAGCCATTCTTCTTCTACTGTATTTCTTTTCCACATTCTTTTCAATTTTTCCCTTATGCTCTCCCTGAAACTCTGTACAACCTCTGGTTCTTTCAGTTTATCCAGGTCCCATCTCCTTAAATTCCCACCTTTCTGCAGTTTCTTCAGTTTTCATCTACAGTTCGTAACCAATACATTGTGGTCAGAGTCCACATCTTCCTTTTCCTACTGTCGAATTCTAGTCACCCATGACTATTAAATTTTCGTCTCCCTTCACTACCTGAATAATTTCTTTTATCTCATCATACATTTCATCAATTTCTTCGTCATCTGCAGAGCTAGTTGGCATATAAACTTGTACTACTGTAGTAGGCGTGGGCTTCGTACCTATCTTGGCCACAATAATGCGTTCACTTTGCTGTTTGTAGTATCTTAGCCGCACTCCTATTTTTTTTATTCATTATTAAACCTATTGCTGCATTACCCCTATTTGATTTTGTATTTATAACCCTGTATTCACCTGACCAAAAGTCTTGTTCCTCCTGCCACCGAACTTCACTAATTCCTGATGAGCTAAACAGTAATTCGCCTAGTAGTAGCAGTAAACATTTTTTTTTTCAATGGAGCCTTTATGTATGGCGACAGATGAACTTTGCGTAGATATCTAATACAACATACCTCCATAAACACACATAGAAACTGTTGAATCCCTGATACGCAGAATATGTGATGTTTTTCGTTCCAAAGACGGACAAACAAGCTGTTAAGCAGGCAGTCGAAATGTTTTGGCTCATCAGCGTAATGAATGTAAAAAGTTTAAGAGTTGGGGCTCTCCGCATAGTTGAGCTTGCCACAGTGGTCCTCGAGTCAAAACAGTTGCCCACTCGTGCCCTATACCCACGGCAGTTGGCGCTGATGCTGCCGATTAGCAAAGGGAGAGAGGATGCGGGTGTGAGTGTGGTGCGCGTGTGGCGGTTGCTACGGCAACCTCGGGCAGTGCCTGCGAGCCCGCCAGGTGCCCGCGGCTGCAGCTGCAGAGGCCGCGGCACGCCAGGTGGCAGCTGGCAGCTGGTGGTAAGGTCGCGGCCAGCCAGCCCTGCAGCCACGGACGACCGCGGTCCGGTGAAAGTGCGGCGCGGGCCGGATACGCCGGACGCACGGCACGCCCACACAGTTCTCGTCTCTCACACGCGTAGGGGTGTAGGAACTTCGTGAATACGAAGTAGGTGACGACCTGTTGATTGGTAGGTCTACCTTGCAACAGGTTGTGATATAATATTACAGAACCTGAAACTTCCGTCCGTCCTCGAAGCTTCGTTAGAGTCGACTTCTTAACCCTAGGACGCCTAAGGGGGGTTCGTTGAACCTACAATTTTTTTATGTCCCCTGCTTTTGCCCGAGTAACTCTCATACCACATATTCCCTTTGAGTTATTGTTTACTGGCTATTTTATCAAACGTTAAAGTCAATATATTTTATAGAAAATTCCTGCTTTGAAAGAAAAAATAAATAAACTTATTATGGGGACAACAAACCCCACCCCCTGTTAGGCTTCCATTCTATAGAAAATTTTCCTTAGTAGGATTTCGTATTTCTCATCTCTACAACAATACAAGTTTGTTTCTTGTTGGTTGGTATTCTTGATATTCACAACAATCGGTTTACTTTCAAAGCAAGTGATTGTTGATGTCAGTCAGCTGTTATTTATCTTGTAAACTAGCAGTGAGTTAGTGTAGTTCCTAACAAGTAGGCCTCCTGTAACTCTGGTGTCCTACACAGCAAAAATGAAACCAAGTAAAAACTTACTGATGTTGTCAACAATGCACCAAGATAAAGGCACTGTTGGAGAAGAGAAGAATAAAACCGAGATAAATGCATGTTATAATTCCACTAAAGGTGGAATTGATACTATTGATCAAATGGCACGTATGTACTCCTGCAAGAGGGGAACAAAGAGATGGCCTCTATCTGTATTTTACTCTCTCATCGACATTTGTGCTATCAATGAAACCACCATATTCATCCAGCAACATCCAAGATGGAATGAAAAGAAACACAACAAACCGAAACTTCATCTTCTGCAAGCTGGGATGGAACTAGTGAAATTACAGGTAGAAGAAAGAAGTGCCAATGCAAGAGAGTTATCTAACCAAATTGTTCAATCAATGGAGACTATTATACAAAAGAAAATCAAAGAAGTGACAACAGAAGCACGTCAGCCTCCTACAGGGAAAGGTCGTTGCTATATTTGTGTAAGAAAAGCTAAAACAAAGAAGCAGAAGTACAACAATCTAAGTAAACCAAAACAGTATTGTGGACAGTGTCATAAACATGTGTGTAACACACATTGAGAAAAAATAGTGAAGTGTGTCTTTCGCTTTGAAGCTGAGGACTCAGAGTAATTATTGTATATGAACACTTCCGTTTTTTGTATTGTAATATGTCAATTTTTTTATACACTCAATCCAATATTTATAAAAATTAACAACAATTATAAACCTATGCCTTAGTTAAAATACATAAACCATTTTGAAAGTAGTAATTTTTCGTCAGTAAACTTATTTGATACATGTGAGCTCGCCAACCCCCCCCCCTCCCTTAGGCATCCAAGATATATATATATATATATATAAAAGACTTGGGCGTCCTAAGGTTAAGTAATAGAACCCAGTACGTTGTCCTCGATGGTGAGTGTTCATCGGAGGTGAGGGTATCATCTGGAGTGCCCCAGGGAAGTGTGGTAGGTCCGCTGTTGTTTTCTATCTACATAAATGATCTTTTGGATAGGGTGGATAGCAATGTGGGGCTGTTTGCTGATGATGCTGTGGTGTACTGGAAGGTGTCGTCGTTGAGTGACTGTAAGAGGACACAAGATGACTTGGACAGGATTTGTGATTGGTGTAAATAATGGCAGCTAACTCTAAATATAGATAAATATAAATGAATGCAGATGAATAGGAAAAAGAATCCTGTAATTTTTGAATACTCCATGCGTAGCCCATGACACAGTCACGCCGATTAAATATTTGGGCGTAACATTGTAGAGCGATATGAAGTGTGACAAGCATGTAATGGCAGTTGTGGGGAAGGCGGATAGTCGTCTTCGGTTCATTGGTAGAATTTTCGGAAGATGTGGTTCATCTGTAAAGGAGACCGCTTATGAAACACTAATACGACCTATTCTTGAATACTGCTCGAGTGTTTGGGATCCCTACCAAGTCGGATTGCGGGAGGACATAGAAGCAATTCAGAGGCGGGCTGCTAGATTTGTTACTGGTAGGTTTGATCATCACGCGAGTGTTACGGAAATGCTTAAGGAACTCGGGTGGGAGTCTCTAGAGGAAAGGAAGCGTTCTTTTCGGTAATCGCTACTGAGGAAATTTAGAGAACCAGCATTTGAGGCTGACTGCAGCTCAATTTTACTGCCGCCAAATTACATTTCGCGGAAAGGCCACAAAGATAATATAAGAGAGATTAGGACTCGTTCAGAGGCATATAGGCAGTCATTTTTCCCTCGTTCTGTTTGGGAGTGGAACAGGGAGAGAAGATGCTAGTTGTGGTACGAGGTACCCTGCGCCACGCACCATATGGTGGATTGCGGAGTATGTATGTAGATGTAGATGTAGATGTAGACGTAGATGTAGAGTCGCGAGAAGTCCCATTCGCGACCGCCACGGTCTGGATTCACCGTGATACCTGGCCGTGTGCGGCGATGTGTACGAACACTTTCTGGCGCCGGTGGATTGAGCGTCTACAGTGCCACACTATCAGATCGGGTTAGGTAATTGTCGCAAGTCTTGCTTTAACCCGCGAGACACAACTTCACAACTCAAAAGTCAGCAGTTAAAATCCCCGTTTACTTCCGCCAGCGATCACAAAATTTTTGGTCCTTAGACTACCGGTTTCGGCCAGCACTGACCATCTTCAGATCTGCAGCAAAACGTGGGAAATAGAATGCAAGTAGTGAACTCTCGCGTTTGATTCTCCCTTCTCTGTTTATGTAACACATTTCGTTAACAAGATACTCTTATTAAGTGACTGTTACAATATTTTATTATACTTTTCTTGGAACGGCGTGTCGCACTGTACGCGAGGTCCTCTGGCGGTTAAGTTTCTCCGACTTCTCGCCCATATCGCATTCTGGTGGCTACGCCAACAGATGTCGCTGAGTACTTCTGTTTTCATCCTTTTTCATTTCTTTCCATAGTTATTGTATCAACTTTATGTTATTTAATTAGCTCCATAAGCTTGTCCTTGTGTATGTTACTGTTTTTATCTAAAATGACCACAAAAGCGTCTCAAAACCATTTAACTACTTCCTTTTAACAATTTTAACATTATTAGTTTTTTAAATTATTATAATTTACAAATGTAATAACTTATACATTTGCCAAGGCCACTATAGATTTAATCTACTGTACTGTTCACTAATAAGTAAAATTTTTATAATTAACGAATATGTGTAGACCTACAGCAGCGACGTATAACGAGCTGACGGCACAAACATATGTTGTGGCTATTGTACTACAGTTTCTTATGGCCATAAGTGATAGAGACATTATGACTCTGACAGAACTGTGACCTAGTTTACAACATACTTTAAATAAGTGCAATGATGCTATGCTGCTTTTGTGTGTATTTTGAGACGATGCCACTATGGCTTTATTATTTTCGGACATGTCATACAACAGGTGTGCCCCGTCATATTTTAAATGCATCGCCAGCCCGTGTGGCCGAGCGGTTCTAGCCATTTCAGTCTAGAACAGCGCGACTTTTACGGTCGCAGGTTCGAATCCTGCTTCGGGCAGGGATGTGTGTGATGTCCTTAAGTTAGTTAGGCTTAAGTAGTTCTACGTTCTAGGGGAATGATGACCTCAAGGTTAAGTCCTATAGTGCTCAGAGCCATTTGAACCATTTTGGATTTTAAGTGCATGTTTTCATATCTATAAAAGTAATAATTTTTGGTTATGGTATATTTCATTGTTCTAAGACGCAATCTTTTCACTAGTTGTATTCCGTTTCCCGTGTTTAGCTGCAGATCTAAAGATGATCTTTGTTGACTTAAACTGGTAGGCTAGGGACCCAAAGATTTGTGATCATTGGCGCAAATGGAAGAAATTCATTCTAGACTTCCGGAATCATTATGTCGCAACTTGAGAAAAGCCCTGTTGCTACCTAACCACTTCCAGCTAAGACTCCGAGATACGGCCCTGTGTCGGAAAGATACGCCGCTAATAGTTCAATAAATCACCTTCACCCGGCTAGTTGCCGTTGATAATCACCCTAACAATAAATAGGAACCCAGTTCCTGGGTTCACTGGAAAAGCACAAATCATAGAAAACAGTGAAATTTGTTGGCGAGAACTGACGCTAGCCATATCGTACGCTAAGCCTGTACTGCGCAGCTGGCAACGTTTCCTCTGAGCGGTGCGACTGCTACGGTCGCAGGTTCGAATCCTGCCTCGGGCATGGATGTGTGTGATGTCCTTAGGTTAGTGAGGTTTAAGTAGTTCTAAGTTCTAGGGGACTAATGACCACAGCAGTTGAGTCCCATAGTGCACAGAGTCATTTGAACCATCCTCTGAGCGCTTAACTCATCGAAAACGTCCACACTCATTACTCCGCAACTTTCACAGATAAACAGCAGGAAAATACGTTCACGCTAATCGGTGCCAGCGCGCGGGAACGCGCTTTCCAAAACTTTGTCGCATTACCGTCCAGGAAACTTAATCCTGTCAATCGCAGAGGATCCCTCACTCGAGACCGCCGAAACGATAACCTCGTTAAAACACTAACTCCCACATAATACTGCTCACTACTCACCGCTTCAGGCCCACGAGCGATGACGGCAACCTTCCTCGATTGCGCTCTCCGAAATTGTTTGCTGCACAGGCCTTTCAGTTGATCAGAAAACAGGAGCGAATGAAGGCATTGTCAATGATCATTCCTCTGCTCCAGCTTACAGCGGTGACAAGGCACTTTTTCCGGCAACGAACATCACAGGGAAAACGTGCACCCTGTAAAACCAACTAATTACGAGGGTTAGGGAAAATCGATATCATGCTTTACAGGCCAAATAAAGGCTCCTCCCTTTACCCCAGTCGCCGGAAACTGGCTCATGCGACTACCATACATAAACACATGGCTGGCTTGGAAATGGGATGCTACACGCCTCCCCCACCACACACACACACCTTCCCCCTGCTTCCTTAATCTTGCAGCGACAGATGAAATTACCCATGTTCAGGATAATGAGAATATGGAGTCGAAAAATTTATGTATCACGCTGCGATGGAGCCATTGCTTTCTGGTCAGTGGTTATGGTGGAAACATATGTACACTTGACAGCAAAAAAAGTGGGTCACTGCCGAATACAACCAACATAACGTAGTTGTGTTGCAGGTCGTCTAAACACCAAAACCCCATGGGGTACAGTCGTTTGACTACACACAATGGGTACCGCAAGAGACAACTAGTGACCAAAGGTCTTTGTGGCAGTCAGTCTAAGCGTCAACTAATATGATCATACAAAACATATTATCTTAGCGATGAGACGTCCCATAACACTTATAAACTAACCTTAATTACAACAAGTGACTATCCAAAAGTTCTGAGAAAGCGGATTATTTTACATATATCGTACAGTAATCCTTCATCTAAATTAAATACCTGAAACAACATATGGAGTTACAAAACTGTACAGCAATTGGAAAAAAAGTTTTTGCTCTCGAAAAGGTTTTCCATCCACGTGCTGAACGTCGCTCAACGGCGAGTGGCTCTGGAAACTGGATATTGGACGAACAAGTAAAAAAACGCGATTAACGGCAACAAGCACTCTACGGAAATCTCAACATTAACAGCGAATCACCGGTATCACCAGTAACATCATTGTTCTTGTCACACATCAACAGTTCGTGTACACAAATTTGAACTTTAAATGACATGACAAAAGTCGTCGTTCTGGACCTGGATTCAAACCCAGCACCTATAGCCATTGCTAATTAAGTTAAGTTTTGTTTGTGCCTTATAGAGACCCGATAACAAGGCATAAAGAGACGTGTAGACGTTTGCACCCGTATCCGTTATGAATTCAGATCCTGAAAATAAATGACGAAAATTTTTGTCCTGAACTGGTAATCCTGTCATAACAGTTACCTCCCTGGGAACTATCCCCAACGACGTTTAATATGGTGTCATTCACAAGGAACAAGGTATGCTCATGTTTAAAATTGAAATGCCCTCTTGTAAAGCTAGTGACAGGAATGCGAACCCAGCTTCTAATCGGATAGTTAACGAAGTGCGTAAAATCAGAAGTTAAATATCAAATGTTTTCATCAATAGCGAGATGTTGGAACCTTAAATGACGATAGAATTGTTTTTGCCTGACTGGGATTCGAACACAGCATCTAGCGCCCTCGTTTCCTAGCCAGGAACAGACGATAAATAGCTATTGCTGGTTCACAGTAGCGAGATGTGCTCACATTTAGCTAGACATCAGACGACGAAAAGTTCTGTGCTGAATGGAATTCAAACCCCGCACACGTGGTCATGAAGACACTTTACCTATCAAATTCTTTTCCAATAATAACTAGGAGTGGCATGTTTGTACTTTCAATGATGTGATGAAAAATACTCTGCTGGCTAGAAGTTGAATCCACAACATATCGTCGTTGGTGATCACAACGAACACAACGTCAAACCCAAATCCATTTTCGTCGGTAGGATGGAGAGGAATGTTTGAACTTGAAAAGATGTAAGAAAACGTTTGATTTTGTAATGTTTTGATAAAAAGTTCATTATATGGCAGTGAGTTGAAACGAACACGTTACAGCTGACAACGCACGAAGAGACGTTGAAAATGCAACTATTTTTCACCAGTAGTTCGGAGTGCCCATGGTAGGGCTTGAAATGAAGTAATGAATATTTTGTGCTGATCAGGATTCGAAACCAGATAGGTGCCTTTCGAGGAGCCCTAGAAGAGTTTGCAATCTTGGGGAACACAGTGAAATCGAATTCTACATCTACATCTACATCTACATGCATACTCCGCAATCTACCATACGGTGCGTGGCGGAGGGTACCTCGTACCACAACTAGCATCTTCTGTCCCTGTTCCACACCCAAACAGAATGAGGGAAATACACTCCTGGAAATTGAAATAAGAACACCGTGAATTCATTGTCCCAGGAAGGGGAAACTTTATTGACACATTCTTGGGGTCAGATACATCACATGATCACACTGACAGAACCACAGGCACATAGACACAGGCAACAGAGCATGCACAATGTCGGCACTAGTACAGTGTATATCCACCTTTCGCAGCAATGCAGGCTGCTATTCTCCCATGGAGACGATCCTAGAGATGCTGGATGTAGTCCTGTGGAACGGCTTGCCATGCCATTTCCACCTGCCGCCTCAGTTGGACCAGCGTTCGTGCTGGACGTGCAGACCGCGTGAGACGACGCTTCATCCAGTCCCAAACATGCTCAATGGGGGACAGATCCGGAGATCTTGCTGGCCAGGGTAGTTGACTTACACCTTCTAGAGCACGTTGGGTGGCACGGGACACATGCGGACGTGCATTGTCCTGTTGGAACAGCAAGTTCCCTTGCCGGTCTAGGAATGGTAGAACGATGGGTTCGATGACGGTTTGGATGTACCGTGCACTATTCAGTGTCCCCTCGACGATCACCAGAGGTGTACGGCCAGTGTAGGAGATCGCTCCCCACACCATGATGCCGGGTGTTGGCCCTGTGTGCCTCGGTCGTATGCAGTCCTGATTGTGGCGCTCATCTGCACGGCGCCAAACACGCATACGACCATCATTGGCACCAAGGCAGAAGCGACTCTCATCGCTGAAGACGACACGTCTCCATTCGTCCCTCCATTCACGCCTGTCACGACACCACTGGAGGCGGGCTGCACGATGTTGGGGCGTGAGCGGAAGACGGCCTAACGGTGTGCGGGACCGTAGCCCAGCTTCATGGAGACGGTTGCGAATGGTCCTCGCCGATACCCCAGGAGCAACAGTGTCCCTAATTTGCTGGGAAGTGACGGTGCGGTCCCCTACGGCACTTCGTAGGATCCTACGGTCTTGGCGTGCATCCGTGCGTCGCTGCGGTCCGGTCCCAGGTCGACGGGCACGTGCACCTTCCGCTGACCACTGGCGACAACATCGATGTACTATGGAGACCTCACGCCCCACGTGTTGAGCAATTCGGCGGTACGTCCACCCGGCCTCCCGCATGCCCACTATACGCCCTCGCTCAAAGTCCGTCAATTGCACATACGGTTCACGTCCACGCTGTCGCGGCATGCTACCAGTGTTAAAGACTGCGATGGAGCTCCGTATGCCACGGCAAACTGGCTGACACTGACGGCGGCGGTGCACAAATGCTGCGCAGCTAGCGCCATTCGACGGCCAACACAGCGGTTCCTGGTGTGTCCACTGTGCCGTGCGTGTGATCATTGCTTGTACAGCCGTCTCGCAGTGTATGGTGGGTCTGACACACCGGTGTCAATGTGTTCTTTTTTCCATTTCCAAGAAGGAATTACTGGTTATATGCCTCTGTACGAGCCCTAATCTCATCTTATCTTCGTGGTCTTTCCGCGAAATGTAAGTTGGCGGCAGTAAAATTGTACAGCAGTCAGCCTCAAATGCTGGTTCTCTAAATTTCCTCAGTAGCGATTCACGAAAAGAACACCTCCTTTCCTCTAGAGACTCCCACTCGAGTTGCTGAAGCATTTCCGTAACACTCGCATGATAATCAAACCTACCAGTAACAAACGTAGCAGCCCGCCTCTGAATTGCTTCTATGTCCCCCCTCAATCCGATCTGATAAGGATCCCAAACGCTCGAGCAGTACTCAAGAATAGGTCGTATTAGTGTTTTATAAGCGGTCTCCTTTACAGATGAACCACATCTTCCGAAAATTCTACCAATGAACCGAAGACGACTATCCGCCTTCCGCACAACTGCCATTACATGCTTGTCCCACTTCATATCGCTCTACAATGTTACGCCAAAAAATTTAATCGGCGTAACTGTGTCGGCTACACATGGAGTATTCAAACATTACAGGATTCTTTTTCCTATTCATCTGCATTAATTTATATTTATCTATCTACCCTATCCAAATGATCATTTATGTAGATAGAAAACAACAGCGGACCTACCACACTTCCCTGGGGCACTCCAGATGATACCCTCATCTCCGATGAACACTCATTTCGAGGACAAAGTACTGGGTTCCATTATGTAAGAAGTCTTCAAGCCACTCACATACTTGGGAACGAATCCCATATGCTCGTGCCTTAGGAGTCTGTAGTGGGGCACCGAGTCAAACGCTTTCCGGTAGTCAAGGAATATGGTATCCGTCTGATACCCGCCATCCATGGTTCGCAAGACATCATGTGAAGAAAGGGCGAGTTGCGTTTCGCAGGAGCGATGCTGTCTAAAGCCGCGCTGATGCATGGACAGCTACTTCTCTGTCTCAAGGAAATTCATTATATTCGAGCTGAGAATATGTTCAAGAATCTGCAACAAACCGATGTTAAGGATATTGGTCTGTAATTTTGAGGATCCGTACTTCTACCCTTCTTATATACAGGCGACACCTGTGCTTTTTTCCAGTCTCTCGGGACTTTACGTTGGGGAAGAGATTCGTGATAAATGCAAGCTAAGTAAGGAGTCATGATGCAGTAGAGTAGTCTCTGTAAAACCGATTTGAATCCCATAAGGACCTGGCGATTTATTTATTTTCAACCCATTCAGCTGCTTGACAACTCCAGGGATGTCTTTCACTATGTTCTCCATTTGGGAATCTGTACGAGACTCAAACGGTTGATTGTTTGTACGATCCTCCAGCGTGAAAGATTTCTCAAATTCTAAATTTAAAATTTCAGCTTTCTCTGTGCTGTCTTCCGTTGCCAGGCCAGACTGATCAGTGAGTGACTGGATGGAAGCCTTCGACCCGCTTACGGATTTTACGTATCACCAGAATTTCCTTGGGTTTTCAGCAAGATCGTTTGCTAAGGTATGACGGTGGTAGGGGTTGAATGCTTCGCGCATCGCTCTTTTTACAGCTACACGAATCTCTACTAACTTTTTCCTGTCCTCATTCTCCCGATCTTCTTGTACCTCGAGTGCAACTGCCTTTGCTTCCTGAGCGTTCTCCGAATTGCGCTGTTAAACCATGGTCGGTCTTTTCCGTCTGTAGTCCACTTTTTCGGCACATACTTGTCCAATGCGTGATTTGCAATGTGTTTAAAATTTGCCCATAATTCTTCCACGTCCATCAAATGAAGTCGCTTCATTTACTAAGTGGGATGCTAACAACTGCTTACCTGCTCTTTCTAGTAAGAATACTCTCCTAGACTTCTTGAATTACTTTTTGACTTTCGTAACCATAATCGTGATGACAACATCATGATCACTAATCCCTGTCTCAACACTGACACCCTCGATGAGGTCTGATCTGTTCGTGGCCACCAGATCTAAAATATTTCCATTAGGCGTTGGCTGTCGATTTAGCTGCTCAAGACAGTTTTCGGATAATGTGTTCAAAAGTAATTCACACGACGGCTTGTCTGTACCACCGAATCCCAGTCCAGCACCACAACTTTCAACGTCTCAGTTTCAAATAAAGTTTCATTAAATGAAAAACGTTTACTAGTTTACGACGGCTTGCTGGAGACAGAGTCTCTGCCTTCTGGGGTTTCTCCATCTGTCACAGCTCAAACGAATGCCGCTGTGCCCCAGTCGGCAGCGATCTGATGTTATCCTTACTGCGGATATTAAACTACGGAGCTTACTGGCGTTCTGCACTTGTCGTTACTAGGTTGAAGGAGAGTTACTTGTGTGTGTTAAAAATCTACGCCTGGCGTGAGATGTAAACCTACGCGTTTTACACATCAATACAAAATTAATCCACCAGACCACAGAACCCCCTGACAAGCATATAATTATCAATTGCAGAGTATTCATTTAGATTTAGATGCAGATGCCAAGGGACGGGTAAAAGGAAGGAGGGTGGGATCTGAGAATGGATAGAAGTGCAGAAGTGCAAAATATAAGCGTGAAATGCTTGCAAAGTATTACTTACTTAGATGTGTGCTACAATTCATTTTATCTTAGGACCGAGAGATAAGGAAGGAATGTTTTCAGAACGAAGAATGGGTTATAGAGAAGGGGAGAATACGGTTTCATAGGTGTTGAGACGAAGGATCACATTTCCCAATGTGTGGGCATACTGCGCGCTGTCCAGAGTTCCTTCTATCTTGTGAAGAATTCCCGCTCCTCTCGCAGAAATCCAACCCCAGCAGGTAACAGATAGCCGGCCATTCTTCTCGTCGTGGTTACATATTCACGTCGATGGCGAGTCCCTTGCGGCCTGTAAACGATTCGTGGACCGTCGTTATTGGTGGAAAACACCTTCTCATCAGTGAAAATGACGTTGTCCCACGACGCCCTCAGATGGAGCTCCGCAAATGCTAGCCGGTATAAAACGTTGTCTTCGCTGAGCTCTTGTTTCACGGCTGATCGTCGTGCATGCAGTCCAGCGTCCCTCAGCCTTCAGTGAATCGTGTCACTGGAGCCGGGGAAGTTGGTCTCCCGCCGCAACTGCTTCGCGTTCAGAAAGGGGTTTTCTGTGCTCCTAGACACTAGGTACCTGTCTTCCTGCTGTGAACTCACTCTCTTCCTGACAGAGCCAGTAGCCCTGTTAGTGGTGCGTCTTTCAAGGCAGATCCTCCACCATCTCGTTGCAGTGGTATGTGGTACGCCATACCGTCTGCCAGCTTCTCTGAATGAACATCCTCCTTCTTCAATGAGGGCGACGACTCTATTTCGAATAGACCTCTCCCAGTGAGCCATTACGGAAGACAGCCTGATGTGTATTTCTGCTTGCCGGTCTTATACTGATGCCAGGAAAGGAGATAAACATATTTACGTCAAACGGAGTGGCAGAGACATGCGGCGCAGCCGTGCTGGCTCGTCCCGGGCTGTTGGCCCACCAACGCCACCGCCAGCTCGCTCACTTCCGTCTCGCCTCGGCCAGTCTGGCTGGCCCATAACTTGGAATTCAGGCGTGAACCACTTTTTTTGCTGTCGAGTGTACCTCTTATAACTGTTGATTGGATACGCAGAAATTGTTACACCTTCCTAAGCTACATAATTAGATGTAGGTAGACCACTCACCGAAAAGGAGAAGCACTGAGTTGTCGGTAGGCTCACAGAAAAGAAAGAAGACTTCCTGGCTTTCGGAGTTATCGTTTGACGGTACAGACTAAATTACACGCACGCACAGACTCACTCTCCCACCAGTGATGAGCTCCTCTTCGAACTGAGCTCCAATGAGCAGCAAAGACGTGTTGGAGATGCCGCGGACACTGGTGGTATATAAATCTCATGGCGCCCGCAATACGGCCCGACAAACCAGGGTGATGGTCTGGGGTACCTTTTGATTTTATAAAATGACCCTTACAGCACGGCGTTACTTTGGCTGTATTCTACTCCCTGTTTTGTTGTCCTCCATCGCAAGCCATTCTGCGTTTTTAATTTCAGCAAGATGGTGGTCGCCCTCACTCTGCGAGAGTTTCTGCTGCTTGTCTTCTTTCTTGTCAAACCCTACCACGGCCGGCAAGGTCACTGGATCTCTCCGTAACTGAGAACATTTGGAGCATTGTGGGCAGGGTTCTCCAACTTGCTCGGGGTTATGACGATCTCGCGCTGTGGTTGGACAAAATTTGCCAAGATATCCTTCTGTGGGACGTCCAGCAATCGGCCAATCAATACCAGGCCGAATAACTGGTGGCGTAAGGGCCAGAAGTGGACCAACGCGTTCTTGACTTGCTCAGTTTCTGACGCTCAGTCTACTGAATAGATCACCCGGATTTTATGAAGTCGTAATCATTAGTGTGTCTGCACATGTACATCACGTCTACCGATTTCTGTCACATTCGTATAATTCCTTTGAGCTGTGTCGTTTTCTTGTCTTAGATCGTATTTCAGTCGAGGCACGATAGCAAAATAAATCACTTCTGATAACTACTTTTACTTAAAAGACCATTGTCTAAGAACTAAAATGTAGATGATGATGTATTCATAACTCTGAAGCCAATTTCAGGTCCCTTGTCCTCTACCCAACAGAATCGTTTGATATACATCAGAAAAAAAGGTTTGATTTGTGATTTGGCATTTTCCTAGTGTTTTTTTTAGCCGTCCCACCCGCTTTCCCCCAGCTAAAATAAACAAATAAACACTATCTCCATGATAACAAAACCAACAACTTGTTAGGAATATGAAGGTCATTTTTTTATTTTTATTAATCGGCCTTTGACTTGTTTGATGCGGCCCACCATGAATTCCCATCCTGCGGCAACCTCTTCATCTCAGAGTAGCAGTTGCAACCTTCGACCCAAATTAGTTGCTGGATGTATTCCAATCTTTGTCTTCCTCTACAGTTTTTGCTCTCTACAGCTCTCTCTAGCACCATGGGAGCTATTCCCTGATGTCTTTACAGATGATCTAACATCCTGTCCTTTCGTCTTGTCAGTGTTTCCCCAAATGTTCCTTTCCTCTCCGATTCTGCACAGAAACTCCTCATTTCCTCATTCCTTACCTTATCAGTCCACTTAATTTTCATCATTCGTCTTTAGAACCACATCTCAAATGCTTTTCTCTTCTGTTGCGGTTTTCCCACAGTCCATGTTTCACTACCACACAATGCTGTGCTCCAAACGAACATTTTCAGAAATTTCTTCCTCATATTAAGCCCTGTGTACTAGACTTCTCTTGGCCAGGAAGGCCCTTTTTGCCAGTGTTAACCTTCTTCCGATGTCCTCATTGCTCCGTCCGTCGTTACTTATTCTGTGGTCTAGGTAGTGGAATTCCTTAACTTCATCTACTTCGTGACCGACAATCCTGATGCTAAGTTTCTAGCTGTTCTCATTTCTGCTGCTTCTCATTACTTTCTTCTTTCTTTTATTTATACCAAGTCTATATTCAGTACTCATCAGACTGTTCATTCCATTCAGCAGATCATGTAATTCTCCTTCACTTTCACAGAGGACAGCAATGTCGTCGGCGAATCGTATCACTGACATCCTTTAACCTTAAATTTTAATCTGACTCCTGAACCTTTCTTTTATTTTCGTCATCTATTCTTCGATGTACAAACTGAACAGTAGGGGCAAGACTACGTTCCTGTCTTACACCCTTTTTAATCCAATCGCTTCGTTCTTGGTCGCCCAGTCTTATTATTTATTCTTGGCTCTTTTACGTATTGTATATTACCCATCTCTCCGTATAGCTTACAGATATTTTTCAGAAATTTGAACATCTTTGCCCATTTTACATTGTCGAACGCTTTTTCCAGGCTGACAAATGCTATGAACGTGTCTTGATTTTTTTTTTAGCCTTGCTTCCATTATCAACCGCAACGTCAGAATTGCCTTCCCAAAGCCAAACTCATCGTCACGTAACACATCCTCCATTTTTTTCCATTCTTCTGTGTATTATTCTTGTCAGCAACTAGGACGCTTGGGCTATTAAACTGATTGTGCGATAATTCTCGCATCTGTCACCTCTTGCACTCTTTGTGGATGATATTTTTCGGAAACTCAGATGGTATATTGTCAGACTCATACATTCTACACACCAACGTGAATAGACGTGTTATTGCCATTTACCCCTGCGATTTTAACTCTTCCAAAGTGTGTATCAGTGTAGAGGCTTTCAGTGTATTCTTTCCACCTATCCGCTCTCTCCTCTTCATTTAAAACAATGGAATTCCCGTTACACTCTTAATGTTCCAAGCCTTGCTTTTAATTTCAAGGAAGCTTGTTTTGACTTTCTATATGATGAGTCAGTCCTTCCGACAGTCATTTCTTTTTCAATTCCTTCACATTTTTCATGCAAACATTTCATCTTGACTTCCCTGCACATCATACTTATTCCATTCGTCAGCGACTGCCTTTAGGGGCAGTTTTCCGCCCTGTTTGAGGAGGCCACTTTAGGTACGCTTTATGACGGCTAGGCCTCTGCTGGGGTACTCTCAATAAATAAGATGTCTGACAGTTTGTCGAGGAGTGGAAGTGTATTCTTCACTAAGAGCTTAAACCAAAGAAGTCTGTGATGTTGGTCCTGGGGTCTTGGGCGAATTCGACGTTCCGTTGGTTCAGCTCGGGACTTTGGGTAGGTCAGTTCATTTCAGGAGTGTGGTAATCCACATACAGTTGCCCCACAGATGCTTCTTTATGAAAGCGTTCACTGTCATGCTGGTAACTCTCTATAGCAATCAGTACACTGTGCACTAAAATCTTTTCACTTCTGAATGTAGCATTTTGTTAAGTGCAGTAACGGGACTAAACCCTAACCGCGAAAATCACCCCCTATTCCGTAACACCACGTCCTCTGCACTTCGCTGTTGGAAGTGTACATGACAACGGGTAAAGTTTTCAAGAAATTCGCCAAATCCAAACCTTTCCATCGGATCGGCCACAGGGCATACTGCGATTCATCTCTCCAGATCGCTCGTTAGCAGTCAACAGTGACGAGTGGGGCGTCGCTCTTTACAACACATTAAGTGTCGCTTAGTATTGATTACCGAAATGTGTGGCTTATGAGATGCTGTTCAACCACTGTACCGCATTCATTGTACATCCCTGCACACAGCTAGTGGGCAAGCCGCACAGCTAATAACACTTTGGAACACACGAGTGATTCCGTCAGCTGGGTTCAATGATAGACGGTCCCTGTTGGTCAGTGCATTAGGTCTACGTGGTCTTGGTACAGCTTCGGTTCTTCCTTCGCCTTTCTATTTCACAATCACGTCAGCAACTGTTGACTTGGACAGTTGCGGAACGGTTGGAAATGCCCATGATGGATTTGTCACTCCGGTGACATGCAGTGAAAGCCTCACTGGGTTCTACTGACCGACAAGACAGCACCCCCTCCCTACTTTTATACTGTCGGGTGTGGCTGTCGTGACATCTAGTGGTCACTTCCGCGTTAGATGTGGGATCTGGATATTTGTGATCAGACAGTGTAGGAAGATCTCAAGGTATCGACTGGACGATCTCCACTTTCCACTGTCCTGACTCTCATCTTCAACCTGCTGCTAAGTGCGTCCTTTTCATGTCACCCACCAGTCCTAGTCTCTTTCTTCCTCTTTTCCCTGATATCATCCCTTCGATCATTGCTCATTGCAGTCAGTTCCTTGGTAGCACCTATACTTTATATCCCAACCAGGCGACTTTCCTCGTTCTTATCATTTCGACTAGCCATCTTTCCTCCCTTATTCTTGGCGGTAATTCTTCGATCTACATTTCGCCAGACCATTTCACTTTTAGCTTTTTCTCCGCAACCACATTTCAGACTTATCCGAGTATTTTTACTGTTTGTTCTTTACTGTCTATCATTCTTATCCATATAACATTACATTCCAGACATAACAGCAGTTCTTTTAATTCTGTTGGAACCGTTCTTGCTGTCAACGTATCCGTCAGTTTTTTTAAAAAGGCTCTTTTGCACATAGATGCACTATCTGGTGAAAAGCATCCAGACACTCCTGTGTAATGCGTAACTGACGACTAGATGTGACGGGAGGCGGATACATGTGTACAAAAAGTAAGTGGGGAGTGTTGTGTAGTCAGCAGAGAAGCAGTAACAGCAGTATATTGGTCAAGAGGGTGCAGTACCTTCGAACGTAGACGTGTCATTGGACGTCACCTGAGCAACAAATCCATTAGGGATATTTCAACCTTTTTATAGGTTCCTAGTTGGCCTTTCATGTGACTGTGAAGTGGAAACGCGAAGGAACAACCATAGTTCAACCAAGACCGGTCACACTTCATGGGCTGACTGACGAGGACCATCTAGCATTACGGAGGGTGGTTGTAAAAATGACCTAAAATCAACGGAAGGTCACTCTTGACTTCTAAAGTGCTGCTAGTGGTCCAGCCTGCATTACGACTGTGGTAGGGAGTTAAAAATAATGGGCTACAATGGTAGTGCAGCTCCTTATAAGCCTCACATTTCGATAGACAACGCTAAGCGAGGCTCGAAATGGTGCAAACAACGATGTTACTGGACAGCGGATAACTGGAAAAGAGTGATTCCGACTGATCAGTCAGTCTATATTCTGTGGCCATCCGATACTCCGGCTTGAGTTCGGCGAATACCTGGAGAACGTTAGCTGCTGTCACGTGCTGTACCAAGAGTGATGTGCGGAGGAGGTGATGTTACGGTACGGTGATGTTTTTCGTGGTGAGAGTGTGCTCCCCTTAGTGTGAATACGAAAACGCTACGCGCGGAAGTACAAGAAAAGCATTTTACTGCATTGTATTCTGCGTACAGCAGAGAAACAAGTCGAAGACGCTAAGTATATAGCATGACAATGCATCCATTCCCGGAGCGCGGGAAAACGAGCACTTAAATGTTTCTGTGCGAGCTGTGATTCTGCTTACACCACTCTTGTCCGCCGTATTCTGGAGTATTTCTGTACGGTGAGGGATCCGCATCAGGTGGGACTGACGGATGACATCGAAAAAGTTCAAAGAAGGGTACCTCGTTTTGTATTACCGCGAAAGAGGCGATATAGTGCCACAGACACGATACGGGAATTGGAGGGGCAATCATTAAAACAAAGGCGTTTTTCGTTGCGAGCTGTGATTTTGACCCTCAATAAAGAAAAGTGTAAGCAGTTTCATTGGTAGACCTGTTGCACTTTCTACATGTTCTGCCAATAAATCGCACACTTTGGTTTGCTCTACCACAATATTATCTATGTGATCGTTCCAGTTTAGTTTATTTGTAATTGTAATTATGTAGTTGAATTTACAGCCCTCAGATTTGTGTGACTTATCGCGTAATCAGAATTTAGCGGATTTCTTTTAGTAAGCATGTGAACAACTTCGCACTTTTCTTTATTGAGGGTCAAAATGGTTCAAATGACTATGAGCACTATGGCACTTAACATTTGAGGTCATCAGTCCCCTAGAACTTAGAACTACTTAAACCTAACTAACCTAAGGACATCACACACAGCCATGCCCGAGGCAGGATTCGAAACTGCGACCGTAGCGGTCGCGGGGGTCCGGACTGAAGTGCCTATAACCGCTCGGTCACTGTGGCCCGCTATTGAAGGTCAATTGCCACTTTTCGCACTATACAGATATCTTATCTAAATAATTTTGCAATTCGTTTTTATCATCTGATCACTCTGCAAGACGGTAAATGACAATATCATCCGCAAATAATCTCAGGGCTACTCAGATTGTCTCCTATGTCGTTAATATAGATGAGGAACAATTCAGGGCCTATAAGATTTCCCTGGGGAACGCCGGATATTAGTTCTGTTTGACTCGATGACTTTCCGTTTCTGACAGGAAATCACGAATCCAGTCGCGCTAGTGAGACACGCAGTTTGGTTAGGAGACGCTTGTGAGGAACGGTGTCGATAGCCTTCTGGAAACCCAAACATATTCAATCAATTAGACATCCCCTGCCGATAGCACTCATTACTTCATGAGTATAAAGAGCCAGTTGTAATTCACAAGAACGATATTTTGTGGATCCGTGTTAACTATGTGTCAATAAATGGTTTTCTTATTTCATCCATTCGATTTCAATTTTCTATCACAAATCTAAGTAACTATGTAAGATTTTTCTTGTTCCATGGTCTTTCCTTCCAGTTATATTTTGACAGAACCATCATGTTTAGAGATTCTCATCACTTTCGTCTTTCCTAGATTTGTCTTCGCTCCGTACTCTTTTGCCGCTTTTAAAATGTTTCCATCGTAAATTGTAGTGGTTCCAGCAAACTCTGCATGGTCGTCTGCATACTTCAATGGCTTATGGCAAGGAATCAATATTAGTAGCATCAGTAGTAGCTGTTAGATTATTTGCTTCTCAGATGCAATTAAGAAAACTGCTCATAACGACATATGATTTGTTTGCAGTATCGTTCACCCGGACAGCGACCAAGTGCCGTACTTAATTAACTTGCTACAGGAATTTATCAAATGGAGACGGCATGGACAAAATCTGAAAACACCACAAACACGACATGACGTGTTAGGATACGGTGTAAGAAAGCCGTTGACATTCAAAACAGCTTAAGTTGTTTAGGAATCAATAAATAAGTGTCCTGTGTGGTTTTCAAGGGGATAGCATACCACTATTCAGTTCAGGTAGTGATGATACAGTAGGAAAGCGATCAAGCGCCGTTCTCTCTGAAGTTACAAAGGCTCACTAATGTTGATATATGACGACTGTGGTGGCCAGGGGAGATGCGACAATTCATCCTCGTGCCCACAAAATCAGCCCTGGACGATGCCAACAGGAGACCTCTCGCCTTGGAACAGAGCACTATCATTGTGGAACGAACATTGTATCCTACCGTGGACTGATTAGCCAAAAGGATCACATAATCGTTGGTAGTAATGCCACCTTGAAGACTAACTATGGGAAAAGTGCAATACCACGATATGTGTTCCGTGGAGGTGGTATTCCCGGTCGATTCTCGGTCGTTGGACCTCCGTGTGGTAGCGTGTGCGCGGGCAGTCAAGTTTGGGCGCGAGCGGCGCGAGGATTGCCTTTTGCTTCGGACGGTGGGTACCTGCGCTCTGTCGCTGGCCAGGGCTGGTCTTACTTGCTGCTCCCCGGGTCGGTGGTTACAGTTAAGAGTCCTGCATGACCGAGTAAGCAAGCACAAAATGCGGGTTGGGGCGAGCACACCCTAACTGTGGCTGCGCGCATTAGTTCTAGTGACCGAGCACAGATGCCGTGACTTCAGACACATTACACGTGTCATTATCCGTGTGAGACTGCAGCCAGTACGGGCTTCTCATTTGAGGTGTCTCTCTCTCTCTGTAATCATGCAGTGCGAGGAAGCCAGTTCAGTAAGACGTAAGATTGAAACCAATGTTTATACATTGAAGAGGCGGGAAGGTCTAAATAGCCAAGTATGGAGCACATTTTTGTTGGCTGTAGACGAAAACAGTGCGTCTACTGTGTACGTATCGTGCATAAACTGCTCCACATTATTGTGTTTCCAATGGGGAACCACTCATTTAAAGAAACACAGTTGCAAGAAACCTCACAAAGATACAGCTCCTTCAGGGATACAGGCAGTAATAAAAAACAGTATTACAGCAAAGTGTGTTGCAGTGTGTGCGAAAGATATGAGACCTTTTAATGCTGTTTGCGGTGAAGGTTTCCGAGAACTAGGACAAGCATTAACACATCTAGGTGCGCATTGTGGAAAAGTTAACGTGGCAGATGTCATGCCACATCCCTCTACTATAGGCAGACATGTCAAAGAACAAGCTGATGTAATACGAAACAGCATAATGCCTTCTGTTATTGCAGAAGTTATTAATAAACATGTGCTGCGACAGTTGATATGTGGACTGATTCGCATAACCAGGTGCACTATTTGACGCTTACAACACATTACATTAACACAGATTGATCTCTTGTGATCAATGTTTTATTTACAACAAAATTCCCGGACGTTAGGAAGACGGGAGTAAATATTATAAAAGAAAGTGCTCTATGACTTTAGCTGTGTTACGCACCCGCTCTTGGAAACGTTACTTTTGTATTAAAAGAGAGAGAGAGAGAGAGAGAGAGAGAGAGAGAGAGAGAGAGAGAGAGAGAGAGACAAATACATTGTGTGTGTGTGTGTGTGTATGTGTGTGTGTGTGTGTGTGTGTGTGCGTGTGTGATAGACAGAGAGACGTTGGATTTGTACAGAACAGTGCAGCGAGCCAGGGCGACGCGAAGTGAGACGTCAGCGGTGACCGGTCATGCTCGGTTATCCGCGTGTCCGGAATCCGGACATCAGACATGGGGCGAGTACGTGACCGAGCCGAGTCGTGTGGGACCGGACACAAGCGGCTCGGTCCCTCCGTCAACAGGCGAGCTGTGACCGGTCAAACACTGAGCGTTGCAGCACTCTAGTTGGAGGACTTGCGGTCAAATAAGGCAGAAGCGATAGACAACAATCCATCAGAATTTCTAAAATCATTAGGGGAAGTGGCAACAAAACGACTATTCATGTTGGTGTGTAGAATATGAGTCTGGCGACATACCATCTGACTTTCGGAAAAGTATCATCCACACAATTCCGAAGACGGCAAGAGCTGACAAGTGCGAGAATTATCGCACAATCAGCTTAACAGCTCATGCATCGAAGCTGCTTACAATAATAATGTACAGAAGATTGCAAAAGAAAATTGAGAATGCGCTAGGTGACGATCAGTTTGGCTTTAGGAAAAGTAAAGACACGAGAGAGGCAGTTATGACGTTACGGCTAATAATGGAAGCAAGGCTAAAGAAAAATCAAGACATGTGCATAGGATTTGTCGACCTGGAAAAAGCGTTGGACAATATAAAATGGTGCAAGCTGTTCAGGATTCTGAAAAAAGTAGGGGTAAGCTATAGGGAGAGACGGGTCATATACAATATGTACAACAACCAAGAGGGAATAATAAGAGAGGACGAGCAAGAACGAAGTGCTCGTATTAAGAAGGGAGTAAGACAAGGCTGTAGCCTTTCGCCCGTACTCATCAATCTGTACATCGAGGAAGCAATGATGGAAATAAAAGAAAGGTTCAGGAGTGGAATTAAAATACAAGGTGAAAGGATATCAGTGATACGATTCGCTGATGACATTGCTATCCTGAGTGAAAGTGAAGAAGAATTAAATGATCTGCTGAACGGAGTGAACAGTCTAATGAGTACACTGTATGGTTTGAGAGTAAACCTGAGAAAGACGAAGGTAATGAGAAGTAGTAGAAATGAGAACAGCGAGAAACTTAACATCAGGATTGATGGTCACGAAGTCAATGAAGTTAAGGAATTCTGCTACCTAGGCAGTAAAATAACCAATGACGGACGGAGCAAGGAGGACATCAAAAGCACACTCGCTATGGCAAAAAAGGCATTTCTGGCTAAGAGAAATCTACTAATATCAAATACCGGCCTTAATTTGAGGAAGAAATTTCTGAGGATGTACGTCTGAAGTACAGCATTGTATGGTAGTGAAAAATGAACTGTGGGCAAACCGGAACAGAAGAGAATCGAAGCATTTGAGATGTGGTGCTATAGACGAATGTTGAAAATTAGGTGGACTGATAAGGTAAGGAATGAGGAGGTTCTACGCAGAATCGGAAAGGAATATGTGGTAAATACTGATAAGGAGAAGGGACAGGATGATAGGACCTCTGCTAAGACATGAGGGAATGACTTCCATGGTAGTAGAGGGAGCTGTAGAGGGCAAAAACTGTAGAGGAAGACAGCGATTGCAATACGTCAAGCAAGTAATTGAGGACGTAGGTTGCAAGTGCTACTCTGAGATGAAGAGGTTAGTACAGGAAAGGAATTCGTGGCGAGCCGCATCAAAGCAGTCAGTAGGCTGATAAAAAAAAAAAAAAGAGTTGGATCCGTCGCCCGACTACCAGCTTTTCTGCCTTGCCCGACTGCGCCCTGTTGAGGTCCGGCTGACGACACTCGTGCTGGATCATGTTTCTGGCGGCGATTTCCCTGGACCGCGCCTTGGCAGGAGTTTGTGTCTGTGTTGCGCTCCCGGATATATTTTACAGGGGAGTACTTTTCGGTCCTCGGAAGTTTGGTGCTGTGTTTCAACGTGATATGGCTAAGAAGATTATCTTCGTTGTTATGATTGTGTCGGTAACGTGGGCAGACCCCAGTGTTGTGTTTCTCGGCATTCTGTGGGGTGATGTACCTTACTTAATGTGTTTTTCTTGGCGTTCTATTGTGCCGTTGCAGAATTTTGTTTAACCTTTTCTCTCCTTACTCTTCTGCAGAGCGCCTTTGGATCCTGTGGCCTGTAATTTCGCTTGTGCCAAGTTCCGGGGTTTTGGGGGATAATTGATTAAATTATGTTTTGGAATTTAAGGGATTGTGTGTGTTTGTCTGGGTTTTTGATGGCCTGTGCCGGAACGATTTCCCGTTTCCTCGCCCGGGTGTCGTACGTAAAGTTTAAGGTGAGTAAATTTTGGTAGACCCCTTCCAGTGGTTCGGTGGGCAGCGCCTGCACCCTGCCATCTCCGCCAGCCTGTGTGGCCGTGCGGTTATAGGCGCTTCAGTCTGGAACCGCGTGACCACTACGGTTGCAGGTTCCAATCCTGGCTCGGGCATGGATGTGTGTGTGTGATGTCCTTAGGTTAGTTAGGTTTAAGTAGTTCTAAGTTCTAGGGGACTGATGACCACAGATGTTAAGTCCCATAGTGCTCAGAGCCATTTGAACCATTTGTCCTATCTCCCTGGCTTAAGGTTGGCTCCTCTGTGCCCGTGCGCGAGTGGGCGACGGTGATCGTTTCCTGACTTGTTTACCGTTTCTTGCCGACTTCTCTGCATAGACTGCCGAATCTGTAATTTGGTCTATGCCATGTTATAGCTGCTTCAAGTTGGTTCGCACACTCCCCTTGGTAATGACATCTGCGAACCTATGAGATTGAATAATGTTTTGAACTATTGTAAGCTGGCGACCCTGTGTTAAATTTTATCTTGTTTTTGAGTTTTGGTTTAATTGTATTTTTTTAATTGAGCTAATTTTATCTTGCCCACTGCCACGATGTCGTTAATGTTAAAATCTAGCCTTGGGCTCCTTGCGAATTTTTATGTTGATAACTGATGCAGCATTTTAGTGTAATGATTTATCTTTTACGTTTTGGAGAAATTTTATCTTGGCAAATCCTTGGAGTTAAATTGTGCAACTTGTGTCTAAGATCTATGGAAATTTTGGGGTGGATTGCACTTTCTCGATAGGCCTATCACTTGTTGTTTTACTAAAGGCATTAAGGGATATTTGTTGAAATTTTTTGTAACAATCATAAATTTAATCTTACCTGTGAAGCCATAGTTGTGAAGAGTTGTTGTTTAAATTTCATTGTCTTCCCAGCTTTCCCTTTGCTACTGCATTAAAAGTGTTTGTTGTTTTGATTAATCGCAGCTGCATGCCTTAAAAAACACTAGATGATTTTGAAAGATTGAGAATTAGTGTATCTGTTCACTCTAATAAAGCCACCCTGTTAAAAAAAAAATTTGGTGCTACCATTTGTTTCCCCCTTTTTCCCCTTCCACGGCTCAATACGACTGCCCAAATCATCATCGAACGCCCGCCATATTTCAGTATTTGGTTGTAAACTCTGCGACCTAGACGTGGTTTCGCCGTCCTTCAGTCACATTTCACACATGCTCATGACAGTAGCGCACGTAGAGGCGACCAAATTCGACGTTTGAGAGATACTCCTTCCGAAGCGCCACGTGACGTGCGACCGTTTTTATCAATCCTTCCACACATCATAATTAGACTCTATTAAACCGAAAAAAAACGACCTAATCTAATGTCCGTCGAGGAATTAAAGTACGGATACTGATAAAGTTAAAGTCAATGGTTGCTGTATCTCAGTACTAAAACTCCTCGCTAATTTCCTCCTCTAAAGGATTATTTAAATGAGTAGCTGAAAGTTTCCTTGAATGCATGTTTAGCGACGGCTCGCAGAGCACGGATAGAGGAATCAATGTCGAACTATTAGTCACGAGGGGCCGCAGGTCCTTTCCAAAGTGCTCGTGCCGGTGTCTTGTTTCCGAGCAGAAGCACGCCGAACATGCACTGTACGCACTTCATCGGATGCCAATAGTGACTCCGTCCTAAGTGACGCGAGAGTATTAACATAAATCAACTGTTGATTGGCGACTCCATGGAGTGTTCTGTGCACCACGAACAGATAATGGACATAATTGGAAGGAGAAACAGCACTGGTCGTATTTTTTTGATTTATTATCCGCAAAATCGATTTTCGGTCACTTAGTGACTAACCTCAGTGGTATAATATACAATTAAAACAAGCTCTAAGCTTGTTGATACCAGTGCCTACCAATTTTAATTGTATATTACAGCACTGAGGATAGTCACTAAGTGACCGAAAATGGATTTTGCGGATAATAAAACAAAAAATACGACCACTGCTGTTTCTCCTTCCACTAAATCAACTGTGGTGTGGGAGAACATAGCTCACTGTAAATACATGGAGGAGCCCTTATTGGCTGGAAGATGAAATAGGACAGATAGTGGGAGTCAGACGCTGCCTGTTTCTGAGCTCCAGCACTAAATGTTCTCCTTTTGGAAATTACTGCGATATTAGGCCGTATTTCACTGGTTGCCACTCGGACGAACCTCTGCTTTTCGTGGTCAAAACCATGCATGAGGCTCATACTCACAAAGTAAGAGTACAAATTGACTTCTTGCTGGGAGAACATTGTAGAGCACTTCCCTCCGTTACTCGACATGGGACAGTTCATCAAGGAGACGGACTTCGGGCTCTAAGGGAGAGTAGATTTCGATTAGGACAGATGACACACAACAGCCACTGACGGGCACCAGTAAGTTTAAGTATGGTGAGGAACAACAGCGTTCACAAATAGATTTGTAGGAGACCCACAAAGACCACTGATTACCATTAAGACTGTCACATTTTTATTTCAGTTTCGCTTATTAGCAATCGCATATTCAACAAGCGTTCAATAAATGCAGTAGATACATTTGTTGTTCTTACCTTCCCTCTTCATTGACAATCGGCTGCCCCTCTGCGGCTTCCATGAAGTTAGTTAATATCGCAAATGCATACATATGCTAACTGGTTCATCCCAGAGGTATTGCCAATATACTGATACTTTAATTCAATTGCAACTTGTGTTGATACTTCCTGAATGTAACCACTCTACCCTACTGGCCGTTAAAATCGCTATAGCAAGAAGAAATGCAGATGATAAACGGGAATTCATTGGACAAATGTATTATACTAGAACTGACATGTGATTACTGCTGTTTGTGTATGAGAAATCGGTTACAGACTTTCCTCATGTCGGGACGTTGTAGGTGTCGCCACCGGCGCCAACCTTGTGTGAATGCTCTGAAAAGCTAATCGTTTGAATATCACAGCATCTTCTTCCTGTAGGTTAAATTTCGCGTCTGTAGCACGGCATCTTCGTGGTGTAGCAATATTAATGGTCAGTAATGTAAGTTTTGTCCCCTTTATGTTTAACTTGAAGTCTGTGGGGCTTTCTAGTGACCATTATTTCATTCAGTAATTGAGTCGATTCCCTGTCCTTATCATCTTTGTGAGTTACCCACTTTTCATGTATGTTAGGGCCACTTGTGTTTAATTAATTCAATGAGTAAGTTATCCATTGCGAGACATCTGTAATTCTATGGGGCGTGATCTGTGAATCTGTAAGGTCACCCGATACAGGTCATTCTGACATACACAGGGGCATGTCGATTGCTCAACTGTAACCTCACAGAGGCATACCAATCTGCCCTGCGTCAAAATCCATTACATGTTTGAAGCCAGTGCCGTCGCTACAACGATTCCCCGTCGTGTCTTCTCTGCTTACATACGAGTACTTGCTTTACCGTGTAACGTGCTGCTGACGCAATGACGTGGCATTCAATACCATTGTGGCCAATGCTTTGAGTCATTAGAGGGATTTAAGTGGTCAAGAACGATTCACAAAGAAAAGACGAACAAGTAGTAATAGCTGTAGAATAAAAGTATTGGAAATGAAAGAATTCAAAAGCAGGAAGGAAAAGAGAACACGTTCAGAACGGACTGAGGAGAGTGAAAAACGACATACTGAAAGGATACAAGAATAATGAGGAAAAGGAATAGTAAAAAAACAGAATATGGATAACTGAGATTGGTACAGGGTCTCCTGAAGGTCTGCTCGGGAGAAAAAACAATTATTATCGGAAAACGAAATAGATTTTTAGGATACGTTTTTGGGCTTTTAACCCGTGTGCCCTCATATGGTCACATGTTTATATGTGATGTGCTGTTGAGACTTAAATGGCAGCGAATAATGACCTGAAGAAGCATTGGTGCACTAATCAGCGAGGCATATCTGACGTCTATTAATATACGACGGGCGCTGAAATAAAGCAGCTAAGTACTAGCGTTTTCGTTCCACTGATTAACCCACTAAACTTGCGCTGCCCACTAAGTATTATCGTGGGTCTTGGGCAGTTAGCAGGAGTCGCTGCGTTTTTTACTAAAGTCGACTGCAAGGTCGCTCCAAGTAAGAGGCTGGTCGGCAGCTGCTTTACGAAGGCTCGTTGCGGAGGTGAGTGCAGGAATGCCCCCAGGGTGTCGCCTAAGACCGGCACGGAAGTAGCCTTTTCTCGTGTAGCGAGGTGTTCGGCTCAGGCTGCGCTGTGCTTAGTTTCAGACTGCTCTGGCGACTTATTTCCTTGGACTTTGTCTACGAACTCACATTTCTTATGAATACGTCAAGGGTAGTTATCTAATATTGTCCAAACTACCATGCTGTGTCGTTATTGTATACAATCATCATATGATAGCTGACAGCGCAACATTCACTTACCTGCAACCAGTTTCAACCTATTGTGGTCATTGTTAAGTGGTAACATTTGTCGGTCGAAGGTGCACGGAGAAACGAATTGTGCGCTACTGCTTCTATTTGCTGTTAATCTACGTAGAAACGAAGAGACTCCTAGGGTCCTACTGTACGGAAGAATAAGCGCACAGAATAAAAAAAAAAATAAAAAAAAAAACATCAGCACTTCGGCTCAGGACTTCGGCAAGGAAGAGTGTCCACAAGTTCTTCAAGTTTGTCATATCGAACTGAAACCATACATTGATGACTCGACCCCGCAGAGCTGCTAAAGAGCTGGGCTGTAGACTGCTGCATTTCGCCCGCTGTGCCAAATAGATACTTTCTATGGGAATCGGCTCATTTAGCGCACCAATTGAACTACGATACGGTTCCTGACCGGTTGTCAAAACCAGGAAGTTGTGAGTCCGGCCCTGCGATCACGGCTGTTGTCGTCTTGGAACACATCAGTTGCAAGAGCATACTCGAAGATGTAGAAGAAAGAACGACAACTACAGTCTGATTAAAATTGCTTGATAGTCGCCACTTCAAGCTTTGCAGCTCGTTTCGTCCAATCAGAGGGATGAATGTCACACACGAATCGTTCGCGGTTGCCAAAGTGCAACAACAACTAGTCAGACTCTTGTCTGGCATTCTTTCTTGATGTCTTTGGATCCCGAAACATAGGTCTGCCACTTTCACTTCGTATTTCATTGTACACGACAACCACGCCACAAACAACACACACGTATAACGGCACTAATGAAATACTCACGTCTCGTAGACAGCACTGACTAAACAATACTGGATACGTACATACAAGACAAGATTCGCGTCTCTCATGCGGTTGTCGTGATCATAGAGATCGGCTTATATTAGATAAGCGTCGCACGACATTCCGTGAAACCTAGGTTATGAACGCTTGCAATTCATCATTGCGACTGGCTGACCAACAGACAAAAATATAACACCCTGAAGCAGTGTTGTACATTAGCGCAGTAGTTAGCATTTTAACGTGTCATGTTGAAGTTGTCGTTTGGAATTTCATCACACGTCATGAAATTTTTTCGTTTCTACACTGAAGCGGCAAAGAAACTGGTATAGGCACGCATATTCAAATGAAGAGATATGTAAACACACAAAATAAGGCGCTGCGGTCGAAAACGCCTATATAAGACAACAAGTGTCTGGCGCAGTTATTAGACCGGTTACAATGGCAAGTTAATATGATTGAAGTGAGTTTGAACGTGGTGTTATAGTCGGCGCACGAGCGATGGGACACAGCATCTCCGAGGCAGCGATGAAGTGGGGATTTTTCCCGTATGATCATTTCACGAGTGGACCGTGAATATCAGGAATCCGGTAAAATATCAAATTTGCGGCATCGCTGCGGCCGTAAAAAGATTCTGCAAGAACAGAACCAACTACCACTGAAGAGAATTGTTCAGAGTTACAGAAGTGCAACGCTTCCGCAAATTGCTATACATTTCAATGCTGGGCAATCAACAAGTGTCAGCGTGCATACCACTCAACGAAGCATAATAGATATGGGATTTCGGGGCCGAAGACCCACTCGTGCACCCTTGATGACTGAACGACACAGAGCTTTACGCCTCGCCTTGGTCCGTCAACACCGACACTGGACTGTTTATTACTGGAAACATTTTGCCTGGTCGAACGAGTCTCGTTTCAGATTATATCGAGCGGGTGGACTTGTACGGGCATGGAGAGAACCTCATGAATCCATGAACCCTGCATGTCAACAGCGGACCATTCAAGGTTGTGGACGCTCTGTGACGATGTGGAGTGTGTGCAGTTGGGGTGATGCAGGACCCTTGATATGTCTAGATACGACTCTGACAGGTGACACGTACGTAAGCATCCTGTCCGATCACCTGCACCCATTTATGTCCGTTGTGCATACCGACGGACTTGGGCAATTCCAGCAGGACAATGGGATACCCCACACGCCCAGAATTGCTACAGAGTGGCTCTATGAAAACTCTTTTAGTTTAAACACTTCTGCTGTCCACCAAACTCCTCAGACATGAACATTATTGGATTTAAGGACAGCGCTGCAGGGTTCATGGTGTCAAATCCGTTTAGCACTGTTTCAGGTATTAGAGGCCATGTCACGTTATGTTGAGGCACTCCTGCGTGCACGCGGGGAGCTCTACACGATATTAGGCAGGTGTACCAGTTTCTTTGGCTCTTCAGTGTAAATCTTATCAAAGGAGTTGTTATTCAGTTAGATGGTTTCAATGTTTTTTGTTTCTAATCCATTACCAGAGGATTATTCCACGTAACCAATGACAATAAGAAATTACAGTTTGCTTTTAGCGCTGAAACTAAACTTTTTCTGAGTTGAGCTTACTTCTAGAGACTAGCTTTAACAGGCATAAACAAAGCGACCGTGAGCTTAATTCAGCCGCAGATTGTTGAATACTGCTATCTAGGATACATTATACGTGAAGAGGTTGTGGTTAATTTAGAAATGAGTCGAAAATTAGGGTTAAAAAACGCGTCTCCTGCCGCATTTCAGTCACTCAGCAGTTAAAATCAAAGGTCGACAGAGCGTCTCGCATTTCCGAGATACCTCGCTGCGGCAGCCTCCAACACCTGCTTCGCGTTACACATTAACAGTATTTGTCAAGTGAGTTACCTTTTTTGTGTGTTACTTTTAGCAAAGCGGTAGCCGGCGGCCGATGTGGCAACACCGTAGCAGCAAGTGTCAGACGACAGCTACCAAGTAATTTTAAATGGACTATAGTCACCGAGTATATATGAAGTAGACATACTAGTTCATGTTCCCTGTATCCAGACGAATGGGCCAAGGCGTGGTACGAAAAGCACGCCAAAGCTACCACAAAACTACTGCCAGCCAAAACTACACCCTCACACACACCAGCTTCCATGCATCATTGGGTTGGAGGTACATTTTGTAGATACGACAATGAAATTTTGTATCATACTTTACATGAAATTAACACTTTACTGTCAAGTTCCTTGGATTATATATATTTCACCCTTTTTATGGCATTTAAAACTTTAATTTAAAAAAAAATTTACGTTCCTTTTCTCAGAAACTGTTTAAGATATTTCTACATAATTTTCTTTGTTTAATCTCTCCGCATATAGTAAGCTTCCCTCTTGAGGTTCTTTTAATATGTGAACAGACGTTCTGACTAAGCCGAGATATGAGGCAAAGTGATGGGAATTTTGCACGGATTTTATATTATACTTAAATCCGTGCAAAATTCCAATCACTTTGCCTCATATCTCGGCTTAGTCAGAACTTCGAAATTTGCTACTCAGACGACATTTATTGGGTTTATAGAAAGAAGTGCACAAAATTGCATGGTTCTAGCCTTCATGGATTCTGAGGAAAGATACGTAGAATTTAAAAACCATTTTCAAGTTCCGCCTAACGTTCTTCTGTCCCCTCTTCAGAACACCCCAGATCTGCACTCAGGGTCCTCTTTCCCTCCGAGACTTCTCCTCTGGATTCTTAATTTCTGCCTTCTCTTTCCTTTACCAGGTCTTCAACTGACTTCCAGCTGCAGAAAGGCGCTGTACATCTATTTTTCCCAAGATTTCTTGAGTGAAATTCGCTATCTTAGAAGGCCATTCTCTCTAATACCATCACTGTCCCTAAGTTCCCATCATTAAATACATTATAAGTTGAAGTTCAGACAACAATAGCAAATGAAAATGTAGCAAAAAGAATAGCTTCTTCATATAAGAAAGCAGCTGGCTTGTTATTGTTTTTAAGACGCGGAACAGAGTCGTAGATGATCTGTAAAACCAAAGAGTATATATCACAGCCTTGTATATACATCATGTGTAAGTTTTCTTGAAAGTAATCTACGGAGTCATTGCTCGCCGAGCTAGTAATGAAGTATTTGTTCGAAAAGAGAGCGTCGCAGGAAGATCGCGTCACACAGTTAATTATTTCTCATGCAATTGGGATACGATTTCTTTCGGAACTTACTGTCCGTGAGTTCTACCAATAAACATTCTCTCTCCATACAAAAAGGCCTCGAAAGGCCCAACGGTACCGACCGACCGTCGTGGCAGCCGATAGGCGTCAGTGGATGTGGTTGTGGATGGGCACGTGGTCAGCACGCCATTCTCGCTACTGTTCTCAGTTTTCGTGATGGGAACCGCCACTTCTGAGTCAAGTAGCTCCTCTACTATCCCCACAAGAGCTGAGTGCACCCAGCTTCCCACCAGCAGCATTCAGCAGACCGGACTGTAGCCAATCCAAGTGATAGCCAAGCCCGACAGTGCTAGACTTCAGAGATCTGACAGGAACAGGTGTTACCACTGCCGTAAGGCTGATGGCATTCGTTCTGCTAATAAATAAAAAATAAACTTATTCACGCAGCCCCCTACTAACCATGGACCTTGCCATTGGTGGGGAGGCTTGTGTGCCTCAGGTATACAGATAGCCGTACCGTAGGTGCAACCACAACGGAGGGGTATCTCTTGAGATGACAGAAAAACATGTAGTTCTTGAAGAGCTGCAGCAGCCTTTTCAGTAGTTGCAGAGGCAACAGTCTGGATGATTGACTGACCTGGCCTTGTAACACTAACCAAGACGGCCTTGCTGTGCTGGTACTGCGAACGGATGAAAGCAAGGGGAAACTACAGCCGTAATTTTTCCCGAGGGCATGCAGCTTTACTGTATGGTTAAATCATGATGGTGTCCTCTTGGGTACAATATTCCAGAGGTAAAGCAGTCCCCCATTTGGATATCCGGGCCGGGATTGCTAAGGGGGACGTCGTTATCAGGAGAAAGAAAACTGGCGTTCTACGGATCGGAGCGTGGAATGTCAGATTCCTTAGTCGGGCAGGTAGGTTTGAAAATTTAAAAAGAGAAAGGACAGGTTAAAGTTAGATAGGGTGGAAATTAGTGAAGTTCGGTGGCAGGAGGAACTGGACTTCTAGTCAGGTGACTACAGGGTTATAAATACAAAATCAAATAGGGATAATGCAGGAGTTGGTTTATTAATGAATAAAAAAAAAAAATAGGAATGCGGGTAAGCTACTATGAACACGAAGCCCACTCCTACCAGAGTAGTACAAGTTAATATGCCAACTAGCTCCGCAGGCAATGAGGAGATGAAGAAATGTATGATTCGATAAAAGAAATTATTCAGATAGTTAAGGGAGCGACAATTTAATAGCCATGGGGGAATGGAATTCGATAGTAGGAAAAGGAAGAGAAGTAGTAGGTGAATATGGACTGGGAGTAAAGAATGAAAGAGGAAGCCGCGTGGTAGAATTTTGCACAGAGTATAACCTAATCATAGCTAACACTTGGTTTAAGAATCATGAAACAAGATTGTGTACGTGGAAGAGACCTGGAGACACTGGAAGGTTTCAGATAGATTACACAATGGTAAGACAGATATTTAGGAACCAGATTTTAAATTGCAAGACATCTCCACGGGCAGGTGTCGACTCTGACCACAATTTATTGGTTATGAACGGCAGATTAAAACTGAAGAAACTGCAAAAAAATAGTAACTTAAGGAGATGAACCTGGATAAACTGAAAGAATCAACAGTTGTAGAGAGTTTCAGAGAGAGCATTAGGGAACAATTAACAAGAACAGGGGAAATAAACACAGTAGAAGAAGAATGGGTAGCTTTGAAAGATAAATCAGTGAAGGCAGCAGAGGATCAAGTAGGTAAAAAGACGATGGCTAGAAGAAGTCTTCGGGTAACAGAAGAGATATTAAATTTGACTGATGAAAGGAGAAAATATAAAAATGCAGCAAATGAAGCAGGCGAAAAGGAAAACAAAAGGTTTCAGAAATGAGATCGACAGGAAGTGCAAAATGCCTAAGGAGGTATGACTATAGGACAAATGCAAGGATGTGGAGGCATATGTCACTAGGGGTAAGATAGATACTGCCTAGATGAAAATTAAAGAGACCTTTGGAGAAAAGAGAACCACCTGTATGAATATCAAGAGCTCAGATGGAAAAACCAGTCCTAAGCAAAGAAGGAAAAGCAGAAACGTGGAAGCAGTATACAGACGGTCTATAAAAGGACGATGTACCTGGGAGCAATATAATGGAAATTGAAGAGAACGTAGATGAAGGTGAAACGGGAGATCTGATATTGCGTGAAGAATTTGACAGAACATCGCAAGACTTAAGTCGAAACATGGTCACTGGAATAGACACCATTCCATTATAACTACTGAGAGCCTTGGGAGAACCAGCCATGACAAAACTCTACCATCTGATGATCAGGATGTACGAGACAGGTGAAATACTCTCACACTTCAAGAAGAATATAATAGTTCCAATCCCAAAAAAGCAGGTGTTGACAGGTGTGAAAATTACTGATCTATCAGTTCAATAAGTCGCGGCTGCAAAATACTGACACGAATTCTTTACAGACGAATGGAAAAACTGGTAGAAGCCGACATCAGGGAAGATCAGATTAGATTCCGTAGTAACTTTGGAACACGCGAGTGAATCCCGACCCTACAACTTATCTTGGAAGATAGAGTAAGGGAAGGCAAGCCTATGTTTCTAGCATTTCTAGACTTAGAGAAAGCTTTTGACAATGTTGACAGGGATACGCTCTTTTAAATTATAAGAGTGGCAGGGGCAAAATACAGGGAGGGAAAGGCTACTTACAATTTGTACAGAAACCAGATGGCAGTTATAAGAGTCGAGGGGCACGAAAGGGAAAGAGTGGTTGAGAAGGGCGTGAGACAGGTCCTGGCGGAGGTTCGAGTCCTCCCTCGGGAAAGGGTGTGTGTGTTCCTCCTTAGGATAATTTAGGTTAAGCAGTGTGTAAGCTTAGGGACGGATGACCTTAGCAGTGAAGTCCCATAAGATTTCACACACACACACACACACACACACACACACACACACAATGGCGTGAGACAGGGTTGTAGCATGTCCCCGATGTTATTCAACCTGTACATCGAGCAAGCAGTACAGGAAAGGAAAGAAAAATTTGTAGTGGGAATTAAAGTCCATGGAGAAGAAATAGAAACTTTAAGGTTTGCTGATGACATTGTAACTCTGTGAGAGACAGCAAAGGAGTGGGAAGCGCAGATGAACGGAATGGACAGTGCCGTGAAAGGAGGATATAAATGAACATCAACAAGAGTAAAACGGGGATAATGGAATGTAGTCGATTTAAATCAGGTGATGCTGAGGGAATTAGATTAGGAAATGAGACACTTAAAGTAATAGGTGAGTTTTCCTGTTTGGGGAGCAAAATAACTGATGACTATCGAAGAAGCAAGAATATAAAATATCGACTGGCAATTGCAATGAAAGCGTTTCTGAAGAATAGAAATTTGTTAACATCGGGTATAGATGTGTCAGGAAGTCCTTTCAGAAAGTATTTGCATGGCGTGTGGCCATGTATGGAAGTGAAACATGGACGATAAATAGCTTAGACAAGAAGAGAATAGAAGCTTTGGAAATGTGGCGCTACAGAAAAATGATGAAGATTAGATGGGTAGTCACGTGACTAATGAGGAGGTACTGAACAGAATGGGGGATAAAAGGAATTTGTGGCACAAGTTGACTAGAAGAAGGGATTGGCTGGAAGGATATGTTCTGAGGCATCAAGGAATGGCCAATTTAGTACTGGAGGGCAGCGTGGAGGGTAAAAATCGTAGAGGGACACCTAGAGATGAATACACTAAGCAGTTTCAGAAGTATGTAGTTTGCAGTAGATACTCGGAGATGAAGAAGACTGTACACGACAGAGTAGCATGGAGAGCTGCATCCATGTAGTCTCTGGACTGAAGACCACAACAACAAAACAACAACAACAACATTCACGCAGCAGTCATTGGTGTATCTAAACAAGACAGCTTCTTCCTGCCATTCTGCCGAATGCCGACGTCGATTCAGCTTGCTGCGATGATTGGACGAAACTGACCGGCGCATAGAACATAACTGCACTGACATGACTTGTGTCAGCAGCTGCCGTTCACCAAGTACCTGGAACCAGTTGTATCCCATTTACAGCATTTAGAAGCGAACACTGTGCTCTTTTATAATAGTAACCACTGTATTGTCTGGCGAGCTTACCTTATTGTACAAGGAAACGTGCTTTTCTACTTAAGCTCCACGAGATTTTATTTTACACGATTTAGTAGTTGAGTTCCCAGCCATTCTCCAGTATTACTGCTTAGAAGATGTTATACGTAATCTACAATCATCATAAAAAATAAGTGACATATCGATGTTGACTCTCTGACAAAAACAGTGAAGCTCCCGGAGGGGAAGGACATAACGAAATGAAACTTCACGGATTGACGGGGTACGTGATAAGACGTGGTCAACTCGAACCTTGACGGTGAGTGTGCCTGCGCTCACGTTCCTACACAGTCCAACACTGAGGCACTGTCCCATCCGAAAGCCCCACAAATCTGGATAATGCCCTCACATTCCCATACAGTCCAACACTGGGCCACTGTCCCATTGGAAAGCCCCACCAATCTGGATACTGCCCTTACATTTCTACACAGACCAACGCTGAGGCACTGTCCCATCCGAAAGTCCCACAAATCTGGATACTGCCCTTACATTCACACACAGTCCAACACCGGGCCACTGTCCCATTGGAAAGTCCCACCAATCTGGATACTGTCCTTACATGCCTACACAGACCAACACTGAGCCACTGTCCCATCCGAAAGCCCCACAAATCTGGATACTGCCCTCACATTCCCACACAGTCCAACACCGGGCCACTGTCCCATTCGAAATCCCCACCAATCTGGATACTGTCCTTACATTCCTACACAGACCAACACTGAGCCACTGTCCCCTCCGAAAGTCCCACAAATCTGGACACTGCCCTCACATTTCCAAACAGTCTAACACTGAGCCACTGTCCTACCCGAAAGTCCCACAAATCTGGATATTGCACGAGCCGATCAGCCGGCCGCATGGAGACCTAAGATGAGACCCCTTTCAAACACTGAAAATTAAAGACAGTGTACATCAGTCAATATGCAACATGAAAATGAAATGACATGAGACCGAAGGTAAAATATCTTAGATTACAGACTGAATACGCAATTTCTCAATTAACCGTCCACTCTACTTCTACGTCTACATGCACACTCTGCAGTCACACGTAAATGCCTGGAAGAGGGTTCATCGAACCACCTTCACAAAAATTCTCTGTTATTCCACTCTCTAAGAGTGCGCGGAAAAAAACGTACACATATATCTTTCCGTGCGAGCTTTGATCTTCCTTATTTTATTATGGTGTTAGCTGCTCACTATGTAGGTCGTCATCAACAAAATAAATCCGCATTCGGAGGAGAAACGTGGTAATTGAAATTTTGTGAGAAAATCCTGCCGAACGAGAAACGATTTTATTTTAATCGTTTTGCAATTTATTTTAATCTTCTGATGGCTTTACTAGACGATAAACAACAGAATCATCTGCAAACAACCTACGATGGCTGCTCAGATTGTCTCCCAAATCGTTTATATAGATATGGAACAGCAAAGGGCTTATAACGCTAACTTGGGGAACGCTAGAAATGACTTCTGTTTTACTCGATGACTTCCCGTCAGTTACTACGAACTGTGTCCTCTCTGGCAGGAAATAACGAATCCAATAACATAACTGAGACGATATTCCTTAAGTACGCAATTTCACTACAAGCCGCTTATGTGGTACAGTGTAAAAGCATTCCGAAAGTCCAGAAATACGGAATCAATCTGAAATCCCTTGTCAATAGCACTCATCACTATATGCGAGTAAAGAGCTAACTGTGTTGGGCAAGAACGATGTCTTCTAAATCCGTATGGACTGTGTGTCTATATAACGTTTTCTTCGAGGGAATTCATAACGTTCGAAACGATGTTTCCAACTTCTGCTGCATATCGACGTTTATGCTAAGGGCCTATAGTTTAGTGGATTACTCCTACTACGTCTCTTGAATAATGGTGTGACCTGTGCAACTCTCCAGTCTTTCGGTACGGATCTTTTGTCGAGCGAACGGTTGTATATGATTGTTAGGTATGGAGCTATTGCATCAGCATACCCTGAAAGGAACCTAATTGGTATACAGCCTGGAATAGAAGACTTGTTTTTATTAAGTGATTTAAGTTGCTTCACTACTTCGAGGATATCTGCTTCTACGTTATTCATGTTGGCAGCTGTTATTGATTCGAATCCTGGAGCATTTACTTCGTCTTTTGTTGTGAAGGCATTTCTGAAGGCTGTGTTTAGTAACTCTCCTTTGGCAGCACTGTCATCAATAGTATTTCCGTATTTCCGTTGCTATTGTGCAGCGAAGGCACTGATTGTGTTTTGCACCAGTATGCCTTACACTCGACCATAATCTCTTTGGATTTTCTGACATGTTTTTAAACAAAGTTTCGCTTTGGAAACTATTATAAGCATCACGCATTGAAGTTCGCGCTAAATTTCGAGCTTCTATAAAAGATCGTAAATCTTGGGGATTTCGCATTCGTTTAAATGTTGCATGTTTTTTCATTGTTTCTGTAACAGTACTCTGATCAGTTTTGTGTACCAAAGGTGATCAGCTCTTTCATTTGTTAATTTAATTGGTATAAAACTCGCCATTGCTGTCGATAATATTTCTTTGAATTCAAGCCACATCTGGTCTACACTTACACTGTTAATTTGCAAGCAGTGGAGGTTGTCTCTCAGGAGACGTCAAGTGAATTTTTATCTGTTTTTTTGAATAGGTATATTTTTCGTTTATTTTTGGAGGGTTTGGGAGTTACGGTACTCAGTCTCTCAACGACACCCTTGTGTTCACTAATCACTATATCCACTTTGATGCTCGTTATTAGCTCAGGATTATTCGTTGTTAAGTGATCAAGTGTGCTTTCACAACTGTTTACTATTATAGTGGACTCATGAACTAACTGCTCGAAATAATTTTCAGAGAATGTCTTTAGAACGAGATAGTATGATGTTGTACACGTACCTCCGGACTTCAACACGTATTTTCGCCATCATATCAAGGGTACCCCCCCATGAACCATGGACCTTGCCGTTGGTGGGGAGGCTTGCGTGCCTCAGCGATACAGATGGCCGTACCGTAGGTGCAACCACAACGGAGGGGTATCTGTTGAGAGGCCAGACAAACGTGTGGTTCCTGAAGAGGGGCAGCAGCCTTTTCAGTAGTTGCAGGGGCAACAGTCTGGATGATTGACTGATCTGGCCTTGCAACATTAACCAAAACGGCGTTGCTGTGCTGGTACTGCGAACGGCTGAAAGCAAGGGGAAACTACAGCCGTAATTTTTCCCGAGGACATGCAGCTTTACTGTATGATTAAATGATGATGGCATTCTCTTGGGTAAAATATTCCGGAGGTAAAATAGTCCCCCATTCGGATCTCCGGGCGGGGACTACTCAGGAGGATGTCGTTATCAGGAGAAAGAAAACTGGCGTTCTACGGATCGGAGCGTGGAATGTCAGATCCCTTAATCGGGCAGGTATGTTAGAAAATTTAAAAAGGGAAATGGATAGGTTAAAGTTAGATATAGTGGGAATTAGTGAAGTTCGGTGGCAGGAGGAACAAGACTTCTGATCAGGTGATTACAGGGTTATAAACACAAAATCAAATAGGGGTAATGCAGGAGTAGGTTTAATAATGAATAGGAAAATGGGAATGCGGGTAAGCTACTACAAACAGCATAGTGAACGCATTATTGTGGCCAAGATAGATAGGAAGCCCACACCTACTACAGTAGTACAAGTTTATATGCCAACTAGCTCTGCAGATGACGAAGAAATTGAAGAAATGTACGATGAAATAAAAGAAATTATTCAGATAGTGAAGGGAGACGAAAATTTAATAGTAATGGGTGACTGGAATTCTAGTGTAGGAAAAGGGAGAGAAGGAAACATAGTAGGTGAATATGGATTGGGGCTAAGAAATGAAAGAGGAAGCCGCCTAGTAGAATTTTGTACAGAGCACAACTTAGTCATAGGTAACACTTGGTTTAAGAATCATGAAAGAAGGTTGTATACGTGGAAGAACCCTGGAGATACTAAAAGGTATCAGATAGATTATATAATGGTAAGACAGAGATTTAGGAACCAGGTTTTAAGTTGTAAGACATTTCCAGGGGCAGATGTGGACTCTGACCACAATCTATTGGTTATGACCTGTAGATTAAAACTGAAGAAACTGCAAAAATGTGGGAAATTAAGGAGATGGGACCTGGATAAACTGAAAGAACCAGAGGTTGTACAGAGTTTCAGGGAGAGTATAAGGGAACAATTGACAGGAATAGGGGAAAGAAATACAGTAGAAGAAGAATGGGTAGCTCTGAGGGATGAAGTAGTGAAGGCAGCAGAGGATAAAGTAGGTAAAAAGACGAGGGCTGCTAGAAATCCTTGGGTAACAGAAGAAATATTGAATTTAATTGATGAAAGGAGAAAATATAAAAATGCAGTAAATGAAGCAGGCAAAAAGGAATACAAACGTCTCAAAAATGAGATCGAGAGGAAGTGCAAAATGGCTAAACAGGGATGGCTAGAGGATAAATGTAAGGATGTAGAGGCTTATCTCACTAGGGGTAAGATAGATACTGCCTACAGGAAAATTAAAGAGACCTTTGGAGAGAAGAGAACCACGTGTATGAATATCAAGAGCTCAGATGGCAACCCAGTTCTAAGCAAAGAAGGTAAGGCAGAAAGGTGGAAGGAGTATATAGAAGGTTTATACAAGGGTGATGTACTTGAGGACAATATTATGGAAATGGAAGAGGATGTAGATGAAGACGAAATGGGTGATACGATATTGCGTGAAGAGTTTGACAGAGCACTGAAAGACCTGAGTCGAAACAAGGCCCCCGGAGTAGACAACATTCCATTAGAACTACTGACGGCCTTGGGAGAGCCAGTCATGACAAAACTCTACCAGCTGGTGAGCAAGATGTATGAGACAGGCGAAATACCCTCAGACTTCAAGAAGAATATAATAATTCCAATCCCAAAGAAAGCAGGTGTTGACAGATGTGAAAATTACCGAACTATCAGTTTAATAAGTCACAGCTGCAAAATACTAACGCGAATTCTTTACAGACGAATGGAAAAACTGGTAGATGCGGACCTCGGGGAGGATCAGTTTGGATTCCGTCGAAATGTTGGAACACGTAAGGCAATACTGACCTTACGACTTATCTTAGAAGAAAGATTAAGAAAAGGCAAACCTACGTTTCTAGCATTTGTAGACTTAGAGAAAGCTTTTGACAATGTTGACTGGAATACTCTTTTTCAAATTCTAAAGGTGGCAGGGGTAAAATACAGGGAGCGAAAGGCTATTTACAATTTGTACAGAAACCAGATGGCAGTCATAAGAGTCGAGGGTCATGAAAGGGAAGCAGTGGTTGGGAAAGGAGTGAGACAGGGTTGTAGCCTCTCCCCGATGTTATTCAATCTGTATATTGAGCAAGCAGTAAAGGAAACAAAAGAAAAATTTGGAGTAGGTATTAAAATTCATGGAGAAGAAGTAAAAACTTTGAGGTTCGCCGATGACATTGTAATTCTGTCAGAGACGGCAAAGGACTTGGAAGAGCAGTTGAACGGAATGGACAGTGTCTTGAAAGGAGGATATAAGATGAACATCAACAAAAGCAAAACGAGGATAATGGAATGTAGTCGAATTAAATCGGGTGATGCTGAGGGAATTAGATTAGGAAATGAGACACTTAAAGTAGTAAAGAAGTTTTGCTATTTAGGAAGTAAAATAACTGATGATGGTCGAAGTAGAGAGGATATAAAATGTAGACTGGCAATGGGAAGGAAAGCGTTTCTGAAGAAGAGAAATTTGTTAACATCGAATATAGATTTAAGTGTCAGGAAGTCATTTCTGAAAATATTTGTTTGGAGTGTAGCCATGTATGGAAGTGAAACATGGACGATAACTAGTTTGGACAAGAAGAGAATAGAAGCTTTCGAAATGTGGTGCTACAGAAGAATACTGAAGATAAGGTGGATAGATCACGTAACTAATGAGGAGGTATTGAATAGGATTGGGGAGAAGAGAAGTTTGTGGCACAACTTGACTAGAAGAAGGGATCGGTTGGTAGGACATGTTTTGAGGCATCAAGGGATCACAAATTTAGCATTGGAGGGCAGTGTGGAGGGTAAAAATCGTAGAGGGAGACCGAGAGATGAGTACACTAAGCAGATTCAGAAGGATGTAGGTTGCAGTAGGTACTGGGAGATGAAGAAGCTTGCACAGGATAGAGTAGCATGGAGAGCTGCATCAAACCAGTCTCAGGACTGAAGACCACAACAACAACATCAAGGGTACATTAGCCAACACCAACTATAGCTGTATGACTCAGATACATGTTTGGAATTAGACTCAAGTTTTCTTTGAACCTTTCAGTAATTGTATGAGTTGAGTTGGGAGGTAGGTAAAAGGATCATTATTATTTTATTCTGGTTGACAAGAATAGCCTCTACCCATACTAACTTACAGGAACTATCTACTTCAGTTTCACTACAAGATCAACCACTTCTAACAGCCACAAACACGTCACCGCCAACTGTGTTTAGCCTGTTCTTTCTGAACACCGTTAGATCCTTCGCAAAAATTTCGGCTGAACTTATCTTCGGCTAGAGCCCGCTTTCAGTGCCTATGAAGATATGCGCATCAGTGCTTTCTATTAGGGCTTGGAGCTCTGGTACTCTCCCAACACTGCTACGATAACTCCTGTAGAGATGGTTTCTAGATCGACGTTCTTCCTGTGATTGACTTGCACCCTTTGAGACGTTTTTTTTTCACCGAGACTCTCCAACTTGGAAAACAGCACCGTCCACGCCACACAGCCCCTGTAATCCATGTAGCCGCCTGCTGCGTGTAATGGAGCTTTCACCTATTTAGTGGAACCCGAAACCCAACCACCCTATGGCGCAGGTCGAGGAATCTGCAACCTACACGGTCACAAAACCGTCTGAGCCTCTGATTCAGACTCTCCACTTGACTCTGTGCCACAGGTCGTCAACCGATCCTGTCGACTACACTGCAAGCAATACTGGCCGCCTTTTCCGCTTCTGATAGACGCTTGAAACCAGAGACAATCTCGATCTGACGCGACACACATCATTGGTATCGATGTGGTCGACCTACAGTTGGCTGCACTCTGTGCTCATCATGGCATCCAGAAGGGTCCGTTCCACGTCTGGATTGACTCCACCCAGTATGGAGTGCATATTGGCTTTCTTCTCGTCCTTGGCAGCCATGTCCCTAATGGGTCCCACAGCGAGACTAATGATGGAGCTCTCAACTACCAATCATCCCATCCTCTGTGTATGCCCAGATCTTGCAAGCTGAGACGTTTCCTCTGAAAGAGGACAGGCGACTGCATCTGGCTGAGAGACAGTGTCAGACAGCACCTGGAACTTGTTTGTCAGACTGACCGTCCCCTGCTTAGTATTTCGCTGCGTGCCACGCCCTGAGGCGACCAACCACTCGACTACAGGTGAGGGGTCAACCTCAGTGCGAGAAGCAACTGGGATGGCGACCAGTGCGGTCCGATCGGAAGACTCGTGGTTGTGCTCGACGTCCGTTGGATCCCCACAGCCGGACGACAACAGTGATCCCCATCCTCCGGAGCCGGACGGAGTGGCGCTACAGTCTGGAACCGCGCGACCGCTACGGTCGCAGGTTCGAATCTTGCCTCGGGCATGGATGTGTGTGATGTCCTTAGGTTAGTTAGGTTTAAGTAGTTCTGAGGTCTGGGGGACTGATGACCTCAGAAGTTTAGTCCCATAGTGCTCAGAGCCATTTGAACCATTTGAACCCATCTTCCGGCAAGATGACCAAGGAACTGTTCAGGACATTTATACAAGAAGCGGTAGTGGAACAAATCAGCGGAGAGAAACTTCTGATAATACTGGATTCTTACTGGCCCCGCAAAGAACTCGTGACCTGCACATACAAAGTAATCTACCAGAAGACAAAATTTAAATTCACATAATGCCACCAAACACAACCTCTATTTTTTCAACCCCTCGATCTTCATTTCTTCAGAACGTTCACGGATGCGATTCGTAAAATATCTGATTCTGCTCGAGATTCTTTGGAAGATACTAGTCTGCAACAACGTAATAATCTTCTTAAGCTGTAGTCCCTCACCTACAATCAGTTGTGTTCTCCACGTTTCTATACCTCTTACCGTCCCGAGCCGACTATGGCTAAAATCGTTGATTAACCAAAACTATTTGAAACTTCGAGAAGTTCTGTTTCGGTCGCAAGCTTTCAGAGTGGAAGCGCATATGTGGGATGCATCAGATGTGCTTGGTGTACGAAAGTATCTTGCTTCACACATTTCTTCGTATGCAACCATTATTGTGAAGCCTTTGTTTGTGTAAATGTTACTGTGTGTATGTGGAGAGGAGAGAGAGGCTCCTGTTGGTAAGGATTTTTGAACGTTACGTACTTATTATTAATCTTATTATTTTGTTTATTATTAATGCTATTAGTTTTATTATATTCCTTATTATTATTATTACTTCCGCACATGTGATGCATTTGTTTCTTTATTTTAGTGTCCCAATCTTTTTCTTTATTCTGTGAAATTACAAATGTTCTCTATAGATTTACAATTTTGAAAAAAATTAAGCGAAAGCAGACTGCCAAGAGGACAGTGCTGTAAACTCCAAATAATCCTTTTATATGTTTTAAACATGTTGTCCCATGTAACACTTTTACGTATAATACAGTAAAAGAAATAGAAAAGTTACGTTAACAGGATTTGAATCCGGGACCCTTCTCACGACGACCCAACTTTCTACCAACACACCACGGGAGCCATGCATATCAACGACTCACAGGTAAATTTTTCCTGCAGTCTGGTAGTTTTGGTGTGACGTTTAATTAACGTTTACGCCAGTGTCCCGGAACGGCAGCACATACTTCAAACCAGATCGGAGTTTTGGTTGATACTCTGTCGACATGCAACGTATGGTATAAATCTGAGTGTCTGACATATGGAGGTTTGGGTGTAAGAGCTGATGGCAGGGTTCGTGTGCGGCGCAGACCTCACGAAGCCACGAATCCAACTTGTCAACAAAGCACTACGCAAACTGCAGGTGGCTCCATAGTGGTGTGGGATGTGTTTACATAGAATGGACTAAGACCTCTAGTCCACCTGACCCGATCACTGACTCGAAATGGTTATGTTCGATTACTTGGAGACCACCTACAGCTGGTCGTGTACTTCATGTCTCCAAACAACGTTGGTATTTTTATGGATGACAATGCGCCTTGCCACCAAGCCACAATTGTTCGCGACTGATTTGGAGAACATTCTGAACAATTCGAACAAATGATTTGTCCACCCAGACCGGCCAACATGAATCCCATCGAACATTCATGGGACATACTCGAGCGGTCAGTACGTGCACAAAATCCTGCATCGGTAACACGTTCGCAATTATTGACAGCTATAGAGGCAGCATGGGTCCATAATTCTACAGGGGACTTCCAACGACTTGTTTAGTCCATTCCAGGACGAGTTGTTGCACAACGCCCGTCCGGCTCGGTATTAGGAGGTATCAAATGGTTCAAATGGCTGTAAGTACTATGTGACTTTAACATCTGAGATCATCAGTCTCCTAGACTTAGAACTACTTAAACGTCACTAACCTAAGGACATCACACACATCTATAACCGAGGCAGGATTCGAACCTGCAACCGTAGCAGCAGCGCGGTTCCGGATTCATGCGCCTAGAACCTCTCGGCCACAACGGCCGGCCGTTAGGAGGTATCCCATGACTTTTGTCACCTCGGTGTAAATGGCGCGAGTGCGAACGAAAACCATTCAGTCGTGTTCGGTTCGCATTCCCTAGTGTTCCCGGGTGTTCTATTGGTTGCGTGTCTTCTAGTTAACCATAAAAGGAAGTTCGAGCCATCTTCGCTTCGGTGGTAGCTTTCGTCTGCTGTTTTGTCTAATTATATTGTTGACACAAGTTGCGTAAGCGATGGAGTGGTATGAAGAGAACGTTATGTTGATACTAAAAGAAAGAAGATATCATACGTGCTTTTGGGATTCTGGAGATCCACAGCACAATGCCGAAGGAAAATTAAAATGGTTGTTAGGTAATTGAAGGAGCATTCAGAGGTCCAACTAGACAAGTGAGAAAGGCGATAAATTTATTTCATGCTTTCTTCACAAGCAAACTGGAAGATCAAGGGTTTCTTCGTATTAAAAAGAAAATGCGTAATAAACTTCCTTGAAAGTGGCCAAGTAAGAAAAATTTTATCTGTTACGCTGATTAAAATTGAAGATATATTTAAATACTTGCTCATTCTCATAGCTTGCGTTCGTGGTATCTTTAAGTAGGTGTGTGTTTTATCACTGTTATCTTAGAGATTTTTGATGTGTGGTGGTCTTCAGTCCCGATACTGGTTTAATGCAGCTCTCCATGCTACTCTATCCTGTGCAAGCTTCTTCATCTCCCAGTACCTACTGCAACCTACATCCTTCTGAATTTGTTTAGTGTATTCATCTCTTGGTCTCCCTCTACGATTTTTGCCCTCCACCCTGCCCTTCAGTACTAAATTGGTGATCCCTTGATGCCTCAGAACATGTCCTACCAACCGATTTCTTCTTATGAAAATGGTTTACACGGGATCTGTCGTCTAACATATTCTTGAAGTGCTTAAATCACTACAGATATCAGAAACTACCGTCATGTAGCAGCTATTGGAATGCGAAACAATCAGTTACGTAAATACATGAAATGTATTCGTAGCTGCGTTCACGAACAACCATCAGCTGTACAAGGGAATGACGACAATGAAGATTTGCGCCGGGCCGGGACACGAATCCGAGTTTCCCGCTATATGCGAGCGGTCGCCTTAACCGCTTCGGGTATCCGTGCACGATTCACGGCGCGACGCAAACTTCCATATGTCGTCCTGTCTGCGATACAACCTATACTCGTAAGCACATTTTGCATATTCGCATACAGGGGAGACATTTTTAATTGAAAATCGGTGACCGTTACCGGCGGGTAATTGTGAGATCTCAGTGCGTGCGTTGTTAAGGAGCACGGTGCAATGTTCCTTCCGAAAGAACAGGCATCGCGGCGGGTACAGCCGTTATGAAGTTCATGAAATGTGTCTATTGTCGTCATTGTCTCATACAGCAGCCTCGAATGTATTTCACGTACCTCATAACGGCTGCAGTCGCTGCTGTTCCTGTTCCTTCGGACATGCATTCATATCCTAAGGAGCACTGCATCGCTCTTATTAACAACACACGCGCTCCAATCTCGTAATAACATACCGGGTGATCAAAAAGTCAGGATAAATTTGAAAACTGAATAAATCACGGTACAAATTGACACTCATGCTTGGAATGACATAGGGTTTTATTAGAACCAAAAAAATACAAAAGTTCAAAAAATGTCCAACACATGGCGCTTCATCTCATCAGAATAGCAATAATCAGCATAACAAAGTAAGACAAAGCAAAGATGAAGTTCGTTACAGGAAATGCTCAATATGTCCACCATCATTCGTCAACAACAGCTGTAGTCGAGGAATAATGTTGTGAACAGCACTGTAAAGCATGTCCGGAGTTATGGTGAGGCATTGGCGTCGAATGTTGTCTTTCAGCATCCCTAGAGATGTCGGTAGATCACGATACACTTGCGACTTTAGGTAACCCCAAAGCCAATAAACGCACTGACTGAGGTCTGGGGACGTGGGACGCTAAGCATGACGAAAGTGGCGGCTGAGCACACGATCATCACTAAACGACGCGCGCAAGAGATATTTCACGCGTCTAGCAATATGGGGTGGAGCGCCATCCTACATAAACATCGTACGTTCCAGCAGGTGTTTTTCAGCCAGGCTGGGGAGATGCGATTCAGTAATATATCGGCGTACCTCTCACCCGTCACGTAGCAGTTTTGCTGTCCAGCGCCATCTGTGAGACATTTTGTGAACTTTGCTTTTTTTGTTCTAATAAAACCCCATGTCATTCCAAGCATGTGTGTCAATTTGTACCACTCTATCTACATTATTCCGTGGTTTATTAAGTTTTCAAATTTATACTGACTTTTTGATCACCCGGTAAATGTTTTCGGTTGCTGATAATCAGAACATAAACGCTAGCATTTCTTCAGGGCATGAAGGCCGTCGGTAATTATTGTTTGGTGTCCGCCTCGATAGCTGAGTGGCCAGCGTGAGGGATTGCCGTCCTACGGGCCCGGGTTCGATTCTCGGATGGGTCGGGGTTTTCTCCGCTCAGGGACTGGGTGTTGAGTTGTCTTCAACATCATTTGATCCCCATCCGGCGCGCAGGTCTCCCAATGTGGCGTCGAATGTAATAAGACCTGCACCAAGGCGGCCGTACCTGCCCCTTAAGGGGCCTGCCGGCCACTGCCGCCAAACGCACATTTCCATTCTTCTGGTTTGTGATTTCCTCCTCATTTGTAACGAGAAACAAAAGAAACACGTCAACCGATGTATGTGCAAACTTTTGTCCTAATTGTTAGCATAACTGGAACTGCTATTCAGTGTTGCTACCTCCACGCCTATGTACTGGCACCTGAATTCTTGTTTTACAACACTATTTTGCTTACTTCGTCAATAACAGTGCACCGGCCAAATAAAATATGTCTTTCTAAATATCAGAGTTTTGCGTCGTGTTTCTGACCACATAATATTGTGTCCTGTGTACCAATTATTAGCGCCAAGTTTTCTTACGCTCCCTAAATGCAAACGCTTTCTGACGGATACAAGAGAGTGGTAGCGAGCACTAGCGGATTGTCTGGGAATGCTCGTTCACTTCCAGCTAGTCGCTCCACCGTAAACCAGGTATTAAACGTTTCAGGATATATACGGGATGAAAAGCTTAGATCCATCACCCTGTATCAGAAATAAACTGACTGCACTGAAATGAAATGAATAATGAACAAGTCGTGACAAATGAAAATTTGTGCCAGACCAGAGTTGAACACGGATCTCGTGCTTGTCCCTAGGTGTCGCCGTAACTGCTGGCACGCCTCCATACCTAACTAAAGATTTCACTGTTACTGATACGATACTGGAAATACATGTTCCATTCCAACCTGCACAAATTTGTACTTGTCACGACGTATTTATTACGAGGGCAGTTCGATAAGTAATTGGTTCAAATGGCTCTGAGAACTATGGGAATTAACTTCTGAGGTCATCAGTTCCCTAGAAGTTAGAGCTACGTAAACCTAACTAACCTAAGGACATCACACACATCCATGCCCGAGGCAGGATTCGAACCTGCGACCACAGTCGATAAGTAATGTAACACATTCATTATTAAAGCAAGTCGGTTTTATTCAGTATTCCAGTACACTTTATTACTCCGCAATCTTTTGGCTGCAAAACCCTACTTTTCACGATAATCTCCGTTCAATACGATGGCCTTACGACACCTCACTGGGAGGGCTTGGATGCCCTCACGGGTACCAATCTACTGGTCGACGTCGGAGCCAACGCCTTGCTGCAACATTAACCTCCACGAACTGCTTCTCAGGGTGTGCATCCTTCATTGGGTCAAACAGAAGATGCGAGATCCGAGCCATACGGTGGACGAGGAAGAACAGTCCAACGAAGTGACGTGAGCTTCTCCCGAGTGCGCACACTTGTGTGAGGCCTTGCTTTGTCATGGAAAAGGAGAAATTCCTTTGCATTCTTGTGTCTGCACGGCCAGCACTGCAAGGGTCACAGATGTGTGCGACTTGCTCACATGCGGTCGGTCGTACAGGTTTCGCGACCTTGTTGCGCAGTGGTGACAGACGCCTCGCCCAACTACTCAGCGTGCTTTTGTTCATTGATAGGCCCCTGTAGACGTGGAATGGCCTATGAAATATTTGCAGTCCTCTGTTTTCCGGGAAAAATGTTTTGCGTTTTTGATGAAACCCCTCGTACAGCGTATGCTCAGCATATCCGAACGCTTTGCAGTGGCACTATTCCCCATCGAAGCCTTCATACCGATTCGAGGAATTTACTTAGATTCAATTACTTCTATGCTTCTCCTGAATTTTATTTCTTCATCTCTTTCGCTCTTGACTCCTTCCTTTTATCACGACTTACAGTTTCTTAAATGCCATGCACTTGTGCTAGCCTTTCGGATCCATTTACCCGCTCCCACCCATATCCTCTACCAACATATCCAATTACCCAGCCTACTCTTCAACTTGAACACCTCCGAAAATCCAATGTTACCCATAAACTAGACACTACCCTCACTCTACTTTTCCCACTGCTCACTTATGCTGGCAGGTCTACTCTGCCCTGACTCTACCACCACACTCCCCACATTGCACTTCCACGCCTTGCACATCCTCTCCCAACGAAACTTTCATCGCCTTCCCTTTCCTGACCAAGAAATCCGCCCTGATATGTACGCATCCTACCAGATTTTGGAGTTCCCTACCAACCACCCCTCGTCAGGGGTCCCCCTCTCCACTCACTTCCTAAGCCTTCGTTCGGGACCGCAAACCTGTATACTCTTTTCGCATTCCTCCTCCAAACACCCCCCCCCCCCCAACCTTTAAATGCTATGTTCCCCTGATACCCTTCTCCCTGACACATCATTTCCATCGATCTCTTCACTCATCCATGTCTCTCTTTTAATAAGTCGCACATTGGCCTTTCGATTTTACTTTGTGCAACTGTCTATCTGTTTTATATCTTCGTGTGCGACACTCATTTTCCATTCATCTGTCTCTATATTTTAATTAATCACCTAATCAGCCTATTGAACTGACACTCTGTCTTTTTATCGTAGAAAACTTTTGTTTTTGTCAAACATCATGTCCAGTTCTCGATTTTTTTTTAAATTTTCATTTAGTGTGACTGAAGAGGGACAAATTGTATCCGCTGACAGCACATCCCCTGCCCACATGGAGCGGAAGGGAGGCGTGGATGTGGGGGCTGGCTTCGGGGGGGGGGGGGGGGGGGGGGGATGAAATAACAATAAAGAAAAAAAAAATCTGATAAGTTACTTTAATTTTAATTTAGACATCCAGCATGGGCAATTGAACAAAATATTGACTTTGGAGTAATCTACTCGCCTACTTCCATAACTTCCAGCAACAGATGACGTATTATGAGGTCCTAGCGACGTTTTTCCCACGGTGCACTTGTGTCTTACTTGACGGCACACGTTGCTGAATTTGTCGTCGCTTTCACTTGCAAACACGGATGTGGCACTGTTCGGACCGTCAGTTCATTGCCAACCTCGCACCGAGGCTGAAGCAGCGGCAGCGGCCAGGGCGGGGAAACACGTCGGCGGCTGCTGGCCTTGACAGTGCGGCGTGCTGACCCGCCGTGTCCGAATGTGACAGTGCCGGGCGGCAGACGGACAAGCCAAGCGGCCGTGCCACTCCGTCTGTTCTGCTCTGCCCTGCTATGCCGAGGTCGGTCGGACTGGCCACGCCCTGTTCCGTGAACCATCGCACGGTGGCCCGTGGCCAGCCAGAGCCAATCCAGCAACAGGTGGTCGCGAAGTTGCCGATTTCGTGAAAAAGCCCAAGCCGCCGTTCCGACAACCTGCTTATAGTGTTTTTTTTTCCTAGGGAAATTTCAGTGTTCGGCGGTCTTTAAACAAGAAAAGAAAATTGGGCATTTGTTAGATGACGATCAGCTAGGCTGTAGGAGCGTTAAGGCGTCAGAGAAGAAGTGATAGCCAAAGCAATTCACAAATCGAGACTCATTCAGAGTATTCATCGAACTAAAATGACGATAGAAAATGATGAAACATGACCGAAAACGGGACAAGATGTTGCGGTAGTATAGCGTACACTAGGTACGGCGTGCGTCAAATGAAAACCTAAAATATTTTTTAAAATATTATTTATTATGCAGAAGTGGTACAAAGCTGTATCACTTTTCAACATAATCTCCCCCACGCACAATGCAAGTCCTCCAGCGCCGCTTACAAAGTGCATAAATTCCTCTAGAAAACCGAGCGAGGTGGCGCAGTGGTTAGCGCACTGAACTCGCATTCGGGAGGACGACGGTTCAATCCCGTCTCCGGCCATCCTGATTTAGGTTTTCCGTGATTTTCCTAAATCGTTTGAGGCAAATGCCGGGATGGTTCCTTTGAAAGGGCATGGCCGATTTCCTTCCCAATCCTTCCCTAACCCAAGCTTGCGCTCCGTCTTTAATGACCTCGTTGTCGACGGGACGTTAAACACTAACCACCATCGCCACCACCTCCTCTAGAAAAAAATTCTTTTGATAGTCCGCATACCTCTTCATCAGAACGGAACTTCTTTCCCCCCATTGCGTCTCTGAGTGGTCCAAACATATGGAAATCACTTGAGGCAAGGTCTGGTGAGTATGATGGACGAGGAAGACACTCAAAATGCAGGTCTGCGATTGTTGCAACTGTTGTACGGACAGTGTGGGGCCTTGCATTGTCATTTTGCAAAAGGACACCTGCTGACAGCAATCCGCGTCGCTTTGATTTGATTGTAGGCCGCAGATGACTTTTTTTTGGGAGATCTGTGTGTCACGCACTGGTGACAATGCTCCCTCTCGGCATGTAATACTCCAAAATTACGCTTTTTTCTTCCCAAAACAGAGTCGGCATAACCTTCTCTGCTGATGGCTCTGTTCGAAACTTCTTTGGTTTTGGAGATAAGGAATGGCGCCATTCCTTGCTCGGTCTCTTCGTTTCCGGTTGGTGGAAGTGAATGCAGGTTTCGACCGCAGTAACATATTGCAAGAAAACCATCACTTTCTCGTTCAAAGCGCCGAAGAAGTTCTTCAGAAGCATCAACACGTCGTTCTCTCATTTCAGGATTCACCTGCCGTGGCATCCTTCTTGCAGACACTTTGTGAAACTGTAGCACATCATGCACAGTGTGTTGTGCTGACCCATGAATAATCTGTGAACATGGCGCAATGTCATTCAGTGTCACTCGGCGGTTTTCCTTCACTATGGCTTCAACTGCTGTAATGTTCTGTGGAGTCACAACTCGTTGTGCCTGACCTGGACGAGGAGCATCTTCCACTGAAGTCACACTATTTGCGAATATCCTACTCCATTCGTAGACTTGTTGCTGTGACAAACATGCATCACCGTACTGAACCTTCACTACGCGAAAACCGAATAACAGAACGCTGTTCTTCCCTGGTGCAAGTCGCAAGTTGGACGGCTATCTTTATACTGAGGCAGCGATGGTATGTGTGCATCTGCCCTATGCTGCCACCTACAGGCGATTCTGTACGCTGTTCGTAGCATGCTTACCAACTTACAGAATAACGGCACGGAATTTCGATTTGTTATTACAAATTTAAGGTTTTCATTTGACTCACCGTCGTACAAAAGAGCAGAGCATTAATGGAGCTGTCATTTGTACACAGGTGACTCATGTGAAAAAATTTGCTACGTTGTTATGGCCCCATGACGGGAATTAACAGACTTTGACCGGAGAATGATAGTTGGAGCTAAACAAGTCGGATATTCCATTTCGGAAATCGTTGGGGAATCCAATACTGTGAGATCAACAGCGTCAAGAGTGTGTCGAGAATACCAAACTACCACTGCCAACGCAGCGGTCGACGGTCTTTCACTTAACGACCGAGAGCAGCGGCGTCTACGTAGAGCTGGTGCTGGCTCCATAAGGGTATTGGCTGTGTTTACATGCAGTGGGTTTCTCTGGTACAACTGAACTAGTCATTGATTATGAATGGTTATATTCTGCTACTTGGAGAACATTTGCAGGCATTTATGGACTTCATGTTCCCAATCAACGAGGGAATTTTTGTGGATGACAATTCGTCTTGCCACCGCGCCATACTTGTTCACTATTGGTTTCAGGAACGTACTGGACAGTTGGAGCGAATGATTTGGCCATCCAAATCGACCGACATGAGTTCTATCGAACATTTATGGGATATAACCGAGAGTGCAGTTCGTCCACAAAATCTGCACCGTCAACACTTTAGGAATTATGGACACTATACAGGCAAAATGGCTCAACATTTCTGCTGGGGACTTCCAACAACTGGTTGAGTACATGCCACGTGGATCTGCTACACAACTCGTAGCAAAAGGAATTCCGAGTCGGTTTTAGGAGGCATCCGACGACTTTTGCCGCCTCACTGTACAGTGCGTTCTAGAATCAAAAGGGAACAATGACAGTGGAAAGGCATGCTCGAAATGCTGCCATTAGAAGGAGTATGCGACAGGTATATGGCCTTTCGTCCCACGGGATAAACGAAAGGTTCAGGGGTTGGATTAAAATTCAAGGTGAAAGGGTATCAATCATAAGATTTGCAGATAACATTGCTATCGTCTATGAAAGTGAGGAAGAACTGTAGGGTCTGCTGAAAAGAATAAAAATCTTATGGACTTAGACCAAAGACAGACGAAAGTATTGAGGGTTAGCAGAAATGAAAAAGAGAGAGATAAACTTAACATTAAAAGGGGACCATAATGTTAACGAAGTGAAGAAATTCTAGGCGCTACAGTTTGGAACCGCGCGACCGCTACGGTCGCAGGTTCGAATCCTGCCTCGGGCATGGATGTGTGTGATGTCCTTAGGTTAGTCAGCTTTAAGTAGCTCTAAGTTCTAGGGGACTGATGACATCAGATGTTAAGTCCCATAGTGCTCAGAGCCATTTGACGGAATCCTGCTTTCTTCGAATCAAAATAGCACATGACGGGCGAAACAAATGGTCGTAAAGACTGGCACAGGCAAGTAGGGCATTCCTGGGCAAAGTGAGAGAATCGAAGTGTGCGATGTAGGGTTCAACGAGGAAGCTGTTGGTTAAATGGTCTGACAAGACTGAAACTGAAGAGGTTCACCCCAGGTTTCAAGACATTGGGTGCGGATGTTAGTCTGTGATCAAAAAGTTGGAACAGTGCAGGAATTCGTGGCTGGCCGAATCAAACCGGTCAGAAGACTGATAACCTCCCCACCACCCACCCAACCACACACACACACACACACACACACACACACACACACACACACAGACACACACACACACACACACACACACACACACATACACACACAGAAAGTATGCAAGGAGTCTCACAGGCAGTTTCAGACGGCGGTGACTATCGTGGATACTAGCGTTTTTTGTATTTTGTTTACTTGTTTTGGGAAGAAAGACTTTCTAATGATTATCTCATAGATCGAAAGCGTTTATAAAATAAAGAAAAAATTGGAAACAAGGAATAAATTCCACAATCGTTGAACGTAGGGCACATGTGTACGTCAGTGTGATTACGTCACAGTTCACCCAGATGGATATGTTAAGTGATCTTTATTAAAATCAGACTCCAAAATACAGTAAGAACAGCCAGTTCGTTTACAGTTTTCCCTCAACAAGCCTGGTTAATACATACTAATTGTAATTATTTTTGCCATAATGGCTACGTTGTGAACCGTGACCGATTTGGATAATTATTTATTTGTAATTTCTGCTACCAGTCACTTTTTTATTTTATGTTTAATCAAACATAATACAACGCGGTGCGAACATGTTCTGTTCATTTTCAGGCGTATGTACATATATACATATACAGAAATGTTATTTAAAGATAAACCGTCTTAAACTAGATTAACCTAGAGCTCTCTGTCCATTGTTTGTTACTGTAGCGGCGGATGTGAGATTTGCGGGGGAGGAGGGATGCGGTGGATGGCCAGAAATCGAAGTCTGTGATGTCTTATGATGTTTTTTTTTCCTTTGAATATACATGATATCACAGCCTGTACAGTCAACGGCAAGGGATAAAAACCAGCGTAAGACATCGATTTCTGGCCATCCACCGCCCTCCCCCCCTCCTCCACCCCAAATGCCACATCAGCCACTACAGTAACAAACAATGGACAAAGAGTTCTAGGTTGATTTAGTTTAAGACGGTTTACTTTTAAGGAACATTTCTCTGTATGTATGTATGTACACTCCTGAAAATGGAAAAAAGAACACATTGACACCAGTGTGTCAGACCCACCATACTTGCTCCGGACACTGCGAGAGGGCTGTACAAGCAATGATCACACGCACGGCACAGCGGACACACCAGGAACCGCGGTGTTGGCCGTCGAATGGCGCTAGCTGCGCAGCATTTGTGCACCGCCGCCGTCAGTGTCAGCCAGTTTGCCGTGGCATACGGAGCTCCATCGCAGTCTTTAACACTGGTAGCATGCCACGACAGCGTGGACGTGAACCGTATGTGCAGTTGACGGACTTTGAGCGAAGGCGTATAGTGGGCATGCGGGAGGCCGGGTGGACGTACCGCCGAATTTCTCAACACGTGGGGCGTGAGGTCTCCACAGTATATCGATGTTGTCGCCAGTGGTCGGCGGAAGGTGCACGTGCCCGTCGACCTGGGACCGGACCGCAGCGACACACGGATACACGCCAAGACCGTAGGATCCTACGCACTGCCGTAGGGGACTGCACCGCCACTTCCCAGCAAATTAGGGACACTGTTGCTCCTGGGGTATCGGCGAGGACCATTCGCAACCGTTAGGCCGTCTTCCGCTCACGCCCCAACATCGTGCAGCCCGCCTCCAGTGGTGTCGCGACAGGCGTGAATGGAGGGGCGAATGGAGACGTGTCGTCTTCAGCGATGAGAGTCGCTTCTGCCTTGGTGGCAATGATGGTCGTATGCGTGTTTGGCGCCGTGAAGGTGAGCGCCACAATCAGGACTGCATACGACCGAGGCACACACTGCCAACACCCGGCATCATGGTGTGGGGAGCGATCTCCTACACTGGCCGTACACCTCTGGTGATCTTCGAGGGGACACTGAATAGTGCACGGTACATCCAAACCGTCATCGAACCCATCGTTCTACCATTCCTAGACCGGCAAGGGAACTTGCTGTTCCAACAGGACAATGCACGTCCGCATGTATCCCGTGCCACCCAACGTGCTCTAGAAGGTGTAAGTCAACTACTCTGGCCAGCAAGATCTCCGGATCTGTCCCCCATTGAGCATGTTTGGGACTGGATGAAGCGTCGTCTCATGCGGTCTGCACGTCCAGCACGAACGCTGGTCCAACTGAGGCGCCAGGTGGAAATGGCATGGCAAGCCGTTCCACAGGAGTACATTCAGCATCTCTACGATCGTCTCCATGGGAGAATAGCAGCCTGCATTGCTGCGAAAGGTGGATATACACTGTCCTAGTGCCGACATTGTGCATGCTCTGTTGCCTGTGTCTATGTGCCTGTGGTTCTGTCAGTGTGATCATGTGATGTATCTGACCCCAGGAATGTATCAATAAAGTTCCCCATTCCTGGGAAAATGAATTCACGGTGTTCTTATTTCAATTTCCAGGAGTGTATAAACGCCTGAAGATGAACAGAACATGTTCGAAACGTGTTGAATTACGTTAGATTAAATATGAAACAAAAAATAAAAGAGTGACTGGTGGAAGAAATTACAAATAAATAAATACAAATTATAGCTTTTCTGTTTCAGATACTTTTGAATATTTGTGTTTGAATTTCTATTTAATTTACCAAAAGTATTCTAGGCAGTTTTAGCTCTTCTATTTATGTCTTTTCCTATCCATCCATCCAGTATATTTAACTGTCCTACACAAAAAGCAAATAAGTAAAATCAACTGGTTCTACTTATTTTATGTTATTTATTTTTAATAAATATTTATGTTCTACCGTTTTATTGTAATTGATTTTCACTATAACTTTTCGACTTCTTCTATCAAGTGATTTGATTCGTCGTTGACGTTTGTATCCACTGGAGAGAGACAAATGGTTGAGTGTTATCAACAAAACGAAAGTAGTTCATGAATGCTGAAGCATTTCTTATTCATATTTGATTTTGTAAATTTAGAGATGTGAAAGCTTTCTCTATGGCTACTTTGAACGGTTTTGGCGATATGGAATCCTTGTGCGAAGCTCCTCCATCATTAATTAATCTCCCTCTATCATCATGAAGTACATCCCTAGCTTGCAGCAGACACCTCTTATAAAACACAGGAAGAGACAGAGAGAGAGAGAGAGAGAGAGAGGGAGAGAGAGAGAGAGAGAGAGAGAGAGAGAAAGAGAGAGAGAGAGAGAGAGAGAGAGAGAGAGAGAGAGAGAGAGAGAAGGAAGGGGGAGAAAGACATTTCTGGAAAAATGCAATAGTAACTGAGTAACTATGAAAGGTTCTAATAAATATTTGGGAGACGGAATTGGGAAACAGTGAGAAGTGTCCTCTTTTATTTTCTATCTGTTTGACATTAAATAAATACTAGCTTTTCTGTTTCAGATACTTTCGAATATTTGAGTTTGAAACTATTTAATTTACCAAAAGTTTTCTAGGCAGTTTTAGCTCTTCTATTTATGTGTTTTCCTATCCATCCAGCCAGTATCTGCAGAGATAGGTACAGATAACGTTGACATCAAAACCATTGTATCTGCACAAGACCATTGTGAAGACAACCGAATTACCCGCACGATTCATTTGCAAAGAATTTTGATCGTCATGTCTACCCACGCTTGAGACAATTCCAGACTCTCCCTCTCCTCAAAGTTCTCGAGAACCATCTTCAGCAATCTGTTGTACGCTAGTTTCTCCATTGTCTAGTCTCTCTGGGCCGCTGAGTGTCACAATTCGCCACATACCAGCTTTTGACAGAAACAGTTGCACGAGTGGGTCACATTGCACTGCGTATTTCAGAGTACACTTGTGGAAGCAAATCAGGGAGCCATGTGTGGAGAATGCGTTCACATCCGACAGATCCAGCCAGCGGTCTTTGGGAGATCGTAGTCGGTAAACTCATTTGTTTGTTTCCACAAATCCGTCAAAAACGTGGACCTGACCATAGCCACACAAAGAAAGACGATAGATGAGATCCCTACCACTCCTTACCGTGAACGTTTCATGTACACGGCCAGCCCGTAACGCGAGAGAAGTTCACCTTCAGTTATTCTGGCACTTAACGCTGTTCCATTGTCTGTCCTTACGAGCGCTGAGTCAGCCAAGTAAAAGTTGAACCACTTGTCGAAGCAGACAACCCCGGAGCAGCGACTATCGGTGACTGTCAGTAATTGACGAGCCGGCACTCCAACCGGACTTACGCCATGGACTGCCAGCTACTGGTTTCTGGCGTGGGATGCAACGACCTGAGACATTTACAGCTCCTGTCTCCGCTTTTATGTTTTTGAACGGCACTGTCGTCAACGCAGCATTATTAATAAAAGCGCGAACTATTTATTTATTCAGTTATTCCCCATGGCACGACCAAGACCTCCAGGCCCCTCTTACCTACATCCACATCTACATTTATACTCCGCAACTGTGTGTAGCGGAGGGCACTTTACGTGCCACTGTCATTACCTCCCTTTCCTGTTCCTGGTGCGTATGGCTCGGGGGAAGAACGACTGCATGAAAGCCTCCGTGCGCGCTCGAATCTCTCTAATACTACATTCGTGCTCTCCTCGAGAGGTATGAGCGCTATCACGCTTACCACATGACCCTGTGACGAAACGCGCCGTTCTTCTTTGGATCTTCTCTATCTCCTCCGTCAACCCGATCTGGTACGGATCCCACACTGATGAGCAATACTCAAGTATAGGTCGAACGAGTGTTTTGCAAGCCACCTCCTTTGTTGATGGACTACATTTTCTAAGGACTCTCCCAATGAATCTCAACCTGGCACCCACCTTACCAACAATTAATTTTATATGATCATTTCACTTAAAATCGTTCTGCACGCATACTCCGAGATATTTCACAGAAGTAACTGCTACCAGTGTTTGTTCCGCTATCACATAATCATACGATAAAGGATCCTTTTTTCTATGTATTCGCAATACATTACATTTGTCTATGTTAAGGGTCAGTTGCCACTCCCTGCACCAAGTGCCTATCCGCTGCAGATCTTCCTGAATTTCGCTGCAATTTTCTAATGCTGCAACTTCTCTATATACTACAGCATCATCTGCGAAAAGCCGCATGGAACTTCCGACACTATCTACTAGATCATTTATATATATTATGTAAAGCAATGGTCCCATAACACTCCCCTGTAGCACGCCAGAGGTTCCTTTAACGTCTGTAGACGTCTCTCCATTGAGAACAGGTGCAGTGGACTTTCCTCTGTTGAGTGATTTCAGTTGCTTTTCTATACCTTGGACTTTTATTTCGATGTCAGCGATATTTTCCTCTGTGAAACAGCTTTGCAGTATTTCAGCTTTACGCGTGTCATCCTCTGTTTCAATGCCATCATCATCCCAGAGTGTCTGGATATGCTGTTTCGAGCCACTTACTGATTTAACGTAAGACCAGAACTTCCTAGGATTTTCTGTCAAGTCGGTACATACAATTTTACTTTCGAATCCACTGAACGCTTCACGCACAGCCCTCCTTACACTAACTTTGACATCATTTAGCTTCTGTTTGTCTGAGAGGTTTTCGCTGCGTTTAAACTTGCAGTGAAGCTCTCTTTGTTTCCGCAGTAGTTTCCTAACTTTGTTGTTGAACCACGGTGGGTTTTTCCCGTCCCTCACAGTTTTACTCGGCACGTACCTGACTAAAACGCATTTAACGATTGCCTTGAACTTTTTCCATAAACACTCAACGTTGTCACTGTCGGAACAGAAATTTTCGTTTTGATCTGTCAGTAGTCTGAAATCTGCCTTCTATTACTCTTGCTAAACAGATAAACCTTCCTCCCTTTTTTTATATTCCTATTTACTTACATTTTCAGGGATGCTGCAATGGCCTTATGATCACTGATTCTCTGTTCTGCGCTTACAGAGTCGAAAAGTTAGGATCTGTTTGTTATCAGTAGGTCCAAGATGTTATCTCCAAGAGTCGGTTCTCTGTTTAATTGCTCGAGGTAATTTTCGGATAGTGCACTCAGTATAATGTCACTCGATGCTCTGTCCCTACTACCTGTCCTAAACATCTGAGTGTCCCAGTCTATATCTGGTAAATTGAAATCTCCACCTAAGACTATAACATGCTGAGAAAATTTATGTGAAATGTACTCCAGATTTTCTCTCACTTGTTCTGCCACTAATGCTGCTGAGTCGGGAGGTCGGTAAAAGGAGCCAATTATTATCCTAGCTCGGTTGTTGAGAGTAACCTCCACCCTTAATAATTCACAGGAACTATCCACTTCTACTTCACTGCAGGATAAACTACTACTAACAGCGACAAACACGCCACCACCGGTTGAATACAATCTATCCTTTCTAAACACCGTCTGTGCCTTTGTAAAAATTTCGGCAGAATTTATCTCTGGCTTCAGCCAGCTTTCCGTACCTATAACGATTTCAGCTTAGATGCTTTCTATCAGCGCTTGAAGTTCCGGTACTTTACCAACGCAGCTTCTACAGTTTACAATTACAATACCGATTGCTGCTTGGTCCCCGCATCTCCTGACTTTGTCCCGCACCCTTTGAGGCTGATGCCCTTTCTATACTTGCCCGCGGCCGTCTAACCTAAAAAACCGCCCAGTCCACGCCACACAACCCCTGCTACCCGTGTAGCTGCGTGCTGTGTGTAGTGGACTCCTGACCTATCCAGCGGAACCCGAACCTTAGTGTGCTTAGTCAGCTTTGAGCACAGTACATGACCTGTGAATAATAATAATAATAATAATAATAATAATGGATCACGCGACGTACTGGATGGTTATAATTAAAGTGCAGCTTCTTGTACACACAATTAGTTACGATTTTGGTCACCAGGTGCAAATCTGGTGCTGTGAATGCAAGAAAGATGTGTACAAATGTTTCCAAATGTAATGAGAAAGGAACGTGGGCAGAAAAGGTTAATAAATGAGAAAGGCATAATGTTGATTTTATTGTTAACCACCGCTTACACAGTTTCTTCAACATGAGCAACGGAGACGTCGAAGAGAAGCAATGTCTGTAAAAAAAGACGTGATCAACAGTTGCTCTCCGCAGTTGCGGTGGAATCTCAGCAACGTGTTCCTCTCTTTTTTTGCTTTTTGGTCATCAGTTTTCTGACTGGTTTGATGCGGTTATCCACGGATCCCTGCCCTGTGCCAACCTCTTCATCTCAGAGTAGCACTTGCAACCTACGTCCTCAATTATTTGCTTGACGTATTCCAATCTCTGTCTTCCTATACAGTTTTTGCCCACTACAGGTCCCTCTAGTACCATGGAAGTCATTCCCTCATGTCTTAACAGATGTCCTATCTCTCTGTCCCTTCTCGAGTTTTCCACATATTTCTTCCTCTCCGGTTCTGCGCAGGACCTCCTCATTCTGTATCTTATGAGCCCACCTACTTTTCAACATTTGTTTGTAACACCACATCTGAAATGCTTCGATTCCCTTCTGTTCTGGTTTTCCCACAGTCCATGTTTAATTAGCATACAATGCTGTGCTCTAAAAGTACGTTCTCAGAAATTTCTTCCTCATATTAAGGCCTGTGTTTGATACTAGTAGACTTCTGTTGGCAAGGAATATATACTGGCCTTCAGATCACGTAGAGACCGAACGTGTCCCTGGTAAACGCGCTCTTGTTGAGAATATCCATAGAATATCGCCCAGCCAAATTTCATCAACTTCGATCCGTGTCAGAAGCCGAAGAGCAAATTGAGGACGTTTCTTTGGATCATGAGCTTTCAGTTGCGAGACAGATAGACGGCAAATGTTCTATGGAGTGACGAGTCACATTTTATTCTACTGGATGCAGTGAATACAGGGAACTTCCAATTTAGGATATTGTCAAATCGCATGTTGTCCACGATGACTCATTACACTAGCCATTATGTGACTGTGTGTTGTGGATTCACAAGCACCTTTCTTTTCGGTCAGTTCTTCTGTGCAGAGAATACACCCAGAGGGCCTGCGCGGTGTATCGTGACGTCCGCACGTTATCGAGACCTCCTCGTGCAGAATATGATTCCTAATCTGGAAGAGTGCAACTGCATGGAAATCACCGTTTTCGTGCAACGTGAGACAACACCTCATGTCTTTCAGCCAGTGAGAGGCCTGCTTAACGCAACTTCCGCGAACGTGTCATCTCCAGAGGCTCTCCAGATGCATAGCCTGAAATATCATCTCATCTGAATCCATGTGACTTTTATCTCTGGGGATATCTACAAGAGCGCGTTTACCCGCTTTGGCTCACTCCGAGACGCCTGGACACTTCCCTTGTTGAGAGTAACAATGCGGACGCGATCGAACCGCGGTACTGACCGTCGAGGCATGTTTGAACTGCAGACAACACCAGCCGTGTACCCCCTTCCTGGTGGAATGACTGGAATTGATCGGCTGTCGGACCCCCACCGTCTAATATGCGCTGCTCAAGCATGGTTGTTTACATCTTTGGGCGGGTTTAGTGTCATCTCTGAACAGTTACAGGGACTGTGTCTGTGATATAATATCCACAGTCAACGTCTATCTTCAGGAAATCGGGGAAGCGGGGTGATACAAAACTTTTTTTGATGTGTGTATATAAGTTAGAGTAATTCTTGCGTTTTTATAAACGGCACACTTTGCACGATATTTGGTATCGAATTCCTTGATTCTTGTTTCACCTGTCCGGAAGCTTTTAAACTTTTTCAGTTGATGGCAAGTGGTTTCGTAACTTATGTATTCAGCATAGTGTTCGGGTAAAGTGGGCTTTGGGTAGTGACTGTAAAAGAGTGGGCTTATTTTACCAAAACAATTATTAAAAGCATAAATGCAAATCACGAGGAGAGAATATTAAACAGTAACGACAACTGAAAGGTATATTACCCCGCTCTAGTACGTAACGCCAGAATATACAACTAAATGAAAGATTCTTTAAGCAAGATCGTAGAACAACGTAGTATTATATTAAGCCTTATACTTAATGGGGGCATCAACAAGAATAAAATTACAGATCAAAATATTCGCGCTCTCGGCCAATAGACATTAAAGTTCGACGCCACTTAACATAAAAAACAATTGGATAAATTTGAAGTCACCTATAAAGAAGAGCAACGAATACAAAAAGTAGAACCACATTTTCGGCCTGTATACTAAGACCTGGTACCAACAATTAGCTCTACCTCCATTAACTGCTATACTACTACTACAGCCGAAAGTGCTACAAATCTGCCTACGTCACGAGAAATAGTAGTCACACAATTTTCTGCACTTAAATGTATGTGCACTACTGACCATTATCTCATTATGGACGATAATTCATAGAACTCTCGTTTTGAGAAAAGTTAACACACGTTCACAGCATGTAAGAAAACATAGAAACACGAAAATGTCTTGCAAAATACAGGATGACAATTATTGAACTATATGAAACAAGATCGTCATAACTTCTGAGAGGTTTGCGTTGCGGCGTTCAAATTGTACGATTGGCTGGAGGGCATGATGGGAATTAGTATTTGAATACAATTTGTTTTGGATGGGTTCGTCAATAAGCAAAAATTTGACTCATCTAGGGGAATGAGAAACCGCATTTCTCGATCGAGAAGTCTCTTTACCCTCAACGGGTGACTGCGTCGTGTGCAATGTCCAATCACTGAATAACTGACGTGTTATTCCTTGATGGCACGGTGACTACCAAGCGATACGTGATGGTTCTGGAAGATGATTTCACCCCTATTATTCAAAATGACCCTGATTTCGACAAGATATGGTTCAAGCAAGACCCATAGAAGCAGGTGAGCGCTTGATGTCCTGGAGGAGCACTGGGGTGAGCATTTTGGCTCTGGGGTACCAGAGACCACTGGCACTGGCCTCGATTGGCCGCCATGTTCTCCGAATGTGAACAACTGAGAGTCCTTTTTGTAAGGCTTTATTAAAGACAAGGTGCACAGCAAGAACCAAGAAACCACTGTTGAGCTGAAAACAACCATTCAGAAGGTCATCGACAGCATCCATGTTCCGACACTTCAGCGGTTAATGCAGAATTTGGGTATTCGTCTGCGCCACACCATCGCCAACGATGGTAGGCATATCGAACATGTCGTAACCTAAATCCGAGTATTTGTAGTTTCGTTTACATGTTGAACAAAGTGTGTGCACACCACAGTTTGCAACTAATTTACGTTTGTTTTCATATACTTCAATAATTGGCGCCCTGTATGATTGCAATCAACTGTTGCACTCCGATCACATATTCAAATGCCGCCCCCCCCCCCCTTTCTCTCTCTATTTCACTAAACACCATACAACGTGTCTCTCCGGTGCAAGCATTTAGGCAACTCCCATGAACCCCTGTCTCTCAATAACTCTAAGAAACACAGCCACCACATCAATAATACTTGCCGGCCGCGGTGGTCTCGCGGTTCTAGGCGCACAGTCCGGAACCGTGCGACTACTACGGTCGCATGTTCGAATCCTGCCTCGGGCATGGATGTGTGTGATGTCCTTGGGTTAGTTAGGTTTAAGTAGTTCTAAGTTCTAGGGGACTAATGACCACAGCAGTTGAGTCCCATAGTGCTCAGAGCCATTTTTTTTTCAATAACACTTCCATAAAAATTATGCTCAACAGATTTTATTGCAAATAAGTATAAAATGTGGTCCTGTGTAGTGAAACTGAAGAATGGTATTTCTCACTGCCCGACAACTTCCTGTTATCTTCCAAAAATAATCAAGGGTGATGACGGAATCTTGTGAACTCGAATGTTAGAATTAAACATCACGACTGATATATTCATAAAACATAAATTAAATGGAATATGAGTCAACATATTACACTGATTCCACTCTGATTCGTATTCCTAAAACAAAGTGATCTGATTCTCTGCCACCAGCCAGTGTGGCCGAGCGGTTCTAGGCGCTTCAGTCTGGATCCGCGCGACCGCTGCGGTCGCAGGTTCGTATCCTGCCTCGGATATGGATGTGTGTGATGTCGTTAGGTTAGGTAGATTTAAGTAGTTCTAAGTTCTAGGGGACTCATTACCTCAGATGTTAAGTCTCATAGTGCTCAGAGCCAATTGAACCAATTGACAGTGATTGTGAATTGAACCCGGAAACTAAATACAACGATGCACTTGAATCTGATAACAACTGCTGCTGCCATGAGCGTTCATGCGAGAGAATTCACTATAAGGATTGCTTGTGTCGGTGCTGCGAAATGCTGACCGTACACATGTAGAAAGCCCGAGAGGAAACGCGCACTGTGTCTTGTCGACGAGTCGGCGCATCACCTCTGTCGCCTCATTCGGTAGCACCTTTGCGCTCGGACTCCCAAGTTAAACAGACAAACGAACTTCCTGTTTAGGAAGCGACCAAATCTCGTCCACACTCCAAGTTTGGCCACCTAATCTCCTCCTCCTCCTCCTCCTCCTCTTCACAGGCTGCGGAACTCCACGTGGAGCTTTCACTACAAAGCCAATTGAAAACTCGGAAAACACTGGTGCTCCAATTTGCGGATCACTTCACGTACCGTAGAGTCTCCCTCAATAAGACTGGAAAAAACTGTTCCTCTGGTCCCAGGACGTCGCGTTCGCTGTGACGATTTCTGACGTTACAGACGTGGTACAACCAACACACTGATATTTTCCGCACATGGGAAACCAAGCAATCGTGTGCGTGTACGTGACGTGAAACGAGCGCCACAGCAATCTCGGCCACCCAGTGTCCGGTTACCGCACCGTTTTCGCCGGCCAAACAGATACTGATCCTACCAGAAGCACTGTGCTTTCCCCCGGCTTCAGGATCACTATGTTGAGGACCACCTGCTTCTTCGCTCCCTGTGGCCAGCGATTCCCCCCAATCCCTCACTCACCCCTATTTGGCTTGGGCCTCGTCGGTGGTTTCTGCTGAGCAAAAACGCCTGCCCAGCTGCTTTCTCACAACTGGCACCATTAAACCTCACTGGCCGTAGCGATGGCTATCCGACCACAAACTAACGACCATGTTCTCCATCTCTACGTCAAGTAACTGCGTGCTTCTATGCCTTCGTTCATCATAAGAATTAACCTGATGTAAACAAACACAAACGCGATGACTGGTCAGCAGTCGTAGTTCTCGTACACTGGTGTTGTTCCGCTCTCAGAAGTGAGTGCAATTTATGTATTTTTTTGTGTCATCAGTCTTGTGACTGGTTTTATGTGGTCCGCCGCGAATTCCTCTATTGTGCCAACCTTTTCATCTCAGATTAGCACTTGCAACCTACGTTCTCAATTATTTGCTGGATGTATTCCAGTCTCTGGCCTCCTCTAGTTTGTGCTCTCTACAGTTCCCTCAAGTAGCGTGGAAGTAATTCCCTGATGTCTTAACAGGTGTCCTGTCATCCTGTCCCTTCTCCTTCTCATTATTTTCCACATATTCCTTTCCTCTTCGAATCTGCGTAGAACCTCCTCATTTCTCACCTTATCAGTCCACCTAATTTTCAACATTCGTCTGTAGCACCACATCTCAATTGCTTCGATTGTCTTTTGTTCCGGTTTTCCCGCAGTCCATGTTTCATTACGATACAATGCTGTACTTCAGACGTACGTTCTCAGAAATTTCTTCGTCAAATTACGCCTATGTTTGATACTGGTAGACTTTTCCTGGCCAGAAATGTCTTTTTTGCCAGTCCTAGTCTGCTTTTGATGTCCTCCTTGCACCGTACCTCATTTGTTGTTTCGCTGCTTAGAGGTAGCAGAATTCCTTAACTTCATCTACTTCGTGACCATGATCCCGATGTTAAGTTTCTAGCTTTTCTCATTACTTTGGTCTTTCTTCGATTTACCCTCAGTCCTTATTCTGTACTCATTAGATTGTTCATTCCGTTCAGCAGATCATGTAATTCTTCTCTTTCGATCAGGATGGCAATGTCATCAGCGAATCGTATCATTGATATCGTTTCACCTTGAATTTTAATTCCACTCGTGAACCTTTCATTTATTTGCATCATTACTTGTTCGATGTACAGATTGAGCAGTAAGGGGAGAAAGACTACATCCCTGTATTGCACCATTTGTACTCTGAACACTTATTGCCTCTTGGCTCTTCTACATGTTGTGTATTACCTGTCTCTCCCTGTAGCTTACCCTTGTGTTTCTCAGAATTTCGGACATCTTGCACCATTTTACATTATTTTACTTATCTCCTAGATACCTCATTAAGATATCACCGTAAGAGAACCTCTAAGGCATTCTGATGTATTAATAGCCATCAAAGTTTTTGGTAATCATTAGCTACATAATTTTTATTTCAAAAGTCGTGTACAATCACCGTTTGCGTAAACGCTACTTCTGCTCTGATTGTCTCGCTGTTGGTACGTACTATGAAAACGAATGACGCTGCCTCCTGGTTCGTAGTGGAACACTCGCGCGGGACACCGTTAATACTGAGAAACAAGTTGTTATGTTTTGTTCAGCTTAAGTACCTCAATCATTTAAACGTGAAATTCACCAATTATATGGTAATTAACTCAAACTTAACCACGATTTTTCAAGAAAAAAATGCGGATCTTCTACCTTCTAATTACATGTCGCACACAAAACATTGCTTATCATTGCAAATACGTTCTCAATTATCGATATTTTACAGAAGATTGTTAAAGATTGGTGAAATGAAGGAAACATTACAGAATCAAAATTTTTGGAGAAAAATGAAAAATCAAATGCTCTTTGTTTGAATATGTCCATTGTTCTGTAGGACAGATGTGGTCTCTCACGAGCCAGGGCGATAAGCGTCGTAGAATCACGGTGTCGGTCACACTGTACATGTAGAGTCCTGTACCGGGAGAGTAGCCAGAGAGAGGATGTTGTTACAGGTGGCCGGCGTCCTCTTTCTACAACACACACGCACACGTGGATAAATACGGTTCATTTAACATGAACTGGAACATTTACTTAACTTGAATAGAGTCCACGTTTGAGGTGCAAGCTCATCAGTAACAGTGCCACTATAGTCACTAATGTGTCGTAGCCTGTGAGGAACTAAGCCCGCTCTGCAAATAAACTGACAGGCGCCAAACTGGATGAGTGAGTGAATGAGTGAGTGAGGCCCTCTGGTCAAAGGCGGCGGCCTAAGCGTATGCTGTCGAGTGGGTGCTGGCAGCGCGTTGCTTGTCGGTGTGTCTCTGGTCTCTCACGTGACAGGCGCGCTTGATCCAACGGTTATTAGTCGATCCTCGCTTCATCTTTGCCGACCGGTGTGCTGCCGACAGCTTACACCAGCACAGTACAACTGCTGCATTTTTACAGTTGTCACTTTAACACTGCAACCTGAAACCAAAAGAATTTATCTGGAGCCAAGTTACGGGAGAAATAACAAGACATTCAAGCTGACAAAAGTACTGGAACTAATGAGCGAAGCATTATGGCACGCCACTCCCGAACGATGGTGAAATTCAGAACAGCACATCATGAAAGAGGAGGAGGAAATGTTCATTTAGTAGCTTGGGATTCTGTTGCGGGACCGCCTCGTTATCAGCGTAGCATTACTGAGATGTACTCCTCCTGTATATAGGGAAGCAAAAGAACTGACCCACAAAATTATTGTCCGATATCGTTAACGTGTTTGCTGCAGAATTACTGAACATATTCTCATTTCGAATATAATATATTTCATTGACACGGGAAAGCTTCTGTGCACAAAACAGGACTGTTTTAATAAGCATCACTCCTGCAAAACTCAGCTTCCTTTTTTCTCAGATCATATCTTGCAAACTATGGGAGAAGGGCAACAGGCAGGTTCCATATCTCGAGATTTCCAAAATGCCTTCAACACCATGCCCCACTGCGGATTGCTAACGAAGGTACCAGCATGTGGAACAGATTCCTGGATTGGCCGAAGAGTCGAAGACTTCTTACGTGATAAAACAAAGTACGTTGTCCTCGCTGGCGAGTGTTCATCAGAGGTAAGAATATCGTTAGTACTGTCCCATGGAAGTTGATAGGACATCTGTTTCTTTTTCTATATACGTAAATTATCTGCCGTACAGGAACGGCAGCAATCAGCAGTTGTTTGCTCATGATGCTGTGGTGTACAGGAAAGTGTCGAAGTTGAGCGACTGTTGGAGCGCACAGCTATTTTTTTCTATTTACACATCTGTCGGACGAGGTGGGCAGTAGTCTGCAGTTGTTTGCTGATGATGCTGTGGTATACGAAAGGGTATCGAAATTGAGTGACTGTAGGAGCGAACAAGACGACTTAGACCAAAGTTTTAGTTAGTATGACGAATGCCAGATAGATCTAAATTTAGTAACTTGTAAGTTAATGCAGATGATTAGGAAAAACAAATCTGTAATGTTCAGATACAGACTTTTAAGTGTCTTGCCTGACACAGTCACGTCGTTTAAATACCTGGGCGCAGGGCTGCCAAGCGATATGAAATGGATCGAGCATGTGAGGATTGTAATATAGAAGATGAATGGTCGACTTCGATTTATTGGTGCAATTTTAGGTAGGCACGGTTCATCTGTACAAGGAGACCGCAGATAGGACAGTAGTTCGACCTATTCTAGAGTACTGCTCGAGTGTTTGGGATCCGAACCAGGTCGGTTAAAGGAAGACGTTGAAACAGTTCAGACGTGGCTGCTAGATTTGCTACCAGTAGGTTCACACAACAGTCAGGTATTACGGACATGCTTCGGGAACTCAAATTGGAATCCATGGGTGGAAAGCGACTTTCTTTCAGAGAAACACTTGGGAAAAATTAGTGAAGCGGCATTTGAAGTTGATTGCGGAATGATTCTACTGCGGCGAACATACATTTTGTGTAAAGGCCACGAAAGAAACAAGAAATTAGGGCTCATACGGAGGCACATAGAGAGTCGTTTTTCCCTCACTCTATTTTCGAGTGCAACAGGAAAGGAAATGACTAGAAGTAGTACAAGATACTCTCCTCCACGCTCCGTACGATGGCTTACGAAGTATGTGTGTAGATGTAGACAGATTTAATTGCTGCTGTATTTGTCGAAATTTGCGTGCTGTGTCTCTGCGCTGAATATGCCACCGCAATGGTTTTAACTCCAAACAGTCAACTAAATATTCAGGCACCTCTGCCTTTGATTGAGAAAACCACAAACATCATTCACATACTTCAGTAAAATCATGAGAAAGATTAATGCTGCCACACGCTTGCCTCGAAGGTTTTGTTTTATGTAAAAAAAAAAAAATTTATAAATTTCCGTGTTTTCGGCCAGCGGCATTAACAGAGACACGTGTTTCTCACGATAATGTTTCGAGACATTCAATGCAACGACTTTAAATTCTTGTCCGTCGTATTCTTTTTTCCTTATACCTGTATAACCATTTACTCATCCTAGGACTCCTGAATACCATACTCATTAACAGATACTTTTCGTTGTTTTGCGCAAATACACACAACAAAAAATGTTTTGCATCACCTCGGTTCCGAGAATTCCGGAACCTTTACAGAAAATGGGATAGAGATAGACATAAACATCATTTGCAGCCTTTTTATTGCTCATGGAAACCACTCATTGCATGTTGTACCACCATACAGCGAGAACTTCAGAGGTGGTGGTCCAGACTGCTGTACACACATTGATGCATGCCTGTATTCATCGTGGCATACTATCCACAAGTTCATCAAGGCACTGTTGATCCAGATTGTCCCACTCCTCAACAGCAGTTCGGCGTTGATCCCTCAGACTGGGTGGTGGGTCACGTCGTCCACAAACAGTCCTCTTCAATCTTTCCCAGGCATGTTCGATTCGGTTCATGACTGGAGAACATGCTGGCCACTCTAGTCTAGCGATGTCGTTATCCTGAAGGAAGTCATTCACAAGTTGTGCACGATGGGGGTATGAATTGTCGTCCATAAAGACGAATGTCTCGTCAGTATGCTGCCGATATGGTTGCACTATCGGTCGGAGGATGGCTTTCACGTATCGTACAGCCGTTACGCCACCTTCCATGACCACCAGCGGCGTACATCGGCCGCACGTAATGCCACTCCAAAACAGCAGGGAATTTCCACCTCCTTGCACTCGCTGGACAGTGTGTCTAAGGTGTTCAGCCTGACCGGGTTGCCTCTAAACAAGTTTCCAACGATTGTCTGGTTGAAGGCATATGCGACACTCATAGGTGAAGAGAATGTGATGCCAGTCCTGAGCGGTCCATTCGCCATGTCACTGGGGCCATCTCTACAGCGCTGCTTGGTGCCGTGGTTTTAAAGGTGGACCTCGCCATGGACGGCGAGAGTTAAGTTGCGCACAGTTTGAGTCGTAACACAGTCTCATGTGGCTGCACGAAGAGCATTATTCAACATGGTGGCGTTGCTGTCATGTTTCCTCCGAGACATAATCCGTATTAGCGGTCATACACTGCAGTAGTAGCCCTTGGGCGGCCTGAGTGAGATATGTCATCGACAGTTCCTGTCTCTCTGTATCTTCTACATGTCTGAACAACATCGCTTTGGTTCACTTCTAGACGCCTCGATACTTCCCTTGTTGAGAGTCGTTCCTGGCACAAAGTAACAATGCGGATGTGATCGAACCGCGTTACTGACCGTCTAGGCATGGTTGAACTACAGACAACACGAGCTGTTGCCTCATTCCTGATGGAATGACTGGAACTGATCGGCTGTCGGACCCCTCTGTCTAATAGGCGCTGCTCATGCATGGTTGTTTACATCTTTGGGCGGGTTTAGTGACATTGCATCTGGAACAGTCAAAGGGACTGTGTCTGTGATACAGCATTCATAGTCAACTTCTATCTTCTGGAGTTCTGGGAACCGGGGTGATGCAAAACTTTGACGTGTGTATTTCCACATGCTAGAGACTGCTGCGAAATAAAATATTTATGAAGTTTAATGCATCTGAATGTGGAAGATAATTAATGATGTATTCATATTGCTGTATATTACCAACACACGTACAAGGATAGCGTTCCAGTAGGGACATGGAAGGAGGCATGAAGGCCGCCAAAACAGAAATAACAGTCATCCATTTATTGCACTATTAAACACGCACATTATGCTATATGAGACATTATAATTGCCATACTCAAATCTATTATGACAAACAATATGTATCACGAAAGGCACACACAATGGAGTTTAAGAAATTACAATTTCACATCAACTCCGCTATGACAGTGTGCATAATGAAGGCCGCACAATTTTACCAATGTAAGAAATTAAAATAATACTAGCATAAAATTAACTAAAGTGTCTTGAAGGAAATGTTTATGAGAAGAACACCTCGGGGCCGCAAGGGAGGAGGCAACACAATACTTAACTCAGGTGCACCAAAACAAGCAACGGACACCAGGCCGCGCCAACAACGGACACGTAAGGCACGCAGCTACTCTCTCCGTTGCGGTTCCGCGCGTTCCACCCAAGTAATAGCTACCTGAAACATTTTAATACTTGGAACAGTACACCAGCGATCAGAAAATTAAAAAAAAAAACAATAACATGACATTAAAATACAATAATTTAAGAAAATCACATCATATGAGCATGAGCTTCAGGTCTTTCGGTAATTAACAGATTAAGAAACAGGTAAAGGTGAATGTGCCACTATTAAATCTTCCGTAATTACACTACTAAATTTCTCAGTACCCAAGTTGCAATTAACGCAACAAGATTTAAATCATTTAAGTGATAATGTTTCTTTAAAATAATAATAAAATCATTTCATACAAAGAAAACCAAGAATGACCCGGTCAGTACTCCCCAGTGAAGCAGTTCACACAAATGCTACTCCACGGCTCCGAGCACACAGCCCCATACAAAAAGCAACACAACCACTGCCACCCGGTGTACTACCAGAACCACCAGGCAGTAAGCCAAAATCGTACTAAGCCAAAACAAGAACCGACCTTTAAACTAACGAGACCTAGTCCGGACCGGACAACAGACCAAATGCCGGGAAATCCATAAGAAACCTCAGCCAACGTAATACCAAAACAACAATTTATGAACAATACGCAAAACACAAGACCTCTCAGTCCAGAGGCTTCCGTTTAGTCGCGAAGGTGGCTCCGGCCCGCCTGCTGAAGTGCCGAGCGTCGTACGGAGTGCCGAATCAAGCTTAACCTTCGTTAACGGAAAGCGGAAGCACCACAAGACTAAATAAACTCCTATCTAACTGCACAAGGCAAACTCTAAGGAGTGCCACTCGAAGACTATGCACTTGAAGATCAAACATAAAGCACTTCCCTCACCAGCGTCTAGTAGAGTACGGAGAGCAGCATAGCCCATCGATATACATCCATGGGACGGTAAACGACAATAGCAATCCCAGCGACGGAGAGACAGGAGGACGAAATGACATCCTGCCTCACATAGAAGGTATTTCAAACTCAGGCTCGACGAACTACAACAGGGGAGATTTCACTCCCTTTGCGAATCAAGTTAAACGGCACACCACGCCGCTGTCCACACTGTTAACCGTAAAATCACGGTCCGGTCTTCCCATCAGGCCGCACTCGGCGTCCAGACGCGAACCACCCCAGCCGAGCCGAACTGTCTTCACCCAAGGCAGCCCTCTTTCGTCCTCACACGCCTCCAGCTAAGCTCCAGCCAGCATCACACACGGAAACAACCGCCTAACGCCAAAGTGCCGTCTGAGTGAAGACGCAGCACTAAGATCGATACGGACTTGGAAATAAGCGAGCACCGTTACACATAATATCATATGATGGGTACAAACCATATATAATTGACCGTTAGAAGCAACGTTTTTCGTACATTGTATCAACATTTATCGTGGCATATTTTTTTGCAATCACTGGTAATTTACTGTGGATTTCTGCATAAGAACTGTTATTAGTACTAACGTTAATGCAAAATTACAATGGTTCTTTTAACGCCCAACTGGTAACACGAACTTGGAATGTTTCTAGTTTTTTAAAGTCGGTCTGTAACATTGGTTAATAATATTCACTGATATCCTCAGACAATAATAGAGATGCATTCTTCCTATACGTCTCTGAAACGTCACTCGTCTACAGACAAGTGAAATAGCTATCTTAAACGGGCAATGGAACTATGGTATTGTACGTTCTGCATACAGTTCATACACGTCAAGTCAGCAGATTTGTATGTGCGAGGGGGCAATTTCAGATTGATTCTCAGTTGGTTGTAGATATAATGTTCCGAAACTGTAATCCATCTGTCGTATACGTGGAAATGATGTAAGTGAAACTCTATCTTACCTGTGATATATAATGAAACACTTCATAATATATTATGAGTTATGTATTTTAGTGTTTTCTTGTAATCTGCAACTATCGCATCTGTTGCTACCCTGCAGGCAGGTAGATAAGTGACTTATATGTCTGATCCAAACTGCAAGGTGGACAATAATGGAAATGCCATCACCATTGCATGAGAATGATGTCACATCCCATTTTCTTTTCTTGTCATAGGAAGGCGTCTGATTGGCATGGCATAAAATTGGTAGTTATAAAAACGTAGTTTTTTTTAAAAAAGTGCCTTTACTGCACTACTGTTGGCAGAGCTAAGTATGAGTGTAAGCTTACAATCACGCATGCTGATTCGCTTATTTCCAAAAAAAGAGCGTATCTTAAGAAACTGGACGATCTCTTATGGCAGTAAATTACCGAGCTGTATTTGAGAGAGCTGAATATTAATGTTTGCTTGGGAGCTTTTCGATTGCCTAATTCTATGAGAGACGTGTGGCTTAAAAAGTTGGTGCTCTCGGATGGTCTAATTATAAATCCTTTATTGCAAAAGGAGAAGAAAAATGTTAGTGGAGGAACGAAAATACCGATTTTGTAATAGGAGTCCTCAGTTTGATTGTTGGCTTGGACACTCTCTGATTGGCCTATCTGATATACGACAGGAGCATGTCTTAAAAAGAAGTTGAGTAATCTGACTGGTCAGTAAAATATTGAGCTGTCATTGTGGCGGTGGGAGGGGGGGGGGGGGGGGGTCAAATGTGTGTGTTGCTTTATATGCTTTCTGCTTGTCCTGCTTTCATGAAAGGGCCATGGCTTAAGAATGGTGATGCAAACGGAGGGAAACAGTGGGAGAGGATAAGGAAGTGCTATAAGGCAGGCTGGTGAAAGGGAGGGTAGGGGGAGGGTGGCGGAGCCGTTGGGGAAGTATTTTGGAAGGAGTATGGAGAAGGAGGGGGAATTGAGAGGCAAATTTTATTCAGTCAGTAGTTTGCATGCCTACTACGGATTCTCGTCGACGCAGTACACATTTTCGGTCTCACTGAGTGTTGATAAAACGGAAGTTTTCATCTGCTATCCCTAATTTGTAATGAGTCTCTCTCAGCAATAGGGACCCATCAGCCAGGAATAACAGCTCCGTGTGACGATGCGCACCGGACTTCCACATAGGCAAACAGTCTGATGTTCAAAAAGAGATAAATAATTAGTTCTAAATACTACAATTTCTTTAGGCCTCCTAGTCGAATTTTGGAGACGAAAACGCGGTTAAAATCGTCTCTGACATCTTCGATACTATTACCAGAAATTACTGTAGTCCAATAGAAATGGGAGTTTGCTCTCGATATTTCCGTAGTTCTTAAATTATGTCACGAGACTATGCGTAGTGTAATAAAGACTTACTTACGGTTCATTGGAATGAAAACATAATTATTGTATCTCAAAAGCAGAGATGAGGTGAGCAATTTAGCTGACTCACCCTGTAAATGAAAGAAAGGTATGCTTACTGTTAGTGTCCTGAAATGGTGGTAGTGTGGTTTTAAGGTGTTAAGCACCAGATTTAACTGGCACAGAATAGTGACTATGATTTACATAAAAATACTAAAAATTGCAGTACCTAGGGTTATTAACACACATCGTTTGTTAAACATCTGTTTAATTAAAATTCCTGCTTACTGTTGCAGCGATTATTTGCTTGAAATATTTCCTTCGTTTACGTGGGCGGAAACATTGCGCAGAGATGTTTATCGGCAGGTGAAGTGGAGCAGGGTCAGGCAGGCTGAGTTAATGTGTGGCGCCACTGGAAATTCATTGTCACCCAAAGGAGAAAGTATTGCGCTACCTCCTGAAAACTTTGTCTTGTTCCATTTTGTATAAATCGAATGGGACTGCTGCTCATCAAATACCTGAAGAAAATAAATACCGACATCCTCAATTTTATTAATCATTTTGTTAGACTTCCAGTTTCAGTGTCTCATTGGCAACGTTGTTGTACATGTAGAGACTCCACGTCTGCGGACAACTTTCGGAAATCTACGGAAGCCAGTCGAAATTAGTTATCCTTATAATAGCGTGGACGTTTAGACGATTTAGGGGCTTGAAGATCGTGCCAATGAGGCATCGAAACTGGTAGGCTCATAAAATAATTAATAAAATGACGGCTGTCGGTATTTATTTTCTTCAGACCTCTTCAACAGGTTAGCAATGGAAAGACAAGGCAGCTTCCAAGCCCTGGAGAGGCCCCATAAACACAAGGGGTTCACCTCGGTGCCTCCCTCTCAATACACGTCAGGTTCTTGGTGAGTTCTCTTGTCCGCCTTGTCACCGTTTGAACATCATGTTGTGGCGAGTAAAGCCTGTCTGATTTTAAATTGAAAAAGGTGCTGTTAGCCCCCCCCCCCCCCTCCATGAACCATGGACCTTCCCGTTGGTGGGCAGGCTTGCGTGCCTCAACGATACAGATACCGCCGTACCGTAGGTGGAACCAGAACGGAGCGGTATCTGTTGAGAGGCCAGACAAACGTGTGGTTCCTGAAGAGGGGCAGCAGCCTTTTCAGTATTTGCAGGGGCAACAGTCTGGATGATGGACTGATCTGGCCTTGTAACACTAACCAAAACGGCCTTGCTGTGCTGGTACTGTGAACGGCTGAAAGCAAGGGGAAACTGCAGCCGCAATTTTTACCGAGGGTATGCAGCTTTACTGTATGGTTAAACGATGATGGCGTCCTCTTGTGTAAAAAATTTCGGAGGTAAAATAGTCCCCCATTCGGATCTCCGGGCGGGGACTACTCAAGAGCACGTCGTTATCAGGAGAAAGAAAACTGGCATTCTACGGACCGGAGAGATAGATTATACTATAATGGTAAGACAGAGATTTAGGAACACGGTTTTAAATTGTAAGACATTTCTAGGGGCAGATGTGGACTCTGACCACAAACTATTGGTTATGAACTCTAGATTAAAACTGAAGAAACTGCAAAAAGGTGACAATTTAAGGAGATGGGACCTGGATAAACTGAAAGAACCAGAGGTTGTACAGAGTTTCAGGGAGAGCATAAGGGAACAATTGACAGGAATGAGGGAAAGAAATACAGTAGAAGAAGAATGGGTAGCTTTGAGGGATGAAATAGTGAAGGCAGCACAGGATCAAATAGGTAAGAAGACGATGGCTAGTAGAAACCCTTGGGCAACAGAAGAAATATTGAATTTAATTGATGAAAGGAGAAAATATAAAAATGCAGTAAATGAAGCAGGCAAAAAGGGATACAAACGTCCCAAAAATGATATCGACAAGAAGTGCAAAATGGCTAAATGGGAATGGCTAGAGGACACATGTAAGGATGTAGAGGCTTATCTCACTAGGGGTAAGATAGATACTGCCTACAGCAAAATTAAAGAGACCTGTTGAGATAAGGGAACCACTTGCATGAACATCAAGATGGAAACCCAGTTGTAAGCAAAGAATGGAAAACAGAAAGGTGGAAGGAGTATATAGAGGGTCTATACAAGGGCGATTTACTTGAAGACAATATTATGGAAGTGGAAGAGGATGTAGATTAAGATGAAATGGAAGATACGATACTGCGTGATGAGTTTGACAGAGCACTGAAAGACCTGAGTCGAAACAAGGTCCCCGGAGTAGACAACATTCTATTAGAACTACTGACAGCCTTGGGAGAGCCAGTCCTGACAAAACTCTACCATCTGGTGAGCAAGATGTACAAGACAGGCGAAATACCCTCAGACTTCAAGAAGAACATAGTAATTTCAATACCAAAGAAAGCAGGTGTTGACCGATGTGAAAATTACCGAACTATCAGTTTAATAAGTCACAGCTGCAAAATACTAACACGAATTCTTTATAGACGAGTGGAAAAACTGATAGAAGCCGGCCTCGGGGAAGATCAGTTTGGATTCTATAGAAATGTTGGAACACGTGAGGCAATACTGACCCTACGACTTATTTTAGAAGAAAGATTAAGGAAAGGCAAACCTACGTTTCAAGCAAAGCATTTGTAGACTTAGAGAAAGCTTTGGACAATGCTCACTGGAATACCCTCTTTCAAATTCTGAAGGTAGCAGAAGTAAAACACAGGAAGCGAAAGGCTATTTACAATTTGTACAGAAACCAGATGGCAGTTATAAGAGTCGTGGGGTATGAAAGGGAAGCAGTGGTTGGGAAGGGAGTGAGACAGGGCTGTAGAGTGAGATCCTCTTTGAGTTTATTCTTGAGTGTAATGTCTTTGTGGTCATTCTACAGTGTTATCCCCACTTCTTGCAAGCCTTTTTCTACCTGGGTGCTCTACACGCGCCTTGTTTTCGTATTGAAAATGTAGCAAAAAGTTAGACTGCCCAACCTTCATCAAACGTAGAATGTGTCATAGAAAACAAGCATTCTCCTACGAACGAGAGTAGTAGGGAGATGGGGTTTTCAGAGCAATTTTAATATCAAATTGATGTTCATAATAATTAACTTGGTCAATTAATCACTCCTCCAACCACGCACACTCCCACTCCCGACCACCCCCACCCCCACCCCCGAATGGAGTTTTGTGTTACCGTCAGCCTGCACGTGGAACTCAGCCCCCTCCCCATCGCTCCATCTTCTCCCCCTGCCCTACCTACCCTGCCAGCGGGGGTGGCCTAGTGGTTGTAGGCGCTACAGTCTGGAACCGCGCGACCGCTACGGTCGCAGGTTCGCATCCTGCCTCGGGCATGGGTGTGTGTGATGTCCTTAGGTTAGTTAGGTTTAAGTAGTTCTAAGTTCTAGGGGACTGATGACCTCAGATGTTAAGTCCCATAGTCCTCAGCGCCCTTTGAATTTGTTATGTACACTGTGGCAGGTTCCACTCTACCATTGTGATGCTAAATCGTACTAGCGTTTACGAAACAAATCATGGGAGCTTGTCTCCCTCTGTGTAGGTGGGAGATGGAAATTTCATTAAAAGATATCCCCGCGTCCGCCACCACTAACTGAGTGGTCAGCATTACAGAACGTCAATCATAAGGGCCCGGGTTCGATTCCCGGCTGGGTCTGAGATTTTCTCTGCTCAGGGACTGGATGTTCTGTTGTGTTTATCGTCATCATTTCATCCCCATCGACACGCAAGTCGCCGAAGTGACATCAACTCGAAGGTCTTGCACCCGGCGTACGGTCTAGCCGACGAGAGGCCCTATCACACAACATGTACGTGTACATTTATCGTTGCAACGAAAAAAGAAATAAACCACTGTCAAGAATCATTCCTTGGTACCCTAGCAATCTCTTCCACCCACTAAGTGGCACATCATTGTAATCAAATTGATAGGCTAATTTTTTGTTTGGCACTCGGATTACACTCAACAGGTAGCTGAAATGGGATTCCATGGAGGGAAGTCAATGCTCTTTTCGAGGAACACTATTGATAACCGACATTTGAAGCTGACTACAGAGAGATTCTACAGCCCACAACATACATTTTGCATAAGGACCGCTCTACTGAAAACACGATCATAACGACTATGTTACCGTGACCCTGCGTAAAAAGCGGTCTGGAGCCTACAGGCACACTTAAGTCGCTGATAGCTTTAAAGCATTCTGGTAGAAATGCTGTCTGCAATTTGGAATCAAGTCTATCCATTCAACCACATACTTGCATTGGATCCTGTAGAGATGTCTTTTAATGATTACAGCCACTGGTGAATCATATTGGAGCCTCTCTCATATCTGGAAATGAGTCACTTTCTTCAAATCTGTCTGATAAGGATCTCATACAGCATAAAATCCAGCGCTGTTTTTTAGACAGTCCCTCTGAATCTTGTAACTGCTCCTCAGTCCCTGCCACTCCCTGTAGCTTCGTCCATGTGATCATCCCAGTTTAAGGCGGAAATGAATGGAAGTGAGAGAGCGGTATACTTAAGACCCTCTGCATCCTGTGGAGAAACAGGGTGAGCTGAGGTAATGTGACAGGACTGCGTTTTGACCACTATGTGGAGATAGGGACATGTTGTTGCAGCTCTGCCAATTGCCTAAAATGTGTAAGGCTCACGCTAAACGAAGCCATCCCCAGAAACACGAGTTAGTAGAAAAGATAGTACGAGCAGTTACGGCGGTGCTTCTTGTTGGCGAAATTCTGAAGACTCCACATCATACAGGGCATGGAAGAAGGACGAGGATTTCGCCACTGCATTGCGGTACATCTCCAAACGACATACAAGTACTGCAGTCTGAAGGAAATCTACATCTCTCACAACACCCAGTCCCTGAGTGGAGAAATGCTCCGACCCAGTCGGGAATCGAACCCGGGCCGTTAGCTACGACATTCCGTGGCGCTGACCACTCAGCTACCAGGGGCGGGCAAAAGAATAGTAACAGCCGCTTCGTACCTCTATGAAACTGAAGACTCGATTTCTGTCCAAGATGTGAGATGGAATACATCGCATACATCTTCGTTCGTCTAGACAAGAGTGCCGAAACAAGTTTTCCATTTATGGATATGTTTCATCATTACACATGTTCGCCCCCGGTCGTTGAGTGGTCAGCGCGACAGAATGTCAATCGTGAGGACCCGGGTTCGATTCCCAGCTGGCTCGGAGATTTTCTCCGCTCAGGGTCTGGGTGTTGTGTTGTCCTAATAAACGACATTTCATCCTCATCGACGCGCAAGTCGCCCAAGTGGCATGAAATAGAAAGACTTGCACCCGGCGAACGATCTACCCGACGGAAGGCCCTAGTCACACGACACTGACTGAATAGACTAGGTTCTGGGAGCACACAGCAAAGAAGCAGGACTCAACCTGGCGTAGTGTGCTGTGAGAGATGGGGCGTCCACTGACAGAGGGTGACAATTTTAACGCAAGGGGAGGGCCCACAGCCTAATCGGATTTTATTCAATTTTGTCTTAAGAACGCCGCAGTTATTATTGTTGCTATATTTTTTAGTGTTTTACAGCTTCATGAGGTAAATTTTACAGCCTAATGATATAGATGTCTCTCGAAACGTTATTGAGCTGTGTGTAGGGAAGAAGTGTGGTTGAGTGCTACCAGTTATTACTGTAAAGAGCCAACAACCGTCGCATTTCATCCGTAACATTGCATTACCACTGTAGTTCCTGTTTCTTGACTTTGAGGAGTATTAATCAGTGGCACTTTTGGTAGTTATTTAGGTAATAATCAACAGGATTTTGTCAAGTTTTCTGATAGAAACAATTGCAATCGTCCGTTGCATATACAGTCTAAGACACACCACGAAGGAATTATCTGAATGGGACGGAAATCGGTAGATGTGATATACATGCCACGCGGGATTAGCCGAGCGGTCTAAGGCGTTGCACTCATGGACTGTGCGGCGGGCCCCGGTGGAGGTTCGAGTCCTCCCACGTTCATGGGTGTGTGTGTTTGTCCTTAGGATAATTTAGATTAAGTAGTGTGTAAGGTTAGGGACTGATGACCTTAGCAGTTAAGTCGCATAAGATTTCACACACATTGTTTTTGTGATATACATCTACAGACGGACAAATACACTCTGTGATCAAAAGTATCCTGACAACCCCAAAGACTTACGTTTTTTATATTAGGTGCATTTTGCTGCCACCTACTGCCAGGTACCCCATATCAGCGACCTCTCTAGTCATTAGACATCGTGAGAGAGCGAAATGGGCTCCGCGAAACTCACGGACTTTGAACGTGGTCAGGTGATTGAGTGGCACTTGTGTCACGTCTGTACGCGAGACTTCCACACTCCTAACTAAATGTTACTTTATCTGTCACTGTTACACAAAATGATGCGTTTTACATTATGCACTGAACAACATTAATTATTATTTTCGTCTGTCTACACTTGGATGTTAAGTAGCCAAGTTGTACCGGCGGCTACTAGATGGCACTCTCGATGCAATGTCATGTTCACTTGCCCGCACTTTATAACGCGGGCGCCTCAGTCCGTTGTAACCTGTGGCTGTACAGGTACGAGCAGCCCATAGTGGCTCACCTTCACGCATTCCTTTTTATATATTTTGTGACTAAAGCCCTTCTGGCTTGTTAATTATTTTGTATGTGACATGTAACTACTGCCTCTGTCTTTTACTGTTAGTCAGTACTTATACTTTTTATATAAAAAAATCTCTAGGTCCACTGTTTCCGATGTGGTAGTGAAGTGGAAACGTGAAAGCGCACTCTTGAAGCGGGTCGTAAGTCAAACCATCACAAAGGAATTACAAACTGCATCAGAATCGACTGCAAATATTATTACAGTTAGGCGGGAGGTGAGAAAACTTGGATTTTATGGTCGAGCGGCTGCTCATAAGCCACACATCACGCCGGTAAATGCCAAATGACCCCTCTCTTGGTGTAAGGAGAGTAAACATTGTACGATTGAACAGTGGAAACACGTTGTGTGGAGTGCCGAATCACGGTACACAATGAGACGAACCGGTGGCAGGCTTTGGGTATGGCGAATGCCCGGTGAACGTCATCTTCCAGCGTGTGTAGTGGCAACAGTAAAATTCTGAAACGGTGGTGTTGGCGAATTGCACCCCTTGTTGTTTTGCGTGGCATTATAACAGCAAAGGCCTACACTGAGTTTTAATCACCTTCTTGCTTCCCACTGTTGAGGAGCATTTCGGGGATGGCAGTTGCATCTTTCAGCACGATCGAGTACCTGCTCATAATGCACGGCCTGTGGCGGACTGGTTACACGACAAACACATCCCTGTAATTGACTAGCCTGCACAGAGTCCTGACCTGAATCCTACAAAACACCTTTGGGATGTTTTGGAACGCTGACTTCGTGCCATGCAACATCGATACGTGTCTTCAGTGCAGCACTCCGTGAAGAATGGGCTGCAATTCCCCAAGAAATCTTCCAGCGCCTGATTGGACGTATTCCTGCGAGAGTGGAAGCTGTCATCAAGGCTATGGGTGGGCCAACATCAAACTGGTTTCCAACACTACCGATGGAGAGCGCCAGGTTCTTGTAAGTTATTTTCAGCTAGGTGTTTTTGGATGTTCTCCAGAAGGATATTGTGCCATATTCTGTCCAATTAGCGCCTTAGACCTACAGAAATCCGAGCTGGTTGGAGGGTCCTTGTCCGCAGCTCGTGGTCGTGCGGTAGCGTTCTCACTTCCCACGCCCGGGTTCCCGGGTTCGATTCCCGGCAGGGTCAGGGATTTTCTCTGCCTCATGATGACTCGGTGTTGTGTGCTGTCCTTACGTTAGTTAGGTTTAAGTAGTTCTAAGTTCTAGGGGACTGATGACCATAAATGTTAAGTCTCATAGTGCTCAGAGCCATTTGAACCATTTTGGAGTGTCCTGCCAAAAATCCTCTAAACGTTCGGGCTTGGCAAGCACGAACGCAAGCAGTGGAAATTCTCGTCTTGTGCGGCGAACAAGACGATGGCTTCCCGTGCAGGGAAACAAAACTGGGCGTAGAATTTCGTGGATGCCCCGGATGACAACCAAAGGGGTTCTGTTATGTCAGGTCATATGGAGAGGACAGTCAGGTTGGTAACAAATGGTTCAAATAGCTCTAAGCACTATGGGACATAACGTCTGAGGTCATGAGTCCCCTAGACTTAGAAACTACTTCAACCTAACTAAGGACATCATACACATCCATGACTGAGGTAGGATGCGAACCTGAGACCGAAGCAGGCCTACGGTTCCGGACTGAAGCGCCTAGAGCCGCTCAGCCACAAGTTGGTATGCCACCATTGTCTAGGTAGTCTCCAGGCATATCTTCGCTAGTCATGCGAACCCAATTCGAAGCGGAACTCATCACTAAAGACAATTCTGTTCCAGACAGTGAAGTCCCAGGAGCCGGCCGGAGTGGCGCTACAGTTTGGAACCGAGTGACCGCTACGGTCGCAGGTTCGAATCCTGCCTCGGGCACGGATGTGTCTGATGTCCTTAGTTAGGTTTAATTAGTTCTAAGTTCTAGGCGACTGATGACCTTAGAAGTTTAGTCGCATAGTGCTCAGAGCCAATTGAACAATTTTTGAGGTCCCAGGCCGAAGACGTGTCTGGAGACGCCCCTTATAGCAGTCGGATACCAACCTGACTGGTGCTTACTTTTCAGTAAGACAATGCCCGCCCGCCTCGCCGATAGCTTGTACTGCTTGTCTTCTTGCTTGCCAATATCTGCTTGCCAGCAAGGTCGCAGGATTTCGCCCGAATGGAGAACGTTTGGAGCATTACGGGCACTTCCATTCGACCATCTCAGGATTTTGACGATCTAAAGCGCTGAATGGACCTAATTTCACATGAAACGCTTGAGGAGGACATCCAACAACTCTTTCTATCAACGCCAAGCCTAATAGCTTGTTGATGATTACTTCGTGGTGCATCGTTATTTTCATTTTTTTTCTCTTCTGTTAGAGTGTTTCTGTAGAGGACTATGTGTAAAGGACCAGCAACATAGAAGTCTCTCAGTTTTGCCAGAAGATGCGTTAACGTGAAAACATTTACAGTCATTATACAAAGCGAACATTAATAAAACCGACAAACAGCAGGGACTGGTTTCTGGTTGGTAACAGAGGAAAAAGGTCCTGTGAAGCTGCGTCCGGGGCGCGCGATTAGCCGAGCGGTCTGAGGCGCTGCAGTCATGGACTGTGGGGCTGGTCCCGGCGGAGGTTTGAGTCCTCCCTCGGGCATGGGTGTGTGTGTTTGTCCTTAGGATAATTTAGCTTAAGTAGTGTGTAAGCTTAGGGACTGATGACCTTAGCAGTTAAGTCGCATAAGATTTCACACACATGTGAACAATTTTGAACATGCGTCCGGAAATGAATCGTTGCCACGGTACATGGATCTGACGAATAAAAACTGCTCTGACCATGCGCCGTGTGTTCCTCGTGTGTTGAAAACAGTGGGTGACGCAGTGTATACTGTAACCAGCAGAATTCATGTCGGCAACAAGCGAGATGGTGTTTGTGTACGGCCAAGCAGGTAGAAACGGCCGAGAGGCAGCACGGCTATACCAGAACAAGTACTCTTACAGACACAAAGCACATTACACATATCAAGCAGTTAATGTGTGATCATAGGGCCTTTCAGACAGACGAACGTGCAGGGAGGTGCCGGGTTGTGCGTACACTAGATCTGGAGGACAGGATTCTAAGGGGATTGGATTGGATTGTTTGGGGGAAGAGACTAAACAGCGAGGTCATCGGTTTCATCGGATTAGGGAAGGACAGGGAAGGAAGTCGGCCGTGCCCTTTCAAAGGAACTATCCCGACATTGACCTGAAGCGATTTAGGGAAATCACGGAAGACCTAAATCAGGATGGCCGGACGCAGGATTGAACCGTCGTCCTCCCGAATACGAGTCCAGTGTGCTAACCACCGCACCACCGCGCTCGGTTCTAAGGGATACTGGTACGAACCATAGTGCAAGCTCCAAATCTGGTACACGCTCAGTCTGCCGGCCCTCTGCATGTTCGTCTATCTGAAAGGAGTCATGATCACACAAAAAAGGTTTGAAATGTTGTGTGATGTGGTTGGTGCCTGTGGGGGTACTTGTTTTGATATAGCCGTGCTGCTCGAATGGTTCTGAGCACTATGGGTCTTAAAATCTGAAGTCATCAGTCCCCTGGACTTAGAACTACTTAAACCTAATCTAAGGACATCACACATATGCCCAAGGAAGGATTCAAACCTGCGACCGTAGGAGCAGCGCGGTTCCGGACTGAAGCGTCTAGAAGCGCTCGACCACAACGGCCGGAAGCCTTGTTGCCTCTAGGCCGTTTCTACCTGCTTGGCCATACACAAACACCATCTCGCTTGTTGCTGACATGAACTCTGCTGCTTGCAGTATACGCTGCGTCAGCCACTGTTTTCAACACACAAGGAAAACACGGCACATGGTCAGAGCAATGTCTATTCGTTAGCTCCATGTACCGTGCCAACGATGCATTTCCGGACACATGTTCATAGGACCTTTTTTCCCTCCATTACCAACCAGAAATCTGTCCCTACAGTTTGTCGCTTTTATTAATGTTCGCCATGTATAATGACTGTAAAAGTTTTCACGTAACGCAACTTCTGGCAAAACTGAGAAATTTCCATGTTGCTGGTCCTTCACACATGGGCGTCTACAGAAACACTCGAGGAGATAAAATGAAAAAAATAAGAAAAACGACGCACCTCAAAGGAATTATCAACTAGGACGGAAATCAGTAGATGTGATGTACAGGTACGGACAAAGAAAGGATTTCAATTTCAGAAAAACTGGATGATTTATTCAAGAGAAAGAGAGTCATAAATTGAGCAAGTCAGCCTGTGACCCTTATGCAAATAGCTGTTCGGCTTGGCGTTGATTGAAAGAGTTGTTGGGGGTCCACCTGAAGCGTTTCATGTCAAATTCGGTCCATTCGTCGCGACATGTACCGTGGCAACGACGCATTTGCGGACACTTGTTCATGGGACATTTCCAGTCAGGAATCCGTCCCTGCGGTTGGTCGGTTTTATTATGTTCACCCTGTAGATCCGAACCATGACGGGAAGTTGAAGAAGCGACTCTACGTGAAGAGTGCGGGCCGGCCGTCGTGCCCGAGCGGTTCTAGGCGCTACAGTCTGGAGCACCGCTACCGCTACAGTCGCAGGTTCAAGTCGTGCTTCGGGCATGGATGTGTGTGATGTCCTTAGGTTAGTTAGGTCTCAGTAGTTCTAATTTCTAGGGGACTGATGACCTCAGAAGTTAAGTCCTATAGTGGTCAGAGCCATTTGAACCATTTTTTGAAGAGTGAGGAGCGGTAGCGAAAGCGCCCGCTGCGGGGCCTCGTCCGCTGACCAGCTGTGCGTCACGTAAGCGGCCAGCAGGTCCCAGTTGGGCGGTAAACGGACCGAGCGGCCGCAGCCCGCCAGCCGGCGCTGGCGGAACGCTGGCCTGGTGTAGTGTGGCTGGCGACCCTGAGACCGCAGCGGCGCACCTGGGCGTGGCACACTCCGACAGCGCCGCAGCAGGCGCCGCGCGCCGCCTTTTTGCTCGAGTGACCACGGCTGCTAGCCAGGGTCTACTGCACGACGTGGGCTGCTGCGAAACGCTTGTGCAACCGTCTGCCTCCTAACCACTGCCATGTTTGGGATCTGTAGACCACTACCTAGGCGGAACTCGAATATCGCTCGTCTGGGTCCGTACGAGACAGGTCCGAGGGAAGAGATCGAGAAGGCCCGTAGAGGTGCTGAGTGTTTACTTACAGGTTCACTAAGTAAGAGGGAAAGCGATACGGGGACGCTCAACCAACAGAAATGGCAGATTCTTCAAGAAAGGTGTGGTTTAGTGTGGTTTACTGTCAAAACAGAGTGAGGTGGCGCGGTGATTAGCACACTGCACTCGCATTCGGGAGGACGACAGTTTACATCTACATCTGCATCTACATACATACTCCACAATCGTACCACAACTACCAACGTCTGTCCCTGTTCCACTCCCAAACAGAACGAGGGAAACTGACTGCCTATATGCCTCTGTACGAGCCCTAATCTCTCTTATCTTATCTTTGTGGTTTTTCCGCGAGATATAAGTTGGCGGAAAGTAAAATTCTACTGCATCTACATCTAAATTCCGCAAGCCACGTTGCGGTGTGTGGCAGCACATCCTCCTATTCCTGTTCCAGTAGCGACTGGTCTGCACTGGAAGAACGATTGCTGGTAAGCTTCCGTGTCAGCTCGAGTCTTTCTGATTTTCCTTCATGGTCTTCCCTCGAGTTATACCAAGAAAGAAGCAACACATTGGGTGACTCTTCTCGGAACATACGCTCTAGGGACTTTTAACAGTGAAGGTTTGTTGATTTGGGGGAGGGGACCAAACAGCGAGGTCATCTGTCCCATCAGATCCCTGGCCCCGCCGGAAGTCTGTCGTGCCTTTTCTAAGGAACAATCCCGCCATTTGCCTGAAGCTATTTAGGGAAATCACGGAAAACCTAAATCGGTATGGCCGGACGCTTGTCTGAAGCGTTGGTTTCCAAATATGTGAGTGGCTCGAAGACTTCTTAAGTAATACACTCCTGGAAATGGAAAAAAGAACACATTGACACCGCTGTGTCACACCCACCATACTTGCTCCGGACACTGCGAGAGGGCTGTACAAGCAATGATCACACGCACGGCACAGCGGACACACCAGGAACCGCGGTGTTGGCCGTCGAATGGCGCTAGCTGCGCAGCGTTTGTGCACCGCCGCCGTCAGTGTCAGCCAGTTTGCGTGGCATACGGAGCTCCATCGCAGTCTTTCACACTGGTAGCATGCCGCGACAGCGTGGACGTGAACCGTATGTGCAGTTGACGGACTTTGAGCGAGGGCGTATAGTGGGCATGCGGGAGGCCGGGTGGACGTACCGCCGAATTGCTCAAGACGTGGGGCGTGAGGTCTCCACAGTACATCGATGTTGTCGCCAGTGGTCGGCGGAAGGTGCACGTGCCCGTCGACCTGGGACCGGACCACAGCGACGCACGGATGCACGCCAAGACCGTAGGATCCTACGCAGTGCCGTAGGGGACCGCACCGCCACTTTCCAGCAAATTAGGGACACTGTTGCTCCTGGGGTATCGGCGAGGACCATTCGCAACCGTCTCCATGAAGCTGGGCTACGGTCCCGCACACCGTTAGGCCGTCTTCCGCTCACGCCCCAACATCGTGCAGCCCGCCTCCAGTGGTGTCGCGACAGGCGTGAATGGAGGGACGAATGGAGACGTGTCGTCTTCAGCGATGAGAGTCGCTTCTGCCTTGGTGCCAATGATGGTCGTATGCGTGTTTGGCGCCGTGCAGGTGAGCGCCACAATCAGGACTGCATACGACCGAGGCACACAGGGCCAACACCCGGCATCATGGTGTGGGGAGCGATCTCCTACAGTGGCCGTACACCTCTGGTGATCGTCGAGGGGACACTGAATAGAGCACGGTACATCCAAACCGTTATCGAACTCATCGTTCTACCATTCCTAGACCGGCAAGGGAACTTGCTGTTCCAACAGGACAATGCACGTCCACATGTATCCCGTGCCACCCAACGTGCTCTAGAAGGTGTAAGTCAACTACCCTGGCCAACAAGATCTCCGGATCTGTCCCCCATTGAGCATGTTTGGGACTGGATGAAGCGTCGTCTCACTCGGTCTGCACGTCCAGCACGAACGCTGGTCCAACTGAGGCGCCAGGAGGAAATGGCATGGCAAGCCGTTCCACAGGACTACATCCAGCATCTCTACGATCGTCTCCATGGGAGAATAGCACCCTGCATTGCTGCGAAAGGTGGATGTACACTGTACTAGTGCCGACATTGTGCATGCTCTTTTGCCTGTGTCTATGTGCCTGTGGTTCTGTCAGTGTGATCATGTGATGTATCTGACCCCAGGAATGTGTCAATAAAGTTTTCCCTTCCTGGGACAATGAATTCACGGTGTTCTTATTTCAACTTCCAGGAGTGTATGTCATGTAACTCCCGCAATGTGTCCACTTGCCAGTTCATCACCAGAGCCTCACAGTTTTATGTATGCCGAAGATGGCTCCATCACTGCCAAAGCAGATAGTTTCGATTTCGTCAATAACTATCTGTTAGCTGTTCTGTAAGAACATGCTACCTATTACAACGACACTAATCGTTCACGCCGTCCGGGATTAGCCGAGCGGTCTGGGGTGCTGCAGTCGTGGACTGTGCGGCTGGTCCCTGCGGAGGTTCGAGTCCTCCCGCGGGCATGTGTGTGTGTGTGTTTGTCCTTAGGATAATTTAGGTTAAGAAGTGTGTAATCTTAGGGACTGGTGACCTTACCAGTTAAGTCCCATAAGATTTCACACACATCTGAACACATTTTGAACTAATCGTTGGTAAGGTGCATGTCTCCCATGCACTGGACCCAGATTTGATTCCTGGCCGGGTCGGAAATTATCTCCGCTGGTGGACTGGGTGTTGTATTGCCCTCATCACCATTTCATCCTTACCATCGACGGCAAGTCGCCAAATGAAATGAGACTTACTCTTGGTGGCCTAACGCGAATGGCCAACAATGCCATACGATCATTTCCATTTCATTTTTTTATCGTTCAGCCACTACCATCGAAACACTAAAGTGCGTGTCCCATCGGAAGAACAGCCAGGCTACAAGAACTCTGAAGGTAACCTGGAGGGCAATCCCACAGCATGTAAGTGTCGCCTGGTGTACAACGCCCCCGTACAGAAAGTGCTGTATGAACGCTGAACAGAAACTTGTAGCGAGAAACAACGTCGACCGCAGACAAAGAGGCAAAGTTGGGGCAGCAATGACTGGAGCTGCCGCTTTATGTTACTCAGTAGCAGAGTAGGCTGAAGTTCAAGTCATTAGTCAGGGAGAATCAATACGCTAAGAAGTGGGATACGGAAGTTCTAAGGAATGAAGAGATACGTTTGAAGTTCTCTAACGCTATAGATACAGCAATAAGGAATAGCGCAGTAGGCAACACAGTTGAAGAGGAATAGACGTCTCTAAAAAGGGCCATCACAGAAGTTGGGAAGGAAAACACAGGTACAAAGAAGGTAGCTGCGAAGAAACTTTGGGTAACAGAAGAAATACTTCAGTTGATTGATGAAAGGAGGAAGTACAAACATATTCCGGGAAAATCAGGAATACAGAAATACAAGTCGCTGAAGAATGAAATAAATAGGAAGTGCAGGGAAGCTAAGACGAAATGGCTGCAGGAAAAATGTGAAGACATCGAAAAAGATATGATTGTCGGAAGAACAGACTCAGCATACAGGAAAGTCAAAACAACCTTTGGTGACATTAAAAGTTACGGTGGTAACAGTAAGAGTGCAACGGGAATTCCACTGTTAAATGCAGAGGAGAGAGCAGATAGGTGGAAAGAATACACTGAAAGCCTCTATGAGGACGAAGATTTGTCTGATGTGATAGAAGAAGAAACAGGAGTCGATTTAGAAGAGATAGGGGATCCAGTATTAAAATCGGAATTTAAAAGAGCTTTGGAGGACTTACGGTCAAATAAGGCAGAAGGGATAGATAACATTCCATCAGAATTTCTAAAATCATTAGGGGAAGTGGCAACAAAACGACTATTCACGTTGGTGTGTAGAATATATGAGTCTGGCCACATACCATCTGACTTTCGGAAATGCGTCATCCACACAAATCCGATGACGGCAAGAGCTGACAAGTGCGAGAATTATCGTACAACCAGCTTAACAGCTCATGCATCGAAGCTGCTTACAAGAATAATATACAGAAGAATGGAAAAGAAAATTGAGAATGCTCTAGGTGACGATCAGTTTGGCTTTAGGAAAAGTAAAGGCACGAGAGAGGCAGTTATGACTTTACGGCTAATAATGGAAGCAAGGCTAAAGAAAAATCAAGACATGTTCATGGGATTTGTCGACCTGGAAAAAGCGTTCGACAATATAAAATGGAGCAAGCTGTTCAAGATTCTGAAAAAGGTAGGGGTAAGCTATAGGGAGAGACGGGTCATATACAATATTTACAACAACCAAGAATGGACAATCAAGAACGAAGTGCTCGTTAATAGGGAGTAAGACAAGGCTATAGCCTTTCGCCCCTACTCTTCAATCTGTACATCGAGGAAGCAATGATGGAAATAAAAGTAAATCGGAGAAAGACGAAGGTAATGAGAAGTAGTAGAAATGAGAACAGCGAGAAACGTAACATCAGGATTGATGGTCACGAAATCAATAAAGTTAAGGAATTCTGCTACCTAGGCAGTAAAATAACCAATGACGGACGGAGCATGGAAGACATCAAAAGCAGACTCGCTATGGCAAAAAAGGCATTCCTGGCCAAGAGAAGTCAACTAATATCAAATACCGGCCTTAATTTGAGGAAGAAATATCTGAGGATGTACGTCTGGAGTACAGCATTGTATGGTAGTGAAACATGGACTGTGGGAAAACCGGAACAGAAGAGAATCGAAGCATTTGAGATGTGGTGCTATAGACGAATGTTGAAATTAAGTGGACTGATAAGGTAAGGAGTGAGGAGGTTCTACGCAGAATCGGAGAGGAAAAGAACATGTGGAAAACACTAATAAGGAGAAGGGACAGGATGATAGGACATCTGCTAAGACATGAGGGAATGACTTCCATGGTACTAGAGGGAACTGTAGAGGGCAAAAACTGTAGAGGAAGACAGAGATTGGAATATGTCAAGCAAATAATTGAGGACGTAGGTTGCAAGTGCTAATCTGAGATGAAGAGGTTAGCACAGGAAGGGGATTCGTGGCGGGCCGCATCAAACCAGTCAGTAGACTGATGACCAAAAGAAAAAAAAAGCAGAGTACGTGTGCCTCATGTGGATGGGATAGAACAAGCAGTGCCAAACAGGTGACGTAGCCCCACCAATACAAAATAAACTCCTAGAGTGCGCCTGTGGAAAAAGAGAACCACTCACCTGGCAGACACCTACACAACAATTTCCTCCTGACAACACTGAAGACTCGACCACCTTGAAACTCCCCCTTAGAAAAATTGTGCAAGACTGTGCTTAAACTGACACAATAATTTTAGCGCAACGCAACCTGACTTTCAAATATCCCTACAAAAGAATGGCCACTACTGCTAGCTAAATAAAAGATTCAAACTACTGAAGGCACTAACTACTGATAGGCATAGTTAGCAAATGAAAGATTTTGATAGAGAACAAACAATGTATTTACCTCAATAGTGTTCAAAAGTGATAATATATATAGCGGTTCATGACATCAAGCCTTACAACTTTCAAAACTCCGCCATTTCTCTCCCCACATCTACCACTTCTGGCGGCTCACATCTAACTGCACAACGCTACACGCCGCTAACAGCCAACTGCCCAACACTACAATGGCAGACAAGAATGCAAGAATCCACAGAGTGCGCACAGCACAGCCAGTGATTTTTCATACAGATAGCTACGTGGCGTTATCAATAAGAAAACCTAAACATCCTACTTACATAGCCCCCATGCTCCCCACAAAAAAATTTGCAAATTGTTTTGGGCAGTGGCCAATAATGATTTGATAAAATTTTTCATAATTACGATAACAAAGATATCAAATGCACACACTTATGGATACACTGTTGGTCAAAAGCAAAGATTTTCTCACAGTCCATAAAACAGTCCTGATCGTTCATCACAGTAAAATTGCAGTGTTTTTCTCAAAGTCTGAGCAGTAAAAGAGAATGCACATGGAAGTAGTGGATTTCCATGCAGTCTTGAAGAAGTAGTGTTGTCCTTCCAATGGAAAGACAGTGCTAATTCTTGACATGCAGACAGGTAATGGGCCACAACAGAGCAAACCCACAGCAGAGTCAGTCGAAGTTTTGAAGAATATTGTTAGGCAGGTCATCACAGAGTAGACCCACAGTAGTCGTGGTAGAGATTACGGTATTGGTGGGCTATCAAAGGAGTAGACCCACTGTAGTCCTTGTAGGGACGGCCTATAGCCATGTGTTGCGACGGTGCAGGTGCACAATCAACATCGAAGAGTCTTGCAGAGAATATAGCAAGTCCATAAACCACCACTTGTCCACTCACAAAGAATTTGTTTGAAACGTCCTTAGAACCAGCACTGCTGTTATCCAGTCCCTTGCTGAATTATTAACACAAGTGCAAACACTATCAGTCCCTACTTCTCACATATTGTCCATATACTATGACCAACACAAATGTGTGCAGTGAAATGTAAATTAGAAGTTACTTAATTTGATGAATGGTGTCAATTACAATTTTATAACATAAGAATACAATAACAAAGGTACAAAATACATCATTAAAGAACAGGAGTTATGACATAAGTAAATACATAAAAGATCAGAATAACTTTTGAAACTTCAACTTCACTCATGAGCATTAAAACAAAACAGAATAAATAATGTCTAAGCATATTTACAAGGTAAATAACATATTATCAGAAAAATTCTACAACATAAATTTTAGTAGCTAGACACATACAGACAGGGAAAACACAAATTCACATAGTGTGATAACACAAAAATGCAGTACAGGGTTTGTTTTCAATGCAACATTTGTTACTGCAGTCCAACCCAAAACTTCATTCCATAGATCTTTCGTCTTATTTCAACATTTGTTTCCACAATAAAATCCTATCCAAGCATGCTTTCTGTATTTATATGTTCACACATTTCTTACCTCATTATTTATTTTCCATTATCTTACCTCGTCATTTGTTACCAAGAAAATCCTACCTATACCTGCTTTCTGTACTTTTTTCGTATAACTTTTCAATGCATTTCTTCCATTTCATCGCAACTCATTCTCTTATATAGTCTACCCCCTCTTAAGCTAACTTAAATCTACTGAGCTCAGATGCTGAACTAAGGGATGAGGCAATGCAGCAGCACAAAACAGTTAATACAAGCAGCAATGAAAAAATGGAAATTGTCAAAGCAAGCAGCATAAATTAGCAAAGCAAATGCAATATTACAACTAATAAAAGGCGATGTGCAGCAAACAAGAAAAATAAATCCGTAGTAAAATTGGCTTAACAGAGTAATACAAGGTCAAATTTAGGAGCATTATGCCTGGCATACAGCAGCAGCAAATGCACTAACTAATATCTAAACATGACAAAGCTCAAGCAGAAAAAATATTACACTAAAATTGGCCATGTTTAATACCTATGTCACATCTTAACACTAGAGTGATGCATCACTAAAAAGTTACCAGTCATTGACAAAAATTATGTATGCAGCTCCTGTGAACGGAAATGTCTTTTTGTGCTCCCTCATTTTTTTGGAAGTAGATCATAAAATTACTGTTTACTGGATCTGCAGGCATAAAATATTTATATTAGTACAGCTATAAAACTTGATTGTAACCAATGCTGCAGTGCAGCTAGAAACTAGATATTAAACAAAATGAGCAAATATATACAAAGCAATGTGTGAAACGTCATTCACTAGGCAAATGGCGTCTCCAAAGGCAGTAAAAATCTCTCAACTAGACAAACAATAGATGTAAAAATGTTTCTCATCATTTCATTAGGCATTTTAGTAAGTATCATAAATTAAGAGCTCCAAAGTGTAATCATATGTTTTCAAGTTTGAGCGTTTCGTATTTGCTACGCTTTCCACAAAGGAATGTCAATAGCGTGGATAATTCACAAATCACTTACGTCACAAAAATCTTGGTTACTCGAACTACTGCAATACAGCGAGCGCCACTACTGCCACCTAAGTAAAAGATTCAAACTACTGAAGGCACTAACTACTGATAGGCATAGTTAGCAAATGAAAGATTTTGATAGAGAATAAACAATGTATTTACCTCAATAGTGTTCAAAAGTGATAATATATATAGCAGTTCATGACATCAAGCCTTACAACTTTCAAAACTCCGCCATTTCTCTCCCCACATCTCCCCATAAAGCTCAGAGCCATTAGAATCATCAGTAGTGAGTTTGTGAGTATCAAAAATGCGGCAAGTATGACCCAATTATTTTGATTTCCTTGACTTGAGAAGCTTAAATTATGAACACCGCCAATGGGTCGTAGACCTTACTATTTGATATAAATTTCAACTTACCTCTAACTATTCCTTAGAGAAAACGGACTTAACAGACAGAAAGACACAGAGGCAGACGGATAAGGAAGTGGTCCTGAAACTGAGATTCATATCATTGCAAAAATTTGAATTTCATTTTAAAAACATGTTCTAACTGTATGCAAAGGTGATTTTTAGGAAAATGCAAAACAACAAAAGGAATTGGTCAAACTCAAAGGGCCGCGCGGTTTAGCCGAGCGGTCTGGGGCACTGCAGTCATGGATTGTACGGCTGGTCCCGGCGGAGGTTCGAGTCCTCCCGCGGGTATGGGTATCTGTGTGTTTGTCCTTAGGATAATTTAGGTTAAGTAGTGTGTAAGCTTAGAGACTGATGACCTTAGCAGTTAAGCCCCGTAAGATTTCACACACATTTGATCATTTTCAAACTCAAAGTTTGTTACATTATGAAAATTTGTTTGTGATATTTGCCACAGTAATCACTTATTCTGAGTACTTATATAAGGAAGACTCCTTTGATTTCAAATTTTATATTGGTGTCAAGTCAGTTGGTGAGCATGAGAGAGACTGCTGTGTGTAGCGTTGGTTGGCATAGGTTGATGTGGAGCCTGATTTCAGAATGTAGTTGCTGTAGCCTCGTATGTATTTTTTTTGAAAAAAAAAGGTAACTTACTGCATGCACCAGCATTGCAGGAAGTGGGATGTCGCATTTAGGAAACATTCTCTGTTTTTGTTTGTAAATTTTCGTAACTTGCACTGTTTGACTATTATGATAATGTCGTTTCAAATACCTCGTGCTTGAATGAACTGAGGAAAGAATCATACCATTTTTAACCTTTTCTCTTTTAATGTTACAGTATCATTGTAAAAGCAGTTCCATTCAATATCATAATACTACAAAATTCATGTTCAGTATTCAGAGTCATAGCAATTGCTCTTAACAACGGATACCTATTTACATATTCTAATCTACTTTAAGAGATTTTAGAGATTTCAGATTATTCGACGTTGAGCCTCCACATCCCTGTTGCTATTTATTTATTTATTTATTTTACCTGGCAAGATTAGGGTCTTGAGGCCCTCTCTTACACTTAACCAGGCATACCCAGATTGAACGAGTTACAGTTTCTACAGAACATTAAAGACATATAACGTATTATACAGTATTGATGTTAAAGAAAAAAATAGAGATTATAACAGTAGTACAATGATAATTATAACAATCAAAAAAATAAATTATAACAATCAAGAATGATAATGATAATGATAATAATAATAATAATAGTAATGACTATGTATATGAAAGTAAACATACTTTTCTTTTGTGAATGTCAGTCCTATTGTTAGTTGGGAATTTTCTCGTTATGTTCTTGCAGCTTGTGAGTTATTCTCATCGAGCAGAGACAAAGACGATAGAATGGGGTAAAAGAGATATATAAGATGTAGATAGGTTAGAGGAAGAGAAATAGAATGGTAAAATTCGAAGCTGTGATGGAAAGGAGAAAGAAAGAGATGAGAGGGGCACAACAATGGTGGATATACCGTCCCTAATATGTAAGTTTTGAGCTCCCTCTTGAATGTTGAGTGGTTCTGGATAAGACGCAGATCACAGGGGAGCGCGTTCCATAGTCGTATGGCTGAGATGGAGAATGACGCGGAGAAAGATTTTGTGTTATGTAAAGGTACAGCCAAGATGCTAGAGGTATCCGATCTGGTATTGCGACTGTGGAATGATGATAGGTGTTTAATGTGAGAAGATAAGTATTGGGGGCATCAGTGGCTAAGAAATCGATGAAGTAAGCACATCGTGTGGGGATCGCGTGCCTTATGTGGGCGTATCCAACCTAACTGGGAGTATGAAGGACTGAAATGATCATACAACCGAATATTGCACACGTATCTAACGCAAGCATTTATCACTAGCTCAAGGCATCTAGAATTTTCACTTTCAAGTTTTTGTAAAACATAATTCGGGATTCCATTGCAGCTCGTGAGATCCGACTGTTATCTCGTATGTATCAAGCTGGCGCCATTCTAGCGTTGCACACGGCATGATTTAAGTAATAATGTCAAATCAGCATAATTTCCACTTGCAGCACCGGAATGCAGTTGCAAGGCATAGCTCACCAACAGTTGCCGCACATGTTCGCCTATTGACTGTTAGGGCCATAACTGAACGTTGTTTCGTGCACTTACGGAATAGTGATTGCCTGCGCAGATAACATACAGTGAAACAATAACTGGTTTGGCATACGTTCTCATATTATTAAGTTCAACAGTTATGCAGGTGTTTTAATGTAATTTGCACACGTAGTAGGTCAGATGCGTAATGTTAAGAGTGATTGCATATAATGTACGTAACTATGCACATAGGCACTTTAAACATAGTAGCTTCATAGGTAGTATAATCAATGGTTACGTATAGCCACTGGTGAGAATAAAGTTCCGTCACTTACACGATCAGGTTAACGTCTGAAGGTTTCAATGAGAAACCAAAGTTGAAACTCTCTTTTGAGAAGTTACACTTGAGAAGTAAAACTTAAAAAAGTTACAAAAAAAGCACATTTTACCTACAGTTAACTCAAATGCGACACGACAGATGCAGCCTTAGAATGAAAGTTTTGAATACTCTTATTGACTGACTGATTTGCTGGTACATTTTACACGAATGAAGATACTTGTTCTCTCTGAGCAAATGTCCTGTAGCGTGCAAGTTCGATACTTGTTTCTGTTCACATTTAATTCTGAAAATGTACTTTTTACTAGTCTTTGTAATAAGTGACAAGTACATTCTTAGAGTGACCATGATTTTTTGAAAACAATATTTGATATTTTATTGATCCTGGTTTCGATGAAATGAAGGATAGAAGAAATCAGCATTCCACGAAATCCCACTCATTTAGAAGGCTGTGTGACGCTGCGCTCTATGTTGGTATACCGTGTCCAGCTGGATTCAGTACCTCCTGATTAGTAATCCGTTGTGTCGATTTAATCCATGTAGAGCCATATTCCGAAAACCTATCCTCCTCTTTTCTAGAACTGTGTATCGTATATATTTCACTTCTTTTCTGAAACCCTTTTCTTGCTATTTCCAGCATGCGTTTTATGTCGTCTCCACTTCTGCCATTGTCAGTTATTTTGTTGCTCAAACAACGAAATTCATTTACTACTCTTACTCCTCATTTCCTAATCTAATCCCCTGGGCATCGCCTGATTTAATTCGACTACATTTTATTCCCATGGCTTTACTTCAGTTGATCTTGATCTGACGACCTCCTTTTAAGACGTTTTACTCTCCGTTCAACTGCTCTCAAGTCTTATGCCGTCTCTAACAGAATTACAATTTCATCGGCAAACTGTAAACATTTTATTTCATCTCTCTGACCTTTAAGTCGCTTTCCGAATTTCTCCTTGGTTTCCCTCAGAGCTTCCTCAAAGTGCAGGTTGAATAACATCGGGGATAGGCTACAACCCTGTCTCTCTCCCTTCCTAACTACGGTTCCTGTTTTGTGTCCTTCAACTCTTGTAATTGCTGTGCATAATCCGACACTCTCTGTATTTGACGCCTGCTCCTTCACAGTTTCAAAGTTTGTATTCCATTCAACGTCACCACAGGTTCCTCTAACTCTAAAAATGCCATAAACGTAGGTTGGCCTTTTTCGACCTATCTTCTAAGACAAGTCGTAGGGTCATCAAAGCCTCGCGTGTACCTACGATTTTTTGGAACCAAGAGTGATATTCCCGCATGTTCGCTTCTATCATTTGTTCCATTCTTTTGTAAATAATTTGTATTAGTAATTTGCACCAGGACTTTGTAAACTAAGGGTTTGGTGATATTCACACCTGTAAGCACAACGTCTTTTTGGAACTGGAATACTACACTCTTCTTAATGTCTGAAAGACATAGCCTGTCTCATATATCTTGAATACCAAATGTAATAATTTTGTCCAAAGGATATCAATTATTCTCAGAGAATGATGTCGACTCCAGGGGCCTTGTTTCGATTTACAGGTTCTTTGTTAAATTATTCACGCAATATCATATCTCCTATCTCATCTTCATCTCCTTCTCCTTCCCCCATTTCATTTCGCAATGGGCTGAAAAGAACAACGACACTCTTATGGGTCGAATTTGAAAGTCTGCTTTACTTCTTGGAGTAAAGAAGGAAGAGTACAAAGAGACTATATGCAATATTGTCTAAATTTGATATCCTTTTTATATCCCTTAAACCTGCTACCATCTCCGATGGACGCAGACGTTAGCACGCCACATCTGGGGTTCTTGCAGCCACGCCTGAACCAGATCGAAGACACCGAGCGGATTAAGCACTTGAGCCGATGTGCCGACTAGCTTGGATGTGATTTTAGGCGGTTTCCCTCATCCGACTAGGTGACTACAGGGCTGACACCTACGTCTTGAATGGTTTATTCAATTCGCAAACATTTATAGAAACACACTTTCACATGCGATAATACTAGATGCAGACAGTTGCGGTACACAAATTCCGTCCCAGGGGGAAACCGGTGGTTTCCTAAAAAACTGTCCTACAGCTCATTACCGTTCATTGACCATATCGCATGGAGTGTTAGTCTAGACTGTACTTTGTGTGCACATCCGGTCGTTGTGTGTGACGTACGCTACGGTAGGCACCGTGCCATCAAGGAACATCGCGCCAATTACTCCGTGGCTGGACATTGCACACCACACAGTCACCAGCTGAGGGTTTAAGAGAGTTCAAGTTCAAAAAAATGCCGATTCTCAGTCCCCCACATGCGCCAGTTCCGCTCATTGACGAACTGCACCAAATGAAAGTGGGCATCGTCGCTAAACCAAACCATACGGCGTATATCTCATACAGCGCATATTCCCATCGCGTCCCGCGGCCAACCATGCAGTTGGATCGTCTTAACGCGAAACGTTAAACCGTTCAAAAGTTATGAAGATTTTACTTCTTATGTATGAATACACTACTGGCCATTAAAATTACTACACCAAGAAGAAATGCAGATGATAAACGGGTATTCATTAGACAAATATATTATACTAGAACTGGCATGTGATTACACTTTCGCGCCGTTTGGGTGCATAATTCCCGAGAAACCAGTAGCCAGAACAACCAACTCTGGCCGTGATAACGGCCTTGATGCGCCTGGGCTTGCGTCAAAGAGAGCTTGGATGGCGTGTACAGGTACAGCTGCCCATGCAGCTTCAACACGATACCACAGTTCATCAAGAGTAGTGACTGGCGTATTGTGACGAGCCAGTTGCTCGGCCACCATTGACCAGACGTTTTCACTTGGTGAGAGATCTGGAGAATGTGCTAGCCAGGACAGCAGTCGAACATTTTATGTATGCAGAAAGGCCTGTACAGGACCTGCAACATGCGATCGTGCATTATCCTGCTGAAATGTGGGGTTTTGCAAGGATCGAATGAAGGATAGATCCACGGGTTGTAACACATCTGATGTAACGTCCACTGTTCATGGTGCCGTCAATGCGAACAAGAGGATATCGAGACGTGTAACCAATGGCACCCCATACCATCACACAGGGTGATAGCCAGTACGGCGATGACGAATACACGCTTCCAATGAGCGTTCACCGTGATGTCGCCAAACACGGATGCGACCATGGTGATGCTGTAAACAGAACCTGGATTCATCCCAAAAAATGATGTTTTGCCATTCGTGCACCCAGGTTCGTCATTGAGTACACCATCGCAGGCGCCCCTGTCTGTGACGTAGCGTCAAGGGTAACCGCAGCCATGGTCTCCGAGCTGATAGTCTATGCTGCTAGAAACGTCGTCGAACTGTTCGTGCAGATGGTTGTTGTCTTGCAAAAGTCCCCATCTGTTGACTCAGGGATCGAGACGTGGCTGCACGATCCGGTACAGCCGTGCGGATAAGATGCTTGACATCTCGACTGCTAGTGATACGAGGCCGTTGGGATCCAGCACGGCGTTCCGTATTACCCTTCTGAACCCACCGATTCCATATTCTGCTAACAGTCATTGGATCTCGACCAACGGGAGCAGCAATGTCGCGATACGATAAACCGCAATCGCGATAGGCTACCATACGACCTATATCGAAGTTGGAAACGTGATGGCACGCGTTTCTCCTCCTTACACGAGGCATCAAAACATCGTTCTTCAGGCCGGCGAGACACTATGATGCCCCTTCAGACGAGTCCGAGTTCTGTATGCTGTACTGCAATGCACATATACGTGTGTGATGCTTCCTATGAAGAACGTTGTCATACTGCGTTCTTCATCACCATATGGGCCCAGTATCTGGAGTCATGTCAAGGTGTGCGATTACGATCACCTCTTCTTCACACAGCCGATAATTTGGACAGTAGGCGTTAATTGTTAATGCCTGTGGCTGTGCCCTTTGTTCGAGGTGTCCGTGAAGTTATCGTTCAACAAGATATCGTTAGATTACATGTTGCTTGTACTTTCCGGATGTAACTCGATACGGAGGGTATTTAACATATGCCTTGGCCAATACGTTCTCCATGTCTCTCACCCACTGACAACATATGTTCATGGGTTGCCAGGAGACTGGACGCCACCACTGTGCAGTCGCTATGAATAAAAAACTCTGACGCGGACGTGTAGCGTCATGCAGTCATGGAATGATGCGCCCGTGTCTGACTTTAAAGCTCAGTTCGAATTAGTGCCCAGCCGGGTCAGGGCTGTCATTGCTGCTAAGGGTGGCAGCACTGTGTACTCAGTTTCACACCTTGTGTCCCTCAAATCACTTACAATTTATGAATTTTTTCTGCTACACTATATACGTACAATAAGTCAGGTATCGTTAGTTCCTTCCACAATGATGGCAGGTAGTATCAGCATATCCCATGGCTCAGTATTAGGTACTATACTCTTTTCATTGTATGTCAATTCGTGTCACCAATTTTGTCACATTGTAAATATCACATGTACGCTGATGACCTCCAGGTGTTTCTAAGTATTATCTAAGTATAAAACCAATGAACCTGAGTACTACTATTAAGAATCACAATACCGACTGCGCACTCTATCGAAATAGGTGCAAGACATAACGCTAAAGCTTAACCCATCCAAAGCCCATTCCTGAAATATCGGGAATCCGTACCATCTTTAAGCCTAAATGAGACAAATATTAACTGCTCTGGTTCAGCAGAGGGTGTAGGAGTAATAATATATGAAAATCTAAATTGGACTGAGAACATAGCAATGGGCAAGCACCGTCTCTCCAGGCCCTACAGAAACACAAAAAGCTCTTCCCTCTTGACATGAAAAAGAAATTTGTGTAAACACTTATAATTCCAGTTACTGATCACAGCCATAGCTCACGGCGCCTGAAACTGGTTATGAATGCCTGTGTTCGTTATATCTGTATATGTACTACTCTTAGATCATATTTGACCATCAGATGTACAATTATCCTCCCTTCGTGCAAGCGAGTGCAGAGATTTCCGTAGCCTCTATCTTCTCTACTGTCTTATGAAGAGAAAAATCCTTTCTGTTTATTCCGCTGTTCAGCCACTTGTCGAAGCCCTTCTCAGTAGTAGCAGCCCAACTATGGAATAACATTCCGCTTGATATTAGACAACAGCAAAACATATCCTGATTCAGAATACAGTTAATGATATCTACTAAGACGACGATAGGGATTACCATTGTCACTGTGTGCACTCGCTACCCTTGTACATGCTTCTTTCCAACCAGATCTTCCTCTTCTTCTCACTATTCTTAGCTGGTGCAATCTCCTTAAATTTCCTTTCCCCAGAAATCGCTGTACCAGAAAACATACATCTTGTTCACCTATAGATTATTTTTATATCTACCACTATCACTATCGTTATTGTTGTTGTTGTTGTCATTATTAGTGGTACTACATGTGTGAAGCCCTCGTCTGATGCAAAAGAGGACCTTACAGCTCTAATCAGATCAGATTAAATAAATACTTCAAGCTGCAATTTTAATGTCCACCAAGGTAGTAATATTTCCGAAGTTGTGGGGAATTTTGTATTAAGATTTATATTTCAGTTATATTAATTCAGTTGAATGTGTTTAGATCACAACTGTATGTGTGAAACATACATCTGCCGAATACATACTACTTTTCAAACAATACTAGACGACTAGCTATTGGTAATTGGGTAGATTACATTGGAAAACATGCAGCAGCAACACTCATACGTAAGAGTGTAGCAGGTGACTCTAATACACAGAAAACTTAAGATGGGTGATGCTGACGCTAGTGGTGACTTATCGCTTTCATTTTCTTTGTAAATATGCAGGGTGATTTTAAATTATGTTACCACTCAAGTGTGCGTGTGCAATAACAATGCACCAACTCTGTACGATATTACACTTCAGCACAATAATTAAATCATTTAAAAATTCTTAAGGAACAAGCTTTGCTCTCACCTGAATTTAATATTAGTTAAATTCAGGTGACAAATTCACATGAGAAATTTCAGAACATTTTGAAATTAAAACAAGAGTGAGACAAGACGATGGATTCTCTCCATAGCTTTTCAACTGTGTCTTAGAAACACTAATCCAAGAGTCGGGGAAACAAAAATCCGAGCTTAAAATTGGCGAACAATTCGAATTAGAAAGACCCAGTAGACTGCTTAGCTTTTACAGTTCACAAACCAATTCTGTGAAGACACTAAAAAACAATGAATGTCTTAAATATATAGTGGAAAGAGTAAGGTTTCAAATATCCTTAAAAAAGTGTCTAACAACAATCTGGCAACCAAAATTGTATAAAGTACATTTAATAAAATTGAAAGAGTTTTTCAGTTCACATATTTAACCGAAACCATTACGAAAGCGAGCCTGGAAGAGATTAGTTACGAAATTCGTTGTCACAAAATGGAAACAGCTTTCACGTTCAAACGAGACATCTATAAGGAAAGGTGCATCGCAAAACACGAATAACTGGGACACTACAACACAGTCATCAAATCAGACTGTCTTACTGGGGCTGAGACACTTATTTTAAACAGAAAAAGAGACATTTAAGAAATTCAGCGGAGAGAACGGAAAGTAATCAGGAAAAATTGAGGTACAAATTATACTGAAGAAGGAACGTACAGACTTAGAAAAAATATAAAAAAACTATAAAGTATGCGAATACGACAATATTCTGGTATGACAAATTCTATGGGCTTATCATAACAATGGAACCAACAAGATAAACTAGACAATTTATGGAATTCTGCGAAACTGGCATTAAAGCAAAAGTTGGAAAATAAAATGGATCGGTGCAGTGAAAGATCACCTGAAACTAACAAGAATAACACAACTTGATATACCAGAGAGAAGAATATTTACGCAGAAAATTCACGGATGGGCTCCTGACCTGGTAGCAAAGCCCAAGGAGCGATTTCGACAGGGTATGGCGAATGTCCGGTGAACGTCATCTGCGAGCGTGTGTAGTGCCAACTGTAAAATTCGGAGGCGGTGGTGTTATGGTGTGGTCGTGTTTTTCATGGCGGGGGCTTCCACACCTTGTTGTTTTGCGCGGCACTATCACAGCAAAGGCCTACATTGATGTTTTAAGCACCTTCTTGCTTCCCACTGTTGATGAGCAATTCGGGGATGGCGATTGCGTCTTTCAACACGATCGAGCAGCTGTTCATAATACACGGCCTGTGCAGAGTGGTTACACGACAATAACATCCATATAATGGACTGGCCTGCACAGAGTCCTGACCTGGATCCTACAGAACACCTGTGGGATGTTTTGCAACGCCGACTTCGCGCCAGGCCTCACCGACCGAGATCGATATATCTCCTCAGTGCAGCACTTCGTGAAGAATGGGCTGCCATTCCCAAAAACCTTCCAGACCTCATTGAACGTATGACTGCGAGAGTGGAAACTGTCATCAACGCTAACGGTGGGCCAACACCATACTGAATCCCAGCGTTACCGACGGAGGGCGCCACGACCTGCAAGTTATTTTCAGCCAGGTGTCCGGATAGTTTTGATCACATAGTGTATGTTTTTCTTTCCAACTTCTGTGATTGCCCTTTTTAGATTTGTTTATTCCCCTTCAACTATACTACCTACTGAACTATTGCTTATTGCTGTATCTATAGCCTTAGAGAACTTCAAGCGTGTCTCGTCATTTCTTACTGCTTCCGTGTCCCACTTTTTGCGTATTGCTTCTTCCTTACTAATGTCTTGAACTTCAGCCTACTCTTCATCGCCACTATATTGTGATCTGATTCTATATCTGCTCCTGGGTACGCCCTAAATTGTGGTATCTGATATTGGAATCTCTGTCACCTGGTCTTTTCCAAGTATACCGCCTCCTCTTGTGATTCTTGAACGGAGTATTCGCTATTCGTAACTGAAATCTATTACAACCCTCATTTAGTCTTTGCCCTCTCTCACTCCCTGTCCCAAGCCCATATTCTCCTGTAACCTTTTCTTCTACTCCTTTCTCTACAACTGCATTCCAGTCCCTATAAGTATTAGCTTTTCATCTCCTTTTACGTACAGTATTACCCTTTCAATATCCTCATGTACTTCCTCTATCTTTTCATCTTTAGCTTGCGATATCGGGATGTATTCCTGAACTATCGTTGTCGGTGTTGGTTTGCTATCTATTCTGATAAGAACAGCCCTATCATTGTATTGTTCACTCTTTGCCCTACCTTTCTGTTCATAACGAATCCTTCTCCCGTTATATCAACTTCTGCTGCTGTTGATATTACTCTATACACATCTGACCAGTAATCCCTGTCTTCTTTCCACTTCGCCTCACTGATCCCTATATCGGGCCTTTGCATTTCTCGTTTCCGATTTTATAGCTTCCCTCCTACATTGAAGCTTCTGACACTCCAATCCGCGACGTGTAGAACGTTATCCTTTCATTGATTATTTAATCTTTTTCTCATCGTCACCTCCCCCTTGGCAGTCCTCTCCCGGACATCCGAATGGGGGACTATTGCAGAATCTTTTGCCAATAGCGACATCATCATGACACTTCTTCAATTACAGGCCACATGTCCTGTGGATACACGTTACGTGTCTTTAATGCAGCGGTTTCGACTGTCTTCTGCATTCTCATGCCATTGATCACAGCTATTCTTCCGTCTTTAGGGGCAGATCCCCACCTCCAACGACAAGGGAGTGCCTTGAACCTCTGTCCGCTCCTCCACCCATTTGGACAAGGCCGTTGGTAGAATGAGGTTGACTTCTTGATGTTGGAAGTCTTCGGCCACCAAAGCTTATTGTTAATCAAAATGCAAGCCCTGACGGGTTTCGAACTGGGGACCGAGAACGTTTTGATTATTAATGGGAAACGCTAACGCAAGACCACGGGTATTCGAGCTGGCTACAGTTCATGTAGTCGAGTATTTAATGATGTCGCAAGAATATGCCACTGATGAGATTCCGCTACAAATCCGACGCGTGGTTTTCTTCCAACAAGATGGCCCACCGCCGTATTGTAGAACACTGTCCGGGCATATCTTGACTAAAGATTACCTGCAGATGGATCGGTGTAGGTGAGCGATGGCGCTAGCCTCACCGATATTAAGCAGTCCGATGGGAACAGGAAACTATAACGTCCACGCCGTCGTTCCTGGATCACGATAAACGTAGTTTATTACCAGCTTTGTACTGTACAACCAAATTTGCAACACTATGTCATATTTCGAACGTAAATATCAACCGTTATAGCACAAATGCCTACATTTACATCATAAATGAAACGTAGATTGAAATCCGTTGTTTCTTAATCGCAAAGCCAGGCAACACTTGACATTTGTGGAATACAACTCCATCTACCACGAATGGAAACGAATGTTTCGAGTATGCCGTACTTTTTTTTTTCTTTTTTTGCGTTGAGTCCGGGTATGGGATAAAGAAAATACAAAGTTGAGTTGATTCCGGCCAAGGAGGGGTGGTTGGTGGTTAGGAGGTGGGCAGTTGTAGTACAGGCATGTGTCCCCTTGACTAATACTAACTTCTCACCTATGTCAATTTTCGTGCGATGCGTCCTTTTCGAGATATTTAGTTGTCTCAAGTTAAAACAAACATGCCGGATATCTATTAGTAAAACATTCCCGGGTTTCAAGCCGTGTCAAGTGGTTTACTGCCCACGAGCTTTCGGCAGAGATCTCCTCTGCCATTGTCAAGTGGATGACTGTCGTGTGGTTGTCTTTGCCGTGCTTATATAGCCGCACCGTCGCTCGTGACGTCACTGGTGAACGGTCCCGCACCATATGTGGTAATATTTTGGCCGCGCGACCGCGGGCCCGCTTCAACTCCCTCAACACAGGATCCCACGCTGTACTCAGCTGCAATCCACCGTCTCTACTGAAGGTGTTGTCAGAAATTCTAATCTCTATGGCCTCGTTTTTCACTCTATCCCAGAAGCCATTAATTCGTTTAATAACACACGTCTCATCGAATGCAATTCGGTGTCCGTTTTCTAGAGCATGTTCTGATACAGCTGACTTTTCGGGATAGCGCAGACGGTAACACCTTTAATGTCCTATGCGGCGCTGTTCAATAGAGCAAACAGTCTGGCCGACATAGAACTGCCCACATCCACAAGGTATCTTGTAAATTCCTGGCGTTCTGAGGCCTACATCGTCTTTCACAGATTTTTGCCGGAGGCCTGAAGATTGTGTCTATTTCATGCCTCTTCATGAACCGATTACTCTTACCTGTTGTCGAATCACAAAACGGTATGAATGCAACCTGCTTGGTGTCTTCTTCCTTTGAGGCTTGGATGACACAGTTTGTGAGATCTGTTTGTTGTTGTTACCGTTTTCCTTAAAAACTTTGTGTAAGTGACTCAATTCTTTCGGGAAGTTTTCAGCGTCTGAGACGGTTTCAGCTCGATGTACTAAGGTCCGCAGAACTTCTGGGATAGCGTGATAAACGAGGCCATAGAGATTAGAAGTCTGACAACACCTTCAACAGAGACGGTGGATTTCAGCTGACTACAGCGTGGGATCCGGTGTTAGTTGAAGTTAGCCCGGCGGTCGCGCGGCCAAAACATTACCATATATGGTGCGGGACCGAGCACCAGTGACGACACGAGCGAATTCACGAGCGACGGCACGGCTATAGAAACACGGCAATGACAACCAAACGACAGTCATCCACTTGACAATGGCAGAGGAGATCTCTGCCGAAAGCTCGTGGGCAGAAAACCACTTGACGCCTCCTGAAACCCCGAGGATGTTTTACTAACGGATGTCGCCGCGAAAGTATGCATTCGTACATGCTTTACATCTGGCTCAAACAATTATAATTTATTCTTCAGTCCCAGTTGCGCATTACTAAATACATGACATGTTTCGATCTCTCTGGATGATCTTCAGAACTACTTAGTTGCACCAAAAACCCGTCTTGTCAGTGGCGGAACTTTATAACATAGTACTGATGTGATAGTACTGATGTGAGCTTCACCCTGCAGGTCTGGCACAAACAATTCTCATGTATTCTCAAGCCTCAGTTGAACCTATTTTAATACAAGGCACGTTTCGGTCTATCTGAATCATCTTCAGAATTATATAATTGCATCAAAAACAAGTCTTGTCTTAGAATCTATTATCATAGTAATAATCTGAGTTTCTAGTACGAGTTTCTGACACATAGAGAGCACTGATGTGAGGTTCTGACATAGATACGACGGGTGTTTCACGCAAGTGTATAGTTCTGAAGATGATCCAGACAGATCGAAACATGTCATATATTTAAAACTGTGCAACTGAGACTGAAGAATTGGTGAGAATTGTTTTAAATATCAATACAATTGCTGTTTTGTCGTGACGAATATGTCGAGTACAGTGAAAAAGTCCTGGCTCAATTTTCACAAAGACGGTGAACAAAACCACTTGGGTAGCAATGTAAGATAGCATCACCTGCCCATAAAACGTTTAAGGAAACCGTATAAAATTAGAAGCACGAGCTGTGGCGGTGTTTGAAACCAGGACACCAGAACGGTTCTAGTCACGCGTCCAACGTTCAAGCTAACGCTGTAGTGTTGTAAGAGAGGCGAAACAGTCGTACGACAGCATTTATCTAAGCAATGTGGTACTACGACATTCACGACTGGAATGCCAAAGAGTATTAAGGCAAAGTTAAAAGAGAGCTGCGATAGTTCCCTTCAGAAAACGGGGCGTCAGCTATTCCGCAGGAAAACATTGAATGAGGCGGCATCGACCTTGTTAATGTTCGCGGAGTCGACTGAGTGACTAGGCGGCGGGGGAGGGGCATGGTCAGCTGCCAGTGGGAGAGGAAGGGTGGGGGAGGGGGAGAGGGGGAGGCAACCTTATATAAGGCACCGGCCGCCGCCGGCCGCGACACTGCACGTCGTTCGGCGCCACAACGGGACCATGAAGGTGAGTGGACACGCTCAAGTGCCGCTCCGCACTATGCGGGGGAGTTGCCGCCAGTCGGGTACCGGGAACGGCCTTTCGCACCGGGAGGTCACACAGTCAGCACTAGCTTTCACTCGCGCCGCCAGCGTGAACGTGCCCCGCAGACGTTCGTCAGCGTCTAGCTCAGAACACGGAGTGTGCAATTTAGATATGTAGTAGATGTGCATTTCAGATGTGTTCTCACACTTAACTTCCCTAAGCACGTTCGCTGCTTTCTCGAAGTCCCGCATTATCATTCTACGCTGCCCGTGAGCTGAACTGGCTGCCCTACGACGTGTATACGAGCGCAGCAATGGATGATCTCAGACGAGGAAAAGCTTCTTGGTTCCTCTGCCATGGGCCTTGGAGCACGTTGCAAGTGCAAAATTTCTCGTCCCCGGAGACTTCAATGCTTCGGCAGAACAGCAACTTTACTTAAGCTCTTTGTCTATAGTTGGCGTCGTTAGCTGCGTGCAGTGAGTTATCTATTTAAGAGGATCACGTTTTTGTCTTAGTACGTCAATTACAATCGGCGTATTAAACATGTCTACACAGACTAAATGGTTCAAATGGCTCTGAGCACTATGGGACTTAACGTCTGAGGTCATCAGTCCCCTAGAACTAAGAGCTACTTAAACCTAACTAACCTAAGGACATCACACACATCGATGCACGAGGCAGGGTTCGAACCTGCGACCGTAGCGGTCACGCGGTTCCAGACTGAAGCGCCTAGAACCCCTCGGTCACACCGGCCGGCTACAAAGACTAGATTAGCTGTAATATTCCATGTGCATTTCACACGTATCCAGACCCTTAAGTTTTCCAAGCACGCTCGCTAGTTCTCGAAGTACCGCATTATCATTCCACGCTATCCGTGCGCTGGTTACCAATTGGCGGCTTTACGACGTGTCCAGGCACAGCGGCAGATTATCTGAAAGGAGGGGAGAGCGAGGCGTCTGTTTCCGCAGCTACTGTGCGCTGGATCGCGCCACTAGTGGAAAATTTCTCAGCCCCGGAGGCTGGAACGACTGAGTAGCTACATTGCCCATTAAGCGCGGTGTTTCCAACTGAAGTCGTTAACAGAGCTGGCAAACATATGACGGAAAGTAAGTTAGACACTTTGAAAGTTATCTGTATTAATGGATCGCTTTTTGATCTCAGTACACTCCCGCCGGAGGTTCGAGTCCTCACTCGGGCGTGTGTGTATCTATTGTCCTTAGGGTAAGTTAGTTTAAGTACTGTGTAAGTCAAGGGACCGATGACCTCAGCAGTTTGGTCCCGTAGGAATTCACACACACGGTTTTGATCTCAGTACGCCAATGACAGTCGGTAGCGTTAATTGTTCCTTTTTATTACTGCTAAGTGCGACAGTGTTGAATAACAGAAACATGTTTTATGTACCCTTGACGAAGTACTGAAGCGGTGTTCGACATGTTTTTGTTTAGTGTTTTTATTTTTTTTCAGTTTTACCTTTCTATGGAGGAAATTGCATTTTCTAGCGCTATGTGATAAATCAGTATGGTTTTCTTAAAACTGATTTTTACTATAACATCCATGTGCTTCACGTTACAAATCAAAAATTTTCGAACAAAACATAACTTAAGGACTGACAGTTTCAATTTTGCTGCATATTTTTAACTAGCAGACAAGAGTATAACTATGTAGAACAAAACTGTTCTGTAGATTCCTTGTCCTTCATTCATTCTCATTTCTAGACAGTTCACCGCTTCTGTCTTCCAGAAGCATCTAGTAAGACACTGATAGCATATGTGAACAAAGCAATCGAAATGAGATAACGTCCGACAGGTATGCAACACACAGGTAACGCGATTGCAGTCATAGCTGGCCCCATAACAAAGGGACAAATACCCTAGTCTACGCTGACTAGTCTTCGGTAGTTTTACAACTCTACTCGTATGAAATTCAGTTGGAAATACTCTCCGCCACGCACTTCACAGTAGTTCGCAAAGTATGTGTGTAGATACAGATGATGCAGCATCCTTTGTAGGGGAAGATGTCGAGAGCAAAGCGGGCATGGTGATGGAAATGAGCGTATGGCATTGTTGGATGGGAGGCCCCATCCAGGGATGTTCGAGGTAACAAAAGTGCTTTTTGTATTGTGATGTCATGTCAGGCTGCTGCTGTTTCTCGGAACCAGTGAGATATACGGGCCCTGTGGCGTACGATACCGCACATGACCCTGCAGGTCTTAAAAGAACTGCAGCGACCGTCTCCAGCTGTGCGTGATTTACTACTTCAGTCCAGTTTGATACTACGCAGCTGCGCGTTTACATACACTCGCGCTATAGAAAACATATGACACAGTTAAGACTTTCTTGAGTACCTTTTCTTTCATATACTAGTTTGCCGCCTGGCCTCGGACGTAGCCGAGCGTTCGCGATCCATATTGGGCAACACAACTAAGTAGTGTGAAGTCACAAATTTGTTGCCATGGTGAGGGGGGGAGGGAGGAGGAGGGGGGGGGGCGTATTTACTGTAGGCCCCGCCCGCTACCACTGCTACATAAAAGTCTAGCCAACGACAAACGTCGGATGAGGAATTTCACGGCCGAGTCTGTTTATCGTAGCAGCTGCCGTTGCCTTGAACGGAAACACAGGCGGTAACTTCAAGCTACAGTAGTCAATTACGACTGCTGACAGATGGGTGGCAGGCGTCAGCAGTTCCCGCTAGCCGCTTCCTAGCAGCCCGAGTCGCCAGTACCTGCAGGAAGGACGAACACTCCTTAATTGTTCAGTTTCGCACTCAACGTTTGGTACCTGAGAGGATAAATCAGCTCTGCTAATAGCAAGCTTGAATTTCCCTTCTATACGTGTACATATACTCTACGTAAATTATTGCAAACTGTGTTGTCCATTTTATCGATTTTATGTCGTCTTCCATTCACTTCCAAACTACTGTCCACGCGCCTCTGCAATGACTTAATCTCTCTTGCCATATCCTAACCATCCCAATACGAGGTGTACAAAGTAGCAGTAAAATACTCGCTGAATTTTCCTCCAGTATAGGCGCTCCAAGTATACCCAAGAGGGTTTGTGGATCGACATCTGCATCTCTACTCCGAAAGCCAGCTGAATGTGCATGGCGGAGGGTACTTCTGCTACCACTTTCTTTTCCACTCTTTCCTGGTCTATTCGCGAATGGCGTAGGAAATATGATGAGCGGTAAAACTGCGTATGACATCCAATTTTCTCGTCGTGATCACTTCGCGAAACGTATGTGGGGGAAAGAAAAATCCTGGCCGACTCTTCTTGTAATGTATGCTCTCCAGCTTTCAGCAGAAAACAATTTCGTGGTACGTAACTCTTCTCTTGTACCGTCTCCCACTGAGCACCTCCGTAACGGTCTCGCACCGAGTAGCTAAGCGATGCCTTGACAAAAGGCGCCGCTCATCTGTGAATATCGTCCATCTGTTGTATTAGATCAACCTGGCAACGGTCCCAGACGGGTGAACAGTACTCAAGAATCGGTCGAACGAGTGTTTTAAAAACCACTTCTTTCGTGGACGAATTCCGTTTCCATAAGATTCTGCCAATGAATCTCAGCCTGACATCGGCTTTTCCTATGTTTTATGTGGTTTCCAACGTCGTTGCCTCAGTGGCAACATTGGTTCCTGTCAGATCACCGAAGTTAAATGCTGTCGGGTTTGACTGGCGCTTGGATGGGTGGCCGTCCGGGTCTTCAGAGCTCTGTTGGCGAGAGGTAGCGGCTCTGGTCACGAAAACTGACGAACAACCGGGAGAGCTGTGTGCTGACCTCCATGTCAACGTCCAGTGACGCCTGTCTTCTGGTGATAACTCGGCGGTCGGTCGGTACCTCTGGGCCTTGAATGCCTATACGGAGGATATTTTTTTGTTTTGTATGTGGTTGTTCCACATATTTTAGAGTGATTTGTCGCCTATAACGTAGGAGAAGTGTAGTGTATATCCTCGCCACTTTATGTGCAACACTTTGCATGTATTTATGTTTAGAGTCAACTGCCAGGCCACGCACCACTCGTTAATCCCATGCGAATCTTCCTGTTTCTGACTATAGCCTTCTCACGTGCCAATCTTCCTCTAGTATAGACAACGATATCGTTCTCGAATAGCCTCACAGAGACTCGGTCACTGTCAAGTAGATCGTTAATATAAACTACGGATAGTAATGGCTCTACAACACTCCCTTTAGCTACTCCTACACTCGTAGCTCTATTCATTCTAAGACAAAAAAAGAAAACAAACAAAAAACGAAAAGGACTCACCACGAAGGAATTATGAGAAAGAGATGGAAGTCGGTAGATGTGATGTACAGGTACAGAAGAACAGATGATTACAATTTTAGAAAATCTGGATGATTTACTCAAAAGAGAGAGTTTCATAAATGGAGCGTTGGTTGTCATCCAAGTCACCGTTACAGCATAACGGTACGACGACGATATTCTACTGCCCGTTTTGTTGCCCTTCGTGACATGCCATCCTGGGCTTACATTTTAGGAAGATAATTCCCTCCCGCAGACGGCGAGATATTTTACTACTTAACGTAATTAAATGGAACACTTACAGCCATCGTTTAAATGGTATTGTATTATGTTGGAACCAGTTTCGGTGATTTAGTACACAATCTGAATACCTGAAGGTGGTGTATCGGGTCAGTTATTGGTTACAATATAACTAAATAACATCAAAACGACGGCTGTAGGTGTTTCATTTTATTACGCAGTGAACGGCTGAAGTCCCGCAGACCATCAGCCAAAAGAATGGAGGAGCAAAAACTTTCTACTCCTTGCCTTCGTGCTTGCCAAAACCTACATTGGCCTCCACGGTCGGCTGATCTCTCCCCAATTAAGAAAGCTTGGAGATTTATGGACAGGGACCTCCAAGCACCTCGAGATTTTGACGATGTAACGCGCCAGTTGGGTAAAATGTGGCGTGATATCCCTCACGAGGACACCCAACAACTCTGTCAATCAGTGTCAAGCCGAATAACTGCTTGCATAAGTCCAAGACGTGGATTGAAGCGTTATTTTCTTGCTCTGATTGAGAAAACCTTCCTCTTGAATAAATTATTCAGCTTTTCTGAAATTGTAATCATTCGTTTGCCTGCACATGTACATCACACCTACCCATTTCCGTCCCATCGGATAAGTCTTTAGTGCTGCGTTTCCTTTTTCCTTTTTTCTTTTTTTGTCTGACAGTGTGTTTATGATTTCCGTCCCGTTTAAGAGTGACTTGTTGAATTCGGCGTGGAAGAAAGTCCTGAGTCCAGCCAATATCTGTTCCCCTATTCGGAAATCTGTAATTTAGCTCACTAAAATACAGTTTGGAATAGTACGGAATGCCTTGACGAGGAACATGGCCGTAACCTGGAAAAGTTGGAAATTTGTGGTAAGATGTAATGGGACCAAACTGCTGAGGTGATCGGTCCCTAAGCTTACACAAACTACCTTACGCTAAGGACAACACACACACCCATGCCCGAGGGAGGACTCGAACCTCCGATGGGGGCAGCCGTGTGAACCCTGCAGAACGCCCCAGACCGAGCGGCTACCCCGCGCGGCCCTCAACGTGGGCAACGATGTCTACGGCGACATGGACGTCGTGAAGAAACAGTCGGCTGAGTTTCGCAAGACCACTGTTTGCGGATTCACGTAGATTTTTTCATAGGAGATATCCGTTCTCCACGAATATCATAATCCACGAGCATAAAACATATATCATAATTCTGAAAGACCTTGACGTCAGCGATCTATAATTATGCGTGCCTGTCTGACGGCCGTTCTTGAAAACAGGAATGACCTGTGCTGTTATACAGTCGCTAAGTAACCTTCACTGCTCCAGCCACCTACAATAAACTGCTAGAAAGGGTGCACGTTCTTTCGCATAATCTCTGCACAACCTCTGGGCATCCAGCCCAGCAGTTTCAGTTGCTTTTCTATTCTACGATCGCTCACCTCCGCATCCGAACTATAATTTCCCAAGATGTTCGTCATCTTTCTTCTAAGGACTCATATGTAGCTTCTCCGAGCATCTCTGTTGAACTTGAACAAGAGCTACACCTTCCTGTAACGATAATAGCACAGCATTTTTGAATTCCGACGATGTCAGCTGTCATTGTGCTTGATAACGACTACAAGCTGAGAACATCGAAGTTCGCAGCACTAATGTCTTGTATGTAACCTCCTTTTAAGATGCGCTCCACTTTCCCAAGAACATTGCAACAAATTTCTGTCTTCTATTCGCCTTCCCTGCTACTGGTTTTGGGTCAGTGTCCCATTTCATATCGCTTCTTAGCATTAACTCTAAATACTTATGTGACGTGCGTGAAATGTGACCAATAACCTCGTAATCGAATACGATCTTTTTTTGTTATAAGCATTTCTTGTATTATTTCACATTTAAATAGAGCTGACATCCATTACAGCAAGCGGAAATGTTGTCCAAGTCTTCCTCCCGTTCCTCACGATCATCCATCGACTGCAGTTTCCTGGACATAGCACCACCGAACTCCAATGCGATGTATTGGTATCTGTTGGTCACAGTTTCATCCAATGACTTACATACACTCCATACGGAAGTACAGGGGCTGGACAAAAATATGGAAACACAGCAAGAAATGCATTCTCGAACAGACGCGTAATAACAGGTGGTAGCCAAACCTTCAGGTCGCACTGTAGTACTTCACCACGTATGCCACGTGTGCAATGTCCTCAGCATGTCTCAAGTATTTGTCGTCACCAGCTTAGCGTTCTGTGTAGTAGTGAGTGCATTACGTCGGAGCTGAGTGACTTTGAATGTGGGAAAATTCTTGGTACTCGTACGGTTTGTGCTTCGACAACCAAAGTAGCCAAAGTTTTTGCTCTTTAAAGAGGCACAGTATCGAAGATTTATACCCCCCATAGGTAAAACGGAAAGACATCATCCACTAAGTCACAACATGCACGAAAGTATATATTGACTAATCGTGGCAGTCGATCATTAAAGGGGATTGTGACGAAGACTAAGAGGAGGATAGCTGTATAACTCCCTGCACAATCGAAAGTCGCACTCGCGAATCATGTCAGCACCAAAACAGTACGAAGGATGCTTCAGAAGCCGAGGACCCCTGCAGGGGGAGGTCAACTTCCAAAATCACACATTTCTGACTCAAATCCTAATGACAGGAAAACGTGGCGTCCAAGCCATAACACCCGGTCTACGGAGCAATGGAAGAATGTCATCTGGTCGGATGAAGCTTGCTATACACGGCTTTCGCCTCTTGGCTTTGTTCTGCGTTCTCAAAGTGAAACATAGCTGGTGTTCAGTGACGATTTTGGCAGCCACATCGTGGTGTTTCATGGTCCGCAAGGTCGCATTACTGATAGAGATTAAGTGAGCAGTTTGGATGATTCTGTGGTACAATGTTTGTTCTCCAATAGTGATGCTGTGTTCCAAGACGAAACACCCCTGTTCACATCGTCCAGGACTGGTTTTGTGAACAGGAAGGTGAACTTTCACAACTCCCCTCGCCCTCACAGTTACTACACTACTAGCTATTAAAACTGCTACATCACGAAGATGACGTACTACAGACGTGAAATTTAACTACAGGTCGAAGGTGCTGTGATATGCAAATGATTAGCTTTTCAGGGCATTCACACAACGTTGGCCCCGGTGGCGACACCTACAACGTGCTGACATGAGGGAAAAAATGGTTCAAATGGCTCTGAGCACTATGGGACTTAACATCTATGGTCAGCAGTCCCCTAGAACTACTTAAACCTAACTAACCTAAGGACATCACCCAACACCCAGTCATCACGAGGCAGAGAAAATCCCTGACCCCGCCGGGAATCGAACCTGGGAACCAGGGCGCGGGAAGCGAGAAGGCTACCGCACGACCACGAGCTGCGAACTGACATCAGGAAAGTTTCCTACCGATTTCTTAAACACAAACAGCAGTTGACCGGTCTTGCCTGGTGAAACGATGTTGTGATGCCTTGCGTAAGCAGGAGAAATGCGTATCATCACGTTTCCGACTTTGATAAAGGTCGGATTGTAGCCTATCGCGATTGTGGTTTATCGTTTCGCGACATTGCTGCTCACGTTGGTCGAGATCCAATGACTATTAGCAGAATATGGAATGGGTGGGTTCAGGAGGGTAATACGGAACGCCGTGCTGGTTGCCAACGGCCTCGTATCACTAGCAGTCGATATGACAGGCATCTTATCCGCATGGATGTAACGGATCGTGCAACCACGTCTCGATCCCTGTCAATAGATGGGGACGTTTGCAAGACGACAACCATCTGCACGAACAGTTCGACAACGTTTGCAGCAGCATGGAATATCAGCTCGCAGACCATGGCTGCGGTTACCCTTGACGCTGCATCACAGAAAGGAGCGATTGCGATGGTGTACTGAACGACGAACCTGGGTGCACGAATGGCAAAACAACATTTTTTCGGATGAATCCAGGTTCTGTTTACAGCATCATGATGGTCGCATCCGTGTTTGGCGACATCGCGGTGAACGCACATTGGAAGCGTGTATTCGTCATCGCCATACTGGCGTATCACCCGGCGTGATGGTATGGGGTGTCATTGGTTACACGTCTCGGTGACCTCTTGTTCGCATTGACGGAACTTTGAACAGTGGACGTTACATTTCAGATGTGTTACTACCCGTGGCTCTACCCTTCATTCGATCCATACGAAACCCTAAATTTCAGCAGGATAATACACGACCGCATGTTACAGTTCCTGTACGAGCCTTTCTGTATACAGAAAATGTTCGATTGCTGCCCTGGCCAGCACATTCTCCAGATCTCTCACCAAGTGAAAACGTCTGTCAAACCACCGTGTCATGGTTAGTTGTCGAAGACGCGGTACAGTATCGCACCAATAGCACATGTCCTCTTGCTTTATATATCACCGAATTAATCTCATCGAACTATGTTACTCCGACGGAAATATAAAACTATATGTGGTGTCGTCAGTAGAATGAGGTCTCGCGCGTAAGATGGTACCTCAAGACGAGACCACAAGTAAAGACATTCGCTGCCAGACGCAACAACGAAACGCAGACATCAGCGTAGATACGCCCTTTCGCTTATGACCGCCACAGGCGGAAAATTATTTATGTTCGAGCGCAGTGCCGCTGATCCAACCCTTTATGTAATCAGGGATCAGGTGTAACCGTAGCTTGCGACGATAGTATCGTCGTAGTAGGGATCCAACTGCAGCACTTGTACTGAACATTGTCTCATGTTAAAGACAGTTAGACTCTGATGTGAAACTGACATTCTGTAATGAATTGCTATATTATATGTAAATAGAAGGTGGGGAGGGGGAGAAAGGAAAGGCATTACTGATCTCAACTGCATCGGTAGATTATGCGGAATCAGCAAAATGTGTACCGGTTCGGGATTCGAACCCGGGATCTCCTGCTTACTGGGCAGGTGCGTTAATCAACGTGCCATCCGCGACAGAGTGTTATCGCACCTACGCAATCTCAGCACGCCTCTAGGCCGACCCACGTTCTCTCCGAGAGCCACCTATCCGCAGACCATGTACATTGCATCGTGCTTGCTACTCTGAGATTCCCATAGGAGGTCGGACTTACTTGTGCATCCGCAATGAAGAAGGCGGATCCACCTTATAGACAAATAAAGTAAACAAAACCTGCATCATGATTTCCTGATAATCAGGAAATAAAGAATGTACATGCAAATAAACAGTACACTACGAGTAAATTTGTGCGCATGGTCGTTGTAAATAAGGTGGAAAACGGTAATGGTAAACAAAGCGGTAGACAAGTCTACATCCGCATCTGCTTAAGCAGGCTTCTCCGGCCCCAGGTTCGCTACCTCAAAGTGTTTAGTGGCACATTCTCTATGTTCTGTTACATTTTTGCAAGATCGTACGGAAACATCATGGAGTGGTTCTCAACAAGAAAACGTTAAGACTGTCTCCAAGCAGAGAAGCTTTGGGAGCTAATCAGGGACTTTAATGCTCATATGGATCAGACGATTGGATTGCAGGGAACACCCAAGGCATATGCCTGTCGCAGAGTGTTCTGTAAGCCCTAGTCGTTTCATGCAAAGACTTGAGTCACTATAGCACTCTGTGTGAAGTAGACCTGCTACCGGAGGTCCTTATGGGGGCAGAGGAAGTGAACGGCTCGCCTCATCGCCTCCTGCTTTAGGAGATGGCGTTAGTGGTACCGTTAACAGCTGACGTCACAGTGGGACATAAGTGTCTTCACAGTAGCGCTTCGAATTGTCGTGGTCACAGTACACAAAACGATTGCTGGCACTCCAATACAGAGCAAGCGGCAGCACGCCCTTAGGAGTAGCAATTATCATTTACCTGCTCTGAGCGTGAACTAGGGGGAAAAAAAAATGAGACTGAGGACATCGTACAACTGAATTTGAAGAAAATGAACAAATAAAAAGAATAATAAAACTGTCGTGCTGTATGTTTCTTGATGCAGATAAATACTGTAAATAGTAATTTGCTCCCGGATCACGTTATGCAAATTCCACAATATTTCCTCGGGGCAACTGTCCTACATCTTCTGGTGGTTCAACCTTGTTGTTGGCTAGGTACGCTGACGGTATCTGCACACAGACGTCCCGTTTTTAGAACACGCGCCCGAAGAATGCGATTCACTTTTTTCATTGTGACTCACATCTGTACAAAACTACGCGAAAGATCACAGATTTATACATTTTTATTTCAGTCAATAGTGACAATTTCCTTTCCTTTAGCAACTTGCTGTTTTTCCAAGTTGCCTACATGTTATTCCATCAGAACAGAAACTGATCACTGCTGTCATAGAGCCCAAAACTGTATATTTATCGGTGATTTTCATCTGCACACTAATATCTATTCGTCAAAATTTTTCCTGCCGCAGACCAGCTTTTTCGCATTTTGTCCTATTTTTTTTCCCCTGCACACTTTCAAGGTCATCTTCACTGCCTGCTGTAGCCGTTGCCATTCGCATAGGTTAAGTTTTTGATTACATTGCCATCTCCGTCTCCCCCCCCCCCCCCACCCCACCCCCCTCCCCAGCCCACTCCGTTTTCAATCCAGTTTCTATATCTGTTAGAGCTGCTGTACCCTCAAATAGTAGCTTCTTATTTCTATTTCGACTTCTCCATCACCAGTGGATTCACATGTATAAAATCTTCCCGGTGTCTAGACCGCATCAGATCGGAGTCAAAACTCGAGTTTTCGAAGATTATCATCCTCTTCGTCAAGAGATGACTGTCTGCCGGGAGCGAAATACTTTCATTGATCGAGTGACTCACTTCTATTGGCAATGTGACGTCACATGGAGGGGTGCGGGTCGACTGTAGGCATTTATCAGTTTAAAATCTAAGTCTTTGTTGCAATTGTTACTGCATATAACAATTTATACAGCTTCTTTCATTAAGGAATCCCAGTCGGTTGATGCGTGAGAGAGGACTTTCGGTTTCTCGAACAATCTTGTGCCGCTGAGGTTGTGTTCCGCTATCGCTGGTTTTTCAAGATATGTGCCGTCCATATTCTGTACAGCGCTAGACTACATTGTGAATTGTTTGCCCTACATAATTTTCGCCTCGTTCACATGACAAATTGTAAACAACTGGCACTTTCAAATCAAGCTCTTCACTGGACATACCAAATCCTTAATTTTCCGTGAAGGTCGTAATATTGGTCTAATGCCATATTTACGTAATATCCGCCCGATGTAGCTTGAGGTCCCTCCGCAAAATGGAAGGAATAATTTGTCTTTTACCTCTGGCAGGATGGGTTTTCGCCTACGTTTAACAGCGAATGCAGCTGTAATTTGATGCGATTTGTATGTGTTTCTTTCTCAGTTCGCACTTATCTTCACTGGACGCAAATTGCGGATGACAGCGGTTCAAATCTGCGTTCCACCATAAGGATTTAGGTTTGGAGAGGCTTCCGCAAATGCCACAATTTCCAGAACAGTTTCTCTGGAAGCGACGCTGTCGATTCCCTTTCGCAATCAGGATTTGTTCTCCACTTCTCAGGATGTAGTGGTGGGCGTGATGATTGGACGTAACATTTTTTTTAACCTTCTCTTCTCACTCGAAAGCACAGCTGTGATTCCTTAGCGAGCTGTGACAGCTTTTTCTCCGCTATCGAGACACGCTCGGTCCCACCTAGGCGTTGCGCCGTTCTCTCACCTCTAAATTGCTGGAAAATTACGTTGCCCATTTAGTCGTTGGGTGTGAAGTACGAGAGTTGTTGCAATACTGGGAAGCTAACAGGGACTGAACAGGAGGAGGCAAACCTCTGCCTGAACGTCTGAAATGTTCTTTTTATTCCAACCACTACGAAAAAGAAGTAAATTTACTTACTTAGCATTCAAACCATATACTTCAAAATCGTGCAGTCACTATACCAAGAATCAAAGGTTAGTAGTTTCATGCCAAAAACTTCATCTGTCCAGTTCATACCATCAACAAGGTGCGTTCCTGTTCAACTATAATATATCCCATACATCTAATTTAGATATATATTCTGCAAGACACTGTAGATTCTTGGTAAGCCTCTGTGTGTATTGGAATCTAATTTTACCTGCTCGCAGTATAACTAGCATGAAGTAATTTACACTGAGGCGACAAAAGTCATGGGATAGTGATGTGCACACAAGGTGTAAAAGGGCAATACATTAGCGGAGCTGTCATTTGTGCTCAGATAGTTCATACGAAAAGGTTTCCGATGTGATTTGTAGCCGAACGAGGAAATTAACAGACTTTGAACGTTGAACGCAAGACGGAGGTAGACGTATGGGATTTTGAATTTCGGAAATCGTTAGTAAATTCAACATTCCGAGATGCACGGTGTCATGGGCGAGCCGAGAATACAACACTTCAGGCATTACCTCTCACCACAGACAACGCAGTGGGCTGACTGGCTTTACTTGACGACAGAGCGCAGTGGCTTTTGCGTATAGCTGCCAGTGCTAATATGCAAGCAACACTGCGTGAAATAAACGTAGAAATCAATGATGGACATACGAAGGTATCTGTTCGCCTCTGCTGGGCTCGTGGCGATATCGGTTGTACCTAGACGACTATAAAACTGCGTCCTAGTCAGATGAGTCCCGATTTCAGTTGATGGTAGAGTTCGACTGTAGCGCAGACCCCACCAAGCCATGGATTCATATTGTTAACAAGGCACTGTGCAAGCTAGAGGTGGCTCCGTAATGGTGTGGGCTGTGATCCCCTGATCCAGCTGAACCGATTATTGTTGGAAAAGTTTATGTTCGGCTATTTGGAGACCATTGGCAGCCATTCATGGGCTTCATGTTTCCAAACAACAAAAGGAGATTTTCTGGATGACAGAGCGACATTTCACCGGGCCACAATTGTTTCCGACTGTTTTGAAGAAGATACTGGACAATTTGATCGAATGATTTGGCACCCAGATCTCGCAACGTGAAATCCATCGAACATTTATGGGACTTAATTGAGAGGTCAGTTCGTGCACAACTTCCTGCACCGGAAACACTTTCGCAGTTATGGACGGCTGTGCTGGTATAGAGGCAACATGGCCCAGTGTTTCTTCAGGGGACTTCCAACGACATGTGGAGTGCATACCATGTTGCACTACGCCTGGAAGAGGAGGTTCGACCCGATATTAGGAGATGTCCTATGACTTTTGTCACCCCAGTGAATACTCTCTTACGAATGTATAGTTTAACAACAAACCACACCATAATGCACAAAGTTTCTCTTGCAGCTTCTACTACTTTAGCCGTACGACCAACGGCGTACGCTTTTAATTTACTGAATGAACCCGTCACGAAACGTGCGTTAGACCGATCGGCTAACCGGGCTGGTTGATAGCAGCTTACAACAGTCTGCCACATAAGTTTTAGTGAAGCAGTAATCACAAACTAGGTTAATTGCTGCTTCTATTAATTAGAAGGATTCTCAAATTGTGCGAAAAATGGTTCAAATGACTCTGAGCACTATGGGACTTAACATCTGAGGTCATCAGTCCCCTAGAACTTAGAACTACTTAAACCTAACTAACCTAAGGACATCACACACATCCATGCCCGAGGCAGAATTCGAACCTGCGACCGTAGCAGTAGCGCGGTTCCGGACTGAAGCGGCTAGAACCGCTGGCCACCGCGGCCGGCCAAATTGTGCGAAACACAAGAGGTCTGAAACGAGAAATTGCGGTATCTCCTGCTTCAATTAGCGCGAGCCTTCAGCAAATAAAGCAAAAGCATCATTTATTTACTGCAATATTACCGTAAAATTTTCTGTACTGTGTGTGTGTGTGTGTGTGTGTGTGTGTGTGTGTGTGTGTGTGTGTGTGTGTACCTGTGTGCCCACACAATATGTATAAAGACATGATATGTGCCACAACCTGGAAAGATTATCCGATAAATAAATAAATAAATACTGAATAGCGAGTATATAAAGCAGTGACGAAGATACAAGTCTCACAGTTCGTTGGCCCATTTTCCATGTCACGTTCACAAAATCGAACATATTCACTCCTGAACACACAGAGCTCTTAAAAATGGGTACACAACGTCGAATATTACAGAATTTGCTTATATTAAATTGATAACGAAGTCGCAGGAGGATTTAGAAAATATGAAGGAGAATAAAAATACTCGTAATATTTTCGTACAGCGGGACACCAACTGACAATATTGCTCTCTATCCGAGACTACAGTTTTTTAATACTAAAATAGTTAATTGTGCTTAATTATTACATAATTGTACGAATGCTGATAACTGACAGACGTAATTGTGAGTGTGTTTCTTTGATGATACGGTGTTCTGACGGCCTTAACCATCGATATGTCACTAACTGACATTTAATTATAACCAATAGTACCAGAAACGACGTGCCTTGGCTAAATCTTGTATGAGTTGGTGCCTTGTGACGTCATACTTTCGTAGCAAGCAAAATACGAAAAGCACCACATGTAGATGCAAACGACGTAATCAATTGTGGCACCAGGTACGTTTTGCTTCTGACATAGAAGGCGATTGTGCGTCTTATTGACCACGTTCTTCTCCATAAAGCAAAAATCCGGCGTGGCTGATTGGGCTTTTCACGCTTGGAAATGCTGCACAACGCGAAATTCTACATTATGGCTTTACAAAACTTGACTAGCTCCAAGACCGCGTTCTTCGTCACGTCCTTAAAGGCCGTTAGCATCACCGGCAGAGACGTCACCACAGCACCAACGGGCACGCCGGAACTGCCGGTGCACACACACACACACACACACACACACACACACACACACACACACACACACGCAGGCAGCGGCACCCCACAGGAAGCTCACACGCATTCCGCGCACGCGCAGCTTCCTGTTTGCCTATCCACGCGTTTCCTCCCACTCGCGGCGGAGACACGGCACTATCTGTGCCTGTGTACCAACCTCTGCGTCCTCGTAAGCATAAACTCCCCATCGCTCCCCTCTCAAATTTAGTGATAACGTGGCCCAGAGGATAGTCCACCAAAAACGGCACACATGTCAAGCATGAAAACAGGAAGAAGGTAAGCTGAACTGTGAAAACAGAAGCAAAATAGAATCGTCCAAGCTCAAGATACACAACAGTGAGCGCATTGTAAGAATCGCGGCGTCGTGGTTGTGTCGTTTTTGTGTTAGATTGGAAAGCGAAGGATCCATGTTCAAATCTCCCTTTATGCCGCTTACACAGAACCGTGAACTTTCCGTTCGGTCACTGACGTGTCAAATCTCCTTCTGTAGTCTTTGCAATTGTTCTACCGCACATTGGTAATAGAATATGAGTCATAAGGTAAGAACATATTATCGTCGCAAACTAAAGTGATAAATAGTGACAGCAGTCGAAATTTCGCATAGACCTCAAACAAAAAAAAAAAAAAAAGGATGTTGAATATGTTTCAGCAAAGCAAGTCATGAGTCAAAAATTTCTAAACGAAACCCTAGAGTCGTAACATGTGGCACTTCTGTAGAACAAACAGGAGGTACGTTGATCTATCTGCAGGTTACTTCCTTACACGTCGCTGTCGGAAACGGACGTTACACCACGACACAGGCACAAATTTGTATACTGCGAACATTCGCGACAATCACTGAACGGACAGTTTAAAGTTCTGTGAAACAAAAACAAAATAATTGGGAGATCTGAAAATGGACCCTGGGTGTCGCAGTTCAACACCGTGACGATATGACGACGACGCCACAGCTATTCAAATTGGCTCGATGTTGCACATCTTGAGGTTGTACTGATCACTGTTTCTGTTTTGCTTCTTTTCTCACAGTTCAGTACACCTTGTTCCTATTTTCGTGTTTGATCTGTGATCAGTTTTTGGTGGGCAATTCACTGGGCCATCTTACCACTAAATCTGAAGGGAGTGCAATGGGAAGTTTCTCTTGTAAGCTTTGTCACGTGAAACTCAAGGTTTTCACACATGACACGCGTAAAATTTCTACGCTAGTTCCATTAAAACGCTCATTTTCCCCATTGATTACATGCTAGCCCTGTTGTTTAGGGCCGCGTGGCTTGAGGGGCCGAGTCACGGATTGCGCAGTCCCTCCCGCCTGGGCATGGGTGTGTGCGTAGTTTAAGAAGTGTCTAAGTCTATAGACCGATGTCCTGGGGCACTGTAGTTCCTCCTTTTAATCGCCGCACAAACGTCAAACGACAGGTATCGAAATAAATGATCATAGGATAGAAAAGTAACTGAAATCTCTCAACAGAGCAAAGGCCACTAAACCTGACAGGAAACCAATACAATCCTGCATAAAGTATGCGAAAGCAGAAGTGTACCGTAAGTCGCTGCAGGAGACAAGCACTCACAATGATGGGAAAAAAGCATAGGTCATTCACGATTTCCCAAGGGTAGTCAGATAGGCGCACAAAATTATACGGCTGTATGTCTGGCGTCGGTGTGTTGATAATTTTGGGACATGCCGTATGTTCGCGTATTATGACATTTCTGGAGACCGAAAACCTTCTCTGTAGGAGTCAACATGTTTTCCTAAAAAAAAAAAAAAGGATCGTCTGAAACCCAGTTCACTCTGTTCGTTCGCGAGTACCAGAGACCAGTAGGCACCGGCACCTAGTTGATGCACTGTTCCTCGAGTTTGGACACAGTTGCGGACTGCTGTCTAACGGACAAAATTCGAGCTTACAGAATATTTTACCAGTTTTGTGAATGGGCTGAAGAGTTTCTCGTAAACAGATCACAGCATGCTATTCTTAACGAAGAGAAGCCTTCAGACGTAGGAGTAACTACGAACATACCACAAGGGAGAGTTGTAACAACCACATTTTTTCACAATACGTATAAATGACAAAGTGAATAATGTTGGAAGTTACACGAGACTGTTTGCGCATGATGCTGTTATACAGGGTGATTTTTTTCACAGCTCTAAGGACCGATTGATGAGACGATAGGGAAAGAAAGGGACTAATGAACTTGTGTTCGGAAATGCTTGGTTTCCAAGCCAGAGACCATTTATTCAATCATCAATCAGGGACTGTCACCGCCGATAGTGTACGATGTGTTACACTGTTCCATGCTGCGCCAGAGCCGATGCAGATGTGTCCTGCAATGCTATTTGGATAAGGCATCGATCTTCTCGGGGCGGGAGGGGGGGGGGGATAGGGGAGGGTGTGGTCTGGGTGGTGTGACCTGACCCATCTCGTCTGATTCTACGGACTTCCGCGACCCGTTGCACTTCCGAAACACTTCATTCCACATGAACAGCGATTTACCGGATGGATCCATCACATTCCGTCATGTCGATAATGCGCCCTCTTTCAAATTCACTGATCTGACGATACATCTGCCAGGCATCCTGCAGCTCTGCTGAAGTCACACTGATCCCTTACCTTCGGTATGTAGCGACAACGACAGGTGCAGGCACATTTTATCGATGGGTGATGTTGCACCGCGATATCGATGTTGATCTTGAGCCCGTAGGGCTGCACAACATACTAATGTAAATGTCCTGTAAATACGAATGTCCTATCTCTAATCGTTCAAGGTGCTCTGCTTTTCCTGAACATGAGTGTAGTTGGTTGGTTGATTATTCTTTAGCCGACCGTGGTGGCCGTGCGGTTCTAGGATCTGCAGTCCGGAACCGCGTGACCGCTACGGTCGCAGGTTCGAATCCTGCCTCGGGCATGGATGTGTGTGATGTCCTTAGGTTAGTTAGGTTTAAGTAGTTCTAAGTTCTAGGGGACTCATGACCTAAGATGTTAAGTCCCATAGTGCTCAGAGCCATTTAAACCATTTGATTATTCTTTCAGGATACATTCTCAAGAATTTTAACAGTAAACAACCTTGTGATGCTGCAATAATCCTTCGCTATCAGTATGGAAGGAAGTTAAACATTAAACAAATGAAAAGCATTTTAAATATAAATATTTACGATTCCTACACTACTTAAATTGTCATTGGGAAGAAACAGTTACAATGAATCTCTGTCTTCTGCTTCCCGCTAGTTGTCTAAGGTCGGGTTTGTTATGTGATGATGAAACACATTTCTTCGCCTTTTTCGTCACTTGTGAACATCAGATCTGCTGTTCACAAGACAAATTTTACAGGCAAATGAGACAAATGGCAAACGTCTTCAAATGAGTGACAAAGTAGCTTCAAGTTGTAAGTTGATCACAGACTGACTATCATAATATCTTCAGAGATCACAAGATAAGCGTAGATTCGCAGAATAGACGCGTAACTCTCGTATTTATAATTTTGCATTTCCATCGACAACTTTCACAAAAAATAAATATTTTAATACATTAATTGTATAAATGATACAATCATTTTGACAAAGAATACATTTTTACGAATCTAAGAATTAGGGTTAAAAGAATACAGTATTGGTTATTCAGATATTAATGAATTTTACCAAAGAACAGTGTAGAATGCGAAAGTTTTTCATCGATAACGCTTGAAAGAGTTTTCCGTTAAAGAAAACTGTGCTTTCAAAAATGGGGTAAAGGAGATTTCAGTTGTATTTCAAAATTAATACAAAAAACTTTCAGCAGTGCAGAAATTTTTGGCAATACTTACTGTCTACGAATAGCAGTTTTATCATATCACTTTAAAATAAAACGTTTCTCATAAAAGCAACTAACCTGTTATAATCAGGAGACTGGTAACTAAATACTCAATAATATAGTTCACTGCTAAGCGTCGTTAATAAAATTTGTACAATTTCTGGAAAATATTGATTAGACATTTGGTATATAATAGACAGTATAAAAAAGTATGAAGTTTTATTTTGTTATTTCATTAGCCCCTATTTGTTTTTGACAACTTCGTTTTGTTTAAAATAAATGATGTGATGACACACTATCATTATTATACGTTAAAATAGGTGTTTACTTCACAAGAAGTATTACTTGAATTACTAACAAGATGAATGAAATAAATAGGTATACAGGATGTTCCGCAACTATGTGTTCAAATTAATTCAGAACAGAACATAAAAGAAATGTATTTAGTTGTGGTAGACACTGTTTCTGACGCCAGTTTCTCATGCTAAGGACGATTAACACAGAAGGTAGCTTAGCATGCTAATTTCAGGAGTGGCATTCACGGCAACTGCTATAATGCCCGACTATTGACGTGTATGTACGCAGTACATGGTCGGACCATTGACTGACCTGTCCATTGGAAGATGCGTGGCATGTCCGCAATGGTGTCAGCAGCGACGACAACTTAAGCGACGAGGTCTTCTGTTTCCACAACGTTTCCATACACCCGCTGCTTCACATGCCCCCAGAGGAGGAAATCCAGGCATGTGAGACAAAGTGACCCGGATGGTCGATCGGTAGATACCTCACAGCAGTGCCGAAATGGGCTGGCGCCCCATCGTGCTGGCATAATGTAACGTTTACAGGTACATCCTCCAGCATTCCTGGCAAAACATCAACCTACCACCGAAAATGCCGGCCAGCACATTAACACCGAATCGCCATTGATTAGCATGAGGTCGCGTACGTCGTGGATTCACATGTTCCCAAACACGCGAATTATGGATATTTGAATGTCAGCACACATTCCCAGTCGGCGACAGTGGCGCAACACCCTACGCCAGCACCAGTAACAAAACGTCCCGTGACATTACAAGTTAGTTTCGGAGACCATATGTTCGTTTTCGAAATATATTTGTTTTGATGTTCTGTATCTCCTGTATTAATTTAAGCAAACTGTTTCCAAACAACTTGTATCTGATCAAATGCATCGCGTAATTCATGTATAAGCATCAACAGCATCTATAGACACTGGTTTCGGCTACTACGGTGATGGAAATCTTCCTACCTCTGAGGTACGTTCAATGCACGGATTCTGACCAGACGAACACTTACCTCACTCGTACTGATAATTCAAGATCTCAGCCCGAAATTTTCACATCTGACCTCTGATTCTTGATCGGAATACCACTTTTCATCACCTACCGGCTGTGTAATTTTGAAACTAAGAGTTTTTTTCCTTTTTTCCGTTATTTTTCTGTTCTGTGGTCCCGCTTATACGGGGCGCGCAGCAAAGGCTTACGGACTAGCTCCAGTGTTTCAGACGATAGCTCAGGTGGCTCGTGCTTGGCTTTGCCATACCGCGATGTCGGTCTTTGCAGAGCAGTCGTGACTCTACTGAGTCTGCTTCGTGACTGGCGGAAGCAGTTCCTCGTGCGACGCTCAGCCACGGCTGGTGGTGAATCGGTTTATCATTTTCACCACTCTTGAACAATTTCGCAGCTTTACAATACATTTGTTCACCTTCGGCGCCAGTTCTCATTTCATCATTACGGAAATTAGTAGTATACTGTTATCTCTAGGTCTGATTTTCCTGAACTCCATACGAAACACTTCCGTTGCTATTGTTGTTGTTTCGGTCGTGACTGGTTTAGTGGAGCTCTCCACGCTGGCGTATGCCGCTCAGCATAACTACTGAAACCTACATGCGCTCGAACTTGCTTTCTGCACTCAAGTTTCGGTCTCCCTGAGAAGTTTCCTCCATTTCCAAATTTACGATTCATTGAGATATCACGACCTGTCCCGTCAGCTGATCTCTTCTTTAAATTGTACCATAAACTTCTTTTTTCCCGATATGATTCAGTGCCTTGTCATTAGATCCATCCATCAAACCTTCAAAATTCTCCTGCAGCGCCACACATCAATACCGCCTATTCTCTTCTTGTCGTAACTTTATGGGCTTCATTTCACTGGCGTACAGGGCTACACTTCATATAACTTCGGAAAAGATTTTCTAACAATTAACTTTGTATTCGCTGTTAACAAATTCTTGTTTTTCAGTAATGCCTTTCTCGCTGTTGCTAATCTGCATTTAACATTCTCGCTGCTTCTGCCATCAACAGATTTTTTGCTGCCTAAATCGCGGAACTCATCGCGCTCCCAGTGTCTCAATTTCCTTCAGCCTCACTTGATTTAATTCGACAACGTTTCATTACCGTTGTTTTACTTTTGTTGACAGATTATTCATTCCGCTCAACAGCTCTTCGAAGTCCTTTGTGTCTCTGCCAGGACTACAGTGTCGCCAGAAAACCTCGAAGTTTTAAATCGTATACAGGGTGCATGATAATTATTCGCGAAAGCTGACGTGTGCGAGAGTATACGTTAATAGAACGGAAAGAACACCAGTAAGCGTGGGACCCACCAGAAACATGTGTGTTCACTAGCCGCCACTGACACAAGAGTCTAATATTGCCCTAGTTGGTATAAATCTGTCTGAAATTTTATCTTTTCGATTGAAGTCCCCTCCAGCAGCGCTTAAAAATCACCAAAAGGTGAAGTTTTGTTTTTAGCGCCGACTCGTTTTGCTGGAAGACCTCCACGAAAGTCATTACCATATCCTAAAAAAATTGCTGACATGCTTGTATTTCCGAATAGTTTTGTAAACTTCTGAATCCTCCTGACTTTTCCTGTCTCTGTACTTAGGGGTTAAAGGAGCTTTTCAAACCTTGAGACTTATCTCAGGTCGGCACATTGTCAAGAAGGATTATGTGTTCTGCCAGTTGTAGTCACTGAAAGTGATACCTGGAAATCAGTAGAATGAGATTCTATACTGAAAGATTTTGCTACATTAAAGGCTAGAAAAATTTCAATATTTCGTTTTCATACAAGCGAAAAATTGTCGATACGCATGGTGAAGATGTGTATAAATTGTACATGATTGTATCAATACAATATCTGTCTTTCATATCACAGACAAATATGTGGTTTCCTTTTCAGTCGCATACATAAACATTTAGACCACTTTTATTAATTCTTAATTACCTTCATGGAAAACTTTCATAAGTTTAATTTCTTAGTGATGAGTTTTCTTCACAGTTAAACCACAATTTACTTTGCTCAGCAATATCAACATAAAAGTTCACGAATGTTATTTATTTTTGACCCACTTTTCCTAACTGAAATAATCGATAGATTATAAAACAAAAAAGCTACACAATTTAAGCAAAAAATAACAGATATTGCATACATTGCGCAAAAAAGTATCACTTTTTCGGAACCCTGTAATTGTCTCCCACTGCAACGTGCAAGTTTTAAACAAGGCTCGCAGGTGGCTTCCTACGTAATGCTGAAATAGAGTGGCGCACCACGGAGTCATCTTCGACGGCGCTTCGAACAGCAAGGTGTTGACACGTGCGTTATAACGGCCACGGATCAGAACTTCATGCCCGATGTTAACTGGGTTAATGATGTCACATTGGCACCACATTTCTACACAATTCTGCCCAGTGCCATTGTGGAAGGAACACACTATGGAAAGGCCGTCACAGCCCCTCTTACCCACATTTCATCCTTCTTTTGTCGCCTCTGCGATGGAGGTCAGAACCGCGACACCCAACGTTGCAACCATGCGGGTTGCTTATGGATAGCCGAGGAAGACATTTCATACACAGTACCATTCAGAATCGACACAGGAAGTCCTGAGGAGGTAACACAAATGGCGTCAATAAAACCACCACTTTCCATTTCACGATCTAAAAACGACGATTCGCCGTGCCATGAGCAACAGATCGACTTTGTTGACAATGTTAGACACATATGGCACCCAGCGGACGATTCAACCCTACTCTAAGGACATTGTGGAGCTTCCCTGTTTGGAATATAGAGCGACAGCAATTGTTACTCTGTTGGACGGGGTGCAACCACCAGGGACCAATCGAAACCGGTCGATGAAAATTAAATTCGATCCAAAGCAATGGTGTGCTTTTTTGGCCCTGCTGTTCACGCCCTCCTGTGGAGTGATCACGGGGCTGTGGAACGTTGTCACACAGCTGATAAAACTGGATAGGCCCCCTGTAAGACCCGCCAGTTCGGCAACACTGTAGGCGCCAGCCACGCACCTTTCTTCAGCACTTTAGGACTCCCGACACCATTCATCGGAGTAGCGCTCCGCTGCTGCTCTGGCGCCTGGGAGCAGGCAACCGTTTCGATACTCCTCGTGCGCTGCAGCAGTCACGATACACGACTCAGCTGGATGGTGTCGAAATCTGTGGCAGGTACATTTTTAATGTTCTGAACGACAGTGCGTGGCTGGCAGCTAAAGCGGTGCAGAACTGGCAGGTTTTACAGGGGGGTCTATCCCGTTTTATTCACGCACATATCAATGTTGCACCCCTCCGTGTAACATCATTGGAGGGAGTGAAACAGGAAGGCCGAAAAAAGCATAAACACCCTTTGGTGCTTTGGATCGAATTTAAATTTCGTCGAACGGTTTCGGTTGGTCCCTGGTGGTTGTACCCTGTTCAACACAGTAAAAACTGCTGTCGCTCTGTACTCTAAAGGGGACAGATTGCGTTCAAACCCACGATAGCCTTATAGTAGGGCTGAATCATCCATGGGGTGTCAGCTGTGTCGAACATTGTCAAAAAAGTCGTTCTGTTGTTCACCGCACTGCAAACCATCTTTTTCGACCGCGAAACGAGTGGGAATCAACGTCCCAAGAAAAGTGGCGGTTTCATTGATGCCCTTTATGCTACCTCCAGACAGCTTTCTGAGTCGATTCTGAGTGGCACTGCGTCTGAAATATTTTCGTCGGCAACCTATTAGGAAAACGCTGGGTGTCACAGTTTTGAGACCCATCGCAGAGGCGTGAAAAGAAGGTGTGAAATGTCGATAAGAGTGGGTGCGACCACCTTTTCATCGTGTGACTCGTCCACGATACCGTTCAACGGTATTGTGGTGAAATAAGGTGCCAGTGTGACATCATTAACTCACAAGGTGGCCTGTTATTCGCATGTGTCGACACCTTTCTATTTGACCCATCGCCGAGACCGAGTTTGACGTCGAGGTGTGTCACGCTTTTCCACCATTACAGAGGAAGGTTGTAGGCACTTTTGAGCCAGGTTTCAAACTTTCGTGCTGCAGCCTGACACTACCAAGGATCTTCGAAAGATAGGCACTTTTTGGCGCTTTGTATTTCAATTTTTTGGACTCAGCTAAAGTGACAGGACACTTTTTTGTGATGGTAAAACAGTACAATAGGTCTTTTTCTTTCTGATTCCACTAAAAGTTTTTAATGATCTCAGGAATTACCTTAAATGGGAATGCATTGTTCGTGCTTTCAATATTTAGCACTCGAATAATATTCAGAAATTTATTTCTGTTACAAAGAAATGTCTGCCGGCCGGTGTGGCCAAGCGGTTCTAGGCACTTCAGTCCGGAACCGCGCGACCGCTACGGTCGCAGGTTGGAATCCTGCTTCGGGCATGGATGTGTGTGATGCCCTTAGATTAGTTAGGTTTAAGTAGTTCTAAGTTCTATGGGACTGACGACCTCAGATGTTAAGTCTCATAGTGCTCAGAGCCATTTGAACCATTTTTTGTTATTGCGTGCACCTCATCTAGTCTCCCCATCTTTAACCACCACGTTGCGGCTCAGTATTTGACCCTGATATCTCTGGGGCATATTCCGAGTACCACAGAGTGGATACACTGAGGTGGTGCCGAAGGCTCCAGGCAGCCTAAGTGTGAGCACATTTCCCTGCCCTCGTCTGACTGATGCTTTGTTGGTAACCAGGATAAGACTGTGTGCCCACGTGCTAGCTGCAACGCTGAGTACTGATTCCAAGTTCTCACACTGGTATGTCCGTAGGACTGGTAGAGATAGTCTGTACTGTTTTGAATTTAGCCTCACCTGTTGATTTAGTACTTTCTTCTACTTTGTCTGTTGTTAGAGTTATGAGCTGGTGACAATTCAATTTCTCATCTACCAGTACCTCAAGACAGCGCGTGACATGTGCAGTTTTATGTTCGTGTCTCCTATTTCAACTGGAGGGTTCCTTTGCAGTGGTTCGTTCAGCAATGTGTTTGTTGTTTTATTTTCCGCTATACTGCATTTGCTGTCGTGACAACATATTGTAGCTATTTGTAACATTCCACTGGCTTTCTCTCCCAGCTGAGTTTTGCTGTTTGCGGCGAAGACAACTAATAGGTCATCTGCGTAGACGCCAATTCCGTCTGACCTGTCACCCCTATCTAAAAGTTGTAGGAGGGGTTCGATTGTTAAATCTCAAGTGATGGAGCCGCAGATCGATATTTGAGGACCATCTTTGGTAACTCTTTCAATTACTTTCCGGCTGTCCCTTTGCCATACGACTACTCGGTCTTTACAGTAGTCATGGAAAATTCTGTACAGTGATTACGGTACTCCCAGACTTCTGAAATTTTGCGGGCCACGAGAGGTTATCAAATGCCCCGTCAGTGTCAGTCATCACTGCCATAGTACTTCTGCGTTGTGCCATTAACTATGTGTAGGACACGATTGATGGCAGCATCTGTGGACTAGTCGATTCTGAAGCCCAACTGGTGTTGTCTCGAGCCGCTGAGAGCCCTGTGGGTTTGCAAACGATTTCACAGTAGCTTCTCCCAAATCTTTGTAGGATGTTTATAAGGCTTATACGCTGAAGTGCCAAAGAAACTGGTATAGGCATGCGTATTCAAATACAAAGATATGAAAACAGCAGAATATGGTGCTGTTGTCGGCAACTACCTTGTAAGACAACAAGTGTCTGTCGCAGTTGTTAGATCGGTTACTGCTGCTACAATTGCAGGATTTAAGTGAGTTTCAACGTGGTGTTATAGTCGGCGCACGAATGAGGTGACATAGCATCTCCGAGGTAGCGACGAAGTGATGATTTTCCCGTACGACCATTTCAAAAGTGTACCGTGAATATCAGGAATCCGGTAAAACATCAAATCTCCGACATCGCTGCGGCCGGAAGAAGATCCTGCAAGAACAGGACCAACGACGACTGAAGAGAATAGTTCAGTGTGCCAGAAGTGCAACACTGGGCCATCATGAAGTATCAGCGTGCCAAACATTCAACGAAACATCATCGATATGGGCTTCGGAGGCGAAGGCCCTCTCGCATACCCCTGATGACTGCACGAAACAAAAGATTTACGCCTCGCCTGGGCCCGTCAACGCAGATATTGGACTGTTGATGACTGGAAACATGTTGCCTGGTCGGAGGAGTCTCGTTTCAAATTATATCGATGGGGCAGACGTGTACGTATATGGAGATAACCTCATGAATGCATAGATTTTGCATGTCAGCAGGAGACCGTTCAAGCTGGTGGAGGCCCTACAATGTTGTGGGGCGTGTGCAGTTAGAGTGATATGGGACCCCTGATACATCCAGATACGACTCTGACAGGTGACACGTTCGTAAGCATCGTGTGTCATCAACTGCATCCATTCATGTCCTTTGGGCATTACGACGGACTTGGCCAGTTCCAGCAGGATAATGCGACACTCCACACGCTAAGAACACTCTTTTAAATACTTCCGCTGGCCACCAGACTCCCCAGACATGAACATTATTGGTCATGTTTGGGAAGACTTGCAAAGTTGAAACTAACCTGTTTCTACGGGTTATTATGTTAAGATTATTGGGAATCGAAATACTTATTGCTTCTGAAATTAACGTGAGAAGATTAGGGTCGCCACCGACTTTAATGATACAACTAATCAAATGTTTGGCCGAGTCGGAAAATAAATTAATTTGATCGCAGACCAAAAACTCATAAAAATGCATACGTCGTGATATCGCTCATAGAGGATGCGATGTAATTAATAGTATTGCCTGTGCACTGTTCACAAGAATCAAACATTTAAAATAAACTAGAAAATGCATGAACACTGTGCATAAGATCAGCTCCCAGCAACACACTTGAAAGTAAGACTTACTCTAAAGCATTCGCTATAAAATAAAAGGGGAAACTAATCACTGGACCTGTGAGTAAGGAAACGCGTTGGATGTGCTAACAGGAAAGCTACGAGGTGAGTGGGTTAGATGCAAAAACGTAACCTCGGAATACAAGAGAAATTTGTGGACAAAATCATTTATTCCTATGATATGGATGTGAGGCATGTACACAATTCCTGATAACATTAATTCCTAAAACATGAAAGAAAAGCATCGATACATTTACCGTTATAATCTATGTTGTGTTGGCAGAAGAGCCAACACCGTGTTACTAGTGGATGCCGAAATGCAGGCGTTTTAGCTCACGCAGGCTGGCGTGAGGAGGAAAGAACTATACTGACGTGAGGTCTGGAACATGACAAGGAATTAGAATTCAGAAAGCGGCCGTAAATAATTTGATACTTAACTTTAATCCATTAATCATGAACGTTGCTCTTGACGGTACATGATTCACAATATTACCTGTTCAGAACACATCCATAGTTACTGAATATGACGCCTTGCTAGGTCGTAGCAAATGACGTAGCTCAAGGCTATACTAAACTGTCGTCTCTGCAAATGAGAGCGTATGTACACAGTGAACCATCGCTAGCAAAGTCGGCTGTACAACTGGGGCGAGTGCTAGAGAGTCTCTCTAGACTAGACCTGCTGTGTGGCGGCGCTCGCTCTGCAATCACTGATAGTGGCGACACGCGGGTCCGACGTATACTAACGGACTGCGGACCATTTAAAGGCTACCACCTAGCAAGTGTGGTGTCTGGCGGTGACACCACAATCTACATCTAAAATCATTGATGTGAATCATTCTTACAACTGCTGTTGCCTGATAACTGATCGCAATAACTCGTGAAAAGGTAAACGCTCCGCAGTACACCCGCGTGCCTACGTGGTTTGTGGAGACGCAATTTCTAGGTATCATGTCCAAGTTGCAACAATATCACAACACAGAATCATGAACAGTTAACATTCTTTAAAACAAACATGAGATCGGACAGTTAGTGATGACGGTAGCCCAACAAACTCTAGTGTTGTACCACGTGGTTGGCTCCCCACGGACGAAAGACACATAAAGTAAGAAAAATTTACGAGAAGGTAAAGCCATTAATATTTAGAAAAATAAAACCGTATACAGGCATAGCTCAAGGCAAACAGACATTCATACAGAAGCGAGTGCTCACTTCTTATAGACACCTTTGTGTGGCTCTCTTCCGGCGAATCCAAGTGTGCTACGAGAAATTTATTAAAAGGAAAATCTGCCGACGTTTTGCATTCCTTGGTGCGACAAGGCAGAGAAATCTTTTAGAGTGGAAAAGCGGGAGCAAAAGCTAACAGGTCTCCCCTCGGCAAGTAACAACGCGCCACGCGGTCAGTCTAACTCACCCTTCTTCGACTGGAACACAGCTGTGGACGCTTCCCGTACCGGCGGCAGACTGCTCCCTTTTTCTCCTCCAGTCTCTTCCACGCTCCGCGTGGCCCGGAAACCCCAAAGATGCCATTTCCGCCACCAACCTAACGCAGGTGGATTTCTTACAAGTGGCGCAAACCTCTTTGCCTGCTTGACCACTACGAGAGTTGGCTATTGTGTACAACTGCTGCTGAATCTGTATGACTATCGTAGACTTTCTGCAGCAGACTACGCTACCGTCTAGCAACGTGACACACAACCATATTCATTCAATCACACTGCTATGAGAGTTATGAGAAAAGAGAAATAAGGAAAGGAAAGAGAAATGCTAGTGAGAAATGGTAATGAAAGGTGGCTACAGTACTCTTTCAACGTGCTATTCAGAAGAGGTATCCACACCTGGTACTCTTACGGTTTTATGGAGAGCTCTTGCAGGATTTCTGATGTCAGTTCCTTCCACAATTACTTCAGACGTTAGTCGAGTCCAAGCCACGCCGTGTTGCGGTACTTCCGCGTGCTCTCGGTGGCCCTACGCGATATTAGGCAGGTGTGCCAGTTTCTGTGGCTCTAAAGTGTAGATCTGTAAGTGTTTGGAAAAACCTGAAAACTCCCTGTCTGCTGGTTTGTAAATAATGACTGCTTTGGAGGCTTTCTATACTGTAGGTACCTTGCCGAGCCGTAAGGCACTGATCAGTAGCGTTGTTACGAACGGGATGACGTGCGGTGCGGTGCAGTGACTGGTGTGTTTGTCCGTGTCGCAGGTGGTGCAGCTGGTGGTGGGAACAGGGTGATGGTGCGGTGCGGTGACTGGTGTGTTTGTCCGTGTCGCAGGTGGTGCAGCTGGTGGTGGGAACAGGGTGATGGTGCGGTGCGGTGACTGGTGTGTTTGTCCGTGTCGCAGGTGGTGCAGCTGGTGGCGGTGTTGCTGGCGGTGGTGGCTGGCGGGCGCGCGGGCCTGCTGCGCGTGCCGCGCGTCTACAACGCGCTCATCTCGACCAACCAGCGGCTGGCGCCGAGCCGCGCCGACACCGTCTCGCTGCCCGTGGTGGGGCCGGTGGCGCTGCTGCCCGCCGCCGCCATCGTCGCCGAGGAGGCGGCGCCGCCCCCGGCCGCCAAGAACGCCTCGGAGGCGGAGGCGGCGGCGGCGGCCAACGACACGGCGACCGCGCTCGTGGCGCCGCTCGCCGTCTACAGCCCGTACTACTACTCGGCGTACTCGTACCACTACAACCCGTACCTGGTGCCGCCGCTGCTGCACTACGGCTACAACTACCTGCCGCTGCCGCTGTCCGTGCCCGTGCCGCTGGCCGTCGCCCACCCCGCGCCGGCGCCGGCCGCGGCGGACAAGCCCGACCAGAAGGGCGGCGGCGACGCCAAGGCCGACGCCGACAAGGAAGCCGTCACCGTCGAGGCCAACTGAGGCCGCCGGGCCCCGCCACCCCGAACCACCGCTCCAGGCTTTCCGACTTGACCTCTCACAAACTTACCGTCCACCGTCGACCGTAGGAAACGCGCGTCTATACCCGAAACCACCAGCAGCCACACCGTTTTGGAGTATCATCACCTGCCAGGAGAACACTTTGCGATTAGCTACCACATGGTCAGGAAGGCGTCCATTTCAACGTGTCCCCCCTCCCCTCTATGCGTGTTAATTAAAAGAAAATTGGGAGATTTCTGTGAATATACAAGTCCCACACTCGTTGTAGGTGCAGTATTTGTCCAACGAGACACACCATGGACCAGCAACCTCTGCAGTCGTACAGCCTCTGTCCTATAAAAAAACTTCGATTAATGGGCCACACACTCGATTATATTTTATCTGAGACATTTATAATTGCCGGGACAACTGCCTGATGAAGCTGAGCCTTCCTGCCGATCAAAGCTTCAGTCGACCAAAACATTTCAGATATTTACGTTTTGTGTGAGGCAAAGCGCAATCTGTAATTTCCGCCGGAAGTGCCTACTGAACACCAGCCTTTCTGTCGTGTAAAACGTCTGCCACAGGTCCAAATATGTTGATACTATCCAGTGTTATGGGGGTCTGTCAGTAATCTGCAATTACCGTGAGAAATGCTCTCTAACTTTCTGCATTTGTGCTATGCTATACCTTCGCAAGTGGACTAAAAATGTTGTGGTAATTACTTCTTATGTCAGATACTGTACTCTGTAGTTACAACGGAAAATCCCTGCTCAAGGTCTGCATATCTGCCATCCAAAAAGTCCGTCAGTGGACCAAAAGTGTATATATCTTATGTGAAACACTCCGGGGCAGCGTTACTGTCTTGTTCAAGGAGGCATATCAAAGTCTGCAGCCAATTATTCCACGACGTCTCCCCTCCCAAACACCATCAAAATAAAAACTGAAGTACAACGATTTGCTCATGCATATAGCGATCACCAGCATCTCTCCAAGCTCAAGAAGAACTTATTAACCACACGTGTAATTAGTTTTGCGGGATAAAAGAAAAAACATCGGTCTAAAGAAGCAGTGTTTAATATTGTATCTGTTGACTGATGAAATTCACAATGTGACGTGCCTTTACCACAGGAAAATTATTCAGTGTAAAGTTAATGACACTAAAGCTGGACTGTATCTGCGAAAAGGGAAGTAAAATCGAGTCTTCACAAAAAAGTAATTACATCTCAACTGTTTCTGTCCAGAACATCCAAAGCTTTCTCCTGTATCGGGTGACTGAAATTAAAAAAAGCATCGAACAGAATATTGTCAATTTTTTAAAAATCTGCATGATTGTAACTATGAATTTCGCCTTCAGTGATAAATAAATTTGACTGTAAATACACTGGAATACAGTGGCATGTGTTCTGCAATATCCACAATGGATAAGCTTAACAAATAAGTTTACTTGCAATGATGTGCAACAAATGCGCGCTTTTTAATGCCTTTCATGGCTAGTACAAAATTTTAATCAGTTATGTTTGATATATTCATTGTTTCTTATACACCGCAGTTATTTGTGGCTGACGATGGAATTTACATGCACATACGCCTGAAGTATTACAGTCACAGTTTTGCCAAATGTAATGGAGAAAGTGAAATGGCGAAATAGTTTCACTGCGGATAAGCTTCAACCAGTCGCCGATCTGTAACAAACGACGCTCCACTGATGACTGGCGAACAGTAGTGAAAAATTAGGAGCGGTACTCACTTGAACAACACCTCTTCTGCTACAAGTGTACGTCATGTTGCAAAGACAGGCTCTGCGCGTATTAAGCGAGTTTGTGTTCAAATATGTAGCTAGGATACTCGCTAGCAGTGGGGCAGCAACGTAGCACTAGTAGTAAAGGGGCCGTGCGATGCCCATCATTCCATCCTCGACCTCCGCAAGAGAAGTCCGTCGGTGAGGCCCCGATTGTGGTCTCTGGGTCGCTTCCAGCACCACGATCTCTGCTCCATCGCTTCCTATCCTCTGAGCCAATGAGGAGAGTCATTGAGCTATTTTCTTTCGATTATAAGTTTACTTTCATCTCTCTCTTGTTCTTTTATATACACGTCTTTCCCACTTTAACTGTTTACAGGTATCTTGATCACTCTCTCTCTCTCTGTCTCTCTCTCTTTCCTTATCTTTTTCTTTTTGCGCTATAGTCTTGCACATAGCACTTTCTCTTCATGTTTCATTTTTACTTCTTTTTCTTTCAGTACTCCTCCGTTGTTTGACATTAGTGTTTCTTTTTCTCCACTCGTTAGGCTACTTCCTGTTTCGCTTCCTGTACAAATGGCTCTGAGCACTATGGGACTTAACTTGCTTCCTACCTTGGAAAACTTCCATTTTTCAAACTTCCCTATAGAATATTTCCATTTCCATAACGTCTTCCTCTCCTGTATTGGTACTTTCCAACATTTCTTTTCCCTTTTTTTTTTTTTTTTTTTTTTTTTTTTTTTTTTTTTTTTTTTTTGCTTCGATCCATGTGGTTGTTGACTCTATCTTGCCAGTGACATTTCAAGTCTTTTGGGTTGGTCTGTTGTCATCCATTCCGTAAATATGTCCAAATAATTGGAATCTCCACGTCCTCAGTGCTCTGGCATCTTACCCTTGCAGAGATAAACTTCATTTCTTCTCCTTAATTTCCAAACCTTCGAAGTTTCCTCTTCGTTTCTGTTTTTTTCCTTTCCTTTTTTGTAGTCATCGGCTTTCGATTCTTTCTTTATATTTTTTTAAGGTCATCAGGTTTTAGATTAGCGTAATGCTTCTGCTAAATCTTAACGTAATTACTACAACCATCATTGATTGCAATGTGTTTTTGATACTTTCAGTATCTATCTGCTCCTACTGTCTTTCTCCTGTACTGCATCTTTCAGCGAGTAGGTCTAATGTATAGCATTATTAGTTTGATATCTGCTCCTTATCTTACATGAAATATTTTCCCTCTAATTATTGGTAATGTAAATAAATGTACTCGGTTGTGTAAATACGGTACAATACTCTATTTTCTTTGAAGAGCTCTCTCTCTCTCTCTCTCTCTCTCTCTCTCTCTCTCTCTCTCTCTCTCTCTCTCTCTCTCCTATCTGTCTCTTTCCAAAGCGAGATGTAGATGTTCTTCTGCGTTACCATCCATTTGCAAAGTACTTTTTTATATTACAGATAATCAAAAATTTATATATTTACTTATATGTGAACCGACACAAGCGCACAAATGACAAGGTTTTGGGTAGTGGACTACATTTCTTTCCGCCTCGTGCGCATCAGAACAGATCTCGCAAAACTGACTGGTGATAATTTTTTTAATAAATTAAATTTGTGAGTGTCGTTGCTGTTTCAGAAGTCGGGACTATTGCTGTTCTGCTGCGCCGGGGTGGACTCCGCTTTTCTCAAATCCGTGAGTCTCGCTGCCGGAAAACGACGCACCGAGAGGCGGCTTCGTGGCTTGCAAGGTGTGGGTGGGTGTTATCTTGCTGGAGCACCAAGTGCTTGCATGTAACTTGCGTGTATCTCTGAACTCTTTAACGCACTCTTGGATTCATTAATGTTAACGCCAATTTTCTTTCCCAAACAAGAAGGCTTCATAATGTTTTAAATATGTGTCTCATAACATTCTTCGTTGCTGAATAAATACTTCTTTATTCTGTATGTTTTGATAACATTTTTTACATTGTGAGTGAACTTTTTGACAACTTCGTTGCTATTTTGTAACCTGCTTTTCCGTCTTGCTGTTCTTCTTCTCATCTTCGTGTTTGTATAGAATATCTCTCTCTTTATTCTGCCGTCTATATGTATCATACAAACATTTTGTTCCTGATAATTGCCCTTGCATATAATTCCTCTCAAATAATGCCGATACTATGTAAATGCTTATTTCTCTTCATACAGTTCTTTCTTTTGTCTTTTGCCTCCACCTTCGCTTTCCTGTGTGTTAAAGTCCGATTTATCTTACATTAATGTGTTCGCTTGTAACTAATTACATCATACTTCTTTTTCCGTCCCACATACTTCACTAATTGTTTTTGATTTCTCTGTACTACCCTCTTTTAAGGCCATTCTTTGCTCCTATTTTTATCTCTGTTGAAATGCTTCTTCTATTTTTATCTTCATGCTTCAACTAACATCGCTTCTGTTATAAAATTTCAGAATTTTTATGTCCTACACTAACTGACACAATTCTGATATTCTTATCTGTCGTATTTCTACTCCGACAATAACACTTTTTCTACTCATTTAATTTTTTCTTAAGGAACACTATTTCTTTGTTTACGTGCCTCAGCACTGGCTGTATTTATTTATCTTGCACTGAATTGCTAACGTTCTCTTAATGGCACCATATCCTACTGTCTTTAGTCGAATTTTTTCTACATTACCTGCACTATTTTAAAGAACGGATAGAACATTCTGACCTGTAATATCTTCCGTTGTCAGCTGTCCTTTTGCGTGACATAGTGACCACTCTTATACTGCAAGCATTGAACGCTGAATCTGATCAGAATGCACTTTGTGACTTTAATGTCGTGCTTGAGAATTAACGGTGGTGGGGCACGTTGTGTGTGCCGTAGTCTGCCAGTGTTCAAGGGCCGCTCAGAGTGCGGCTTAGGCGGCCCACCTGCTGTGTCTACTTGCTGTAGCGGCAGGTAGAGCAGCCGAGACGGCGCCGCCAGCGACCTTTCGCATATAAACGGAGCCGCGCCGCTAGCTGTTTGCACGCCATTGTGGCCGATCTGAAAGCTGCAAGGCCGCCCTCTCGGTACGTTATCTGTTCTCGGAACTTGTGTGCTTTACGCTCGGTCTGACTTCTCGTTTTGTATGTGTGTTTTTGTTTTGTACACCAGTTGTCTTTTGTATCTTGTTTGTGACTGTGCCGCGCAAATAAATGAGAAACGGCGAACAGATACGAAAGGGAAGCAATAAAACAAAATAAAAAGAAAACTTGGAATTCTTTGTGCTAGTTCCCCGACAACCCGAGACCATTCCTTTCCCACTCAAAGACCACTTCCTGTTACAAATTCCGTATCCGAGAAGTTCAGTTTTAGGAAGCGCATAACACAAAGCTGTCTTCTTGTTTTATTACTAGCTTAGCACCAGCTGCTTTACTCACGTAGACTGTATGGTCCGCACAGATTTTTCTGTTTTTGTTTTTTGTAATCAAATTTTTATGCTGTTCACAGACTGCAACATCTAAACGTGTGGTGCTAATTAAGGACGCAGAAGCATGGCCTTTTCCATATGTACTTCTGACCGAAAAGCGGCTCTGGTAGTCGGATTAAGAGGTCTTCGTTAATATTACCATTTAAGTTCTAGTAGTGAAACTTCCATCTTTCAACACTTACTTCTTTATTTCTAAATAAGAACTCAAACACAAGTTTTCATAGATTTTGCTTTAAGAATGTTTTAACATAAAGAGATATTTTCAGAAAAAATTGTCATCCCCTGTTCACAACCTTAGGGGCTGAATTTGCAAAAAAAAAAAAAAAAAAAAAAAAAAAAAAAAAAAAAAAAAAAAAAAAACGAAACATGCATTTTTTTGTTTCCAGCCAAGAAGTCAAATACGAATTTTGAAAGATTTCGTTTGAAAAATGCTTTCGTAATGAAATATTTTCATAAAAAGTTTCATCCCCTATTTTACCCCCTTAGGGATTGAATTTCCAAAAACCCCGAAACAGTATATTTTACTTACACTGTGAATTCACACGCATATTTTCACAGACATTCCTTCAAAACAGTTTACGTAATGAAATACTTTCATAAAAACTTTCATCCTCTTTGGTAACTAATTTTCCAAAAGCACTGCAACACGTATTTTTTTATATCTACATGCTAGATCTTATTAATCGCTTTAAAATGTTTTATTAGTTCTTGATTTATTTTTTTCAAAAAGCCCTCACCCACTGTTTCACCCCCATAGGGCCTAAATTTCCAAAAATGCTGAAACACATATTTAGTTATTTCTGTCCGAGAAATGCCAATTTTCATAGTTCTAGCTTCAAAATACCTTAATATCGACAATTCTCAGAAAACCTTTCATCCCCTAGTACGCGTTCTTAGAGTGAAATTTCGAAAAATCCCTTTTTGGCGATGTTTCAGCATAAGAGCAACACTCTCTCCAAATTTCACGTTTCTGTCCTTAGCGGATTTCGGCTGGGCAATAATGAGTCAGGCCATTTAGAGAGAGAGAGAGATTATAACCGGTTTAGATTCTCAGTCATCTTCACGGTATAAAAAATCATATCGATGATAGACGTGGGACGTAACACATTCTGGATTTCTTAGACCTTGAAGATGGTTGCTAACAAAAATCGGTTATAATATTAAAAAACGGACACGCCTATGTCATTCTATTTCTGAAATATGAAACAGCTTTTGCCAATTGCCTGAAAACAAATATTCAGCTATATCAGTTCCATAAAAGAAAAGCACAAAATTTGGGATGTTCTATGTTCTAAAATATTCCTTGTATTTAGTTTGTTTCATTTTACTCAGATTGTTAATTTAATTTAAACTGTTATATACGCTGCTCGACTGTTTATATCACACGTATATGTTCTCCTCGGTTGAATGTATTTTTTTGTTCATTTTGCCCTCCTCTTCTTCCGCTTCATGTTCTCTCTCTCTCTCTCTCTCTCTCTCCCTCTCCCTCCCTTCCTCTCTTTCTCCCCCTCTACCTCCTTCCCTCCCTCCCTCCCTCTCTCCCTCCCTCTCTCCCTCTCTCTCTCTCTCTCTCTCTCTCTCTATCTCTCTCTCTCTCTCTCTCACACACACACACACACACACACACACACACACAAACACACACTAGTAATTCCCGGTATGTCCCACGTACATTCATTTACTGATTAGCTTCAACATTGTCAATTACTATTTCACTCTCAAAGATGACATCTAATTTATGTTTTCTCCTCACTGTCCAAACGTAATACCTTTCCCAAAGTTGTTCCTCAGTACTCTATCGTCGTTGACAGCTACAGTCAGTTATAGTCTGATATGGCACTGTCAGCCGAAAACTGGTTAACGAAATAATACTCCAGAACATCCATAACTTTGAGCTTTTCATGCTTTTCATTCAGATTAAGAATTTGTTGTACCAGACAGCGACGGAGGGATCAATTAACATGAATACATCAGTCTTTTGCCTCACGGTCCTCCATGGAATGTTTTGTTACACTATTTCTCGAAAAAAAAAATGAACCAGCCATTTTTATAACTTTATTCATGCCACATGCGCTATCAATTTTCGCTTATCTTGAGTTACCCTACTGCAGTTATAAATTCCGAAATCCAATTTTCGCCGAGGATGTAGAGCATATATTATTACCATCAACTTTCAAATCGCGTAATGATCATCATTCAAAGATAAGGGAAATAAGAGCTTGTACTGAGGCGTTCAGACAGTCGTTTTTCCCTCGATCGATCCGCGAGTGGAACAGATTTGCGGGGGGGGGGAATGACTTTGCCGCGAATTCTGCCTCTGCGGTGTATGTATGTAGATGTAGATTATAATGTTAGTTTAGACTCACAAGGGGGGACCGTTACGTTGGGATCACAGATTTATTTCAGACTTTGTGTGCTCTTAGTAGGCCGTTAAAACAATATGATCTGCATGTAGTAAGGTGCACTACTCTGGGAATTCAGAGAAAACCGCAAGAGAAGCTTTGCACGTTTGTTATGTGGCTTGTGTATCTGTGGGTCGATGCTACAACTCAGATTCGTGGAAGTCAAGTGATTAACATTCGAGCTTCATAAGACGAACGTGTATGACGTGACGGTTCGACTCCCTGCCCGAGCGTAATCATTAATCTATTTTTTTTTTCATCGCTGGTCATATTATTTAATTTATCCAACATTTGAAAGATAATATAATGAAAAAACAACGTGCATTTGCATGAAGTTTCAATTTATATTTTTCACGTCTGTATGACAAATATCATCCTGAAACTTGTGATGTCGAGAGCACAACCGACCAGTAATTGTACAATAGTCCTGTGTCTGGGACACTGTCACTTAATATATTACTCATCGTGAATAACGTCATTGATATCACTAGTCATCGAGGTTTGACTTGGGTTTTCCAAGCCTGTCCGTCGTCCCTGAAAGTTTAATTACAAATAACAAATAGTCACATGACACATGAAATTGACTACAACTTCATGAAAATGCACTTGGCTTTTTTTGATTATTATATTACCTCTCTAATGTCATATAAATTAAATGATGCGACCAGTGATGAAAAAAATATAGATTAAAAAGTAAATGGTAGCGGAATTGGAACCGTCGCCTCCTCCACGAACCGCTTGACCACAAGGACTTCTTACGACTTGCACCGTCGCACAGATACATCAGTTATATAATAGACGCGGAAATTTCCTCTCGCGATTTTTTCGGAATTGCCACAGTAGTGCACCTTATTACTTCCACATTATGTTGTTTTAACGGCCTACTAAAGGTGTACAAAGTTTGAAGTAAATCTGTGATCCCAAAATCGTGGGCTACCTTGTCAGTTTTGAATGACGAGTCAGCCACCTGACGAATGCTGATCTGCAATAGTATATCAGTGTATTTGAAAATGTGCATGTAGAACGCAGGTAAATCGGTGACGAAGGGCCACAGGATACAAAAACCAAGGCAGTTGTAGCATTCAAAATACTATCGACAAACATAGTAATGATGAATACATAATTGTACTGAACTAGTTGGAAACTGGTGAAAATTCGAAACGTGTTAAGTTATAAATATAATGGCTCACTGACTGTTTAAAATTGATTTAATTTTCAATCACGGACTAAAACTGCCAGCATTGTGGATAAAGCACTGTTTTATATGCACTTGAATGTTTTGAACATTACTTTTCTTAACAATGAAGGAGCACCTTAAATTCCTACAACTTGCAGGACTGCAATCAAGTTGGAGCTCAATCGTCATTAACTCTCTTGTAGACGTCGCAAAAAATCCTATGTTGTATAAAAGCTGGATATTTCAATTCGTAGCTGACACCGGACTGCAGAATAAGAAGAAGCAAGTTAAACGTGAGACCAGCCAGCTTTATGTGCAACTAAAGAAGGTAATTCTCTTTTATATTCCCGATATTCAATGCAGTCTTCAAGTAAATTAAGTTTTTAGATGTTCTTTCTCGTTGAAATGAACCTAGGTAGTGCCTTCGCCAATACACTGCTTCGTAATCTGCTGTTCGTATGCGCCACTACTGCTGCTGTCGAGGGTTGTAATTGCCGGTCATTGAGCATTAGCTGTGATCCCGAGCTTCGATACTATGTGAGTGGGTCACGACAGAGTAACGTAATCCTTTTCCGCAATTGGCATAGCAGACAAGGGAAAACGTTAAACCGTAGCGGTGTGCCCGAAGTTAGTGGACAATGTTAATAGCTAATACAGCGAAAGTGCAATAAAAGTGAAACAAGGGCAGTATTACTTTCTTGCAGACATTGCTACACAGGTATCAAGGGCCGTTTTATTTCTACAACGGAAATGCTTAAGAGGACACAGTGAATGTTTTCAGACATTCCATTGGCCAATCGTATGAGTAACATATTACTAACAACGTTCAAAGGAAAACTCTAAAGATTCTAGTTTTTGGCTACTTATTTGATAAGACAATACTATAACAAGTACATTCCAAAATAGGCTGTTTCCGTGGTCAAAAAGTTGGCGCCGCTGGCTAATAAATCGAAAAACGCTGTTCGATACCTGGTGACTATTACTGATTTTGTCTGTTGCAAAGATCCGTAACTGTATATACTCATCGTCTAGAGGCCAGATGAGGAACTGCTTGATTAAAAAAGTAGCAAACCTGACGCTCAAGCAGTGGCAGGATGGCTTACACCAGGCTGGTAACCTGCAAAAGTACCCCTCGAGGCTAAACCACTATTGCAACGTTAAACGACTCAGAAAAAACACAAAAATATCTAATTTTTTGAGTAGCGAACCTCAGTCGATATAAACGGAACTCTTATACTTTATAGGATCATTTTATTGTCCATCTATCTGTCTGTCTATCTGTCCGACTGTTAAAAAATTCTTTTTCTCAGAACTGGGCTCACGTATCAAGTTGAAATTTATCCCACATACTAACGTAGGTCCCTTGAGGGTGTAAGAAACTGGAGTTTCTAAACCAATGCAATCAAAAGATACGGCCGTTTATGTCATGTATTTTGATACTTGCAAAGTCACTCATGAAAACCTATAGAGGTACTTACCTGGAATCATGAAAATTGACAAGAAGCGAGGTTTTACAGTAGAACTAAAGTAGAATGTCCAAAAATTGTTAATTCGTAATTATATAACAGGAAACGAATCTTTATTGTTATTTGTTATCCGACTGTCTAGCTGTGCGTTGGTTAACATCGATTTTTCTCGAGGACAGATAGACGTACCAAGATGAAGTTTATGTCATGTACTAAAGTCTATGATCCTTTTGCGCTACAAAAAACTTAAGCTTTTAAGTCAATGCAGGCAAAAGATACGGCCATTTAGGTCACATATTTTGATAGTCACAGAGGCACTCGTCTAAAGGATACTTTCTACTGACATGCGATCATGAAATGTGGTAAGGAGCAAGTTTTCACAGTACGGGTAAAGGAAACATCAGAAAGCTGTTAATTTGTAATGAAATAACACAAAAATATTTCTTTTATCGCTTGTTATCCAACTTCAAACTTAAAATTAAAAATTCAGAACACTTGGAATTTCCGGGACAAAAATTGCCTAAATGATCGATTCCCGGGAAGGATGAACTGTCTGTACAAATAATTCAGTTTGTATGCAACATCCAGAGTGATATTCCTACTCGGAACTGGCCAAAATCATGTCTTAGATTTGACAGGTCATAGAGCCACTACCTTTCAACCAAAATAAAAACTTGATTGCAGACAGGGAAAAATTCGCCATGGAACTACAAAATGAATATTATTTTGAAGGTCTTTTTCTTTATTTTACGTTTATTTCTTCGCATTTCACCTACGAGTGTGGACTTCCAACCTGATGACGTGCCGCTCTACAACCACAAACATTTAAGTTGATAGCAATGTTCCCAAAATATTAAAAAAGATAAAACAGTTACAGTATTTTTTAAATTAATAAAAAATCGATTCGCACATGTCTTTAAGTGACGTACTGGTAAAACTGTAGCAATACTAGACTGTTCTGCAGCTTGAGGGGATAATTTGGGGAGAGGAGGATTTCAGTGGCCCTGGTGGTACAAGGTGTGCAGCATCATTGGAGCGCGAGGGTTGGTACATGGGAATGAGTTACGAGCTGAGGTTTCCAAGTTAGTTTATGGTGGACTGTTTGCCAGAGGTGCTGTAATGGCTTAATTGGGCAGGACAGTTAGAAACTGCTAGGATGGAAGTCGTAGAGACGGAAGCTGCGGGTTGTTCGTCCTATAATTATTTCCTTGACTTTGGATGTGTTGCACCACAAGGTTAGTCAGTTAAACTGGAGGTGAAGGATCAACTGGGATTTCTGAAAACCACAGGCTTGGAAAATGGTGTCATAGGGATGTAGGCTCTCTTTCAAATTCTGAAGGTGGCAGGAGTAAAATACAGGGAGCGAAAGGCTATTTACAATTTGTACAGAAACCAGATGGTTGTTATAAGAGTCGAGGGACATGAAAGGGAAGCAGTGGTTGGGAAGGAAGTGAGACAGGGTTGTAGCCTCTCCCCCATGTTATTCAATCTGCATATTGAGCAAGCAGTAAAGGAAACAAAGAAAAATTCGGAGTAGGTATTAAAATCCATGGAGAAGAAATAAAAACTTTGAGGTTCGCCGATGACATTGTAATTCTGTCAGAGACAGGAAAGGACTTGGAGAAGCAGTTGAACTGAATGGTCAGTGTTTTGAAAGGAGGATATAAGATGAACATCAACAAAAGCAAAACGAGGATCATGGAACGTAAGCGAATTAAGTCGGGTGATGCTGAGGGAATTAGCTTAGCAAATAAGACACTTAAAGTAGTAAAGGAGTTTTGCTATTTGGGGAGCAAAATAAATGATGATGGTCGAAGTAGAGAGGATATAAAATGAAGACTGGCAATGGCAAGGAAGGCGTTTCTGAAGCAGAGAAATTTGTTGACATCGAGTATAGATTTAAGCGTCAGGATGTCGTTTCTGAAAGTATTTGTATGGAGTGTAGCCATGCATGGAACTAAAACATGGACGATAAAATGTTTAGACTAGAAGAGAATAGAACCTTTCGAAATGTGATGCTACAGAAGAATGCTGAAGATTAGATGGGTAGATCGCATAACTAATGAGGAGGTATTGAATAGAATTGGGGAGAAGAGGAGTTTGTGGCACGACTAGAAGAAGGGATCGGTTGGTAGGACATGTTCTGAGCCATCAAGGGATCACCAATTTAGTATTGGAGGGCAGCGTGGAGGGTAAAAATAGTGGAGGGAGACCAAGAGATGAATGCACTAAGTAGATTCAGAATGATGTAGGTTGCTGTAGGTACTGGGAGATGAAGAAGCTTGCACAGGACAGAGTAGCATGGAGAGCTGCATCAAACCAGTCTCAGGACTGAAGGCCACAACAACAACAACAACAACAACAAAAGGGATGTGGGAAATGGGCTACGAGAGGTGCACTGGGTATATCAGAAGAATAAATAAGAGCTGAGAAAGGACGAAGCCTTGCAGTAGACTGGCAGGTAGGGGAATTGTTTCGGTTTATGATGAAAAAGGGGGGTGATTTGATAGAAAGGGTGCAAGAAGTCGAATTCAATTAAATGGAATATCATAAGTCAGAAGGGAGACTCGGTCATAGGCGTTTTCAAGGCAAAGGGATATAAAAAACAACTCACGCAGATCTCGGTTATTAAGTTGACGATATAGGAGGTGGCTATAGCAAGCTTTGATCGACAGGAGACAAATTGTGAAGAAAGTCACACTGGCTAAAGGAATGTGTTTGTAGTCGCACATTTTGTAGAGAAGTTTCGCTGAATCAGATCTCCAGTTTTGGTGGAAACAACTGACGTTGTAGGAGCAGTGTTATTACAGCCGGTCGGAGCAATGCTGCATCAATGATTGTAAAAATACTACATACGCATTATACAGTTCCGAATCGGGTGTGCTAAACAATCACTTTTATTTCGTTATACAACGTCGATGGCACCTTCGAGGCGCCCAGCGAATTACGCCACCGTGTGGAGAAGCTTCAAAATACACTGAAAACCAGTTGTAGACATTAGCTGCAAATCACGAGTGTACCTAAATTGCGTATTTAAAGTGTTTGCTAGAAAACAAACAACTTTAATTTGATGGTATTCAATTGGGGACATTACTGATTTGACGTTGAGGTATGATCATAGGTTTGTGAAAAAACTGCTTACTACCTCTGGGAATTAGACTCTTAGACATAAAAAAACAACGCATCACGAAGAAATTATCCGAGTGGAACGGAAATCAGTACATGTTATTGAAGTACATGTAAAGACAAACAAATTCCTATTTCAGAAAAATTGGATAATTTATTCAAGAGAAAGATCTTCACGAATCGAGCAAGTCAGTAATGCGTTCTTCCACCTCTGGGTTTTATGCAAGCAGTTATTGTAGTTGCCATTGATTGACGGAATTGCTGGATGTCTTCCTGAGGGACTTCGTGCCTTATTCTGTACCAATGTCACATTAGATCGTGAGAATCCCTCGATGACTGGAGAACCTTGCGCATGGTTCTCCAAACGTTTCAGATGCGGAAGGATCCAGCGATGTTGCTGACTAATGTGGGGTATGGCAAAACACTTTGACTGTCATCCGTGGTACCTTACAACAACTCGACGATATTCTACGCCCCGTTTTGTTGCCCTTCATGGCAAGCCATCCTGGGTTTACATTTCAGCAAGACAATGCTCGGCCACACACGGTGGGAGTTGCTTCTGCTTGTCATTGTAGTTGCCAAGCTTTACCTTGACCAGCTACTTCGTCGGAGCTCTCCCCAACTCAGAATGTTTGGTGCATTATGGGCAGGGTCCACAAGCATTTCGGGATTCTGACGATCCTGCGCACCTATTGGACAGAATTTGGCACGATATCCGTCAGGAGCACATCCAACAAGTCTATCAGTTAATGCCAAGCTGACTAACTGCTTGGATTAGGATCAGAGGTGGGCCGACGCGTTATTCACTTGTCCAATTCGTGAAGCTCTTGCTCTTGAACAAATCCAGTTATTCTGAAATTGGAACCATTTGTTCGTCTGTACATGTGCATCTCATCTACGGATTTCTATTCCATTCGAATAACTCCTTCGAGAAGAGTCGTTTTCTTTTTTTCCCCTTAGAAAGTTCTTACAGTGTTAACCAAAACATACTCCTACTCGGAGAACGTTGTGTTAGTAACAGGACGTTTCACGCATACGGGGATGAGACAAAACATTACAACTACTGCCTAACCGTGGGATCTGGTGGCGTCGTGGACAAGGAAAGAATATAAGAGGGGCAGAGACGATGGAGGAGTCATCCTAGCGGCGATACGGGCCGCAAATGGGGAGATGCACTGATGTAAACGACTGGTCTTTCATGAGATCCGTGGTGGTAATCCAACTCATCATGACAGCTGTGGACTAACACAACATTATTGCGGACAAGTTGCACCTCTTCATGCTTGATCTCTCCCTCGACGTCGATGGCATCTTCCAGCTGGATAAGCCGCAAGGGCAGAATTGTGCTACAGTGGTTTGATGAGCGTGATAACGAACTCACGTCAACGTCGTTGCCATGAAATTACCCTGATCTGAACACGCCTGGGACACCTCTGCGCACCAGCTTCGTGCCCGCAAACTACCAGACCCAAAATGTACTGGAATTATTTGTGCTGTTGCTAGGCAACTGGTAACAAAAATCTCCGGAAGTCTACCAAGAATTTGCCGGTTCTATGCTACTGAAAATCAATCACGTGTTATAGGTTTTGGACAAATATGTCGAAACGCTTGGAGAAATGCATGCTTGAAGCTAACTGCAGATACTAGCCGTGTCTGCAGAATGCGCTGTTGTATTTGATGACGAATGGCACATGCGCAGTGTCCTCAATACGTTGCAAGCGTCAGTCGTGGCCAGGACAGTGTTACGTCTATTTGCGAGTGCATTTGTCGAAGCAAAGTGGATTCGATCGAGGGTGAATTGTTGGTGCTTGTAGCTTTGGTAACGAAGGTAGCCGAAATGTCTGGTGTTTCAATAGACACCGTACCTGCATCTACATCTACGTCTATGTTTATATGGATACTGGAAATCATATTTAAGTGCCCTGCAGAGGGTTCATCTAACCAACTTAACAATAATTATCTATTATTTCAGTCTCCTACAGAGCGAAGGAAAAACGAACACCTATATCTTACAGTAGGCAACGGCCTTGCCGCAGTGGGTACACCGGTTCCCGTAAGATCACAGAAGTTCAGCGCTGTCGGGCGGGGCCGGCAGTTGGATGGGTGACCATCCAGGCCGCCATGCGCAGTCGCCATTTTCCGGGGTGCACTCAGCCTCGTGATGCCAATTGAGGAGCTACTGGATCGAATAGTAGCGGCTCCGGTCAAAGAAAACCTTCATAACGACCGGGAGAGCGGTGTGCTGATCTCACGCCCCTCCTATCCGGATCCTCATCTGAGGATGACACGGCGGTCGGATGTCCCGATGGGCCACTTGTGCCCTGAAGACGGAGTGCGAGATCTGATTTCCCTTATTTTATTGTGATTATCGTTTCTCCCTATGTAGGTCGCCGGCAACGAAATGAGAAAGTTTGTGATTGAAATTTCGTGAGAAGATATCGCCGTATCAAAGATATATACAATGTACAGGAAAAGCGGGAGGACATCGCCCTGTAAATCACAACGTGGGTGAAAGTGTGCGCTGACTGATTGTCGCAAATTGTCATTAAAGAGAATTCTGACGAAAAGTGAGAGGACAACCGCAAAAGTACAAAGAAAACACGAAGCGAGATCCAAGAAGGAAATTGCAGGGCTAGCTGGAATTCCAAAATAGCTCTTCCGTGTAGCAAATGCCCGTAACAGGAGAACGTGGTGCGGAAGCCGTAAAACCTGGACTGTGGTGGAATGGAAGAATGTCTTTTGGTCGGATGAGCTTCTCGTCACACTGCTTCCCACTTCTGGCGGAGTTGACGTCCCAAGAGTGAAGCATGGCGGGGTGTTCAACGGGCCCCCTCACTTACTCTGCAATGTCATATAACTCTCAAGGTTCGTGTGTCCATTTTGGCTGATCGGGTCCATCCCACTGTACAATGTTTGATTCCAAATCCAAGAAGACTGCGTCCCTTTTCACAATGCTCGCACGGTTCGGGACTGGTTTTGTGAACACGCGGATGTATTATGGCATCTTATCTGGCCACCATACTCACCAGATCTCAACATTACTGAGCGTTGGTGGTCTGGTTTCGAGACAATGGTGCCTGATCACTATCCATTTCCATTATGGTTGCCTGAACTTGCTACTACATGCAGGAAAAATGGCATGGGATTCCCTTCAAAGCCATACATGACCTGTATTTATGCATTCTGAGATGACTGGAGACTATTTTGAATGCGATCGGGTTTCCTACACCGTATGACGCTTGGTAATGTGTTGTGTTTTTGGTGTTTCCATATTTTTCGTCCACCGCTGTACGTGCCAAACGGGGATCAACAAAGTGTCAAGCATGTGGTCATAATTTTTTAGCTCATCAGCGTAAGGCCCGTTTAACAAAAGCGAGCTACAGGTTGTGCCACTGTGACTCGTGGCATACGGAAACAACTGATGTGTGACTAGTGACGCCAAATTTGCTGCACAGCTACCCTGTACTTGTCAGGCTTCCAGCGAATGGAGCGCTTCGTGGCCGTGCCTGAGAAGGCCACGTGACGCAAATACGCTAAACGCTGTGTACATAGTCGAGCCATAGCGGCGCACACGTTCCTAGGCGAACTCGGAACAGACGGAAGAAAAGTGACGATTCAATTATACTGAGATATCGAGTCGTTGCGGTTTGCAAAAGAGAACAAAAGTGGGTCGAATGTAAAATACGATCAGAAAACATCATGCACGTTTTGAGAATTGAACGTGTTGACTAAGAGTGTTACACGTTTCAGAATTCCTTAGTTAAATTTGAAGGTGAAGAGAAAAATTTTAGTGATATTTATGTGATGCCTTTTTCTTCAAGGAAAAGCACGAAACGTAGCCGGTGGGGACAACATGCCAAGGTAAAACGTTTTACGTAAGTGTCTTTGCTTGAGATATTTACCTAGTGTTAGAGAAAAGGACTGATGAAACAACTATCCTCATGCAAGTCTTAAACAACAAAACAATAAAATCTAAACCACTACGTAAATGAAACACACTGCAATGAACAAAAAGGTATGTGACGAAGTTCTGATGCTTGTTAAAAGCATTACTAACAGTTTAACCTGATCTGGTATCTTCCGGTAGCTGTTCCGGTTAAAATTTACTATGAATTCAAACACAGCAAGTTACAAAAATATGTTCGCCAGCTACCACAATTAAAAGGAATCACACGTGTCGCCCTCTCATCCTATACATTAGCATAAGGTTGACTGAACCGGAACAGCTATATCGACACTTCCGTCGTTTCTCCTAGAATACCGACCACAGGTGGCTTTCTCTAACGTGGCAAGGTGTGTTGGATCGATAGATGAAGTTCAAGGTACTCGCACGCGCCAGCAAACGAAGCAAAACACTGATGCTCAGAGAAGCTTTAATTGAGATGCCAGAGCTCATTTAGGAATTTATAAATAGTAACTAAAATCAAGATGCCTGTCTTAGACATCTCATATTATGTGAGCAATAGTTCATTTACGTCTCTCAAAACCATGAAGTACCTGCTACATGCGTATTATTATCGGACATTGTTAGTTTCGTCGACTACAATATTTAATCTAGGATTCACCATAAATCCTCAAAATATTAATCAAAATCGTCAATTGTCTATTCAGAATTATATACAAGACTATTATAAATTACTGAAGCGATTTCACAGATTTTCTGTAGCTATACTATTTAACACATTGTCACAGGAATTTCCACACATATAGAAAAAATGAAGAAGTTTTCTTTGACATTTCACAAGTGCTTCATTTGTGTCCCCCTAATGGCCGGCCGGAGTGACCGAGCGGTTCTAGGCGCTTCAGTCTGGACATGCGCGACCGCTACACTCGCAGGTTCGAACCCTGCCTAGGGCATGGATGTGTGTGATGTCTTCAGGTTAGTTAGGTTTAAATAGTTCTAACTTCTTGGGGACTGATGACTTCAGATGTTAAGTCCCATAGTGCTCAGAACCATTTGAACCATTTTTTGTCCCCCCTATTGAGTCACCAGATATCAAGTCCACAACGAAGTTCTTCCCGCGATCGGCACAGCTTGTTCCTATCAATCTCTTCAAAAGCACTGTTGATGTCAGCTCGCTGTCGTTGTAGATAGAGGAGGAGTAAACACTGAATCCTTGACAAAGATCCATACAAAGAAACAGGGCGTTAGGTCGGCAGAACGTGGAGGCCATGACGTGACTTGCTGTTCATCAACCCCACGACGACCAATCCACATCGGCTTCTCAATTTCCGATTAAGGAATTCACGAACGTACAATGTGGTAGAGCATCAACCATCCCGTTGGTAGACCAAGTCCGCACAGTCTCACCTGTGGGATGAGTCAATTTTCCAGCGTGTCCAGATACACGTGTTCTGTAACGCTCTTTTTGCATAAGAAAAAGGAACCGCAAACTTTAAACCGTGAGACTGCGCAGAACAGTTTCACTTTTGGTGATCCTCGTTCTCTGCTCCCCGCCCCCTGCCAGATTCGCACGTTCACAAAAAGTGTTGCTTCATCACTGAAGAAGGGTTTCCACAAAACCCATTCTCTTCCATAAGCTGTTGCGACTGTGCCTAAAATCCAGAGAGTCTGACTTCGTCATCAGGAATAAGGGCTTGTAGCGAACGCAAGCGGTAAGACTTCAGCTTCAGACGTTTCCGTAAGATCCTGCAAACGGTCGGCTTTGTTAAGTTCAGCTCTCTGGCATGCTCTGTTCGTCGACATCTGTGAGGCTACGTGCGAAACTCGGTCGTACGCGGTCAGCCATTTCTTCTCTCAGTGCAGGCCGCCAAGTTGATTTCCCCTTTGCACAGGCATCCTGAAGCTTTATGTTGCGCATATCATCGCCGAACGGTGTTGGCAGTTGGTGGATCTTTGTTGAACTTCGTTCTGAACTGTGACTGCACTGTTACGATGGAGGTGGGGTGGAGCACCAACTGATGTGAACGCATTTCAAGCGCAACACACACTTTCCCAGTGCCTGTCGATATCTCGCCAAACTGCTCACTGCTGCTTTCTCGTGGCAGAAATAGGAAGTGTGGCTGCAACAATACAAAACTTTTTTAGTTTCTCTGAATGTTGAGTTTTGTGGCAATATGTCAATTAATGTACCTACCGTGGATTTACGAAATCACTTCAATCAGTCATAACAACATTGTGTTGTTGCCAAAACCCTGGAACGACAAGTTACAGGATCAAAATGTATTGCTGTATCGGGTTCTTCATTAAATATTTAGATCGTATAAGACAGGATGGAGCAGTGAAAGGTAACCCTGCTCCCCTTCGAATACGAATGGAATATATCGACTTCTGAAATAAACAGCTACAATAATGAGCAGTTTTATGTAATAATCAATTGTTAGCATTCTTCTGTCAGCATTTCAGTTTATTTCATCAGTGAAGTTAGACGTTTCCCTTTGTTGTCTGGAAAACGACTATCTCGACAGAAGAAATAATTGAAATTTTGAAAGTATATGTGAAAATAGGTTCGACTAAGGAAACTCGAGAAATTTTCAGGGTCAAGTAACCGTGTAGAGGAATACCAGCAAAGAGAACAGCAGTCTCTGTAGAAAAATTGGCGCACCTGCGGATCTGTGCAAAATGTAAAACTACAAAGAATTTCTTCAATTTGCACATGAGCGGTTAATGCAGACATTCACCGGAAAACTGTTCAGAGCCCAAAGAAGTCTACACGTAGATTGGCCCAACAGGCGCATGTAAGTGAGGGGAGTTGCCAGCGGATGTTGAAAAGTCACTTGTAGAAACCACATCATGCTACGGTTGTGCAGCAATATTACAGCGGGCTGACAGTCAGAAACGTGTAGTTTACTATAAGTGGCTTTTAAATAACATCAACGATGGTTTTTTAGACCCTTTCCATTACATCATGAGTGATGAAGCATGGTTTCACCTTTCCCGTCACGTGAACTCACAGAACACGAGGTAGTGGGCAACAGAGGACCCTAACACTGTGTGTCAGCAGCCACCCCATGATGAAAAAATCTGTATTTGGTGTGGTGCAACAGGAACACTCACCATTGGACCGATATTTTTTGACATAAACCTCAACATAGTTGCATATATGGAAGTTTTTCATACATTTTATGCTCAACTCACTGAATTTGACAGCTAACACTGCTTCTTCCAGAAAATGGGGCTACATGCCACACATCTACGGTGTCCATGGAACGAGGCCATGATGTCTTTACTGAGGAACGAACTGTCAGCAAACACTTATGGGCACCAAATTCGGCAGATCAAACAACATATGATTTTTTTCCTGTCGGGACACTTGAAGAGCAAGGTCTATGAAACAAATCCACACACAATACAGGAACTGAAAGACAGCATTAGCCGTAAAGTTGCCGCCATCGATATCCGAATTTTATGTCGGATGTATCTGAATATGCTTGGACATGCAGAGCGGTGTACTGATTTTGCGGGGGAGGTGGGAGGGGGGGGGAGGGGAGTTGGTCACTTTCAGCATCTTATACAAATGTATTTGTTTCTGTATTTTTCATTTGAAACCAATGGTAAGTGCATCTCAGCTCTTCTCTTTTTTTTAATTTCAAAGCCTTTTGTTTTATACTTATACAAGCTACTATTATCTCCACCACCATGTATATACTCTATGAGGCGCTTTCGTATCACAGTCTAACAAAAGAGATTATTAATCTTTAGCTAATTTAGCAGCGCTACTGATAAAGAATCGATATATCTGTGTTCTTCCAAAAGATATCGATGTATATCATGCTACATCTGCCGCCGATATACCGATGTATCAATATCGAAAGAGCGATATTGAGCGGCGATATTTTTATTTTATTATGTTTTTTCGCAGTTTACCATGAATTTTTGAAGTTGTTCTTTTGGAACTGTATTAGAACATAATTTTACTTTCACTTTGTGAACGAGTCTTACCACTTTCTGAACTTTTATCAGTTTCAATCTTTCGTTTTGAGTGTATGAAGTAGGTATAGATGGCACAAAGTAGAATTCCGATTGCACGGGCGGGGGAGGGGGGTGGGTGAGGGTGTGCCACCGCGAATGGGCTAACAGTATATCCGAATATCCGGTGTGAAGCAGCAGCACACATGTTAAGTTAAAAAAAAAAATTCAAGGCATCTCATGTGCTGTCTCTTCAGATCGGAATTCTTCAGCAACAGTTGCTGAAACTGATGAACAAAAATCTACATCACAAGATTGGGTTTGCAGTGGGCGCAGATGTGTGAGGGGAGATGCTGATGTAATCGACGCTCGGCGCTGCTAACAGAAATTGGAACGTTTAATTTCACCACTCAATTTTGATACTACAACTGCTAGGTCGCTGGCTTTTGCAAAAATAAAAAAACGAAAGTCGACATAGTGCGTTCCACACAAATACTATATGTGATGAAACCGAAAGACGATCCATGCCGTTATCATCGTTAGGAAAGTGGTTATCGCCAAACGTGAACGTGCATCGTTTTCCTTTCAGTTGTTGCTCTAAGGGGAGTAAGAAGGTTGCTAGCTTGTTGGTGTCCAGAGCATGTAATAATAAATCAGTACTTAAATATACTGCTCTAACACTGACAATGTATTTTCAACGTGCAGCCAATATTTTTTTCGGTGGTACTTCGATATTTGTTCGTTCCATATAGTGGTAATATATTCGATATGTCGATGGCTGCTAGCAGAACTATTTAAATATCGATATATCGGATAACCGATATTTTTAAAAACAGCAACAGTCCTAAGACTTCCTGTTTTTATCTCTCAGAAAATTACGTGATATCCCCAGGTTGGACAGCCACTGCTGTACTGTAGGCCGCGTGGTCGAAAGCCCAATGTTGGCGGTGCAGGTGGCCGGTTCTGCTTTTCTATTTTCAGTTTGGGCTGCTGGAGTCCTTGCGTGGGCGTGTCGCGGTCACGCCGCTCTCTGCACAGAGGTCGCGGCCTCGGCACGCGCGCCCCGCTCTGATTGGCTGCGAAATCGCATCGCGCAACGCCTCGCCACACACACGCACACACACACAGCGGCCGGTAGCTGGGAACTCCGGACACACCCAGTAGCTTTCAGTTTACCACGCCGCCAGCCTGGCCTACAGTGCGTAACTTTCAAAAGAAAAACCCGTCCGTGCACCACTTTGCAGGCCTTCAGTTGGTCTAACGGGCGTCTACCTCTACCTCTGCCTCCTAGTCAGTCTCGGAGTACACACTCGGAAGCCCACTCGAAAGTGCGAGGCAGAGGGTACTTGGCATTGTAGCGCATGTCAGGGTTTCTTCCCATTCCAGTCACGTATGAAGTGTGGAATTATCAACTGCTTAAGCAACATTGTGCATTTCACTGCCCCTACGAGAGAGCAACACTTGGTGCTGATGTTATAGATTCTTCTGAAGAGGTTCGGCTGGGATAATTAGCATCCACCACTTCCGTTTCTTCGGCATCTCCGTTACACTCTTCTAAAGCCCAGACAAAGCACTCCTGCGGTCTTCCTGAGTATACTTTCAACATTCTGTGTTAGTGCTACGTGTTACTGGTACTGAACAGCTGATCAGTATCGCACGAGATTTTGTAAGTTGACTCCTTCGTTAATTATAACTGCATTTCCTAGTATTCTGCCGAAGAACCGGAATCTGCGATGTGCTTCCCAACGTTTGGAAATAAGATAAATTTGAACAGTGCGCACACAAACTGAGAAGAGAGCGCCGTCATCATTCCCCGTCACATGACGTCAAATACAACTTTACTCGGACAATGGCTACGGGAACATCAAAAGTACAACACATTACTGTGCCATTTTTTTTTTTTTTTTTTTTTTTTTTGTCATCAGTCTATAGACTGGTTTGATGCGGCCCGCCACGAATTCCTTTTCTGTGCTAACCTCTTCATCTCACAGTAGCACTTGCAACCTACGTCCTCAATTATTTGCTTGACGTATTCCAATCTCTGTCTTCCTCTACAGTTTTTGCCCTCAACAGCTCCCTCTAGTACCATGGCAGTCATTCCCTCATGTCTTAGCAGATGTCCTATCATCCTGTCCCTTCTCCTTATCAGTATTTTCCACACATTCCTTTCCTCTCCGATTCTGAGTAGAACCTCCTCATTCCTTACCTTATCAGTCCACCTAATTTTCAACATTCGTCTATAGCACCACATCTCAAATGCTTCGATTCTCTTCTGTTCCGGTATTCCCACAGTCCATGTTTCACTACCATACAATGCTGTACTCCAGACGTACATCCTCAGAAATTTCTTCCTCAATTTAAAGCCGGTATTTGATATTAGTAGACTTCTCTTAGCCAGAAATGCCTTTTTTGCCTTGCTCCGTCCGTCATTGTTTGTCTTACTGCCTATGTAGCAGAATTCCTTAACTTCATTGACTTCGTGACCATCAATCCTGATGTTAAGTTTCTCGCTGTTCTCATTTCTACTACTTCTCATTACCTTCGTCTGTCTCCTGTTTACTCTCAAACCATACAGTGTACTCATTAGACTGTTCATTCCGTTCAGCAGATCATTTAATTCTTCTTCACTTTCACTCAGGATAGCAATGTCATCAGCTAATCGTATCATTGATATCCTTTCACCTTGTATTTTAATTCCACTCCTGAAACTTTCTGTTATTTCCATCATTGCTTCCTCGATGTACAGATTGAAGAGTAGGGGCGAAAGGCTGCAGCCTTGTCTTACACCCTTCTTAATACGACCACTTCGTTCTTGATCGTCCACTCTTATTATTCCCTCTTGGTTGTTGTACATATTATATATGACCCGTCTCTCCGTATAGCTTACCTCTACTTTTTTCAGAATCTTGAACAGCTTGCACCATTTTATATTGTCGAACGCTTTTTCCAGGTCGACAAATCCTATGAACGTGTCTTGATTTTTCTTTAGCCTTGCTTCCATTATTAGCCGTAACGTCAGAATTGCCTCTCTCGTCCCTTTACTTTTCCTAAAGCCAAGCTGATCGTCACCTAGCGCATTCTCAATTTTCTTTTCCATTCTTCTGTATATTATTCTTGTAAGCAGCTTCGATGCATGAGCTGTTAAGCTGATTGTGCGATAATTCTCGCACTGGTCAGCTCTTGCCGTCTTCGGAATTGTGTGGATGATGCTTTTCCGAAAATCAGATGGTATGTCGCCAGACTCATATATTCTACACACCAACGTGAATAGTCGTTTTGTTGCCACTTCTCCTAATGATTTTAGAAATTCTGATGGAATGTTATCTATCCCTTCTGCCTTATTTGACCGTAAGTCCTCCAAAGCTCTTTTAAATTACGATTCTAACACTGGATCCCCTATCTCTTCTAAATCGACTTCTGTTTCTTCTTCTATCACATCAGACAAACCTTAACCCTCGTAGAGGCTTTCAATGTATTCTTTCCACCTATCTGCTCTCTCCTCTGCATTTAACAGTGGAATTCCCGTTGCACTCTTAATGTTACCACCGTTGCTTTTAATGTCACCTTAGGTTGTTTTGACTTTCCTGTATGCTGAGTCTGTCCTTCCGACAATCCTATCTTTTTCGATGTCTTCACATTTTTCCTGCAGCCATTTCGTCTTAGCTTCCCTGGACTTCCTATTTATTTCATTCCTCAGCGACTTGTATTCCTGATTTTCCCGGAAGATGATTGTACTTCCTCCTTTCATCAATCAACTGAAGTATTTCTTCTGTTACCCATGGTTTCTTCGCAGCTACCTTCTTTGTACCTATGTTTTCCTTCCCAACTTCTGTGATGGCCCTTTTTAGAGACGTCTACTCCTCTTCAACCGTGTTGCCTACTGCGTTATTCCTTATTGCTGTATCTATAGCGTTAGAGAACTTCAAACGTATCTCGTCATTCCTTAGAACTTCCGTATTCCACTTCTTAGCGTATTGATTCTTCCTGAACAATGTCTTGAACTTCAGCCTACTCTTCATCACTACTATATTGTGATCTGAGTCTATACCTGCTCCTGGGTAGACCTTACAATCCAGTATCTGATTTCGGAATCTCTGTCTGACCATGATGTAATCTAATTGAAATCTTCCCGTATCTCCCGGCCTTTTCCAAGTATACCTCCTTCTCTTGTGATTCTTGAATAGGGTATTCGCTATTACTAGCTGAAGCTTGTTGCAGAACTCAATTAGTCTTTCTCCTCTTTCATTCCTTGTCCCAAGCCCATGTTCTCCTGTAACGTTTTCTTCTACTCCTTCCCCTACAACTGCATTCCAGTCGCCCATGACTATTAGATTTTCGTCCCCCTTTACATACTGCATTACCCTTTCAATATCCTCATACACTTTATGTGTTCATCCTCAGCTTGCGACCGTCGGCATGTATACCTGAACTATCGTTGTCGGTGTTGGTGTGCTGTCGATTGTGATTAGAAGAACCCGGTCACTGAACTGTTCACAGTAACACACCCTCTGCCCTACCTGCCTATTCATAACGAATTTTACACCTGTTATACCATTTTCTGCTGCTGTTGATATTACCCGATACTCATCTGACCAGAAGTCCTTGTCTTCCTTCCACTTCACTTCACTGACCCCTACTATATCTAGATTGAGCCTTTGCATTTCCCTTTTCAGATTTTCTAGTTTCCCTACCACTCGTAGAACATTATCCTTTCGTTGATTATTCAATCTTTTTCTCATGGTAACCTCCCCCTTGGCAGTTCCCTCCCGGAGATCCGAATGGGGGACTATTCCGGAATCTTTTGCCAATGGAGAGATCATCATGACACTTCTTCAACTACAGGCCACATCTCCTAATACGATATAGGAAACCCGCTACCATTCAAAACAGTTTCCAGTCGTCACCAAGTGGGGTAAATAAATGTTCTGTATGATTCTGGAACGAATCTACATCGACACCTACATGGTTACCCTGCAATTCACTCTTAAGGGCCTGACAGAGGGTTCATCGAACCATTTTCGTACTACTTCTCTACCATTCTACATTACATCTACATTCATACTCCGCAAGCCACCCAACGGTGTGTGGTGGAGGGCACTTAACGTGTCACTGTCGTTACCTCCCTTTTCTGTTCCAGTCGCGTATGGTTCGCGGGAAGAACGACTGTCTGAAAGCCTCCGTGCGCGCTCGAATCTCTCTAATTTTACATTCGTGATATCCACGGGAGGTATAAGTAGGGGGAAGCAGAATATTCGATACCTTATCCAGAAAAGCACCCTCTCGAAAACTGGAGAGCAAGCTACACCGCGATGCAGAGCGCCTCTCTTGCAGAGTCTGCCACTTGAGTTTGCTAAACATCTCCGTAACGCTATCACGGTTACCAAATAACCCTGTGACGAAACGCGCCACTCTTCTTTGGATCTTCTCTATCTCCTCCGTCAACCCGATCTGGTACGGATCCCACACTGATGAGCAATACTCAAGTATAGGTCGAACGAGTGTTTTGTAAGCCACCTCCTTTGTTGATGGACTACATTTTCTAAGGACTCTCCCAATGAATCTCAACCTGGTACCCGCCTTACCAACAATTAATTTTATATGATCATTCCATTTCAAATCGTTCCGCACGCATACTCCGAGATATTTAACAGAAGTAACTGCTACCAGTGTTTGTTCCGCTATCATATAATCACACAATAAAGGATCCTTCTTTCTATGTATTGGCAATACATTACATTTGTCTATGTTAAGGGTCAGTTGCCACTCCCTACACCAAGTGCCTATCCGCTGCAGATCTTCCTGCATTTCGCTACAATTTTCTAATGCTGCAACTTCTCTGTGTACTACAGCATCATCCGCGAAAAGCCGCATGGAACTTCCGACACTATCTACTAGGTCATTTACATATATTGTGAAAAGCAATGCTCCCATAACACTCCCCTGTGGCACGCCAGAGGTTACTTTAACGTCTGTAGAGGTCTCTCCATTGATAACAACATGCTGTGTTCTGTTTGCAAATAACTCTTCAATCCAGCCACACAGCTGGTCTGATATTCCGTAGGCTCTTTGTTTATCAGGCGACAGTGCGGAACTGTATCGAACGACTTCCGGAAGTCTAGGAAAATAGCATCTACCTGGGAGCCTGTATCTAATAATTTCTGGGTCTCATGAACAAATAAAGCGAGTCGGGTCTCACACGATCGCTGTTTCCGGAATCCATGTTGATGGCTGCGTTTAAACTTGGAGTGAAGCTCTCTTTGCTTCCGCAGTAGTTTCGTAACTTTGTTGTTGAACCACGGTGGATTTTTCCCGTCCCTCACAGCTTTACTCGGCACGTATCTGTCTAAAACGCATTTTACAATTGCCTTAAACTTTTTCCATAAACACTCAACATTGTCAGTGTCGGAACAGAAATTTTCGTTTTGATCTGTTAGGTAGTCTGAAATCTGCCTTCTATTACTCTTGCTAAACAGATAAACCTTCCTCCCCTTTTTTCTATTCCTATTAACTTCCATATTCAGGGATGCTGCAACGACCTTATGATCACTGATTCCCTGTTCTGCACTTACAGAGTTGAAAGGTTCGTGTCTGTTTGTTATGAGTAGGTCCAAGATGTTATCTCCACGAGTCGGTTCTCTGTTTAATTGCTCGAGGTAATTTTCGGATAGTACACTCAGTATAATGTCACTCGATGCTTTGTCCCTACCACCCGTCCTAAACATCTGAGTATCCCAGTCTATATCTCGTAAATTGAAATCTCCACCTAAGACTATAACACGCTGAGTAAATTTATGTGAAATGTATTCCATATTTTCTCGCAGCTGTTCTGCCACTAATGCTGCTGAGTCGGGAGGTCGGTAAAAGGAGCCAATTATTAACCTAGCTCGGTTGTTGAGTGTAACCTCCACCCATAATATTTCGCAGGAACTATCCACTTCTACTTCACTACAGGATAATCTACTACTAAGAGCGACAAACACGCCACCACCGATTGCATGCAATCTATCCTTTCTAAACACCGTCTGTGCCTTTGTAAAAATTTCGGCTGAATTTATCTCTGGCTTCAGCCAGCTTTCTGTACCTATAACGATTTCAGCTTCGGTGCTTTTTATCAGCGATTGAAGTTCCGGTACTTTACCAATGCAGCTTCGACAGTTTACAATTACGATACCGATTGCTGCTTGGTCCCCGCATGTCCTGACTTTGCCCCGCACCCTTTGAAGCTGTTGCCCTTTCTGTACTTGCCCGAGGCCATCTAACCTAAAAAAACCGCCCAGTCCACGCCACACAGCCCCTGCTACCCGTGTAGCCGCTTGCTGCGTGCAGCGGACTCCTGACCATTCCACTCTCGAATGGCAAGTGAGAAAAAGGAACACCTAAATCTTTCCGTTCGAGCTCTGATTTTTCTTATTTTATTATGATGATCATTTCTTTCTACGTAGCTGGGTGTCAACAAAATGGTTTCGCATTTGGAAGAGAAAGTTTGTGATTGAAATTTCGTAATTAGATCTTGCCGCAAAGAAGACCGCCTTTGTTTCAATGACTGCCACCCGAACTCTGGTATCATATCAGTGACACTCTTACTCCTATTGCACGATAACACGAAACGAGCAGCCCTTCTTTGCAGTCCTACCTGGTAAGGATCCCACACCGCGCAGCAATATTCCAACAGAGGACGGACAAGGGTAATGTAGTGGGTTTGTCGCATCTAATTGTTCTGCCAACAAAGCACAGCCTTCCCCACAATATTATCTATGTGGTCTTTCCAATTTAAGTTGCTCGTAATTGTAATTCCTACGTATTTAGTCGAATTGACAGCCCTTAGATTTGTGCGATTTATCATATACCCAAAAGTTATCGGATTTCTTTTAGTACCCATGTGGATGACCTAGCACTTTTCTTTGTTTACTGCCAATTGCCACTTTTAGCCCAATACAGAAATTCTCTATAGATAATTTTGTAATTGGAATTAATCGTCTGATGATTTTACTAGACGGTAAATTAGTGTCATCCGCAAACAATCTAAGGGGGTTGCTCAGATTATCACCTAGATCATTTATGTAAATCAGGAAGAGCAGATGGCCTGTGACACTACCTTGCAGAACGCCAGATATCACTTCTGTTCTACTCGATGATTTCCCGTCTACCACTAAGAACTGTGACTTCTCTCAGAGGAAATCGCGAATCCAGTCAGACAACTGAGACGATACTTCATGTGCACGCAATTTGATTAATACTCACTTGTGAGGAACGGTATCAAAAGCCTTCTGGAAATCTAGTAATATGGGATCGATCTGAGATCCCTTGTTGACAGCACTCATTACTTCATGGGAATAAAGAGCTCTGTTGCACAAGAACGATATTTTCTGAATCCGTGTTGGTTATGTATCAATAAGTAATTTTCTTCAAGGTGATTCATAACGTTCGAGTATATATGCTCCAAAATCCTACTGCAAATTGAGGTCAGTGTTATGGGTCTGTAATTCAATGGGTTACTCCTATTTCCTTTCTTGAATATTGGTGAGACCTGTGCTACTTTCCAGTCTTTAGGAACAGACCTTTCACCAAGTGAGCTGTTGTTTATGATTGCTAAGAAAGGCGCTATGTGTCTGCATACTCGAAAAGGAACCTGATTTGTATACCATCTGGACCTTGATTTGAATTGTTTCGCAACACCTAAGATATCTATTTTTATGTCACTCATGCCAACAGCTGTTACGGTTTCGAATTCTGGAATATTTACTTCGTCTTCTTTCGTGAAGGAATTACGGAAAACTGTATTTAGTAACTCTGCATTAGTGACGCCATCATCAGTAACATTTCCATCGCTGTCGCGCAGTGACGGTATTGCCTGTTTTTGTGCCACTGGTGTACTTTACATACGACCAGAATCTGTTTGGGTTTTCTATCTTATTTAGAGACAATGTTTCAGTGTGGAAACTATTAAGAGCATCTCGAAATAACGTCCGGACTACATTTCCAGCTTCCGTGAAACTTAGCCAGTCTCGGGGTTTTTGCGTTCTTCTGAATTTGGCATGCGTCTTTCGTTGCTTCTGCAACAGTGTTCTGACGTGTTTTGTGCACCATGGTGGATAAAAAAAATGGTTCAAATGTCTCTAAGCACTATGGGACGTAACATCTTAGGTCATCAGTTTCCTAGAACTTAGAACTACTTAAACATAACAAACCTAAGGACATCACACACATCCATGCCTGAGGCAGGATTCGGACCTGCGACCGTAGCGGTCGCGCTGCTCCAGACTGAAGCGCCTAGAACCGCTCGGCCACAGCGGCCGGCCCATGGTGGATGTCTCGTCTCTTATTAACTTACGCGCTTTGAATCTTTTTATTGCTGTCGATGCTGCATCTTTGAATTTTAGCCATATCTGGCCTACGCTTACATAATTAGCTTGGAATGAATGGAGACTCTCTCTTAGGAAGGCATCAAGCGAATTTTTGTCTGCTGTTTTAAATAGATATATTTTGCGTTTATTTTTAATGGTTTTGGTTGATATGGTTTTGAGCCTCGCTACAACGACCTTGTGTTCACCATTCTTCTTGCAAAATAGTGGCAGTTTTAGGTAGCGATGATAGAGGTGGATAGCGATCAATCACTCTTCCATTCAAAGTAGACGACAGAGATCGAATCGTATTATTTGCTGACTATTATGATTAGGGGAGATGCGATAATTCGTCCTTGTGCGCACAAATCTTGTCCTGGACGATGTGAGCTGAGTCTATAGGAGAATTGACGTCTCGGAACACAGCATCCCCATTGAGGCGCAAATGTACTAACATGGAATGGACCTAATAAGCTAAAATGGTCACATGATCCTTGGAAGTAATGCGATCTTGCCCAGTAACCGTGGGGCCCATGGAATACCTCCAAACGGCTCTTCAAATCACCACCGAAATCCCGCCATTTTTCTTTTGGGCTAGGAGTTGGAAACCGTATGAAACAAGTCTTATCCCACTGAATGAATTTCTTCCATTGGTCGACAATCCAGGTTTTATGGCTTCGGTACCACGGCTTCTTATAACGGGCATTTGAATCACCGATGTGTTGTTTTCGAATCCCAGCTCGCCCTACAGTTCCTCGCTTACGGCGCACCCTTCGTGTTGTTTTGGTGCTGACAAGATTCGGTAGTGCTACATTCAGTCTTGCAGTGACTTTAGCACCTGTCGCCCTCTTAATTTGCTTCACAATCCTCTTCAATGACGTCCGTCACGGTGACTCAACACACAATTTCGTCCACCTTGCGACTTAGTGAGTGATGTCCTTCCGGTTCCCCTGTATACGGTACAAATATTCAGTGCGGTGGCTCTTGAAACACCGAACACTTCGACTTCTTTGGTTACTGAAGCACGCATCATACGAACACGAAAAATTTGCCCATGTTCGAATTCAATTACCTCCGATATAATGCGCTCACATCTACAAAAGACAGTGTTCTGACCACGACTCACACAGTGCATACGTGCCATTTGTGGTCAAATACAACAGCGCCGTCTGCAAGCACAGCCAGAATCTGCATTTCGAGATTGTGAATTTGTACGGGCGCTGATAACCGCGCAGTTGAGTGCCCCACAAACCAATGATCATCATCAGGATCGGTATTTATGTTCACGCACGAATTTTTCGCATAGTTTCCATATCTTTGTCAAACCCCTGTAGAAGGGTCTGCTGTGGTACTCCACAGAAGCGCCACACTCTTGATTTCGAAGAGGACATCCTTAGTTAACATAGAAGACATCCCAGCGACGAGTACTCGAAACATTCCTCATGCAATGATATCCTGTAGGGCGAACAGATCGTAATTGAACATCTCCACTGTGTGAGTACTGCTAAGCGTTAGTTCTGAAAGCCATCAGGTTTTCAGACTTACATCCAGACGGCACAAAGGTGAAGGACAAAGATCAAAGGTAAAATATGACCAGAAGTCACCGTCACTGCATTCCTACTCTGCTGCGTTCTAGATCTCATGAACGGACAGAGCAAGTCGAGTTTGCGCAATACGTGGTTTTCTGCGCAAGATTCATTCGTTTTCAGAAAATTTATCACTGTCGAGCGTTTTGGCTGAGGGTGAATAGTTGTAGACTTTCGAGTTATGCTGTAGACTCCAGATGGGTCTGACGAAATACCAGCCATGTGATATTCCCAGTTATTCCATTGGCCTTTGCGACAAAAGGTGGCCGCTCTCCGGCGTGGCAGATACCTCTGAGTCAATTTGCCACGAGCGTTTCTCATGAATAGTTCCTGCTGGGACCTCAGTATTTTTTATATCTTCTACGTATCATGTGCCTCTCTCTCAGCTTAAACTCTAGCGGGCATACTTCAAGTGTCACTGTGCTCGTCCTACACTGAGTTGTGAACCGAAGGAGTGCGGTTCTCTTGCCTCCTCGGAGACCGTGTCCATCCTCGTCTTCGCTGGCTCCGTGGACACACGTAGCAAGCAGAACTAATAGACGACACTGAATGTACACAAAGAAGACACACTAGAGTGATGATACACTCGTTTGACTCACAGGAGTCTATCTCGGAAACGCTGAAACATTTGGGCAGACTCTTGAAGACATACACCAACTACTCCACACAAGCCAGCTTACAAGGTTTCAAATACCAGAATCAGGTGCGAAATGTAGCAGTACATCACAGACCCGAGGTAGGGATCGTAAAGACAATGTGAAAGTTACTATAGCACGCACAGAAACATTTAAGCAGTCATTCTTCCCTCTATTTGTGAATAGAACTAAAACAAAATCTAATACGTCGTAGAATGATAAGTAGTCTCTGTCATGCACTTCACAGTATGGGTGTGGATGTAGAGGTGGAGGTAGAAATTTCTATAACCAATGACGGCAGAACTTCGCCATGACATGTCACAGAGAAAATGGGACCAATTACTTTTTTTTTTTTTAATACGTCCGAATCTGTTAGATGTTGAAAAATACCAAGCTGGACGAAAATCACCCACCGTCCCAAGTAGATCCACTTTGTCCAATGCACCTTGCGTACAAATTTGCCTTGGTTCGATGAATGTATGTGCGAAACAGCTACACTGTCCAGTCACATTAATGTGATCATCTGTCAGAAGCACGAATACCCCCACCGTTTGCAGCTCGGGACAGCTGCGAGACGTGTAGGAAGATAGTCAGTGAGATTTAGAAAGGTACAGAGAGGTAGGTGGAGCCATTCCGACTCTGGTGCCCTGGCTAGCTGCGCTAGGTTTCTCGTTTGAGGATTCATTGCGCGAAGAACCTGATCGAGGTGGTCCCACAGATTCTCAGTTGGATTTAAACCCGGCGAGTTTGGTGTTCAGGTTAAGTGCGGTAATATACTCCTGCTGCTCTTCAAACCACGCAGTTACACAGCCAGCTGTGTGACACGTTGCTTTGTCCTGCTGGTGGATGCCATCGTCTCGAGGAAAGGCAAACGACATGTAGAGCTGGACATGGTCCCCAAGGATAGGTGCGTACTTGTGTTGATCCGTTGTGCCTTCCAGAATGACGATATCACATTTCAGAGACCATAACGCTCCCACCTACAACCTGGATTCTTCCGACGATTGTTGTATGGTGTTTACTTTCAGACGTTTGATGCTGTGCTGGTGGAGTATAAGACGTCATCCATTTGATACGGCAACCTGTCGGTACTCAGTGGTTGCAAAATTGCAGAATTGGTGTGAAAATTCCAGCCTTCGTTGCCGATGAACAGCAGTCAGCATGGGTGTATGAACCAGGCGCCTGCAGAGGAGGTCCATAAGCAGAAACGTCCGCTGAACGTTCGTTGAGGAGACGCTTTTCGTAACCCCTTGGTTCACCTGGGTGGTCAGTTACTCAACAGTTGCACTTCTTTTCTCCCGTACACATCTCTGCAGCCATCGTTCACCCGTGTGATCTATGGCCCGAGGTGCACCAGAGTTACCTCGGTACCGGTTTCGGACAGCACAATATTGCCACACATGGTATACAGTACTTTAAGCACGGCGACGTGCGAACAGTTTTCAATGTAGGCCGTTCCCACCGTTGCCCCGAAAGCCATTGACCATTTGGACTTCAGATAAATCGCTGAGTTTCTGGTTTACGACAGGACTGTACTGCTATTTTGTCTAAAACTGACATGGTGAGACCGTGGCTATGTACAATTAATTTAGGTTAATTCTTTGCTGGTTGCTGTTTTCTTCTTTGTAAGAATTAACATATATTAAGAATTGTACTGTTTTGATCGTCTCCTTGACAAGCTTTATATACCGTCCAATGCTAGTGCTTCCACCTGCCGTTTGCGAGGGTTATTCCACGTTGATATCAAACATAGGCGGCGGTCTCGTTTATGTGACTGGATAGAGAACCTTGAGCGGAGATGTAGGAGGCTCTGAGAGCCAACCCAACATAAAATGGGGGCTACATTTTAAACGTGTTGTGGAATGTTGTATGAAGGAATGTACAAACCCGACACCTGCCAGAGGTAGTGAAGACCTCGTAGTATAGGGCAGTCAGTCAAACGATAGCAAAAATAGAGGAGCCAAACAACATCAACCGTAACTCCATCCAGCTTATGTCACAACTGCCACACCATTGTCAGCTTCGTACACCCAGTTACCTCTCACTGAGCACAACAAGTGTCGCAAACACCAATAGAAATAGTTTTTGATTTTGCTGAGCAACAGTCATAAAAATTGTTTTGAATGAACACACCGCCATTTCACTATATTTTAGTTTATTTAATTACGATCCAGATTTCGGCCTTTTATGTCATTTTCGAGTGATTGAGTTTATGTCATTAACATATTTTGCACGACATCAAGCTCAAAATTGGCCATAAATTAAGAAAAATATTCGCTCCCCACGAAACCCCAGATGTAAAATCATCATCTTGCAAAAAGATCCCCTCCCGCCCTAGGTTCGATCTTAGCATAGGTTAGTTTAAGTTAGTTTAAGCAGAGTGTAAGTCTAGGGACCGATGACCTAAGCAGTGTGGTCCCTAAGGAATTCACACACATTTGTCACATTTTAGCAAAAAGATCAGTAAATAGCAGTGGGAGCACGTCATATTAATAAAAACAGGTATAAAAGATGAACGTAAGTCCTTGAGTCGTAATGATCGTGAAATCAATTATCATTACGAGTCAAGTACATACGTTCATCTTTTATACCTTTTTGTATTAAATATGACGTGCTCCCACGGTTATTTATTGATATTTTTGCAAGATGATGATTTTACATGTGGTATTTCGTGGGGGGCAAATATTTTTCTTAATTTATGGCCAATTTTGGGCTTGATACCGTGCAAAATAGTTAATGACATAAGCTCAATCACTTGAAAATGGCATAAAAGGACGAAATCTGGATCTTAATTAAACAAACAACAGTACAGTCAAATGGCAGTGTGTTCATAAAAAAATGCCAACAGAAATGCTTCCTCATATAATCAGAAGAGTTCATATAATTTTGGTGGAAGCATAGTAGTAATTCCTGAATTTGGACCTTTACCTAATACAAAGATAGCAACTGTTTAGATTACTGCTCGCACTGTTTTCGGATACACTTTCTTGCGTATGTATGGAAACAAAAGCGGACGGCCAGAAAACATTCTTGATACACCAAAATCTGTGCAAATGTTCTAAATATGACGCTAAAGACAGGATTCCGAACACTATGACACGGTGCTAGGCTGTGAGTAACAACTGAATGTCGAGTAAAATCACCAAAAAGATGAAATGACATAATACTGAAGATCGTCGTTTCTATGTCCATGAAGTCATCTTTCCTATAACAGTCAGTGTATGAATAAACCTTTGTGAATATCAAGAATGGTCATGAAATTAAATCATAGACGCAAGGAGTGAATTGAAATAACTGAACATATGAATATCTTTACGATTTTTTATAATTTCTGTTATTTTAAAGCGTTAATTTTTAAGATATGATTTACCTTAAGACAAGAAAGAAAAGAAAATAATGAGCATATGCCCAGCTATCTATTTAGTGTTCACGTCACTACAGGTAAATGATTTATTCTAATTATGAAATCACTCGTCCTCCAAAGGTAGCTCGTAAAATAAAACAAGTTTTATTCTGTGTTTCTTAATTCACACTCAACTGTACAATTAGCGGTTATTCAAGAACCATCGCAGAACTACAATTCTTATCAAGTATCTATGCATAACGTACAAAGAAATCTAAATAAGGCCAATATACAAATACGTATGAAGCGGTCCAACGATATACACTAAGTAATTAAACAATAATAAACTGTGCTGTATTTCATTGCCCAATAGAATGCTACAGATGTTGTCGATACTATTGAAAATGTGCCAAGGCAAACTGTAAATACCTTTTTATTCATGAAAGAAGCAGGAATGTCTGTGTAAAAACACAAACTCTTCAAAATATGTATCTAATTATCGAGGAGCAATCATTATACTAATTTGCAACATCATCGAAAATGTAATGTACGAGTACAATATTGTGTGATATCGGAACATCTTTAGGCCACCTGTTGTGAAGCAATTTAAATAATATTGATTATGTCTATTAATACTTGAATGTGTCATTTGCAATTTTATCAATAAATAAAGGGATGAAGAGTTCCAGTAGCAAGAGCGTAAATAGAGCACATTTCAATGATCTGATGTGTAAAATGTTTTGTTCTAGTTCATAGTTATTAAATTTTATTCACCCCTTTCAAAACAAAATCACAAAACGAGTATAGAATGATTCTTTAAAACAGTTTACAATTTGTCTTACACATAGAATTTTATTTAGTCGACTTACACCTGTAGTTAAGGCCCATCTGGTAGCGAAGTACTTTATATTTTATTCACTTATTGTTGTATTATCGAATTCCGATACTAGGAACGACAGAAAGTTGAAAATCAAAATGAAATTTTTCAAAGCGTCTGAATGTGCTTATTGGGTGATTTGAATGGAAGAAACCAAGTCAGCAACAAGGGTTCAACATAAATTTCGTACCAAGTACCATAAGGAAGTACCTATTAGCCTTACACTTTAGTCTTGGCGCCGGCCGCGGTGGTCTCGCGGTTCTAGGCGCGCAGTCCGGAACCGTGCGACTGCTACGGTCGCAGGTTCGAATCCTGCCTCGGGCATGGATGTGTGTGATGTCCTTAGGTTAGTTAGGTTTAAGTAGTTCTAAGTTCTAGGGGACTAATGTCCACAGCAGTTGAGTCCCATAGTGCTCAGAGCCATTTGAACCATTTTTTTTTAGTCCTGGCATAAGAATTACGTCGAAACTGGTTGTAACATTTGTCATAACAAATCTCCAAGTCGTCAATGAGTTTCTGAGGCTGTCATCGAGCGAGTGAGAGCGAGTTTTGTTCGCAGTCGCAGGAAATCAACACATCGTCCGTCGCATGATCTTGGAGTTACTCAATCAGCCGCTTGGGGATTGCTTCGAAAAAGATAACACCTGAAGGCATACTGATTACACTGTAGCACATCATCATAGACGCACAGAAGGAGAGCTACGTAGTACATTTTGTGCAGAAACATTATGTCGGACCGAGGAAGATGAGACATTGTTTACTCTCATGGTTTCTAGCGACAAATCGATATTTCATATCGGTTAATGTAAAACTAAGTGAAGGAGATGAAACGTGCACAGTTTTGCTGCAAGATGATACCTCTACGACCTGTAGGAATCTTCTCAATAAAATTCCGTATGCAGTTAAAGTAGTAAAGCCCTTTTAGAATCACCCTATATATTTTCACGATTAAGTTAAGAAAAGAATAATACAGTACTGGACGTTAAAATTGCTAAACCAAGAAGAAATGCACATGATAAACGGGTATTCACTGGACAAATATATTATACTAGAAGTGACATGTGATTACATTTTCACGCAATTTGAGTGCATAGATCCTGAGAAATCAGTACTCAGAACAACCACCTCTGGAAGCAATAACGGCCTTGATACGCCTTGGCATTGAGTCAAGGAGGGCTTGGATGGAGAGTACAGGTACAGCTGATCATGCAGCTTCATCACAATACCACAATTCATCAAGAGTAGTGACTGGCGTATTGTGACAAGCCAGTTGCTCGGCCACCATTGAGCAGACGTTTTCAGTTGGTGAGAGATCTGGAAAATTTGCTGGCCAGGGCAGTAGTCGAACATTTTCTGTATCCAGAAAGTCCCGTACAGGACCTGCAACATGCGGTCGTGCATTATCCTGCTGAAATGTAGGGTTTCGCAGAGATCGAATGAAGGGTAGAGTAAAGGGTCGTAACACATCTGAAATGTAACGTCCACTGTTGAAAGTGCCGTCAATGCGAACAAGAGGTGACCAAGACGTGTAACCAATGGCACCGCATACCATCACACCGGGTGATACGCCAGTATAGCAATGACGAGTACACGCTTCCAATGTGCGTTCACCGCGATGTCGCCAAACACGGATGCGACCATCATGACGCTGTAAACAGAACCTGGATTCATCCGAAAAAAATGACGTTTTGCCATTCGTGCACCCAGGTTCGTCGTTGAGTACACCATTGCAGGAGCTCCTGTTTGTGATGCAGCGTCAGGGGTAACCACAGCCATGGTCTCCGAGCTGATAGTCCATTTTGCTGCAAACGTCGTCGAACTGTTCGTGCAGATGCTTGTTGTCTTGCGAACGTCCTCAGTGATCGAGACGTGGTTGCACGATCCGTTACAGCCATGCGGATTAGATGCCTTTCAACTCGACTGCTAGTGATAAGAGGCCGTTGGGATGCAGCACGGCGTTCCGTATTACCCTCCTGAACCCACCGATGCCATATTCTGCTAACAGTCATGGGATCTCGACCAACGCGAGCAGCAATGTCGCAATACGATAAACCGCAATCGTGATAGGCTACAATCCGACCTTTATCAAATTCGGAAACGTGATGGTACGCATTTCTCCTCCTTACATGAGGCATCACAACAACGTTTCACCAGGCAACGCCGGTCAACTGTTGTTTGTGTATGAGAAATCGGTTGGAAACATTCCTTATGTCAGCACGATGTCGCTGATGTTGGTTTATATAAGCGCAGATAAGCTATTGCAAACGTGAAAAACTGGTTCATTAATAACCGGTGTAACCGCTAGCACGTTGAATGCAAGCATGCAAACGTGCATGTATTGTTTTGTACAGATCCAGGTTGTGAGTTTGTGGGATGGAGTTCCATGCCCGTTGCACTTGGTCGGTAGTATGGGTACATTTAATGCTGGTTGTGGATGACGCTGCAGTTTCCAGTCGATGTTGTCACATACGTGCTCGATGGGAGACAGATGTGATCGAGCAGGCCAAGGCAACCTGTCGACACTCTGTAGAGCATGTTGGGTTACAACAGCGGCATGTAGGCAAGTATTACCGTTGGAAAACACCCCCTGGAACGTTGTTCATGAATGGCCGCACAACAGGTGGAATCGCCAGACTGACCTTCCTTTTTTTTTTTTTTTTTTTTTTTTTTGCATCAGTCTACTGGCTGGTTTGATGCGGCCCGCCACGAATTCCTTTCCTGACGTATTCCAATCACTGTCTTCCTCTACAGTTTTTGCCCTCTACAGCTTCCTCTAGTACCATGGAAGTCATTCCCTCATGCCTTAGCAGATGTCCTATCATCCTGTCCCTTCTCCTTATCAGTGTTTTCCACATATTCCTTTCCTCTCTGATTCTGCGTAGAACCTCCTCATTCCTTACCTTATCAGTCCACCTAATTTTCAACATTCGTCTATAGCACCACATCTCAAATGATTCGATTCTCTTCTGTTCCGGTTTTCCCACACTACATGCTGTACTCCAGACGCACATCCTCAGAAATTTCTTCCTCAAATTAAGGCCGGTATTTGATATTAGTAGACTTCTCTTGGCCAGAAATGCCTTTTTTGCCATAGCGAGTCTGCTTTTGATGTCTTCCTTGCTCCGTCCGTCATTGGTTATTTTACTGCCTAGGTAGCACAATTCCTTAACTTCATTGACTTCGTGACCATCAGTCCTGATGTTAAGTTTCTCGCTGTTCTCATTTCTACTACCTCTCATTACCTTCGTCTTTCTCCGATTTACTCTCAAACCGTACTGTGTACTCATTAGACTGTTCATTCCGTTCAGCAGATTGACGTACAAATTTGCAATTAGCCTGCGTGGGACAATCACGAGAGAGCTCTTGCTGTCATGCGAAATGGCACTCCAGACCATAACTCCAGCTGTAGGTCCAATGAGTCTAGAATGCAGATAAGTTGGTTGCTGGCCCTCAACTGGTCTCCGTCTAATGAACGCTAGGCCATCACTGGCACAAAGACAGAACCAACTTTCATCATAAAACACAACAAACATCCCACCTGCCTTCCAGTGAATTATCACTTGACTCTACTGTCCACCCCGATAGCTGAGCGGTCAGCGAGACAGATTGCCGTCCTACGGACCCGGGTTCATTCCTGTCTGGGTCGGGGATTTTCTCCGCTCAGGGACTGGGTGTTGTGTTGTGTTGAGCATCATTTCATCCCCATCCGGCGCGCAGGTCGCCCAATGAGGCGTCGAATGTAATAACACCTGCACCAAGGCGGCCGGACGTGCAACGTAAGGGGCCTCCCGGCCAATGACGCCAAACCCTCATTTCCATTTTACTTGTTACTATTGAATTCGCAAACGGAGATTTTATAGTTTGAGTCAGTGGAATGCACGCTACAGGGCGCCTCGGTCGGAATTGTCCGCTGCCAACCGCTTCTCAAGTTTCCGCTGCATATGCACTACGATTCGCCAGAGCCAGATGCTGAACCCCATGGTATTCTCTCACGGTAGTGCCACGTGGCAGCCCAAAGCCCAGTCTTCTTGTGACTGTACATTCTCGTGACAACCGCTGCCAGCAGTAATGTACAGTGGCTATACTCCTGCCAAGTCTTTCTGCAATGTCGCTGAACGAACATCCAGATTCTCGTAGCTCTTATTAAAGGACATTGTTCAAACTCAGTGTCCTGTTGATCATGACGTCTTTGTCGCCTTAAAGGCATTCTTGACTAACAAACAGTTCACCACGTCCAATCTCAAAGTGCAAGTTACAAGCGTCACTTTTGTATGATGGCGCGAAATCTGAGCAGACATCATATTTCAGATGTAGAAATACACTCAGCAACTTTCGTTTCTATTGCACAGCTCCTTCTTGGAGCTGTGATTTTTTTTGTCTGTGTACATCGGCGCCTGAGAAACAGCATATTTGCAATCGAGTTACGAATTAAAGAATTCGTCCACACATGATCAAACTTAGCTGTTTAAATTTATTGTAGAGTACGAGAATCTGTAATGTTGATTGTGTGTTTAGTATTAAATTGTCTGTTAGAGACTAAAATTTTCGCTTTCTGTCACGAATGGCGCACGCACCACATTTTAAATCGGATTGCTTGCGTAGCGCTAACTGTTGGTGACAGAATTCAACTATGAGAATGCTTCGTGCCCTGTCTGAAACTTATTGTTAGCACAATATCTGACTATGAACTTTGATGAAAAACTGATTAGTTGGAAGCTAAAGTTAGTCCCTGTGAAGTAACTCCTGAGTTTCGCAGAGATGCCGTGCGTTCTTTAGAAACATTGCTGTCATTCTTAGTTCATAACTTTTGATAATAGTTTAAATAAACTGAAAACTAACTGACTCTTGGGATGTGGAAAATGACTCAGGGTTAAATGAACTCAATAACAAACTCATTTGACTTAATAACATTTAATAGTACTTCAACAATAGTTAAGCCCTCTCCGAACTGAAGTAAGTATAACCCAAGAATTCCATAAATTAAACTTCACATGTCCAAACTTTTCTTGAATAAAATTCCAAAATATAGTTCCGAAATCCATTTTTCTCGCAATGATCTATAAATCCTAAGAAATAAATGAAAAGCAAAAACATTCCTGACCAGCATGTCTGTCGGATCAAGACTGCTGCATTATCAACCCGCCAATAAAAGAAACTTAATCATGACCGGCAATCCATTCTTCACAAAGAATGTAATAGTACCAATGTAAAAATCAATTCTTTTTCTGCCCATAACAAATCTTCCATTAATCCATAACATAATTCCCAAAAATGTCCATTGTTTGCTTCTTACACAACCAATACTCGACTGTTCACATCTGACATCAAAGCTCAACTATAGCTCCTCTTTTTACTTTGCGACCAACAGAAAAATCTGGAGCGTATTGCCGCAGTTAAAATATTACCTCTAATTCATCTCCGTGCACCATAGCTTCTCTGCCGGGGCTGCGCACTCATTTATAAAGAGTTCCGACTTTATGAGCGCGATTCCATACATCCAAAATGAGACAAATTCCCACTAAAATTAACACAGACACACCTTTGAACGGAACATGACGATTCCAGAACGCAGAAGAGCGCTGTGACAACCATGCGACGTCTTGGGTTTACTGTCGCCGATCACCCTCTATACAGTATCGACTTGGCACCATCCGATTTTCATCTGTTTCCAAAACTTAAACAACACATTCGATGACTTCAATGTGATAGCGCTGAAGAGGTGCTAGCAGAGGTGAGTTTGTGGCTTCGCCAACAAAGCCAGACGTTCTACAGTGGTAGAATCAACAAACTGGTCTTTCGCTGGGAGAAATTTGTTCGTCGTCAGAGTGACTATGTTGAGAAATAAATATGTAGACATGAATAATAAAGATGCAGATTGATAATAACGTTTCTTTATTTAGAAATCTGTAAGAGTTTTCACTTTTCAGCACACCTGCGCATCTTACCTCACCATCACAACACCAGCATTCGAGAAGCCCCGAAAATTCTGGTCTACGTTAGATAGTATTGGAGCAGGCAATGTTAGATATGCTTACTCATTCCGCCAATGGGAAAAAATAGCTTCTCCCAAGGGAAATTGCACAGCTGCTACACAAACTTAAACATGTAGTTGAAGATGGCCTATTGACAGCCTTCAGTGGTGAACACTCCAAATTTCTGCATGCTGCCTAAAAGGCAGCAGACTATACCAGTCGTGTTTACGTATGTTTGGTGGTTTTACATATTTTATGAAGATTCTTTTTATTTATGTGTCATGTGTATTTTATTTGTGTACTTTATGTTTGTATTGTAGAATACATACATTCATTCATGTGACGCACTATGCCCAATGCTAAATAAAATGAAGAAGCCTCAAATATTAAAACGCCGTCACTTGCCATTTTTTTATCTTCCTAGGCTTTTGATTGTGTAGACCATATTACTTTTTTTTTGGAAATGATGGTTTTACAAGCACTTAGTTTGAATTATACTTAACAAACAATTGTACAAAGATGTGATGACTAAGTCAAGCACCGTTGGAAGGAAAGAAAATTTTAGTGAGTGGAGAGAAATCACGGAGATCCACAGTATTCTGTTCTGGTTCCACTCCTATACCTTATAGTGAATGACCCACTTAACGTTCACCAAGTGAAATTGGTACTTTTTCTAGACCATACTGGTCAAAAATTCATATAGCATCTCAATAGGAGTCAGTAAAGATCGCAGAATGTTCGAGGTTTCTCCGTGTATACATTGATGAAAATTTGAATACTGAACTTCTGTAACAATTAGGTTCGGCTACCTTTGTTCCTCGTACAGTTGCTAGTTTTGGAAACAAACGAGTAAGCATCATAACATACTTTGCACATTTCCATTCGATAGTGTCTTGTAGAACAATTTTCTAGGGTACCTCGTGACTTGGAAAGAAATTATTGATTGCACAAAAGCGAGTAGCAAGAATAAAATGTGGTGTGCACCTGCAGTCTCTTGTGGGAAGAATAACGATGTCCGTTCCTACAACACTGGAAGAGAAGAAGGCCTTTGTTGCGTATTATTAAAGCTGTCAATGGATCAGGGATATGTTCAATATGCATAAACAAAAATATCTGATCATTCACACGGTAACAAAAAAACATATTTTTTACTGTAGTTGGATGGGAAAGACCGAAAAATAATACACTCCTGGAAATTGAAATAAGAACACCGTGAATTCATTGTCCCATGAAGGGGAAACTTTATTGACACATTCCTGGGGTCAAATACATCACATGATCACACTGACAGAACCACAGGCACATAGACACAGGCTACAGAACATGCACAATGTCGGCACTAGTACAGTGTATATCCACCTTTCGCAGCAATGCAGGGTGCTATTCTCCCATGGTGACGATCGTAGAGATGCTGGATGTAGTCCTGTGGAACGACTTGCCATGCCATTTCCACCTGGCGCCTCAGTTGGACCAGCGTTCGTGCTGGACGTGCAGACCGCGTGAGACGACGCTTCATCCAGTCCCAAACATGCTCAATGGGGGACAGATCCGGAGATCTTGCTGGCCAGGGTAGTTGACTTACACCTTCTAGAGCACGTTGGGTGGCACGGGATACATGCGGACGTGCATTGTCCTGTTGGAACAGCAAGTTCCCTTGCCGGTCTAGGAATGGTAGAACGATGGGTTCGATGACGGTTTGGATGTACCGTGCACTATTCCGTGTCCCCTCGAAGATCACCAGAGGTGTACGGCCAGTGTAGGAGATCGCTCCCCACACCATGATGCCGGGTGTTGGCCCTGTGTGCCTCGGTCGTATTCAGTCCTGATTGTGGCGCTCACCTGCACGGCGCCAAACACGCATACGACCATCATTGGCACCAAGGCAGAAGCGACTCTCATCGCTGAAGACGACACGTCTCCATTTGTCCCTCCATTCACGGCTGTCGCGACACCACTGGAGGCGGGCTGCACGATGTTGGGGCGTGAGCGGAAGACGGCCTAACGGTGTGCGGGACCGTAGCCCAGCTTCATGGAGACGTTTGCGAATGGTCCTCGCCGATACCCCAGTAGCAACAGTGTCCCTAATTTGCTGGGAAGTGGCGGTGCGGTCCCCTACGGCACTGCGTAGGATCCTACGGTCTTGGCGTGCATCCGTGCGTCGCTGCGGTCCGGTCCCAGGTCGACGGGCACGTGCACCTTCCGCCGACCACTGGCGACAACATCGATGTACTGTGGAGACCTCACGCCCCACGTGTTGAGCAATTCGGCGGTACGTCCACCCGGCCTCCCGCATGCCCACTATACGCCCTCGCTCAAAGTCCGTTAACTGCACATACGGTTCACGTCCACGCTGTCGCGGCATGCTACCAGTGTGAAAGACTGCGATGGAGCTCCGTATGCCACGGCAAACTGGCTGACACTGACGGCGGCGGTGCACAAATGCTGCGCAGCTAGCGCCATTCGACGGCCAACACCGCGATCCCTGGTGTGTCCGCTGTGCCGTGCGTGTGATCATTGCTTGTACAGCCCTCTCGCAGTGTCCGGAGCAAGTATGGTGGGTCTGACACACCGGTGTCAATGTGTTCTTTTTTCCATTTCCAGGAGTGTATGTTCGCTAATGCAGAACGAATATTTACTCTGCAGTGGAGTGAGTGCTGATTTGGAAGTTCTGCTAGATTAATACTGTTTGTGAGACCGGGATTAGAGGATTGGGTCTCTACCTTTCATAGTTGAGATCTCTACCCACTGAGCTAGCTACCCAAAAAGAAATCGTGAGTCAACATCACAGTCCACTCCCGTCGGTACCTCATCTTATCTCCTACCTTCCAGACTCACTCAATAGAGTACACGTTCGTGAAAGACATAGATCTCAGATTCGAATCACGGCCTGGAACACAGTTTTAATCTATCAGGCAGTTTCATGTCCATTAATATTATTTTTTGCGCAAGTGCGGCGTTTAGGAACTTGCAAATGGCCAGCATGTAGCCATATGATAGTAGTGTCATTCTCCCTGAGAGGGAATCAAGTTATGCTGTGAGCTTAAAGGGAGACGTACATAAGACGACGATATAAGCAAGTGGACAGTGACATATGGCGTATTGTGTGGTACAGGGAGGGATGCTCGGATAACCGAAATCGTTAAGGCAACAGCTCATAATAAACGGGGAAGGGCCGGCCGCTGTGGCCGAGCGGTTCTAGGCGCTTCAATCCAGAACCGCGTTGCTGCTACGGTCGCAGGTTCGAATCCTGCCTCGGGCATGGATGTATGTGATGTCCTCCGGTTAGCTAGGTTTAAGTAGTTCTAAGTCTAAGGGACTGATGACATCAGTCCGATAGTGCTTAGAGCCATTTGAACCATTTTAAACGGGGAATCCGCTTTTGAGTGTCGGTCCGGCACAAGTTTTCATTTGTTATATTTGGGTAATACATCTGTACCCATTCCAGCTATCAGCGAAAAACTTGGAATAATTTCTCTTTTCGGGCGTTGCCGTTGTCTCCAATATTTGTCACTTGGCCTACTACACAGGAATATTTTGTGAATCCCAATTGTTGGCCTAATATCATAAGATTACTTGCAAATCATCATACAGAAACCAAGTTGTATGTTCAGTGTATTTAATTTTCTCCAAAACATTCTTTAAACTTTCATAATTCTCCTTCAGCTGCATTCAGTGTGCTAGTGAAAGATAAGACAGAGTACTACTGCTAAGATCTTTCATTAGAATCGACAAATAGTCTCGATTCATTTGTATCACATTTAAGAGACCACAATTTGTTTATTAAATCTGGAATATTATTACAGTAAAGTAGATTTTCATTATTACTTAAGTAGTGAGAGAGATCCTTTTCTCTGTTCCCTAGAAAGACATCGACGTGTCAGCTGTAAGCGCGGTGGTTTCCTATACTCTGGATCCTGACAACTAAGTTGGATCCTTGGGAAGGTTTGTATTCGTGACTGTGCCACTTTTGATATTTCAGGAAAGAAGTCGTCGGTCACGTATAATAATGATGAATAACTTTTACAGGCTGTATCTGAAATAAGTTCACTGCCATCTACAGATGGCTTAGATGTATGGATACCAGAGCTATGGGCCAGTGATCTCACAGCAGACGGCAGATTTAGGTGAATAATTCCTGTTATTGTTCTTCTCATTAAAATCCTTCACACAGCACGTACAGAAGTAACAGTCAGTGGAGCGATTTTTAGATTTGCGCTGCGCAAAACTTAATATATGTTTCATGTCTCTTCCCTGTTGTCCAGTTTCGTAAGTCTTCAACTCAAACAGTATGAGGTGCCCAGGTTCGAGATTAATCTCCTAGTTAGACTCCATAGTACATCGTTAAAGCCTCCCTTTTTCACCAAACTTAAGTATTTATATGTTAATTTATTGCTTCATAGAACAGCTGTTGCGGCCTGTATAAATGAAGTCACAATACAAAATACAAAATGGTGTAAGCAGCTTAGGATGTGCTACGATCTGCCTTAAAAAAGTTAACTGCTTCCTTTAAGCAGAGCAATTCCAAAGGATAACATCGTTATAATGATGCAATGGTTCATGCTTACATAAAAGATATTGAAAGAAATTTCATTTATTTATTCTTGGGTCAGAAACACACGTTTTATACACAGTTGCGACATTGAAATAAATAAAAATTGAGGCTAGAATATCATTTTACTTGGGACATATATGTCTCAATTTTAACTTCGATAAAGATGGCAGCTGAAAAAATGAATTAAAGTTTGTGTCCTAGCCAGAAATTGAACCCATGTCGGCTCCTTATTGGGCAAATATGCTAACCATTAACCAAAGTGGGAGCATGGATTGTGCAACTGCACGAACTTCGCAAGCCCAATGCCCTCCTCGAAACAAACATCAATTCACGCTTTCAGTCCTTTTTTCCCCCTTCTCAAATTGCCAGTATTCTTGAGGCCGAAGGTGCGAATTGAAGTTTCTGTTAGGGAGGGCATTGGACTGGGTTAGTCTGTGCGGCTGCACTAGTCACACTGCTACGATGGTGCAATGGTTAGCATATCTGCCTAGAAAGAGGTCCGGGTCGTGGCACAAAGTTTCACAAAGTTTAAATCATTTCTACAGCTTCCATCATTATCAAAAGAAAAAGAAGGGAAAAAGAAAACAATGAGGATTTAAATTTTCGATTATATAGGCTTTTATTTGAATCGCCACATGTGAATTACTGCAAACTGACCTCAAAACCTAAAACAGCAAAATCAAGTGGTCCAGCGGTACCGCTGTTGAAGCCGTTCGCCATTCATTCAGTTAGTGACGGTGGTTTCCTGGCGTGTTCGGCGGGATGGCCGTTCTGCTAGGCGCTAGTCGCTTTTTCACTGTGCCGCCGACCTCGTAACTGCCCTGGCCTTGCACCCGATTTTGGTTCGGTTCCGTGCCGTCGTACGTCACTGCCCGGCAGAGGTAGGCGTCACAGGCTACAAGAGAAGCCACGATGAAGGTACTGCGGTAGCACAACCAATTACAGCACTTAAACTTTCATCGCGTGTTCTGCTGTGAAGATTGGTTGGTTACATATAGTCACTGGAGGACACAGAAGAATATTCTTCCTTTCAGAAGTGTTCTAGCTCTACTTCTACATCTATGCGTACGACCAACCGCTAACGCCAAACAGAAGAGGCTTCCTGTACCTTCTTTGTTGCATACAGCAAAAGATTTGATACTGTGGAGCGAATTCTCTCAACTGCACTTGGAAATTTATTACGATATGATAATCGTAAACACCAAAGGCCAAACCCCTCCAAGACACAAGTCTACTCATTACAGCTACGAGAACACAGAAGAAAATCGTCATTTATACACCGGGAAATTTAGCTAAGCTAATAACCTCGGGTATTTTCTGAACCGTTTAAGATTCTGTTTTCACCCAGATGAATCTTGTGAATGTCCTTATTAATTGGCGTATAGTCTCTTTTAATGGCTGTATGAATTACAATATTAGTATCAGGTTTGCTTTTCCGGATGGAACCATAATAATTTCTGCTGTTAGTAAGGTAATTCTGAAAAATACGAATTCAAAAGCGTTCACCTCTTCAAAATTCCATTTGTAGTTTCGGAGAAATTATTATACTTAAAAGCAAAGATCTACCTGTTTTGAACATGATCACTATTTCTGTCTGAACCGTGGTACTACTCAATTCCTTAGAAAATCAAAATTACAATCTCACCACAGTTACTTAAACAAAATAGGAAATCCGGGATCACTGGTGATGGACAAGCTTGTGATTGTTCTACAATTTTAATTTGACTCAAACACACTTTATTATAAACTTCAGTTCGGACATTTACCCTCTTACTGAAGCAATATACAAATTTTCACTTTAATTGAATTACATAAACACGAATAAGAATCATATTTTGCATTCGCAACCAAAAACATAAATAGTAGGCACGGTGAATAATCAGTCAAAAACAATTGTTCTTATTTAACCATATCTCAAAAGGCTAGTAACACTATACACTTCCAACACAAAGTTACACAGCCACATAATACCTCAACTTCATTAAAAAAAAAAAAATATTTTAAAGCTTAATAAAAGTGAACTGCCCACAAGAAAGGTTCACAGTGAAACATGCTTATACTAAAAATGTAAACTGGGCTAACCAAGGTCGCAAAACAGGCACACAGGAAAAATAACAAGTTGCACATTATAATATGAAATTTTCATTCTACAGCGGAGTGTGCGCTGATATGAAACATCCTGGCAGATTGAAACTGTGCGCCGGACCTAGCCTCGAACTCGGGACCTTTGCCTTTCGCAGGCAAGTACTCTACCAACAGAGCTACCCAAGCAGGACTCACGGCCCGTCCTCACAGCCTTGCCCGCGAAAGGCAAAGGTCTCGAGTTCGAGGCTCGGTCCGGCATACAGTTTTAATCTCCCACGAAGTTTAAGGTTGCACATTCATTAAAGATACACAAATTATTAACATAAGTGTTGAATAAGAATGGCTAGAAATATCCAGCAAAATAACTTACGGAAACGTTAATATTACCAAAGTGGCCTCACTTAACAATAGAGAACAGGTTAAGGCCCACAGCAGTATTTGGAAGCAATAACGCTACTCCTCACCGCTTGTGCACAGGCTCACAAGCAGGCGGTATATGTTTATATATAGTCCGACCCGCCTCACAATGCGCGGTCCTGATCAAAATTTATAACCGCGCCGACGCCAGGAAACGAGCAGACATAACAAATGGCCTGCAGCACAAATAGATTGCAATGAAAACAAGGTCAAATCACAGCCACACTGGAATATATAATAAGCGTGCCCCCACATTCTTATGGAGCCATACTCTAACATTACCCGTCTCCCAGTAAATTAGCAGGAAACTTAGAGATCACTTGCAGTTGCCTTAAGGCACCTTCAACATTAAATACCATACCCACATACACTCCTGGAAATGGAAAAAAGAACACATTGACACCGGTGTGTCAGACCCACCATACTTGCTCCGGACACTGCGAGAGGGCTGTATAAGCAATGATCACACGCACGGCACAGCGGACACACCAGGAACCGCGGTGTTGGCCGTCGAATGGCACTAGCTGCGCAGCATTTGTGCACCGCCGCCGTCAGTGTCAGCCAGTTTGCCGTGGCATACGGAGCTCCATCGCAGTCTTTAACACTGGTAGCATGCCGCGACAGCGTGGACGTGAACCGTATGTGCAGTTGACGGACTTTGAGCGAGGGCGTATAGTGGGCATGCGGGAGGCCGGTGGACGTACCGCCGAATTGCTCAACACGTGGGGCGTGAGGTCTCCACAGTACATCGATGTTGTCGCCAGTGGTCGGCGGAAGGTGCACGTGCCCGTCGACCTGGGACCGGACCGCAGTGACGCACGGATCCACGCCAAGACCGTAGGATCCTACGCAGTGCCGTAGGGGACGTCACCACTTCCCAGCAAATTAGGGACACTGTTGCTACTGGGGTATCGGCTAGGACCATTCGCAACCGTCTCCATGAAGCTGGGCTACGGTCCCGCACACCGTTAGACCGTCTTCCGCTCACGCCTCAACATCGTGCAGCCCGCCTCCAGTGGTGTCGCGACAGGCGTGAATGGAGGGACGAATGGAGACGTGTCGTCTTCAGCGATGAGAGTAGCTTCTGCCTTGGTGACAATGATGGTCGTATGCGTGTTTGGCGCCGTGCAGGTGAGCGCCACTGCATACGACCGAGGCACACAGGGCCAACACCCGGCATCATGGTGTGGGGAGCGATCTCCTACACTGGCCGTACACCTCTGGTGATCGTCGAGGGGACACGGAATAGTGCACGGTACATCCAAACCGTCATCGAACCCATCGTTCTATCATTCCTAGACCGGCAAGGGAACTTGCTGTTCCAACAGGACAATGCACGTCCGCATGTATCCCGTGCCACCCAACGTGCTGTAGAAGGTGTAAGTCAACTACCCTGGCCAGCAAGATCTCCGGATCTGTCCCCCATTGAGCATGTTTGGGACTGGATGAAGCGTCGCCTCACGCGGTCTGCACGTCCAGCACGAACGCTGGTCCAACTGAGGCGCCAGGTGGAAATGGCATGGCAAACCGTTCCACAGGACTACATCCAGCATGTCTACGATCGTCTGCATGGGAGAATAGCAGCCTGCATTGCTGCGAAAGGTGGATATACACTGTACTAGTGCCGACATTGTGCATGCTCTGTTGCCTGTGTCTATGTGCCTGTGGTTCTGTCAGTGTGATCATGTGATGTATCTGACCCCAGGAATGTGTCAATAAAGTTTCCCCTTCCTGGGACAATGAATTCACGGTGTTCTTATTTCAATTTCCAGCAGTGTATGTCAGGTGGAATTACGTTGTCACGTCGGACTATGACACAAGTGTTGCAGCGTCGCGACACTAGTCTAAAAGGGGCAACTAAATGTAACTTTCATTCTGTCTGCTGTGCCATTCACGCGTGTCAGTATTGGTTAGTTTCAAAAAGTACATTTGGAGACACAAAAAAGACGATCTCGAAGGAGTTATTCAAACTGGTCACAAATTGATATTCATACAGATATCGACGGACAATGAAAAACGGTAAACTTCGGCGGCCGATGGATGAATGAGTGACGCTGAAGCGTAATTTCACCGCACAGCTATCAAGGGTAGTAAAAAGGAGACACGCCGATACCAGGGCATAAAGTCTTTTCGAATTCCATTCCGTGCACTGAGTTCCACAGTAGCTATGCCGCAGAGACAGGCACGTGAACAAGATACGGAGATATCAGCATTTGAAAGAGGGCACGAACAGCAAAGACGCGTCCTGAGACGCCATTGGCAGCTGTGGGATACCAGGCTGACTGCGACCCGACGATAAGGAGTGATGGTCTGTGATGACGTTTCATAGCAGGACTTCTTTGGTTGTCATCCGCGACATCCTTTCACCACAGCGGTACATCGACGACTTTCTAATGCCCGTTTCGTTACCCTTCATGGCAAGCCATCCTGTGGTTACATTTCAGGAAGATAATGCCCTCCCGCACACAGCGATATTTTCCCCTTCTTCTCTTCGTGCTTACCGAACTCTATCTTCCCAGTTGAGAACGTTTGTAGTATTATGGACAAGGCCATCCAAGAAGCTCCGGATTTTGACGATTTAACGCTCCAACTGGATGGAGTTTGGCACGATAATCTACAGGAGGATAGCTAATAAGTCTGGCAATCAATGCAATAACGAATATGCTTGCATAAGGGCCAGATGGGGGACCAATGCGTTATTGACTTGCTCAATTTCTGAAGCTGTTTCACTTGAAAAAATCATCCAAATTTTCTGAAATTGTACTCATTTGTTTTGCTGTACACTTAAATCACACCGATTTCGGTCCAATTCGGCTAATTCTTTCGTGGAGCGTCACTTTTTTTGTCTTAGAGTGTAAATACGAGTTAAAATCTCAAAGTCTTTGTCACTATTTCTTTAGGGAAACTACCCCAGCAAATGCGAAGTCAACGTATGCACTCCTAGCGCTGGACTTTCCTTTGACCAGACCGCCTTATCTGCCGGTACCTTGACGCTGCTGTCAGTTGTTGAAGATGGCGTTGGTGCTTAACACGTCCATGGCGTACGGGCAACAAAGTGTGATTAGTTTTCTATGGAGCAAAGGATAAATGTCCATCGAAATCCACATGGAGATGCAGCCCAAGTGTAGAGAAAAGTGTCTCAATTTGAGAAGTGTGAGGTATTGGTGGTGTGAGTTCGCAAAGGCCACGAAGACTTGCTTGACAACGGGAGTTAAGGAAGCTCATAATCGACGCGGACTGACAACATTTCCCCCGTGGATGGAATGGTGGAAGCGGACCAGCTTGTACACCTTGGCATCTCATATGAAAGTGTTTACCACTTAGTTCGCGGGTCGTTAGGGTACCAGAAGGTTTCATGTCGGTTAGTGCCTAAACGGTCGCTTGGCATGATGAAGGGCAAGCGAATGATTACTACCCTGCAACGGTTGCAGCTAAGATCAATGTTTATTATGGTGTCTGTGTTCTTCGGTTTTCTGAAGAATCCAAATGAACGTTTACCTTAATAACAATAAATATAGTAGCTTTGTTAAAGAACAATCTATTCGCAATTGACTGTAGAAATTATTTGTTTCACAATTGCAGTTTCGACCTTAAGGTCATTACCAAGTGGTACTACAAAACATGTGTAGATGTTGTCGTCATGAGAGAGGATTTTCGTTGTAAGAATACAGCCAAACCTTTTACGGTACCACTTGATAATAGAGTTAAGGCCTAAACTTTAATTGTGGAATAAATCATTTCTTTAGTCAACGGCAAATATGATGACCTTTAAACATTCTGTGTGACTGTGAACCTCAACTATGAGAACTAAATAAAATAGCCTCAGGCTGCAGTTATCGTTTTATAAGATTTATTCCATGATCGGTTTCGAGACTTCGCGTCTCATCTTAAGATGTACCTTAGTACAAATATTCGCGTCGGTTACTCACTGATTTCCCAGACTGTGAGCCGAATGGCAATTGAACACACCGTGCATCCGCAACACCGTTCAAGGCGACGCTGCGCCGGTAGGAAAGAGACCCAACGCCTTGAATGCCACTGCGAACGCGGAGTGTGTTCACCTGTCTTTCGGCTCACAGTCAGAAGGTACATCTGAAGAAGAGCGGTGAAGTGTCGAAAGCGGACTATGCAATTAAGCTTATAAAACCATAACTCCAGCCTGAGGTTATTCTAGTTATTGTATTACCATATATGGCTGCGTTCCTATCATCTGCGTTCACCAAGACACAGAGAAAACTGTTGCTATCCTCTTTTTCGAGTCCATAACCAAATTAAATTTTTGGGCCCACTGCGCTTATTTTTTGCGGCTGTATTACACAAATCATCCTTTATACAGGGTGTTAGGGCTATAAGTGCAGATACTGTGATCATTGATACCTTAATGTGTATCCACTTCATTCTGTTAGTTGTTTGTCTCTACGTGTAACAATCTTCCTAAAAACCTGTCAAATGATTTACCACCTGATGTTTTCAGCGTGGTCGCAACTGTACCACTAATTACACTGCAACAGTTAGTTTAGACTAATCGTTTTACATACAAGTGTCCACACTTCAACACATGACCTGCTTCCCAGGGAAGATAAACATTGATGACTTGCTCTTGCCACATTTACTTGGAGATACTAACCAACCTAAAAACACACTACTTCCAATAGCTATAATTTATTCGTCTGCAGTGAAGTAAATATTATTCAGTACGTTGTCTTCAGTCACCAGTAATAATATCTATACTTATACCCCTAGCACCTTCTATGGTAATGTAACTTCATCCACAGATCGTCTATAATAAATTGCTTTAACAACATGTATGGATTCGTATCGAAAAAGCCAAGGCTCGTGCCAAACACTTTCCCATGGCTAATCCTTCCAGTTGATAAAATATTTTGTTATTAAATTTAAAATAATTAAAAAAAGCTAATTCTAAAACTTCCATCAGTTCAACACACTCGTCATAACTGATCTTCTTACGTGCCAAGACATTTTCCTTATGTTTGTTCATAAATTTTTGAAGTAGAATGGAAGGTAGCGGTTTATATCAGAGATAATCAATCCTTGGTTTCTCTCTACAGTTTTTCCCGACAGACATTTCGCTCCATTACCCAAGGAACTATCCATTGATGCCTAAGGATATTTCCTGTTAATTGATGCCTTCTTTTAGTCAAGATGTGTCATAAATTTCTTTTCTTCCCTATACGACTTCGTACCTCCATAAGTTACCTGATGTACTCATCTAACACACACCTCAACAAAAGTTTGGAGTATCATAGAGTTTTACTACAATGACTCCATATGGTAGACCCGGTGTTTGTACACTATCTTATTATCAATAGCTTCTGATAACAAGAACTGTGTTAGCTAGTTACAAAAAATCATTACAAAACAAAGGAGGCTGTCTCTTAAGTGTACATCTTGAAAACAAGAACAGTGAACGCCTTTATATTATGATGATGATTATGATTTCTTAGTGGTGAGTATGTTTTCCCCGCCCATGGCAGAGTTCTTCCACTCTGCAAGGCATGCCCTAGACGAGAACATCAAGTTTATCTTTGGTTACGAGGTCCCACTCCTCAATGGCAGCATCAACAAGTCTATGCACGCTCAATTGCATTCTCGTCTGTGGACTGTTCGGGCCAATGAATTCGGCTGATATTGCATCTTTGAAGATACGTGTGCACTGCTAGAGTACGGTGCGGTCTTGCATTCTCATCGACTAGGATGTAGCTTACTTCATGTCTGTAGGACCTTACAATCGCATTTAGGACCTCTTGGAGGTATCGAGGACCAGTCAAATTGCCATAGATGGTACTTTGAGGGGCCCGTCGTCCCATCGTTACTGACGCCTGGTACACTTCCACCTGCGAACGGATGGACATCCTGAACGTATCGGTGTTCCTGGTGTAGTCTAGGGCTTCTCCAAACCCTAACACGTCTAGTGGACAGCCGCAAACCAATCCTGGTCTACAGTTGAAACTTCCGGGCTGAGAGGCTGTGGTCAATGTATAAAATTCCACCTAACGTTTCCCTCTATGCGCTCTATAAATACGAGAGTACCTGGAGCCTCAGTGACAGTAGCCGGATGACCTCAGAAGACGTCTCCACAGATGGAGACGAAACGTTAGGTGGAAATTTTATACAGTGACCACGGCCTCTCAGCCCGAAAGTTTCAACTGAAGACAACACCGGCCGTGAAAGCCTACAACGTATGATCAGTCCTGGTCTCTTCAGAAAACATGACATTACTCCATTCTGCGATGGTCCAATGTTGACTTGCAAGAGTCTAAGTCCTTTGAGCCGGTCGGTTCCTTTGGTTCAGTGCATAACTTCTCATTGGCCTTGTGAGATGACGACCGCCCTGATGCAGTCTTGTACACACTGTCTAGTCTGAGATACGAATCTCTGTTGTTCGGGAAAAGTCATTTATAATATTTTCGGCAGCTGATGTTGGCTGCCTGCCAGCCGACAATTGGAGGAAACTATACTGTATTAGCGTTGTCATACGAGGACAACCATATCGAGGTCTCTCCTTCATATTTGCCGTCACTTTGTAGCTATTCCACACCTGAGACACATTACTCTGACATGTAATCGATCGCCAACATTATGTTCGAGTATAATGGAGACTAGAAATGTACTCTGTAGGAATCAGCATAGTTTCGAAAAAGACGGTCGTGTGAAACCCAGCTCGCGCTATTCGTCCACAAGACTCAGAGGGCCATAGGCACGGGTTCCCGGGTAGATGCCGCGTTTCTTGACTTCCGCAAGGCGTTTCATACAGTTCCCCACAGTCATTTAATGAACAAAGTAAGGGAATATGGACTATCAGACCAATTGTGTGATTGGATTGAAGAGTTTGTAGATAACAGAAGGCAGTATGACATTCTTAATGGAGGAAACTCTTCCGAAGTAAGAGTGATTTCAGGTCTGCCGCAGGATAGTGTCGTTGCTATTCACAATACATATAAATGACCTTGTGGTAACTTCGGAAGTTCACCGAGGCTTTTTGCGCATGATGCTGTAGTATGTGTAGAGGTTGTAACAATGGAAAATTGTACTGAAATGCAGGAGGATCTAAACGAATTGACGCATGGTGCAGGGAATGGCAATTGAATTTCAATGTAGACAAGTGCAACGCTCTGCGAATACATAGGAAGAAAGAGCATTTATCATTTAGCTACAATGTAGCAGGTCAGCAACAGGAAGCAGTTAATTCCATAAATTATCTGGAAGTAGGGATTAGGAGTGATTTAAAATGGAATGATCATATAAAATTAATCGTCGGTACAGCAGATGCCAGACTGAGATTCATTGGAAGAATCCTAAGGAAATGCAGTCCGAAAACAAAGGAAGTAGGTCACAGAACACTTGTTCGCGCACTGCTTGAATACTGCTTACCGGTGTGGGATCAGTACCAGGTAGGGTTGATAGAAGAGATAGAGAAGATCCAACGGAGAGCAGCGCGCTTCGTTACAAGATCATTTAGTAATCGCGAAAGCGTTACAGAGATGATAGATAAACTCCAGTGGAAGATTCTGCATGAGAGACGCTCAGTAGCTCGGTACAGGCTTTTGTTGAACTTTCGAGAACATACCTTCACCTAGGAGTCAAGCAGTATATTGCTCCCTCCATGAGGATAAAATCAGAGAGATTAGAGCCCACACAGAGGCATACCGACAATCCTTCTTTCGAAGAACAATAGGAGACTGGAATAGAATGGAGAACCGATAGGGGTACTCTCCGCCACACACCGTCACGTGGCTTGCAGTGTATGGATGTAGATGTAGATCTTTCTGTGTATGACCTGCTGAAAGTAAAACCACTATCCTGACTCTATCAATGTGTTTTTATGTCTCTACGTAGAATGTTTCTGCAGTGCTGAACATAAATTGAATGAAGATATTGTTGATATTGGACGGCTTGCAAAGTGACGCTGCGGCAGCGGCATGTTTACATGGCTGAAAATGGCCACAAAGCATGACACCAGTAAACATCGCCCAATAAATGGCCTCCAACCGGATAATGCATGAAGCCAATGAGACCCCTAGTATCGTAGACTACATTTTACGATATTATTCCAAATCTTCTACTGCACTACGTTTCAAAAGTTTCCTTTCTTCTCCAGTATGCACTATTTATCGTTCCGTACAATGCTACACTCCAGACAAACACATTCAGGAAAGACTTCCTAACATTTGAAAAAAAATGGCTCTGAGCACTATGGGACTCAACTTCGAAGGTATTTAGTCCTCTAGAACTTAGAACTAGTTAAACCTAACTAACTTAAGGACATCACACACATCCATGCCCGAGGCAGGATTCGAAACTGCGACCGTAGCGGTCTCGCGGTTCCAGACTGTAGCGCCTAAAAGCGCACGGACACTTCGTCCGGCTCCTAACATTTGAATTCATAGTCGATGATAACAGATTTCTCTTTTTAACAAATGGTTTTGTTGCAATTGCCGGTCTGCATTTTATATCCTCTCTAGATCAACAATCGTCAGTTTTTTGCTGCCCATATAGGAAAACATATCTACTACCTTTAATGTCTCATTTCCTAATCTAATTCCCTCAGCATCACTTGATTTAATGCAAGATTCCATTACACTGGTTGAGCTTTTGTTGGTGTTAAATTTATACCCTCTTTCAAGACACTATCCACTGCGTTTAACTGCTCTTCCACGTCCATTGCCGACCCTGACAGAAATACATCATCATCAAATGCCAAATTTTTTATCTCTGGTGCCTGAGCTTTAAACCCCTTTCCAAATTTCTCCTTTGTTTCCTTTACAGCATACTGAATATTCTTACTGAATAACTTTTGGGATACTCTGTAATCCGGTCTCACTACCTTTTGAGCTACTGCCTCTCTTTCACGTCCTTCTACTCTTTGACTGACGTCTGTATCGGTGTATCTTGTAGACAATGTCTCTTTGCCTGTGTTTTATCGCAGATATAGAGTGTCAGTTAACATTGTTTAAAGCTTTCTCCAAACATAGAAATGCTGTAAATCTAAGTTTACTTTCCTTTAGCCTGTTTTTTAAGAAAGTTTCCGGGTTAATACCACCGAACGTGTTCCTACATCAATCTGGAACCCAAGCTGATTATCCCGGAGATTGGACTCTAACAGCTTTTTCCATTCTTCTCTAATTACTTCGTGTCTGTATTTTGCGACTATCGTTTATTAAACTAATGGCTGGCCAATAGTGACACCTGTTGTCACCTACCTTCTTCGAAACAGGAATTATTCTTCTCGAAGTCTGATAGCATCCTGCCTGTCACGTGCATACTGGATACCAGGTGTAAAGGTTTTGTCATAGCTGGCTCTCTCAAGAATCTCAATAATTCAGATGAAATGTCCTCTGCTCAAGGCACCTAGTTTTGATTTAGGTCTCTTAGTATCACATCTCCCATCACATCTTATCCCTTTCTATGATACTGAATTCAAGATCGTTTCAATTGTACAGCCATTCCATAAATTCCTTCCACCTTCAGCTTCGCTTCTGTGCTTAGTACTCTATCCATACTCTTAATATTCACACAGGAGAACCCATTCGTCTTCTGTCGCATTCCTACAGCCTGTTTCAGTCAATAGTTGTCTCATTTGTCACTCTAAACACGTAAGTACGTCTGGTTCCATCAGTTTATCTCATCTCATAATTGCTTACCTTTCTCCAATTTTTTCAAGTCTAATCTTTAGTTCATAACAAATGGATTGTAGACAGATTCCACACCTGCCCACGGAAATGAATAACTGTTTAAAACCTGGATAATAAAGCTCTGTCTTACTATTATATAATACATTTGCAATCTTCCGGCGTCTCCACATCTCTTCCACAAAAACAACCTGTTTTCATTGTGCCATGACGCAGCGTTAGCGCCGACTAAATTATCCTGTGTGAAAAATTCCCTCTGATTCCTCTTCCCCAAACCATGTTCTGCTAGTATGTTTCCTTCTCTTCCTTTTCCTATTATCTAGTTATGCCTCCAATCACAATTAATTTTCGTCTGCTCTAACTACCTGATTAATATCTCTTACCTCATCACACATTTCTTCAATCTCTACAATGTCTGCGCAGCTAATAGGCACATGTACTTGCACTACGGTATTGGCCGTTGGCTTTATATCTAACTTGACTACAAGAATGCGTTCCCTATGCTGTTCATAGTGGGTAACCATCATTCATATTTTGTTGTTCATAGTTAAACCTATTCCTGCATTGCCTGTATTTGATTTTGTGAACAACAGTCCTGTTCATTTTGTTAACGCACTTCAGTAAGTATCATTACATCTTTTAGGTATTCAGTTCTCTCTTCAAACGATCTAATCTACATACCCGATTAAGGGATCAAGACTTCAACACTGACCCATTTAACGTCAGATTTGATCTCACGTCTTGAATATTTTACCCAGTGGGATACGATCGCCAATAAACTACTTTGTAGAGCTGCATTGCTTTCAGCCTTTCGGAGTACCAACGTAGCAATGCCACGGTGGCGGATGTTAACGAGGCCAGAGAGCGGGCGATCTTCTAGACTGTTGCTCAACAGCGGCACGTAAGAGAGGCGTTTCATAAATAATGAACAGTTTGGTATAACTGTGGACTGTCTGATGTTACAACAATGAAAATTACGTAAGACGTGGCTGGTAGTTTGAAAGAGAATCACGCGTTTTTTGTATTTCCCTGTGTACTCCAACATACAATTGGTGACAGGTAGAAACGGACTTTGCAGGGTTCCCGGGTACTGTGATTGTTGAACACCAGAGGTCGTACATCAATATCGAAACCTTACGCGGAAAACAACCAATAGAAACCCGCAGAGAGTTGAGTCAAGTTTGTGGTAAGTTTACAGTGGATCGTAGTCCAGTTTCACATTGTATTAATCGCTTTAGTGGTGGTCGTATGAGCAAAGACAATAATACAAGATCCGGAAGGTAGAAAACGTCAACAGATGTACGAAATGAGAAACTTATGGCAGTTGCTCTTGAGGAAGATCGCAGTGCGACTTGTGGGGAAGTCTCTGAACTCGCTGCAATTCCCCCAACATCAGTATTCCGCATTCTGACAAATGATTCGAATAAGAGAAAAAATTCTGTATGATGAGCTCCACCCTGTTTGGTTGCTGAAGAGAAGCAGAAACTCTGGGACATTGTAAACTTGCTCAAGAAATGATTCGGCCGCGAAGGTCAAGGATTCCTGTGTCGAATTGTCGCTATTGGTGAAACGTGGATTAGAGTCTTTGAACCGGAATTGAAATCACAGTCCAATGAGTGGAGAACTTCAGATTCTCCACGCCCAGAAAAATTTCGACGCGCTCAATCAAAGCTCAAATAAATGATGAGTTTTGATTATGATCACCAAGGAATCACCATGGTAGATAGAATCCCATGTGGGACAAGTGTCATAGCAGCGCATTGCTATAACTTCATGCAAAACCTGGGCAGAAAAATAGACATAACGTGATCTCAGCTGCTCGGGTCTAGGGCAATACAATGATCCTCCGCTTATGGACAATGTTGTAGCCCAAAAACTGTGCGAATACGTGTGGGAACTGTTGCTGCAGCCTCCCTACAGCTAGGACATAATTCCAACAGACTTCGACTTGTCCCTGAAGTTGAAAAAACCCTGTGAGTGTACGTTGTTATCTTTCTCTGGAAGAGCTTTCTACCACCGTTACCTGAGAAATTCGACGGATGAACAGAAGTTGTGTCCTGAATGGAGAAATAGAGCTTCCGAGAAGTTGGGATTCAGTCATAGAGAATCAGGGAGAGTACACTGGAGGACTGTAAGAAGACATTGAAAAAAAAAATATAAGAAAAAATTAGTTCACAGGAACCTGGTAATTAAGGAAGGCAGGACGGGGTTACGATTGTGGAGGAGCCCCGAATCAATTGCTATTGGTTTACTTAGCAATTTCAGTCATTTATTTTAATAAATAATTTTTGAAAACAAGCCAGTGAGCTCGCAATGAAACTTTGAAGGCACATAACCACAATCACAGTTGAAGGCAATTATTTAAAATTTAAAAGATACATAAAATACTGGCAGCCAGTAATTTCGAAGACGAGCCAATTTGGTCACAATTAGACTTTTAAGGCAAGTAACCACAATCACGGCTGAAGGCCTTTAACTCCAGAATGGCAACTACAAAAAATTAAACAAACTTACATAAAATACAGAAAACAAATATTTTGGAAAACTGTCCAATGTGGTACCAACCAGAATTTTAAAGCAAGTAACCACAATCACAGTTGAAGGACTTTAACGCACAAAATTGGAAATATTAAAAAATTTAACAAACATACATAAAATACAGACAGTAAATAATTTTTTGGAAACAACCCAATGTGGTCGCAAACAGAATTATAAGGCAAGTAATCACAATCACGGCTGAAGGTCTTAAACGCGAAAAATGGCAATTATTTAAATTTTAGCAAGTACATAAAATACAGACAGGCAAAAATTTAGTCTCAAACTTACACGCCTCATTTACATTATTTATGAAACGTCCCTTGTATATTCATCCGTATACATCTCCAGAGCCACCATTCACCTCTGCCATCTATGGCTCGCAGTGCACCAAAGATGCTTGGATAGCGGCAGTTTGCCATGCAATTTAACCACGGTGGTACGCGAAAAATTTACTGACTTAGCGTTTCGGAAATGTTTCTACCCTTGGCCCAAAAGCCAATGACCGTGCCCTTTTGGACACCAGATACACTACTGGCCATTAAAATTGCTACACCAAGAAGAAAAGCAGATGATAAACAGGTATTCATTGGACAGATATATTATACTAGAAGTGACATGTGATTACATTTTCACGCAATTTGGGTGCATAGATCATGAGAAATCAGTACCCAGAACAACCATCTCTGGCCTTAATAACGGCCTTGATACGCCTGGGCACAGAGCTTGGATGGCGTGTACAGGTACAGCTGCCCATGCGGCTTCAACACGATAGCACAGTTCATCAAGAGTACTGACTGGCGTATTGTGACGAGCCAGTTGCTCGGCCACCATTGACCAAACGTTTTCAATTGGTGAGGGATCTGGAGAATGTGCTGGCCAGGGCAACAGTCGAACATTTTCTGTATCAAGAAAGGCCCGTACAGGAACTGCAACATGCGGTCGTGCATTATCCTGCTGAAATGTAGGGTTTCACAGGGATCGAATGAAGGGTGAGCCCGCCGCGGTGACCGTGCGGTTCTGGAACTGCAGTCCGGAACCGCGGGACTGCTACGGTCGCAGGTTCGAATCCTGGGTGAAGCCACGGGTCGTAACACATCTGAAATGTAACTTCCACTTTTCAAAGTGCCGTCAATGCGAACAAGAGGTGATCGAGACGTGTAACCAATGGCACCCCATACCATCACGCCGAGTGATATGCCAGTATGGCCATGACGAATACACAGTTCCGATGTGCGTTCACCGCGATGTCGCCAAACACGAATGCGACCATCATGATGCTGTAAACAGAAACTGGATTCAACCGAAAAAATGACGTTTTGCCATTCGTGCACCCAGGTTCGTCGTTGAGCACACCATTGCAGGCGTTCCTGTCTGTGATGCAGCGTCAAGGGTAACCGCAGCCATGGTTCCGAACTGATAGTCCATGCTACTGCAAACGTCGTCGAGTGTTCGTGCAGATGGTTGTCTTACAAACGTCCCCATTTACTGACTATAGGAACGAGACGTGGCTGTACGATCCCTTACAGCCATGCGGATAAGACGCCTGTCATCTCGACTGCTAGAGATAAGAGGCCGTTGGGATCCAGCACGGCGTTCCGCATTACCCTCCTTTACCCACCGACTCCATATTTTGCTAACAGTCTTTGGGTCTCGACCAACGGGAGCAGAAATGTTGCGATACGATAAACCGCAATCGCGATAGGCTACAATACGACCTTTATCAAAATAGGAAACGTGATGGTACGTATTTCTCCTACTTAGACGAGACGTCACAACAATGTTTCACCAGGCAACGCCGCTGAACTGCTGTTTGTGTATGAGATATCGGTTGTTAACTTTCCTCATGTCAGCACCTGGTAGGTGTCGCCACCGGCGCCAACCTTGTGTGAATGATCTGAAAATCTAATCATTTGGATATGACAGCATCTTCTTTCTGTCGGTTAAATTTTGCGTCTGTAGCACGTCATCTTCGTGGTGTAAATCGCTCCGTTTGTGCATTACTACAACTACTGCCCTCTTAGTGTTTATTACATGTTTGACGTCAAATATAGGTGGCGGTCACATCAATGCGAATTAAAAGTGTAATTTTCACCTGCAAAAGAATAACGTTACGCATTAACGTTTTGGTTCGTTTTCAGGTGCATTTCTACTGCTCTGGTACACACTCAAGTCCTTGTGTCGCAGTACCATAGCCAGAGCAGCGGCGTAAAAGTGTCGCAGCCCACTGATAACGTGTAGTAGCGTGCCGTAATTGGTTTCCTGCATTTGAAGAGGAATAACGGCGCAATGGTCCACCCAGGGTTGGTGAAAGTGTGCGATAATGACTCACGTAGTGATTAGGTGGTACACACGCTCCTAGTGGTCAGCTATGTCAGAATCTTGGAGATGTTTCAGACCGTCTCTCTGAAGACAAGACAGAGGCGCTGGTCCTCCAAGTCTAGCCTGTCAGAATAGGGACGATACTGTAATGGGTTAAAATCAGTCATGGATCAGTTTTCGACATCTTGCACGACATTTTGAGCATGACAAATGGCGCTACTTGTTGCTTTCCGCGAATGTTCACATTCATTAAGACAACTATTTGGTTTCCTTTTTTATTTCTTTCACTTGCTGCTCGATATACGAGGTGCGACAATAAAGAAATGAGAATGATGTGAAAAAAATGTTGCTTACCGTTTTAGTCAAGTTTCGTGTTGTCTCCCTTTCAAAGTAGTTCGCTTCTGATTGCACACACTTTTTCCAGCGCTTCTGCCATTGATGGTAACATTTATGGAACTCATCTTCTGTAATATCCTCCAAGACCCTCGTCACAGCTTTTTGAGCATCTTGTGTTGTTTGAAAATTGTGTCCCTTGACCACCGTTTTGACTCAGAAAAATTTTGCACGGAGCGATATCTAGTGAATAATGTGGCTTTGGTAGTACTGAAATTTGTTTTCGGGTTAAAAATTGCTCTACTGACGGAGCAGTATGGAGTGGTTCATTATCGTGATGCAGAATACAATTATTATTTGACGAACCGTTTCTCGATTGATGTTCAGTTCTTCTGCAATCATTTTCACGGTTAATCTTCGATGAGATCGTACGAGTTCACGCACCGTCCGTCCGTGAGGTTGATGGTCGTTCATTGCGGTATCATCTTCAACATTCGTTCTGCCTTTACTTAACATTTTATGCCAACGAAAAAGCTCTTGACACAACCTTCTAAAGCTTGCCGTAAGTTGTCGTCAGGTTTTCACCCAATTTAACGCAAAAAGAAATGGCATACCGTTGAGCAATATTATGCTGTTCCATTTCCGGGACGAGAGACACAAACACGTGTTAACTTATTACAGCACAACTCACGACTGAGCAGTTGCATCGATGTGCTGCTTGGAAGCTTATACACCAAAGTGCCTACGCAAGCCTGGCCGGCCAGTCCGGAACCGCGGGACTGCTACGGTCGCAGGTTCGAATCCTGCCTCGGGCATGGGTGTGTGTGATGTCCTTAGGTTAGTTAGGTTTAAGTAGTTCTAAGTTCTAGGGGAATTATGACCTAAGATGTTGAGTCCCATAGTGCTCAGAGCCATTTTTTGAAGGGTGAAGCCACGGGTCGTAACACATCTGAAATGTAACGTCCACTTTTCAGAGTGCCGTCAATGCGAACAAGAGGTGATCGAGACGTGTAACCAATGGCACCCCATACCATCACGCCAAAGATATTGTGCCTACTCAAGCCTGGCCGGCCGAGGTGGTCTAGCGCTTCTAGGCGCACAGTCCGGAAGCGCGTGACTGCTACGGTAGCAGGTTCGAATCCTGCCTCGGGTATGGATGTGTGTGATATCCTTAGGTTAGTTAGTTTTAAGTAGTTCTAAGTTCTAGGGGACTGATGACCACAGATGTTAAGTCCCACAGTGCTCAGAGCCATTTGAACCATTTCAACGCAAGCCTGCAGGGTTGCTACATATTGCAAAGAAAATCAGTCTCATTACTTTATTGTCGCACCTCGTAAGACCCACCGCGTAATTTCTCAGGGTAGGTCGTTTCTTGCCTCTTAGATGCTGCGTTTGTTCGCTGGGCTGTAGGAGTCGAAGCTGGGCACCTGCGTCCACACACGTGGCGTTTTCCGGTGTCCGTGTCCGCCATGTGGATGCGGTCCATTTATTTTACTCTTCTGTTCCTGCTGCAGCACCATTTTAATTGTTTCCTTGGAGAGCGTGCTCCCCATATCTACAGCGTTAATATTGCAATATTGTGAAGCCATTACGTCGGAAACTTTAATAGATAGAGACCTGGAATTTTTAGGAAGCTTCCTATGAGGGTGCCTTCAATAAGTACTGCAACACACGTTTCACTGAAAGCGTGTTGCTTCTGTTGTGGATTCCAATACATCATATTATTCCCCACTCTTTTGGCTAAGAGCTTTCAACATAATCTACGGTCAATGCGACGGCCTTAGACCACCGTACTTGGAGGGTCGGTACTCTACTGATCGGAGCCAAGGTCTTACAGCATCAGCAACCTCCCCATCCTATATGTGCTGCTTTGGCACAGATGGTCCTTCCTTGATCTTTATGGTCGTCTGTTGGGCTGCGCGGAAGCCAGCTGGCACATACTCTTGAGTACCCCAGCTGGTGGATGATTACCGACGAAGACTTCCAGTAGAGCAGCGAGGTGTTGGATTGTCATCCGACGAGCACGTCGAATGAGAGTGTCCGCACGCTCCAACACTGCAGGAGCCCCGGCTGTGTGCGACATGCTGGCAAGCGGGAGATCGAACAGGTTTCTGCGACTTTGATACGATGGTGACACGCGCCTTTCCAAACGACTCACCGTGCTTTTGTTCACTGCCAAATTTCTGTAGAATTCTACAAACGCCTATGAAAATCATCGATACTGTGGTTTTCCACCGAAAGAAACTCAGTGACAGTTATCTGCTTGCAACACGCCTTCGTTACAGACACCATTTTGAGGCTACGTATAGTGCCGCCTCCTACTGGAATTTCATGAAACTATAGGGGATCAGAGGGAATATTACCCGACGTCCGACAACAAATTCCGCATTTTTTGAAGCAAAACTCGTCGAGAAAATAATGTTTTGCATTACTTATTGAACACCCCTCATATAACTCAATTTCTGATTACTAAGTTACATTCAGAACATTCAGACAAACAATTAATTAGTCACGAATTTTTAAATTATGCTCAATTTTTTCGTTAAAAACTCCATTATTCCCCTCATTAGGTGTAAAATCGTTACATGGTTCACTAGCTTCAGTGCACTGCGATTGTTGTTGTTGTGGTCTTCACTCCTCGCACTGGTTTGATGCAGCTCTCCATGCTACTCTATCCTGTGCCAACTTCTTCATCTCCCAGTACCTACTGCAACCTACATCCTTCTGGATCTGTTTAGTGTATTCATCTCTTGGTCTCCCTCTACGATTTTTACCCTCCACGCTGCCCTCCAATACTAAATTGGTGATCCCTTGATGCCTCAGAACATGTCCTACCAATCGATCCCTTCTTCTAGTCAAGTTGTGCCACAAACTTCTCTTCTCCCCAATCCTAATCAATACCTCCTCATTAGTTATATGATCTACCCATCTCATCTTCATCATTCTTCTATAGCACCACATTTCGAAAGCTTCTATTCTCATCTTGTCCAAACTAGTTATCGTCCATGTTTCACTTCCATACATGGCTACAATCCATAAAATACTTTCAGAAACAACTTCCTGACACTTAAATCTATACTCGATGTTAATAAATTTCTCCTCTTCATAAACGATTTCCTTGCCATTGCCAGTCTATAATTTATGTCCTCTCTACTTCGACCACCATCAGTTATTTTGCTCCGCAAATAGCAAAACTCCTTTGGTACTTTAAGTGTCTCATTTTCTAATCTAATTCCCTCAGCATAACCCGACGTAATTCGACCACATTCCGTTACCCTCGTTTTCCTTTTGTTGATGTTCATCTTATATCCTGGTTTCAAGCCACTATCCATTTCGTTCAACTGCTCTTCTAAGTATTTTGCTGTTCCTGACAGAATTACAATGTCGTCGGTGAACGTCAAAATTTTTATTTCTTCTCTATGTATTTTAATACCTACTCCGAATTTTTCTTTTGTTTCCTTCACTGCTTAAACAATATACAGATCGAATAACAACGGGGAGAGGCTACAACTCTGTCTCACTCCCTTCCCAATCACTGCTTCCCTTTCATGACCCTCGGCTCTTATAACTGCGATCTGGTTTCTGTACAAATTGTAAATAGCCTTTCGCTCCCTGTATTCTACCCCTGCGACCTTCAGAATTTGAAAGAGAGTATTCCAGTCATCATTGTCACAAAGCTTTCTCTAAGTCTACAAATGCTAGAAACGTAGGTTTGCCCTTCCTTAATCTAGCTTCTAAGGTACGTCGTAGGGTCAGTATTGCCTCACGTGTTCCAACATTTCTATGGAATATAAACTGATCTTCATCGAGGTCGGCTTCTACTAGTTTTTTTCATTCGTCTGTAAAGAATTCGCGTTAGTATTTTGCATCCGTGACTTATTAAACTGAGTGTTCCGTAATTTTCACATCTGTAAGCACCTGCTTCTTTCGGATTGGAATTGTCATATTCTTCTTGAAGTCTGAGGGTATTTCACCTGTCTCATACATCTTGCTCACCACATAGTAGAGTTTTGTCAGGACTCTCCCAAGGCCGTCAGTAGTTCTAATGGAATGTTGTCTACTCATGGGGTCTTTTTTTCGAGTTAGGTCTTTCAGTGCTCTGTCAAACTCTTCACGCAGTATCGTATCTCCCATTTCATCTTCATCTACATCCTCTTCCATTTCCATAATATTGTCCTCAAGTACATCGCCCCTGTATAGACCCTCTATATACTCCTTCCACCTTTCTGCTTCCCCTTCTTTGCTTAGAACTGGGTTTCCATCTGAGCTCTTGATATTCATACAAGTTGTTATCTTTTTTCCAAAGGCCCCTTTATTTTTTCTGTAGGTTGTATCTATCTTTCCCATAGTGAGATAAGCTTGTACATCCTTACACCTGTCCTCTAGGCGTCCCTGCTTAGCCATTTTGCACTTCTGTCGATATCATTTTTGAGACGTTTGTATTCCTTTTTACCAGCTTCATTTACTGCATTTTTATATTTTCTCCTTTCACCAATTAAATTCAATATTTCTTCTGTTACCCAAGGATTTGTACTATCCATCGTCTTTTTAGCTGCGGTAACAAAGTGTAAAATTACATTACTGGGCATTAAAATTGCTACACCAAGAAGATGGCGTGCTACAGACGCGTACTTTTGCTGTGATATGCAAATGATTAGCTTTTCAGTGCATTCACACAAGTCTGGCGCTGGTGGCGACAGTTGCAACTTGTTGACGTGTGGAAAGTTTCCAACCGATTTCTCATACACAAACAGCAGTTGACCGGCGTTGCCTGGTGAAACGTTGTTGTGATGCCTCGTTTAAGGAGGAGAAATGCGTATCATCACGTTTCCGACTTTGTAAAAGGTGGAATTGTAGCCTATCGCGATTGCGGTTTATCGTATCGCGACATTGCTGCTCGCGTTGGTCGAGATCCAATGACTGTTAGCAGAACATGGAATCGGTGGGTTCAGGAGGATAATACGGAACGCCGTGCTGGATCCCAACAACCTCTTATCATTAGCAGTCGAGATGACAGGATTGTTATCCGCATGGCTGTAAGGGATCGTACAGCCACGTCTCGTTCCTGTAGTCAGTAGATGGGGACGTTTGTAAGACAACCATCTGCACGAACAGTTGGACGACGTTTGCAGCAGCATGGACTATCAGTTCGGAACCATGGCTGCGGTTACCCTTGACGCTGCATCACAGACAGGAGCTCCTGCAATGGTGTACTCAACGACGAACCTGGGTGCAATAACGGCAAAACGTCATTTTTTCGGATGAATACAGGTTCTTTTTACAGCATCATGATGGTCGCATCCGTGTTTGGCGACATCGCGGTGAACGCACATTTGAAGCGTGTATTCGGCATCGCCATACTGGCATATCACTCGGCGTGATGGTATGGGGTGTCATTGACTACATTTCTCGATCACCTGTTGTTCGCATTGACGGCACTTTGAACAGTGGAAATTACATTTCAGATGTGTTACGACCCGTGGCTCTACCCTTCATTCGATCCCTGCGAAACCCAACATTTTAGTAGGATAATGCACGACCGCATGTTGCAGGTCCTGTACGGGCCTTTCTGGATACAGAAAATGTTCGACTGCTGCCCTGGCCAGCACATTCTCCAGATCTCTCACCAATTGAAAACGTCTGGTCAATGGTGGCCGAGAAACTGGCTCGTCACAATACGGCAGTCACTACTCTTTATGAACTGTGGTATCGTGTTGAAGCTGCATGGGCATCTGTAGCTCTACACGCCATCCAAGCTCTGCTTGACTCAATGCTCAGTCGTATCAAGGCCGTTATTACGGCCAGAGTTGGTTTTTCTGGGTACTGATTTCTCAGGATCTATGCACCCAAATTGCGTGAAAATGTAATCAAAAAATGGTTCAAATATCTCTGAGCACTATGAGACTTAACTGCTGAGGTCATCAGTCCCCTAAAACTTAGAACTAATTCAACCTAACTAACCTAAGGACATCATACACATCCATGCCCGAGGCAGGATTCGATCCTGCGACCGTAGCGGTCGCGCGGTTCCAGACTGTAGCGCCTAGAATCGCTCGGCCTCTCTGGCCGAATAAAATGTAATTACATGTCAGTTTTAGTATAATATATTTGTCCACTGAATACCCGTTCATCATCTGCATTTCTTTTTTGTGTAACAATTGTAATAGCCAGTAGTGTAGCTATCTGTAATAATTTGCTAAGACATTGCGTCAAATATTTAAAAAAAAGTAGTTTTCAGAAAATCAGGTTCGAAGTTTAGGATGATATCAACTCACAAATGGAGGCAATGGAGTTCTTAGAAACAGCCAGGTCCATAATCAGCATTGTCTGTATCCCGTTCTTGTTCATCCTGCAAGCCTAGACGCTTTCTTTTCCTGGTTCTTACTTCTCTAGTAGTTTGTTCTGCTGTAGACTAGGCGTTCATGATTCTAAATCTATCCATTCGCTGGAAAGCTTGAAGTGTATTGGCTCCTGGAGTACTTCCAAGTTCCTCTAGGACCCTAACTGTTCCATTTTTACCGTCATTGAAAGTTATCACAAAAGCACAAACACCCAGACATAGATTTTTCATTCCTACAAATACATGTTTTGACATGCAGATGGAAATGATATTATTGAAAGACGTTTAGGTTTTTGCGTTTGGAAATGGAGACACTTGGAAAGAAGGTCAGGATGAGCTATCCCCCTATTCAGTGAATTAATAGCTTCCATCACGGCAAATAATACACCGCTTTTGTGCCGTTTGCCTCGTTGATCAGCATGCGTTGGACAAAGATAATGTATAGTGGTATCATTAGTGAATGATTTGTGGAAGACTGTAGCCCAAAGGGCTATTTTCATTTCTTGTAGGTCATCAGTTTTTTTTCTTTACAATTCAACACTCACTAAGCACTAGCGCACGTCGAATTCCGTCGCTTTTGATTACACAGTGCCTCCAACCTCTTAACATGAATATGAAATCAAAGAATACATAGCTGAATACCACAGCCTTCGGGTCTGAATACTCCCAGAGATAAGGATAGTCTAATAAATACAGTCATGACAGTCTATGCTTCGAAAGTCTTTACGTCTGAGAGCTGGAGCGACACTAGCGCTCCAAGCGGTGAAGATGCAGACAGTGACACGCGTCGTAAGCATAATGCTTGCTCTTAATTATTTTCATTCTTAAGTCACAAAATAGTTGTTATATTTTTGCGTTCTATGTACTAGTAAATTGCCTGGAGACATACAGGACGGATCGTGACATAAATGTAAAAACAATCGAATGTCACTGAGTCAGTGATATTAACTACAACTTACTCATGAAGAAACACTTCCGAATATGTGTATAATTATAACTTACTCCGCTGAAACCAAGAGAATATAAACACACATTATTTCATGCATGAGAAGTATATATATCTTTGATTGTCTGTTCTCCTTATGATACCCGAATTTTTTTTGAAAGTATAATTACTTTTGGTTTTAAAGCGAAATGCTGAAGATATTTGCCGTTTGTGATGGAGATTTAGGAACAATTGTGGAATTGGTTTCTCCTATGCTGGGAAACAGTTTTATTTTTTTATCACCACGTATGTGTCGTTTTACTTTCAGCTACAAGCGTGGTGGCTTATTTGGTACGTTAAATAATGTAGGTAATACACTCCATACGGGTTTCCTACTTCCACATTCACAGATCTGGATGAAAGTCTAGCGAACTATTCTCCTCTTTGTTGGTAAGATACAAGACGTGCTTTTGCAAAAGGTCAGATCTTCTGGTATTTACTGGCAGTTTTTCGTTATTAAAAGAACACTACATTATTGACTAATATCTGAAAGTTACGAGAGAATCGTAATAAATTGTCCTGTAATGTATCATTCCATACCTCCCAAGACAGATGAAAACCTAAAGAATGACACATGTGGTGTCATTTTTTTATTACTGTCTGTTTTTATGACTTCGCGCACACACCTTATTGTAAAAACTATGTTGCAAATCAGTATAAATGTTAGTGCTCACATCATCGCATAGCACGTTCATAAGAGTCGCTTGCTGGCCGCTTGGGGCGCTGCTGTCGCTTTGGGTAATAAAAATGAGACGAAGTGTCGCGGCTGTTATGTCAGATTGTGGAGACAGATAAGTAAGTCAATGCAGAACGACTGGATTTTATTACGTTTGTTTTAAGCTACATTTCGAATTCGAATTACTTGACACATAATGCATCAAATTGTTAAGGACATATAGCATATTATTAAGAGTTGTTTTTTTTTTTTTTTTGGTCATCATTCTACTGACTGGTTTGATGCGGCCCGCCACGAATTCATTTCCTGTCCTAACGTCTTCATCTCACAGTAGCACTTGCAACCTACGTCCTCAATTATTTGCTTGACGTATTCCAATCTCTGTCTTCCCCTACAGTTTTTGCCCTCTACAGCTCCCTCTAGTTCCATGGAAGTCATTCCCTCATGTCCTAGCAGATGTCCTATCATCCTGTCTCTTCTCCTTATCAGTGTTTTCCACATATTCCTTTCCTCGCCGATTCTGCGTAGAACCTCCTCATTCCTTACCTTATCAGTCCACCTAATTTTCAACATTCTTCTATAGCACCACATCTCAAATGCTCCGATTCTCTTCTGTTCGGGTTTTCCCACAGTCCATTTTTCACTACCATACAATGCTGTACTTCAGGCGTACATCCTCAGAAAGTTCTTCCTCAAATTAAGGCCGGTATTTGATATTAATAGACTTCTCTTGGCCAGAAATGCGTTTTTTGCCATAGCGAGTCTGCTTTTGATGTCCTCCTTGCTCCGTCCGTCATTGGTTATTTTACTGCCTAGGTAGCAGAATTCCTTAACTTCATTGACTTCGTGACCATCAATCCTGATGTTAAGTTTCTCGCTGTTCTCATTTCTACTACTTCTCATTACCTTCGTCTTTCTCCGACTTACTCTCAAACCATACTGTGTACTCATTAAACTGTTCATTACGTTCAGCAGATCATTTAATTCTTCTTCACTTTCACTTAGGATAGCAATGTCATCAGCGAATCGCATCATTGATATCCTTTCACCTTATATTTTAATTCCACTCCTGAACCTTTCTTTTATTTCCATCGTTGCTTCCTCGACGTACAGATTGAAGAGTAGGGGCGAAAGGCTACAGCATTGTCTTACACGCTTCTTAATACGAGCACTTCGTTCTTGATCGTTCACTCTTATTATTCCCTCTTGGTTGTTGTACATATTGTATATGACCCGTCTCTCCCTATAGCTTACCCCTACTTTTTTCAGTATCTCGAACAGCTTGCACCATCTTATATTGTCGAACGCTTTTTCCAGGTTGACAAATCCTATGAACGTGTCTTGATTTTTCTTTGGCCTTGCTTCCATTATTAGCCGTAACGTCAGAATTGCCTCTCTCGTGCCTTTACTTTTCCTAAAGCCAAACTGATCGTCACCTAGCGCGTTCTCAATTTTCTTTTCCATTCTTCTGTATATTATTCTTGTAAGCAGCTTCGATGCATGAGCTGTTAAGCTGATTGTGCGATAATTCTCGCACTTGTCAGCTCTTGCCGTCTTCGGAATTGTGTGGATGATACTTTTCCGAAAGTAAGATGGTATGTCGCCAGACTCATATATTCTACACACCAACGTGAATAGTCGTTTTGTTGCCACTTCCCCTAATGATTTTAGAAATTCTGATGGAATGTTATCTATCCCTTCTGCCTTATTTGACCGTAAGTCCTCCAAAGCTCTTTTAAATTTCTATTCTAATACTGGATCCCCCATCTCTTCTAAATCGACTCCTGTTTCTTCTTCTATCACATCAGACAAATCTTCACCCTCATAGAGGCTTTCAATGTATTCTTTTCACCTATCTGCTCTCTCCTCTGCATTTAACAGTGGAATTCCTGTTACACTCTTAATGTTAGCACCGTAGCCTTTAATGTCACCAAAGGTTGTTTTGACTTTCCTGTATGCTGAGTCTGTCCTTCCGACAATCATATCTTTTTCGATGTCTTCACATTTTTCCTGCAGCCATTTCGTCTTAGCTTCCCTGCACTTCCTATTTATTTCATTCCTCAGCGACTTGTATTTCTGTATTCCTGATTTTCCCAGAACATGTTTGTACTTCCTTCTTTCATCAATCAACTGAAGTATTTCTACTGTTACCCATAGTTTCTTCGCAGCTACTTTCTTTGTACCTATGTTTTCTTCTCAACTTCTGTGATGGCCCTTTTTAGAGACGTCCATTCCTCTTCAACTGTGTTGCCTACTGCGCTATTCCTTATTGCTGTATCTATAGCGTTAGAGAACTTCAAACGTATCCCGTCATTCCTTAGAACTTCCGTATCCCACTTCTTAGCGTATTGATTCTTCCTGACTAATGTCTTGAACTTCAGCCTACTCTTCATCACTACTATATTGTGATCTGAATCTATATCTGCTCCTGGGTACTCCTTACAATCCAGTATCTGATTTCGGAATCTCTGTCTGACCATGATGTAATCTAATTGAAATCTTCCCGTATCTCCCGGCGTTTTCCAAGTATAACTTCTCCTCTTGTGATTCTTGAACAGGGTATTCGCTATTACTAGCTGAAACTTGTTACAGAACTAAATTAGTCTTTCTCCTCTTTCATTCCTTGTCCCAAGCCCATATTCTCCTGTAACCTTCTCTTCTACTCCTTCCCCTACAACTGCATTCCAGTCGCCCATGACTATTAGATTTTCGTCCCCCTTTACAAACTTCATTACCCTTTCAATATCATCATACACTTTCCCTATCTATTCATCTTCAGCTTGCGACGTCGGCATGTATACCTGAACTATCGTTGTAGGTGTTGGTCTGCTGTCGATTCTGATTAGAACAACCCAGTCACTGAACTGTTCACAGTAACACACCCTCTGCCCTACCTTCCTATTCATAACGAATACTACACCTGTTATACCATTTTCTGCTGCTCTTAATATTACCCGATACTCGTCTGACCAGAAATCCTTGTCTTCCTTCCACTTCACTTCACTGACCCGTACTATATCTAGATATCATCATACACTTTCCCTATCTATACATCTTCAGCTTGCGACGTCGGCATGTATACCTGAACTATCGTTGTAGGTTTTGGTCTGCTGTCGATTCTGATTAGAACAACCCAGTCACTGAACTGTTCACAGTAACACACCCTCTGCCCTACCTTCCTATTCATAACGAATACTACACCTGTTATACCATTTTCTGCTGCTCTTAATATTACCCGATACTCGTCTGACCAGAAATCCTTGTCTTCCTTCCACTTCACTTGACTGACCCGTACTATACTAGATTGAGCCTTTGCATTTCCCTTTTCTGATTTTATAGTTTCCCTACCACGTTCAAGCTTCTGACATTCCACTCCCCGACTCGTAGAACATTATCTTTTCGTTGATTATTCAATCTTTTTCTCATGGCAACCTCCCCCTTGGCAGTCCCCTCCCGGAGATCCGAATGGGGGACTACTCCGGAATCTTTAATGCAGTAGTTTCCATTGCCTTCTGCATCCTCATGTCGTTGATCAGTGCTGATGCTTCCGCCTGTAGGGGCAATTTCCCACCCATAGGACAAGAGAGTGCCCTGAACCTCTATCCACTCCTCCGCCCTCTTTGACGAGGCCGTTGGCAGAATGAGGCTGACTTCTTATGCCGGAAGTCTTCGGCCGCCAATGCTGATTAATTAGCAAAATTTAGGCAGTCGCGTGGGTCGAACCCGGGACCGAAGACGTTTTTGATTATGAATCAAAGACGCAACTTTTTTTTTCAATCTCATTTTGTCCGTTATTGTTCGTTTCAATTGTTCGTGGCGGACGTCACCTGACGCCCGTAGAAGTTCGTTATTGATCCATTGACTCAGTTTCTTCATTACAGAGGGCAGCTAACCCTCTGACCGAACGCGCTGAGCTACCGTGCCGGCGCCCCTAGACCACGGGTACATATAAGAGGTAATATCTGGGAAATGTCACTTTTAGATCAGTTTCAACATACCTATTCCCCTTGAAATAAAATAATGGTTTCGTGAAGTGGAAGCGTTTGATAATTTAGATGAGGAAGAAACAGAAGATAGGGGATATGATACGTAGATGTTGCCGCCACCACCTTGATGAATGCGGGTGAATATATTGGTGGTTTGTGGTCGAGTCGATCTCCAGACTGCATACTAGATCGTGTGTCAGTGGTAGGGCTCTGAAACAGACCGCCGAAAGCAGGCAGCAGCGGAAAAGACGGAACTGTGTCAGACCAGTCCAGTGGTAATATGGACGAGAACGAGGCTTTTCGATACGATCCCCCCCCCCCCCCTCCCCGACACGATGGCACTGTTGTATAAAACATTCTCCGACTTCTTGCCACCCCAGTCCAGGGTAAAACCTTGAGCTATTGACGATTACCTCCATCGCGAGCGACAGCAGCAAGTGACTATCTACAGGGACCTCACAGAGCCCACAGACGGGCTTGTGATTCGTCAGCAATTGCGTAGTGGTATCGCAGATGGCGTCAACGTCTGCACTGGTGGCGCCACCGTTCACGTAGTAGTGTAAACATAGCGACACCTGTCTCTGCCTCTGCTACATCTACTTACGAACTCCGCAATCCACCATACAGTGCGTGGCGGAGGGTAACTCGTACCACAACTAGCATCTTCTCTCCCTGTTCCAGTCCCAAACAGAACGAGGTTAAAATGACTGCCTATATGCCTCTGTACGAGCCCTAATCTCTCTTTTCTTATCTTTGTGGTCTTTCCGCGAAATATAAGTTGGCAGCAGTAGAATTGTACTGCAGTCAGTCTCAAATGCTGGATCTCTAAATTTCCTCAGTAGCGATTCACGAAAAGAACGCCTCCTTTCCTCTAGAGACTCCCACCCGAGTTCCTGAAGCATTTCCGTAACACTCGCGTGATGATAAAACCTACCAGTAACAAATCTAGCAGCCCGCCTCTGAATTGCTTCTATGTCCTCCCTCAACCCAACCTGATAGGGATCCCAAACGCTCGAGCAGTCCTCGAGAATAGGTCATACTAGTGTTTTATAAGCGCTCTCCATTACAGATGAATCACATCTTCCCAAAATTCTACCAATGAACCGAAGACGACTATCCGCCTTCCCCACAACTGCCGTTACATGCTTGTCCCACTTCGTATCGCTCTGCAATGTTACGCCCAAACATTTAATCGACGTGACTGTGTCAAGCGCTACACTACTATGGAGTATTCAAACATTACGGGATTCTTTTTCCTATTCATCTGCGTTAATTTACATTTATCTATATTTAGACTTAGCCGCCATTATTTACACCAATCAAGTCATCTTGTACCCTCCTACAGTCACTCAACGACCACACCTTCCCGTATACCACTGGATCATCAGCAAACAGCCGCACATTGCTATCCACCCTATCCAAAAATCATTTATGTAGACAGAAAACAACAGCGGAACTACCACACTTCCCTGGCGCACTCACCTCCGATGAACACTCATCATCGAGGACAACGTACTGGGTTCTATTCTTCTCTGCATCGGGAGCTCACTTCCGTGCACCGCTAAGGTTATATCCGCTGTCACAATTGAAGTTCTTCCCACACATTCTTATTTTCACAACCTCTTTAATCACGGAGTCCCAGTACGCAGGAGCCTGGATCAGTACTTTTGTTTCGTGAAACATTGCTTTGTTTTAAGCTGTGTAGGACTGTGCTCAGCAACTGTAGACTACTGTAGTCCTGGGAAGACGAGGTATGAGACCTATTTTCTGACCTAAGGAGATAAGGGAGATCCTACACCGTGTTAAGGACAGTCTCGGCGTCATGGTCCCCGGGATTTGTAACACTCCGTGTGGGTGCGGAAGCAATTACATCGATCAGTCCACCCGTACCGTTTACCAATGCTGTGCAGAACATCATCGGAATATTAAAAATCCCGAACTGGAGAAATGTATAGTTCCTGATCACAGACTTAAAAAAAAAAACATATCGTTTGACGAAACAACAGTTTTGTTCCACACTACCACTACGTTTCATTGGCACAGCTTGATTTTTTGGGACTGACAGTCACAACTTTAACACTACTCCTCATACTGACACTACATGTACGGAAACAACAGTACAAATGCTCTCTATACACAAATGCCCTACCTCGATCGAATCTGAAGCCGTGGGATGGTAAGCTCACCAACAACAACGTGATTTTTAGGCTGTTTCTCACAGTTGTTAAGGCAACTGCTGGGCTGCTCCCCAAACTCCACCTCACAGAATACGACACACAAACAGTTAAAATATATACACTATGCGATTGAAAGTATCTGGACAGCTGTATGTCGTGCGGTATTGGGAACTAGATGCCATGAGAATTGGAACCGTCAGTATAAAAGGAGAGGAGAAGGATCATGTTATCAGCAGGGAAGCAGTAACATCTGAATATGTGGGTCAGTGGAGATCAATGACTATTCACTGGATGTCACCTGAGTAACAAATCCGTCAGGGACGTTTAAACCCTTCTAAAGCTGAGCAAGTGGATTGTTGGTGGTACGAATGTGAAGTGGGAACGCGAAGGAACAACTACTGCTAAGTGAAGACCAGAGAGTGCTCATGGGATGACGGACAGGTGCGGCCGAGGATCGTGGAGAGTGACTGCAGAGAGTGGCGGGAAATCAGCGAAAGACAGTTCCAGAGTGCTACCACCTGTACATCTGGCAAAATGACTGTGCGTGTGGAGTTGAATCGAGCGCAATGGTCGAGCAGCTCCTCATAAGCCAAATTTTTCTATAGTTAATGCTAAGTGATGCTTGAGGTGGTATAACGAACTTCACCAATCGACAGTGAATGACTGCAAACGTAAGATCTCGAGTGATGAATCACACTGTACCCTGTGGCAATCCGAGGGAAGGGGCTGGGTTTACTGTTGTGCAGGAGGTGCTGCTACAGTAAGGGGGTGTTTTCCATGGTTAGGTTATGCTCCCCTTGTTGCTGAAAAAAAACAAATGCTGAAGGATAAGAACACGTTTTACAGCCTTGTGTACTGTGTACTATAGAGGAACAGTTCGGAGACGATGACTGTATCAGTTTGACTATCGACTCTGCCATAAAGCTACAAGCGTGAGGCAATGTTTTTTGGATTATAACATTCCTGAAATTGAGTGGCCTGTCCAGTTTTCCGACTTCAATACACAGGAAAATCGTTGAGATGGGCTAGAATGCCGAATTCGCTCCAGCCCTCCACGTCCAACATTACTATCTCCTCTGGTTTCGCCTCTGTGGGATTAATGGGCAGCTATTACTCCACAGACATTCAGATACTTCAGTTCAAGCGTCCCCAGCAGAGCTCAAGTGGTTATAAAGGCGAAAGTTGGGCACATCCAAAATTAATGACTACTAACAGGTGTCTGGATACTGTTCATGAGATAGCCCTCTTTCCACATTTCACACATAGACGACAAACACGACTTCGCAGCATTTATAGCTCTGTATAGGGAAAGTGTGGCGAACATGGCGGCGGCCGAGAGACTGCTGCTGACACATTGATCACTTCTACATCTATATCTACATCTACATCCATACTCCGCAAGCCACCTGACGGTGTGTGGCGGAGGGTACCCTGAGTACCTCTATCGGTTCTCCCTTCTATTCCAGTCTCGTATTGAACGTGGAAAGAAGGATTGTCAGTATGCTTCTGTGTGGGCTCTAATCTCTCTGATTTCAGTATATTTCAGTATATTTAGTCGTCTTTAGGAAACAAGCGAGGTCAGGTAACTCGTGCATTGACGAGAATGAGCAGAAACTTGAAACTGAACGTCTCGAATTTAAAATGAAAGCGTAGTACTTCAACAAATACATTTTCTCACAGGGCGAAACTTCACTTTTTTCATGTTTAGAGTAATTAATAGTTGACAGTGGTAAATTCTTTAGTTCATATTACAGCAGCGATTTCAAATACTTATTGTTACCGTAAATATCTGTAGGTTTTAACCGATCGTCTTCAACTTCAGAAACAGAAAAAGGCTACCAATATTAGGTCGCAAAAACATCGTTTTTAAAAGGAAAATTCAAAGGTGCAGGATAAATGTCAGAATTCTGAAGCAGTTTCTGTGAGAATTTAGAAGAAATTAGCCGAAGCAAACCATACAGTGGTACAGCAGCTACGTTTGCCTGGTAGCAAAGTTTAAAGAAGAGCCCAGACTTTAGATACCTCCTGCAAGGTCACGCCGGAATTTTCATAGCAAATTTGTTCAAATTAAAAGACTATATATCTTTCTTACAGTCGTCAGTGACTCTTAAATCTTATAATTGACGTTAATGCATGAAAATTATACTTACTGCACACTATCAAGTTTCTCTTGTAGACTGACAATTAGCTATGCTGATTTTCTTCAGCCTGATTCTTCTTGTTACTGCGTCTCTTCATTCATAAGTCAACCCTATAAAGTCAATCTCCCTTCCAGGTTTGAAAAATACAGCTTAAAGCACTCCAGCATTACTCAGCACGAAATGTAGGAAAATACACAATCCATCCAACATTACACAAGCAACCAAAAGGTCCAGTATGGCGGAAAACATCACATGACTTGATTTCAGCCAATCACAAACGTACATGGGAGCAACGGAAAGGAAAATAATGCTCAGACTTTACCTACAATGAGATTTAGCAACCTGACGACTATGGTGCCAGGTAGGGCATCGGGCCACAAAGTTAAGCACTATTCTACATTCTATAAAGCAGAATGGTGTATGTACATCCAGGATCTCCTGCAAAACGTGTTTTATACGCAAACATCAAACTTGATTATGATCGGTAGAAGCTCCTAGCTCCCACAGGGGCAGAGACAGAGGCAAAAGTATGTTTCATAGCCCCTGCCAAGTGGGCTGCTCTGCACCAGCCTGCTTTGCAGGTCAGCTAGTATGTCAGTTTCAAAAGAATAGATTTCAATCCCTAGACTTTTAGGCTGCCCTGCATGACAGGCTTGTTGTGGGAGTAGTATCACTGTGCTAAATACCGCTGTTTTGCTGAGGCGACACATGTGGATGGATGGACTAAGCTGGGGTAAGTATGAGGTGGATGGAGGAAGATTGAATGGATAGTGGGGTTAGGAAGAAGTGAATAGGAGAGATAGGGTCATCGACAGAGAGGGGGGGTGAAGGAATGGACAGAGGAAGGGTGAAGGATGACAAGGACCGACAGAGGTGGAGGTGGTGACGGTTAGGGAGAAAGGGGAGGGGGCGATGAGCAGGGAGAGGTTGGGTTTAGGAGGTGGATAGGTAGAAGGGGCGAGGTGTTAATGGAGAGAGAGAGCAGAGAGAAGGGTATGGAGCTAATGGAGCTAGAGGGTAAGCAAGAAGTGATGAACAGAGAGAGAAAGACAGTGGGGGGAGTGGGGGATGGACACAGAGAGAGGGGGGATTAGATGGAGCAAAAGGAGTGGAGGAGATTGCAGGGAGAGGGAATAGAGATGTGAGAGAAGTAGATGGACAATGAGAGGGATAGGGAGATGTGTAATGTGTGTAGCATCTAGATATGCGAGAGAAGCCTCAGGAAAAATTATAAAAATTAAAATCTGCAAAATTCACAAAAAATGAACAGAATAAAACAGAAAGGAAAAACATGAGCAACACTGTAGAGCTGGTCGTACTAGTACAAGAAACAAAACATACCACATTGTAGAAAAGATATTTATTAAAAAGAAGTGACATCACTGCAGAGGCTCTAGGAAAGACGAAAGGTAGGACAGGAAGGAAGAAGTCTAGGAACCATCAGTCTGCTCAGGCTGCTTCGACGGAGACGGTGTCGTCAGACGAGACGGCGGCATCGCTGCTGGGGGCGGGAGCCGCCGGTGCGGGGGCGGACGCGGAGGCGGAGTCACTGGCGGGGGCGGCGGCGACGGGGGCGCCGGCGAAGATCAGCCCGGAGCCGGGGATGACGGCGGGGGAGTGCACGAAGGACAGGTGGGCGGGCAGCACGGCGTGGCCGACGGGCACCTGGTGCGCCGTGTAGGACACGGCCACGGGCCGCACCACGTTCTGCACCACGGGGCTGACGGCGGTGTAGGCGTGGCCCTCGACGGCGCTGTACGCGAAGTTACCGCCCAGCCGGTCGGACTGGATGACCGCCGAGTCGAGGCTGGGCGTGCGCACCAGCGCCGCGGGGCCCGCCACGAATCCGGCGCTGCACACCGCCAGCGCGCACGACAGCACGATAGCCACCTGCCGGCAGAGGGGGCGCCGTCAACACGCACAGTGGGTGCACAGCGTGAGGGGCGAGTCAAAAATGTGTGTGAAATCTTACGGGACCTAGCTGCTAAGGTCATCAGTCCCTAAGCTTACACACTACTTCACCTAAATTATCCTAAGGACAAACACACACACCCATGCCAGAGGGAGGGCTCGAACCTCCGCCGGGGTCAGCCGCACAGTCCATGACTGCAGCGCTTCAAACCGCACGGCTAATACCGCGCGGCAGGGCTGAGTCCCCGTACCCCTCTAACCCCTGTTTAGCATTAAGTGTCACTATGCAAGTTGGTACCTATGTTATTTCTTATCAGTTGTTGGAATCTATTGCTGGAATGGACGTTTAAAAGTGTCCACAGTCGGAGTCGAGTTTTAATCTGTAGTCGCGGCAGATGTGAGCAGTCACAGATACACAACTGAGGAGCGCCTAGTGACAAGTGTGTGCTTTAAATGCGAACATTTTATTTTGTTTACAACATATGACAATATAGATGTGATATGTTACGACTGTGAAAGGAAACTGTGACCACTGGAGACAGTGTCACAAGTTCCTCCAAACAATTGTAACATGACACACACACACACAAATGTCATATTAACAAATGTAAATCCACCTGATGATGGAAGTTTAAACCTTTGAAACACGTCGTGGAGATACATAAACTCGTAACAGTTAATTTGTTGTTTCATTTAATGAAAAGTGTGTGGGTGCACAGTGAGATAGATTACGGGAGGATTCCAAGTGTTATAACGTAAAATCAAACGCTGGCACACCAGTCGGGAACGACATAGAAGAGAAGGCTGTCAGAAGAAGTCAGCCATTCACACGCTGACGAGACCTTCCTCCAGGACGACAACGCGACGCTAGCGGCCCCTATGTAAAGAGGACGTAATTGCAGCGACCGAATGGTGACGGCCCAGTTCAGTAGGGAAAAAAAGAAAGAAAAAAAAGTTCTATTGTGTGTGTAATCTTATGGGACTTAACCGCTAAGGTCATGAGTCCCTAAGCTTACACACTACTTAACCTAAATTATCCTAAGAACAAACACACACAACCATGCCAGAGGGAGGACTCGAACCTCCGCCGGGATAAGCCGCACAGTCCATGACTGCAGCGCTTTAGACCGCACGGCTAATACCACGTGACAGGGGTGAGTCCCCGTACTCCTCTAACCCTTGTTTAGCATTAAGTGTCACTATGCAAGTTGGTACCTATGTTACTTCTTATCAGTTGTTGGTATCTATTGCAGGAATTCACATTTAAAAGTTTTCGCAGTCGCAGTCGAGTTTCAATCTGTAGTCACTGCAGATGTGATCGATCACAGTTACACAATTGAGGAGAGCCTAGTGACAAGTGTGTGCTTTAAATGCGAACATTTTATTTTGTTTACGAAATATGACTGTACACATGTGATATGTTACTACTGTGAAAGAAACCTGTGACCACTGGAGACAGTGCCACAAGTTCCTCCAAAAAATCGTAGCACACACACCTTTGAAACGCGTCGTGGAGATAAATAAACAGTGACTGTTAACAGTAAAGTTATTGTTTCATTTAATGACAAGTGTGTGGGTGCGCTAACGACAACACACAGGCCAGACAGTGAGATTACGGGAGCATTCCAGGTGTTAAGGTGTAAAATCAAGCGCCAGTACACCAGTCGGGGACGACAGGGAAGACATGTCCGAAAGAACAGTTACCATCTTCGTACATATATAGTTCAGGCTCACTGGCCACTTGACCATCGTCTTCTTCTGTGCGAATGCACAAACAGTGACCGAACTCTTACGGGAATCGGCAACTCGCCGCGAGTAATGAGTATAATGGGCGGGGGCACTACGAATGTAGTGCGGGACAACACGTTGAGAATGTGGGTTTCGCGGGAGGCGTGCCAGAGATAAATTCCTGCAGTCGCGCTATCGTCTGTGTCCTCGGTGGCTGAGGTGGATGCCGGCACGGTAACTCAGCGTGTTCGAGGGTTATTTGCCCTCTGTAATAATAATAATAAAACTGAGTTAATGGATCAACGACGAACTGAAACGGGTGTCTTGCGACGTCCGCCCCGAGCAGATGCAACGATCGAAAACGAACAAAATGGAAAAAACAGATGGATAGAGCATCTGCCATGTAAGCAGCAGCTCCCGTGTTCGAGTCTCGTTTGGGGCACAAATTTTCATCTGTCCCCGTTGACGTATGTCAACGCCTGTAAGTAGCTAAGGGTGTTCATTTCATTGTAAGTTCATTCTAACGAGCTGCATGGTCACCGATGGTATCTGTTCTTTCGGACAAGTCCGAAAGTACAGGTACCATCTTGGTATATGTATATGATCTTTTCTCCCTACGTAGATCGGCGTCGACAAAATACTTTCGCTTTCATAAGAGAAACTTGGTAATTGAAATTTCATGAGAAGATCCCGCAGCAGTGAGAAACGACTAGGTTTTAGTCATTTCCGCCCCAAATCCTGTATCGTATCAGTGACATTTTCTCCCTTATTTCTCGGTAATAGAAAAGGTGCTGCACTCCTTTGAACTTTCTCGATGTATTCCATTAATCCTATCTGGTAAGTATCCCATATCAGTACACCAAAAGAGTATGGACAAGTAGATATGTTGCATCTTATGAGTGTTCTGCCAGTACAACAGAGTTCTTGGTTCCCTTCCCCACATCTTCTGTCCGCTCTTTCCAATTTAAATTGTTCGTATTTGTATTCTTAGGTATTTAGTTGAATTTACGGCCTTTAGATTTGTTTCCTTCATCATTTAACAAAAGTTTAACGGATTCCTTGTAGGAGTCATGTGGATGACGACACACTTGTCATAATTTAGGATCAAATGCCTATTTTCGCACCCTGCAGATATCCAAATCGTTTTGCAGTTAGTTTTGATCTTCTGATGACTTTACTAGACGATAAATGACAGCATCAGCTGCAAACAACGTGAAAAGGCTAAGTAGATTGTCTCCTAAATCATTTATATAGATAAGGAACAAAAGAGGACCTATAACAATACCGTGGGAAACGCCAGAACTCACTTCTGTTTTACTTGATGACTTTCCCTCAGTTACTACGAACTGTGCCCTCTCTGGTAGGAAATCACGAATCCGGTCGCATAATTGAGGCGATATTCCATGAGCACGCAATTTGATGACAAGACGCTGTTGTTTTCTATCTACATAAATGATCTTTTGGATAGGGTGGATAGTAATGTGCGGCTGTTTACTGATGATGCTGTGGTGTACGGGAAGGTGCCGTCGTTGAGTGGTTGTAGGAGGATACAAGATGACTTGGACGGGATATGTGATTGGTGTAAAGAATGGCAGCTAACTCTAAAGATAGATAAATGTAAATTAATGTAGATGAATAGGAAAAAGAAACCTGTAATGTTTGAATACTCCATTAGTAGAGTAGCGCTTGACACAGTCACGTCGATTAACTATTTGGGCGTAACATTGCAGAGCGATATGAAGTGGGACAAGCATGTAATTGCAGTTGTGGGGAAGGTGGATAGTCGTCTTCGGTTCACTGGTAGAATTTTGGGAAGATGTGGTTCATCTGTAAAGGAGACCGCTTATAAAACACTAATACGACCTATTTTGAGTACTGCTCGAGCGTTTGGAATCCCTATCAGGTCGGATTGAGGTAGGACATGAAAGCAATTCAGAGGCGGGCTGCTAGATTTGTTACTGGTAGGTTTGATCATCAAGCGAGTGTTACGGAAATGCTTCAGGAAGCGGGTGGGAGTCTCTAGAGGAAAGGAGGCGTTCTTTTCGTGAATCGCTACTGAGGAAATTTAGAGAACCAGCATTTGAGACTGACTGCAGTACAGTTTTACTGCCGCCGACTTACAATTCGCAGAAAGAGCACAAAGGTAAGAGAGAATAGGGCACGTACAGAGGCAGATAGGGAGTCATTTTTCCCTTGTTCTGTTTGGGAGTGGAACAGGGAGAGAAGATGCTAGTTGTGGTACGAGGTACCCTCCGCCACCCACCATATAGAGGATTTCAGAGTATGTTTGTAGATGTAGATGTAGGAGACGCTTATTTAGAGAACCAAAATTTGAGGATGACTGCAGACCAATTCTACTGCCGCCAACGTGTATTTGGCATGTGGATCACGAATATAAGGGAGATTAGGACTCGTACGGAAATATTTAACGGTCGTATTTCCCTCGCTCTGTTTTTGCAAGTGGAAGAGGGAAGGAAATGAGTTGCAGTGATATAAGGTACGCTCTGCTGTGCACCATACAGTGTCTTACAGAGAATGTGTGTAGATGTAGATGCAGATGTAACGCTTCTGCGGTAACAGCTTAGGTGGAGGAGTGTGGCTTGATTAGGCAGTCCTGGGGCCGTGGAATGAGTTACGCGGAGCGTGCTGTGCCGTGAGTGGGTGACCTTGCTCGGCAGGTGCGAGAGCTGCAGAGGTGCAGAGCAGTACAGGCAGGATGGGACCGTCGGCCCAGACCGAGACATCCGGCTGCGGCCACGCCCAGCACGCCGTGGGCCGCCGCTCCGGTGGGCGCCTCCACTAGCGGCATTCCCCACTTTCTGGTCGCCACGTGGGGCGAACAATGGCGGAGGCGTGACCTGCTAACGACCACGCCAGCGGCAGCGGCCTGGGTTACCGCGCCGCCTGCTTTGTTTACATACGCCTACAAGCTGCGTGAGAGTACGCCAGCACCTGTCTTTCATACTACAGCACAGTGTAGTCGGTAAGCAAACTTCCTGACAGGTTAATACAGATACTAAACAGGCAGTGCTCTTACCAGCTAAGACTTCAGATCGTCCCTCGCAACCTAACTGAAACCTCCATGTCACTAGCAGAAGAGGTTCGACGGATTTTGACATATACGAGACGTGCATTTGATGGAAAAATCGGAAATTCACACGTCCGACGCTGGTGCTGATTATGGACAATACAACAGAATGGAGTGAGACTTTAATACCCGTTATTTGATGAACAGGCAACGGCCTTGCCGCAGTGGATACACCGATTCCCGTGAGATCATTGAAGTTAAGCGCTGTTAGGCGTTGTCGGCACTTGGATGGGTGACCATCCAGGCCGCCATGCGCTGTTGCCATTTTTAGGGGTGCACCCAGCCTCATGATGCCAATTGAGGAGCTACTCGACCGAATTGTAGCACCTTCGGTCGAGAATACCCATCATAACGGCCGGGAGAGCGATGTGCTGACCCCATGCCCCTCCTACCGGCATCCTACACTGAGGGTGACACGGCGGTCGTATGGTCCCGGTAGGCCACTCGTGACCTGAAGACGGAGTGCACATTTGATGAACACCTGCGTCTACATCTACATCGATACTCCTGACTCCACCTTATGGTGAATGGCAGAGGGTACCCCATACCGCTAACAGTCATTTCCTTTCCTGTTCCACAAGCAAATAGAACGAGGGAAAAACGACTATCTCTTTGCCTCCATATGAGCCCTTAACCTTTTACGGTGTCTTATCTTCGAAGTCCATACGTGCGATGTATGTTGGAGGCGGCAGAATCGTTCTGCAGTCAGCTTCAAATGCCGGTTCTCTAAACTGTCTCAACGGTCTTCCTCGAAAAGAATGCCGCCTTCCCTCCAGGGATTCCCATTCGAGTTCCCGAAGCATCCGTGAACACCTGCTGCTAGAATTTACCAGTAAAAAATATAGCAGCTCGCCTCTGAGATGCTTTGATTTCCTTCAATCTGATCTGGTACGGTTCCCAAACACTCGAGCAGTACTCAAGAATAGGTCGGACCATCCTCCTACATGCAGTCTCCTGTATAGGTGAACCGCCTTTCCCAGAACCCTTAAACTCGTATCTTATCTTCGTAGTCCATACGTGCGATGTACGTTGGAGGCGGCAGAATCGTTCAGCAGTCAGCTTCAAATGCCGGTGTTCCTCGAAAAGAATGTCGCCTTCCCTGCAGGGATTCCCATTTGAGTTCCCAAAGCATCCGTATACACCTGCTGTTCGAATCTACCAGTAAAAAAATATAGCAGCTCACCTCTGAAATGCTTCGATGTCTTCCTTCAATCTGAGCTGGTACGGATCCCAAACACTCGAGCAGTACTCAAGAATAGGTCGCACCAGCCTCGTATATGCGGTCTCCTTTATAGGTGAACCACCTTTCTTAATAATCTCCCTACAAACCGAAGTAGACCATTGGCCTTCTCCACAACAATCCTCCTATGCTAGTTCGATTTCGTATCTGTTTGCGACGCTACGCCCAGGTATTTAAACAAGGTGACTGTGTCAAGCAGGACAATACAAATGCCGTATCTGAAATTTACAGGCTTGTTTTTCCTACTCATCCGTATTATTTTACATTTTCCTGCATCTAGAGCTACCTGCCATTCATCATGCCAAATAGACATTTCGTCAAAATCATCTTGAATCCTCCTACAGTCACTCAACTTCGACACCTTCTCGTACACCACAGCATCACCAGCAAACAGCCGCAGATCGCTGCCCACCCTGTCAGCCAGATCACTTACCTATGTAGAGAATAAGATCGGTCCTATCACACCCTCCCGGGCCACTCCTAACAATAACCTTGCCTCTGATAAACATTCACCGTCAAGGACAACATACTGTGTTCTGTAACTTAAGAAGTCTTCGAGACGCATATCTGTAAATCTATTCCATATGTTGGTACCCCATTATGGGCGCAATGTGTGGTGCACCCGGATGTACAGTTCCTCCAGAAGTGCACTGTCGTAGGGGTGCAGTGGACTTGCCACCACGTACACCAGATTTAACTCTTTTGGATTTTTCCTGTGGGGTCGCGTCAAAGTACTGTATTATGCCGGATCTGGTGCGCTCGCGTCAAAGCACTGTTTTATACCGGATCTCGTTCATCTTAAGCAGATGATTGGTCATGCGTGTGGTCAAATTCAGCCGGATCTGTTGGTTAAAGTTCACCAGGACTTGGTTCGGAGGGTAGTATTAACCCTCCGACGTAGTGAACAGCATATCGGACCGTTCCTGTGACTGTTGGTGTTCCCTCTGGAGTATGTACCGTCGGCTTAATGCCTTTTCAGTACGTAACACTCGCTCTACTGAGTGTATCACTTCTGCCACACAAAGTTGATTACGACTCGAGACTGAATAAAGCTATGTCCAAACTAACGCCACCGCTTTTCTAGTGAAATTCTCCATGTGTCTGACACGTCGCATGACCACCTTCCCATTCTAAATTATCGACTTGAATCCAAGATGGTGGCTTTCAAGATGGCCGCCATGTTGGTAACATAACCTATAAGTTTTTCCCCCTCCTTTTTCTCTTGTATCGGCACTTTGTTCTACTGTTTACGTCTCTGTTTGGATTTTATGAGGGTATTTCAGGATTTGTACTATACGCAGAGAAGATCATCACAAATGAACGAACAAAAAGCCTCTGACAAGGAATTTTATGAAACTAAGTGTTTCTGAACACATAATTACCGAGCGAGGGGGCGGTTAGCACACTGAACTCGCATTCGGGAGGACGACGGTCCAACCCCGCGTCCGGCCATCCTGATTTCGGTTTTCTGTGATTTCCCTAAATCACTTCCTTTGAAAGGGCACGGCCGACTTCCTTCCCTAATCCAATGAAACCGATGACCTCACTGTTTGGTCTCTTCCCCCAAACAATCCAATCAAATCCAACACATAATTCGAAAAGAGATATCCTTATTTTGTGGATGAGAACTTCTTGCTGACCTAAAACTCTTTGCCTACGTAGTGGTATTAGAGTTTTTCAAGGTCAGGACGGTACTTCGGAAAGAGACTTCGGGACGGGGGATGAAATGGCCGCCTGGGGGGAGACACCTGCTGGCGACGTAGATCGGCGGTTCTCGGGCGCGACCTCGCTGTGTCTGTGTTAAGTCAAGGTGGGACGCCGGCTGTTGCGTCACGCACTCTCGTTTTCATCGGAGGCGAGCCGCGCCGGGACGCATCGCTTCCACACGGCTGACGGCCGCTAACGGTGTTCTCCACTTCTCCGCGACTGTTTCGAATGCACTACGGGGGAATCGGCTAAGCTGTCGGTTTTCGAATCTATTCATTTTGTGACTTTATCGTTATTTATTCTTGACTGGTGGGACCGGAAACCTTCAATACATTTGACTACACTGGTGAAGAAATCTACATCTACATCTCCATGACTACTCTGCAATTCACATTTAAGTGCTTGGCAGAGGGTTCATCGAACCACAATCATACTATCTCTCTACTATTCCACTCCCGAACAGCGAGCGGGAAAAACGAACACCTAAACCTTTCTGTTCGAGCTCTGATTTCTCTTATTTTATTTTGATGATCATTCCTACCTATGTAGGTTGGGCTCAACAAAATATTTTCGCATTCGGAAGAGAAAGTTGGTGATTGAAATTTCGTAAAAAGGTCTCGCCGCGACGAAAAACGTCTATGCTGTAATGATTTCCATCCCAACTCGTGTATCATATCTGCCACACTCTCTCCCCTATAACGCGATAATACAAAACGAGCTGCCCTTTTTTTGCACCCTTTCGATGTCTTCCGTCAATCCCACCTGGTAAGGATCCCACACCGCGCAGCAATATTCTAACAGAGGACGAACGAGTGTAGTGTAAGCTGTCTCTTTAGTGGACTTGTTGCATCTTCTAAGTGTCCTGCCAATGAAACGCAACCTTTGGCTCGCATTCCCGACAATATTATCTATGTGGTCCTTCCAACTGAAGTTGTTCGTAATTTTAACACCCAGGTACTTAGTTGAATTGACAGCCTTGAGAATTGTACTATTTATTAAGTAATCGAATTCCAACGGATTTCTTTTGGAACTCATGTGGATCATCTCACACTTTTCGTTATTTAGCGTCAACTGCCACCTGACACACCATACAGCAATCTTTTCTAAATCGCTTTGCAGCTGATACTGGTCTTCGGATGACCTTACTAGACGGTAAATTACAGCATCATCTGCGAACAGTCTAAGAGAACTGCTCAGATTGTCACCCAGGTCATTTATATAGATCAGGAACAGTAGAGGTCCCAGGACGCTTCCCTGGGGAACACCTGATATCACTTCAGTTTTACTCGATGATTTGCCGTCTATTAATACGAACTGCGACCTTCCTGACAGAAAATCACGAATCCAGTCGCACAACTGAGACGATACCCCATAGCTCCGCAGCTTGATTAGAAGTCGCTAGTGAGGAACGGTGTCAAAAGCTTTCCGGAAATCTAGAAATACGGAATCAAATTGAGATCCCCTGTCGATAACGGCCATTACTTCGTGCGAATAAAGAGCTAGCTGCGTTGCACAAGAGCGATGTTTTCTGAAGCCATGCTGATTACGTGTCAATAGATCGTTCCCTTCGAGGTGATTCATAATGTTTGAATACAGTATATGCTCAAAAACCCTACTGCAAACTGACGTCAATGATATAGGTCTGTAGTTAAATGGATTACTCCTACTACCTTTCTTGAACACTCGTGCGACCTGCGCAATTTTCCAATCTGTAGGTACAGATCTATCGGTGAGCGAGCGGTTGTATATGAGTGCTAAGTAGGGAGCTATAGTATCAGCGTAATCTGAAAGGAACCTAATCGGTATACAATCTTAGTTCTGATTAAATTCCTGATCAACACACTTGTCATACATGGATTTTACCCAACCCCTTATCGTACATTACCGCTCAACGAGATCCACTACTACAAGAAATGAGTCGTGAAAGTAAGTAAGGAAAGTAAATGAGACTGTCGCCGTCCTGAAAGCTGGTTTCAACACGAAGGTGCTTTACCCTCTGTGGTCCTATAGGATGTGGTGCCGCCTTGCCTGACTCCGAACTTTTAAACTTAAACACTCCGCCCCACGTGGACCTGTAGTTTGACGTGGACTCTCAAAGAAGGTACTGGTGTGGGGTTCTCACATTAACAACACGCTGACAGTGGTGAAAAAGTGATAAATGTTTGGAAAAATTTGCCGCGCGGAGAAACCGCGCGGTTTTAGGCGTCATGTCAGAGACTGCGCGGCCACTTCCACCGGAGGTTCAAGTCCTCCTTCGGGAATGGGTGTTTGTGTAGTTCTTAGCATAAGTTAGTTTAAGTAATGTGTAAGACTAGCGACCGATGACCTAAGCAGTTTGGTCTCTCAGGAATTCATACACATTTGAACATTTGATTTGGAAAAATCAATCAATGAAGCAACACATCGAACATTTCAAATTCGTAGTTTCTTACATTTGCTGCCATTTATCCTCACCCAAAGAATACACACCCAGATGAAGAAACTGAAACACCCAGGAGACATGTAACTTTTGTATATAGCGAGTATATAAACGATAATAACTGCAATTCCTTGTGACAGGTAAACGGCCACCACAGCGCAATGTTGTTGTTCGTATTTTGTATTGTCATCACGCCTCGTAGAACATATACACTGACGAGGCGAAACATTGTGACCGCCTGCTAAATAACTTGTTAGGACATCTTTGGAACGCAATACTTCACCGATTCTGCTTCTCATCTGTTCCACAGTTTGTTGGGAGGTATGTGCAACAAGAGGTCATGTAATTCCCGTAAATAACGGCCCGATAAGCTGTCTAGACGGTGATGGCACCTTATAGCGACCCAGATGGGGTCCATAGGATACACATCCGGCAACTCTGGTGACCAAGACATCAACGTGAGTTAACTGTCGTGCTCCTCAAACCACTGGGGCACGATTCTGGCTTTGAGACACAGACAATTATCCTGTTGAAAGACGACGTCGCCGTCGCGGAAGACATCAAGGATGAAGGGGAGCAGGTGGTCCGCAGCTGTCAACGTGTCTTCGATTACTACCAAATGGCCATTCCAGGAGGAGGGGAATGTCTATCATAGCAGTAAACTGTCCCGATCAGTCTGCTTCCCTGCCGCGGTGCACGTCGTGGTAATGGCCATCGACCTGGTGTAAGAACTGTCCATTAATCCGCGGTCCAATCCCACTGATCCCGTGTCCACTGCAATTGTAACTGGCGATGTCGTTGGCTCAACATGCGAAGACGTAGGGGTCGCCTGCTGCGGGGCCCAATGTTCAGCTGTGTGCATTGGATGGTGTGCTCCGAAACACTTGGTCCTACACCAGCATTGTGCTTTTTCGCCAGAGATGCCATGACTCTACACATAGGAGTGTAGAGTCATGGACGTCCAACCTCTTAGCGCGCAGTGGTAGTTTGACTGTCCTTCCACTAGTTTCTGCCCGCTTCTTTTTGTTTTTGTTTTCCTGTGCAAGGCCAAAAAAATTTGTCGAGGCATTACACAGTTTAGTGGGTCTTGAAATTGTAACAATAAACGCAACTAGAGGCTGCCAGTGGCTAGTAAATCTGTTCGTATCTTTCACAATCCCCGTAGTTAATTGTTATTATTGTGGTCTCCAAGGCCAAGACTAGATTACTGGGGCATCCTGTGATGGTCTATCCTATGCAAGCCTCTTCATCTCTGCATAGCTATTGCAACCTACATCCGAATGAACCTGCTTCCAGTAGTTAACACGGTTTCCTCTTCAGTTTTATCCGCCGCACTTCCCCCCGTGACTAAATTCTAACGACAGAGTGAGGGTATTTACTAATACCAAATAAAACTTGATGAAAAATCATCAACAGTCTCATTTTGTCTTTCCGGGAATGGACACCCACCTTCTACATCTACATCTACATCTACATCCATACTCCGCAAGCCACCTGACGGTGTGTGGCGGAGGGTACCCTGAGTACCTCTATCGGTTCTCCCTTCTATTCCAGTCTCGTATTGTACGTGGAAAGAAGCATTGTCGGTATGCTTCTGTGTGGGCTCTAATCTCTCTGATTTTATCCTCATGGTCTCTTCGCGAGATATACGTAGGAGGGAGCAATATACTGCTTGACTCTTCGGTGAAGGTATGTTCTCGAAACTTTAACAAAAGCCCGTACCGGGCTACTGAGCGTCTCTCCTGCAGAGTCTTCCACTGGAGTTTATCTATCATCCCCGTAACGCTTTCGCGATTACTAAATGATCCTGTAACGAAGCGCGCTGCTCTCCGCTGGATCTTCTCTATCTCTTCTATCAACCCTATCTGGTGCGGATCCCACACTGCTGAGCAGTATTCAAGCAGTGGGCGAACAAGCGTACTGTAACCTACTTCCTTTGTTGTCGGATTGCATTTCCTTAGGATTCTTCCAATGAATCTCAGTCTGGAATCTGCTTTACCGACGATCAACTTTATATGATCATTCAATTTTAAATCACTCCTAATGGATACTCCCAGATAATTTATGGAATTAACTGCTTCCAGTTGCTGACCTGCTATTTTGTAGCTAAATGATAAGGGACCTATCTTTCTATGTATTCGCATCACATTACACTTGTCTACATTGAGATTCAATTGCCATTCCGTGCACCATGCGTCAATTCGCTGCAGATCCTCCTACATTAAACTGAGACTTGAAACGAGCACAGATTATTACATTCACAAATACTCTCATACGTCTTTTTTAAGGTGAAGGAAAAGCGATAATGGATAAGACTTCCAACTGTATTGTCTTTGGGTCAGTTTGTTGTCGAATGTCTGTAGCAAATTTACCATCCGGACGTACATGCATACGCTACGCGCCCTTGTACGTTCGGCATTGACATTCTGGCGTGGAATATAAACCACAAGTACGAGAAGAATCGCTCCTTCCCTTAAATGGTTTTACGGAGTTTTGACAGTAACTTCTACCAGGAAGCGCGATCTCCTGTCGTTATGCGCTGAAACGCGTGCATATATCTGTAACAGTGCATTGTCGACAAAAGTAACTAATCTATGATGGTAAGCCATTAGATTGATATTCTTTATCCCCTCACCCGATGTTATAGTTTGGATACACGATAAACTGAGACACAGCTTTCGATAAGTTAGTAAGAAAACATTTCGTGGGAAATCTTCACTTTCTCGGTAGTCTCTCAATATTTCCTATCTATATGTCTTGATTAACACATGTGATATACCAACACCTGTAGAAAATGAACTCCTGCTAAGGATTATTTTTGCCTATCGCCAGAAGATAAAGTTATTATTTTGTTATTAATACTGTCTAATTTTGATTTTCAAAACTTTAGCAACTATGTGGGGTGCTACATTTGCATAAATGACTTACGCGGCAATTATACTGAAGCTGTGCTACTGCATCTTTTTAGTGTATTCAGCAGATAGATAACAGTTTATTGGAAATGTGCTAAACCCTTAGGGAGTACAAGCTGCCTATTGGCTTCTGTCTCAGGTACTTCGGCCGACGTTTTTTTCATAATTTTTCTGACGTTCTGCAAGCACAGGCTGATGGCATTGTTAAAATGTCTCTCAACATTGTTGCTGCTGAGAGTGAAGCTTCAACAATGCTAGCCACACTTACTGGCGAAATGTCAGAATAATTATCAGATAAACATTGGACGAAGAACGCCAGACAGAAGCTAACAGCCAGTTTGTCACCAAGTGACCAGGAAAGCCTTAATATTCTTAGGGATTAGTTTCAGTGGAATCAGAAGGAGGCATAGAGGGCAATAATTGTACACGAAGACACAGATTACAAAATATGGAAGAAACAATTGAGAATGTGCTTGTAGGTGATACTCTGAGGTGAAAAAATTGCCACAAGGGAGATAACAAACAGCAATATATGAAAGAAAAATACTAGAGGTAACAGAGTGAATCCCCTTGGGAGATCGATTTTCTGAGGAGTTTTTCGAGTTTAGAGTGCTGCATTAAGTCTCAGATGTAGGAAATTCCTGGAATAATAGCTCTTTTGACACGCTTCTTATTTTGTATATAAAGGCAATAGGTGAGAACTAAAAGTAAGGCTGTCAGTGGGTCACTACCTGAAACTTCTTGTATATTGGATATACATAACTCGAATGCGATATATAACTGCGTCATCCAGTAACAATAAGACACCAGAATAGTTTCTATGGTTCTAGAGGGGGACGAAAATTGTGGGGGAAAACAGAGATTCTTATATATACAAGAAATCATTGAGGATTTTAAGTGAAAGTACCACTGTCAGATGGACAAAATGTCACAAGAGTGATAAAAAAATAGTAGACGTAATAGCATGAATCCCTGTGGGACATCCGTTCCCTGTGGAGTATTTCCAGTTAGGAATGTAGCATTGTATTCGTTGACGAATAACTCATTTTGACGTTCCCACTTATTTTGTGTATGAAGACAAAAGGCTGCAACCAAAAGCGAATTTGTCAGTGGGTCACTGCCTGGAAGATACAGCAAGTATCTCTGGCATTTATTATTTGAGTGTGCTACATACCGGTGTGGTCAAAAAATTCCATTGAAGCAGCGTCATCAGTCTTTCGTCCTGTATACGAGGGACGTTCAACAAGTAACGCCCTACATTTTTTTAAAAGCCCATTAATATACGTAGACAAACGTCGTTGTTGGTGGTTCACATTTGATGTCTGTTCCGTGCTGCCACGGGTCGTTACGGGGGACAAAAGCTAGGTGCATCACTTTGCGCCAGAAACAAAAAGGCAGTCAATGGAGTGGTACCATCCTCATTGAGAACAAAAGAAGAAATTGAAGAGTATCTCCGGTGCCGGAAAAGACATGGTGACAATCTTATGGGATTGTGATGGCGTCATTCTCGTGGATGTGATGCCAAAAAGGTCAAGCATCAATTCAGAGTGATACGTGACGACTATGGATAAACTCAAGGTCAGTTTCCGACGTGTTCGATCAGACAAGAATCCAGCATAAATCTTGTTCCTACACGATAATGCACGCCTAAACACAAGAACCCGAAAACACACTGTTGGACATCATTGGCTCATCCACCCCGCAGTGAACACCCGGCACCCTCGGAGTACCATCTCTTTGGGTCACTTAAAGATTCTCTTTGGGGACACACTTTGAAGATGAATGTGTCAGTCATGCAATGAAAACATGGCTTCGCCTACAGGACAAGAGCTTTTACCAGCAGGGAAAACATGCTCCTCCACAACGTTGGAGACTAGGTAGAAAAAGATGACATGGACAAGGCATGTTGATGTATATTGTCATCAAATTCTGACTCTGTTCTGAGAAAAAAAAAGGCATTACTTATTGAACGGCTACCGTACATCAGCATCGTGAGTAGTAGAGGACACAAAATAAATCCCTGTGGAAGGTCACTATGAATCATGTGGCGAAAATTTCTTGAGTAATAACACATTTGGATGTTTCTAAGTATTTGTATACGATGACACTTAAAGTTAGCTACTACCTGGAACTTCTTGGTACTGCCGTCCCATACAGCTAGAGAGAGAGATAGAGGTGAGATGTGTACGCACCTTCATGTCTGCTGCGGGGTGCTGGTGTGGAGCTCTGCGGTGCGAGTCAGTGCTGCAGGAAGCGCGGCCGCGTCTTTTATAGGGCGCGGCCCGCCGTCCCGCCACGCCCTGCGTGTAACGCGACGCTGCCCGGCCACATCCCAGCCGCCCGTTTGGGCGGACCGGCGCCCAGCGCGACGCGGACCGCTGCAAGGCCACGGCGGCCGAGTCGGTGTCCGCTTCCAGCGGCTCCAGCGCTGGCTGGAGCTGGGGGCCGCGCCGCACCGCACAGTGGCCGCCTCACACGGCGTTGCCTCCACACGGAGGACGGCAGGTGTCGTCGACACGGGCTCCCACAATCCGACTGTTTGTCGGTGTCCTCAGTAACACTAAAAGAATTGTAGTCGTTATCAAAAAATTGGCCAGGTATGGTTCAAATGGCTCTCCATGCCCGAGGCAGGATTCGAACTTGCGACAGTAGCATCAGCGCGGTTTCGGACTGAAGCGCCTAGAACCGCTCGGTCACGGCGGCCGGCCTAGCAAGGTATGAGTAGCAATCGCGCTCCGTACAAATTTAATGAATTACGGGCTGAATATTAATAAAACCAAGAAACTGCAGGGACGTATTCCTGACTGGAAATGGGAAAAAACAGGTGCTATGAACGTGCATCCATAAATGAACGGTGTGCGAGCGACCACAACAATTCGTCCCGGAACAGAGTACACAGCTGCATCGCATCCACGTCACAATAGACGGGATACGGATAGTTGCGGTTTTCATGGAGCATACACGTAATCGTACTTTGAGTAACATCACGCTGGTAGGCCTCCTGCCTGGAGCTTATAGTAGAATACTTGGAATTCACGGGACTGATATCTTGCCAGTATCAGAGTCGATGATAAGGTAAAAATCATTCTGGATTCCCGGGAGGAATGAACTGTCTGCATACAGGGTGAACCTTAGTAAAACCGACAAACTTCAGGGACAGATTACAGACCAGAAACGGGGCGGAAAAGGTCCTGTGAACATGTGCCCAGAAATGCATCGTTGCCACGGTAGATGGCGCTGATGAATGGCGGTTCCTCTGTTCCTTGTATGTTGCAGGTTGTGTGGTGGATGACGCAGCGTACAGTAAGCAGCAGAAAGTTCCACGATGGAAACAAGCACAGATGGTGTTTGTGTAGGGCCAAGCAGATTGAAACGGTCAAGAGGCGGCTCGGCTATACAAAAACAAGTACCCTCAATATTACTTTTGAATACATTATGGGTGTGACAGTGATCAATATGTTACAATTATGTACTATTTTAAACAGTCTTGATCACAATTTATTTAATACGGTGACCGGTTTGGACCACTACTGTGGTCATCTTCAGACCAATGAGTAAGAACCTCCTTCTGCTAGAAAATCACTACTCGAGCAGAAGGAGGTTCTTACTCATTAGTCTGAAGATGACTACAGTAGTGACCGAAACCGGTCACCGTACTAAATAAATTGTGATCAAGACTGTTTTTAATGGTAAATACCCTCAATATCCTCTGCAACCCGGTCCTCAAAATCTGGTGTACATTCAGTCAGCAGTCTCCCTGGACGTTAGTCTGTCTGAAAGGACTAATGATCACACAAACGTCCAAAAAGGAACTGGAACGTTGTTTGATGAGGTGGTTGTCTGTGAGGGTACTTGTTTTTGTATAGCCGTACTGCTCTCGACGTTTCCATCTCCTTGGCCGTACATAAACACCATCTGTGCTTGTTTCTGATGTGGACTCCGGATCATTCTGCTGCTTACAGTACGCTGCGCCAACTACACAGCCTGGAACACACAAGGAAGACGCTGCAAGTGATGGGAGGAACTGTCATTCATCAGCGCCATCTACCGTGGCACACGTTATACGGTTCGGCTGGCTCTGAGCACTATGGGACTTAACATCTGTGGTTATCAGTCGCCTAGAACTTAGAACTACTTAAACCTAACTGACCTAAGGGCATCACACACATCCATGCCCCAGGCAGGATTCGAATCTGCGACCGTAGCAGTCGCGCGGTTCTGGACTGAGCGCCTAGAACCGCTAGACCACCGCGGCCGGCAAATAATACGGGAATGCGTATAGCTGCGTACGTCCCTGCAGTTTGTCAGTTTTACTAATGTTCATGCTGTATATAGACAGTTCATGCATTCCGGGAATCCAGAATATAAACGATTTTTGCGTTACCATCGACACAATTACTGGAAGATAAGACCCGTGAATTCCAAGAGTTTCAAGAGTGTTTCACTTTTGATTTTAGAGTCGGATAACGATGAAATATTATTTCTGTGATATAATTAATAATTTATATTTTTGCAATTTTTTCCTATACTCGTACTGTGAAACCTAGCTTCTTGACAGATTTCGTGATTCTAAGTCAAAGGGAGGTGCGCTGTAGATTTTGATGGGTGACTTTGCGAGCATCAAAATACAGTATGTTACATAAATGGCCTAACTTCTGGTGCCATTGACTTAGAAAAATGGGGGTAAACCTCCGTGCGATAAAAGCGATAAGAATATTATAAATTTAATCTCGGTTTTTATATTTCTTGCTGAATAGATTTGATTTATGAAGAATAAATTTATTTGCTTGAATATTAAAACCATAATTCATCATAATATTTATTACAGCGTCAAGTGACTACAAAGCGGAGTATTTTACATAAATTTCAGCTTGACACGTCTACCTGTTCCAGAGAAAAGGTGGCGTAACAGATGGATGGACGGACAGAGAGAGTCCGAAAGGAAATGAGACAAAAATTGTTTCGTTTGATATAATTACAAATTAACAATTTTCGTACCTTTCCCTTTGGTTGTACTGTGGAATGTTGCTTCTTCCCAAATTTCACGACTGTAGCACAAGTGAAAGTACCGTATACGTCTTGATGAGTGAGTTTGAGAGTATCGAAATCTGTATCACAAATGGCAGTCCTTTTGATTACACTGACTTAAAAGCTTACAATTATTAAATCGCTAATGGGCCATAGACCTTAGTATGAGACACAGATTTCTACTTGATACAGCTACAGCTTTTTGAGAAAAACTGCGCTTATCAGACGGACAAATATACAGTCGGAGAACAAAAGAGAAAAAAAAATTTTTGCTTGCGATATAATTACAAATTCATAGTATTCGGTTTTTCTTCTTTAAATTGTACTGCGAAACCATGCTTCCTGCCAAATTTCAGTATTCTAATTAAATGGGATACGTTCTCATGAGTAAGTTTGCTGGTATCAAAAAATGTTACATACACTATGTGTACAAAACTATCCGGACACCTGGCTGAAAATGACTTACAAGTTCTTGGCGCCTTCCATCGGTAATGCTGCAATTCAATATGGTGTTGGTCCACCTTAGCCTTGATGACAGCTTCTATTTTCGCGTAGCGTACGTTCAGTCAGGTGCTGGAAGGTTTCTTGGGGAACGGCAGCCCATTCTTCACGAAGTGCTGCACTGAGGAGAGGTATCGATCTCCGTGGGTGAGGGCTGGAACGAAGTCGGCGTTCCGAAACATCCCAAAGCTGTTCTGTAGGAATGAGGTCAGGACTCTGTGCAGGTCAGTCCATTACAGGGATGTTATTGTCGTGTAACCACTCCGCCACAGGCCGTGCATTATGAAGAGGTACTCGATCGTGATGAAAGATGCTATCCCCGAATTACTCTTCAACAGTGGGGAGCAAGAAGGTGCTTAAAACATCAATGTAGGCCTTTACTGTGACAGTGCCACGCAGAACAACAAGGGATGCAAGCCCCCTCCATGAGAAACACGACCACACTATAGAACTACCGCCTCCGAATTTTGCTGTTGGCACTACACACGCTGGCATATGACGTTCACCGGTCATTCGCCATACCCACACCATGCCTTCGAATCGCCACATTGTCTACATTGTCTATCGTCCAATGTTTACGCTCCTTACACCGTGCGAGGAGTCGTTTGGCATTTACCGGCGTGATGTGTGGCTTACGAACAGCCTCTCGACCACAAAATCCAAGTTTTCTCACCTCCCGCCTAATACTTTCAGTGGATCCTGATGCAGTTTGGAATTCTTATATGATGGTCTGGATAGATGTCTGCCTATTACACATTACGACCCTCTTCAATCGTCGGCGGTCTCTGTCAGACAACAGACGAGGTCGGCCTGTACGCTTTTGTGCTGTACGTGTCCACTTCACTATCACATGGGAAACAGTGGACCTAGAGATGTTTATGAGTGTGGAAATACCGCGTGCAGACGTATGACACAAGTGACACCCACCTGACCATCCTCGAAGTCCGTGAGTTCCTCGGAGCGCCCCATTCTGCTCTCTCACAATGTCTAATGACTACTGAGGTCGCTGATACGGAGTACCTGGCAGTATGGGGTAGCACAATGCACCTAATATGAAAATCGATTGTTTTCTGGCTGTGACCGGATACTTTTGATCACACAGTTTAAATGGCCGCTTGTTTTGATTTTATTGAAGTAGAAGTTTCCATTTCTTAGTGCTGCATGTGACCACAGGTCTTAGTGTGTGACTCCTCTGCCCGTTTCTGAGGAAAAGGGTTTTCAACGCTCGGAGAGACAGACAGACAGACAAACGAAGTGGTTCGTTTTTAGGAATTGTGATAAGGAAGTCTGAAAACAGCCCGATAAAACGTATTTGCATACCAGCCATGACTACCACGTAACTCTGTGAGGTTATGTGCTACAGTGTGGTTAGTAACACTGTTCGCTGTCATAGCAGCACGGCACCAGAGACCAAACCGGTTGTTCGGTTGAATTGAGGGCGTTTGCACCTTCATGCACATCTACACCAATGAATAGAAATTTTACACCCACCGCACGCCGTGAGATTGGGTTCCCCCTGGTGGCGTTGTGAACAAAGTGAGACGACTGAGGAATTATTGTTGAGACGGAGCGGGGGCGCAAGTAGGTGAATCCCACGACGTACGCTGCTTTGAGAAAGGCCAGAACGTTACGCATCTAGGAAGCGGCGAAACTAAGAAGCTATTCACGTGCTAAAGTCGTCAGCAGTTTTGGAAAGTGGTTGAAGCACGGTGAAACAATGAGTTAGTGTCGGAAGGGCAGCGGCTTATCCACTTAATAAAGTAAGATCGACAGATCTGGGGCAGATGCTTGCACAGGCACAGTTGTTTGAGAGCGCACCTTTCAGCGCAAGTCGATGAACACGGGGCTCCCCACAGATAATGCTATACACCAACGACATAGTCAGTTACAACCACAGGTGGTACAGGGACACCGAGATTGTACCGTGGATCAAAGGAAACGTGTCGCTTGGTGGGGTGTATAACGTTTCTTGTTACACCAGTTCGAGAATCGTGTTGGGATATGCCCTCATCAAGGCGAGCGACTGCTTGAAACTCGTAACACACCTCAGACATTGTAATGTGGGGGCAGTAAGATAATATGTGGGACATTCACCTGCGCTTCCATATGACCTGTGTTACGATTCGAAGGCATCACGACACCTGAGGACAACGTGAACGACATTGCTGAACTCCTGCATGCATGCGTACTTGACTTCTCCAGCATCTTCCAGGAGGATAACTGCTGGACTGTGAAACAATATGAGGGGCGTACTAAATGTTTCCGTACGAAGGCCACACTACCCCGTTCCCTATATATCACTGCTTATGTAGTGTGAACTCTAACAAAATCGGCAAACTGCAGGGACTGATTCCTGACTGGATATGGAGGAAGAAAGGTCCTATGAACAATTGTCCGGAAAAACATCGTTGCCACGGTAGATGGCGCTCACGAACGAACGTTCCTCTGACGACGTGCTGTGTGTTCCTTGTGTGTTGCAGGCTGTGTGATTGACGCAGCGTACATTAAGCAGCGGAATGTTCCGGTGTTCATGTCGGTGTCAAGCCGAGATGGTATTTGTGTAAGGCTAAGCAGATGGAAATGGTCGAGATGCAGCGCAACTATACAAAAACAAGTACCTTCACAGACACCAACCACACCACACAACATTTCAAGCCGTTTTTGGTCATTTGTGTCATCATGAGTCCTTTCAGACCGACGAACGTGGAGGGAGACGGCGGACTGTGCGTACACAAGATATGGAGGACCTGGTTCTACAGGATATCCAGTACAAGCTCCAGGCAAGTAGCACGCTGACATGATGTAATCCAAAGTATGATTATTGGTATACTGCACGACATTGCATCCCATGGCGGTCACATCTGTAATTATTATTATTATTAATAGCAGGTATCATTATTATAAGGCATCAACGTGTACCACGGAACTCCTTGCTAGTACTCCTTATTGATAGTAATACCTTCTGGGGTGTACTCATGATATATCGCACTACTGGAGTCAAAAACAACTCCACTGAGTAAGTAAAATACGGTCAGCATGACTTTCAAATTGCTGCGGACGTACCTAGGTTGTTTGCCTTGCTGGGATGATGAATGCTTCCACTGCGATGACTAGAACTTTGTTTCTGTGTCACAACCATAAACCCAGTGGTCACTGTGTTAAGAGAGTTGAGATCCCCGTTGACAGTATCCAGTATGTCTTGTGCGATAGCCGAACAAAGTTGCTTCTGCTCAGTTGTTAGGAACTTTGGCACAAATTATTCTGAGATCCTCCTGAGGTCCAAATGTTCCCTTAAAATGGACTGAATGGATCCAGTACTAATTTTAACCTCGTCTGCAGGTTCTCTGATCGCCATTGGTCTATCATACGTCACCATCATTCTTTCTTGATCAATAACAACTTCAGGATTTTAAACATGGCTGCAACAGCAACTGTTGGAATTCTCCACGGTAAATCATGACAGCCAAAACAGCTGCGGGGTAAAGATTTATTAAAATCTTGACCACGGTTTCGGTATATCTAAATATACCTTGATCAGAAGTAAAATACACTAAAATTACATCCTGCAGTGGAGATTAATAAAACAATTGTGCCAAAGGCGTCGTCAGTAGTTAAAACATCATCTGCATTTATACAATACGATTATGGACAGAGGGTCGATGCGAACACAGCTTAGCATCAGTACTTCGCCTATGAACTGTTGTATAAGTGGAGATGATGTTTTAACTACTGACGACGCCTTTGGCACAAATGTTTTATTAATCGCCACTGCAGGATGTGAGTTTAGTGCATTTTACTTCTAATGAAGGTATATTTAGATACACCGAGACCGTGGTCAAGAATGTTAATAAATCTTTATCCTGCAACATCATTTACCGTGAATAACAACTTCATTTGCAGTTGTCGAGGGCCCACTTGAATGTGCTTCACTCCTCACTGATGGGCGGCCATCCTTGAAACTGTTGTAACACTCCTTTAGCTGTGTGGTAGTATCCTTTGCTTCGTCCCCAAACTCGTGTAGAATCTTGTGGATTGTGTCAACTTGAGAATCTTCAAGCTTAAAACGGAATTTGGTGTAATATCGTTGTTCCAGTGCGAGCCTCGATGCCATTGTTGGTTTCAACAATAAAAATGAGGTCGGATACATTTTGACCGGTTCTCGTGTAAGTGAAGCAGAGACGAATCGGGATCACTCTATCGACAATGCGGATTGCAAATGGGAAAATTAACTGACATAAGCGATTTTGACGAAGAGCCAGTTGTTGTGGCCCGGCACCTGGGAAAAAGAACCTCAGAGCCGGCGAAGTTCGTCTGCTGTTCGTGTGCTGCTGTCGTGAGCGTCTATGAAAAGAGATTGAACAACTGTGAAAGAACGAGGAGGCGACAAGTTACTGGAGGTCCGCACCTGAAATCACTGCCTGGAGGTCAGAGGCTTCCCCGCTCTGTACAGTAGGACAGGCGGCTATCTGTGTCAGACCTGATGGTAGAGTGCTGGTGTAGGCACAGGTGTTTGGGAGCACACAGATCGGCACACATTGTTCAACATGAGACTCCAAGGGGATAACCCCTGCATGTTGCCATGTTGATCCCACGGTATTGTCAGTTGCGAATGCGGTGGACACGTGATCGTCGAGGTTGGACCGTGAAGCAGTGGAAACGTTTCTCGTGGTCGAATGAATCGCCTTATTGTTACACCAGACCGATGGCCGTGTCCAGTGGTCTGAAGACCACTCATATCTTGACCATCAAAATCGCCTGGTCTGAACCCGATGGAACACATCATGGACACTATCCAGAGGGTCCTGAAACTACCGGCTGGTAATGTAGAGAATTGTTGAGCCTGCGCGATGACATCTGGTGCCGCAAATCTGAGGAAACTTGTCGAAACTTCTGTATTGCGTCACAAAGTTGAAAAAACGCGCTACTAAGAAGGCGGTCGTATTGTTTTGAGGCATCAGTGTACGTGAGATGAAAAAAGGATCACCTTCGCGACTTAGTGGAATAGTCGGAAAACTCATCAGTCAAAAGTATCAAACGTGAACAGTACATCGAATGAAATATCGTTTGGTAGTCAAACTTTTTTAATTTAAAGTCTTTAGGAAAGTGTATTGTTATTAACTTAATTACAATATTAAGTTAGCAGAGATAAAAGCGTCCTAAATCTCAACAGATGCGTTCGCTGTGGTGAACCCCATCAAAACCTTCCAGTCCACTCCTGTCCTGTGTACCGTGTAAGTCAATAAGGAAAAATAGATTTCAGTTGTTTATTAAGAAACATAACAGATCGAAACACATCCCTCACGTCACTGAATAGAGGCAGGTCCAATGTTTTGACACAGCTGCCTTTTTTGTTTGTAGCAACATGGTTACTACACCACAAGAGAAATTATTCTGTTTGTTGTTCCACTGCAAAGCATTCCGCCGTCGATTCAGCAAGAAGCTATCCCTGTACAAGCCGGTTTGTGAGTGGCATACAAAATTATTCGAAATTGGTTGCATACGTAAAGAGGCCACGCACTTCTGATGAGAATATCGAGCGTATCCGAGATGCGTCTCACGGAGCCATCGGAAGTCCCACAAGACAGGCTGACCAGGAACTTAAACTTCCTCAAACAACGGGGTGACGTATTCTGAAACGAAACCTACCTTACAAGTTGCAGTAACTGCACAATGGCGTTCCGGGGACCATTACAGAAGGTAAGAATTTTGCAGTTCAATTCTCCAGGGCACGGCAGAGGATACTTTTTCCGAACGACTCATTTTTTCAGGCGAATCGACGTTTCATCTATCGAGTAACCGCCATAATGCAATAATCACAAAATAGTGGCGTCGTAGTCGATCATGGAAGAGACCCACCGGAACTCAATGAGTTTTGTGTCGTTTGTGTTCATGATGTTCATGGACCTTTCTTTTTTTGCGGGGGAAACTATGACAGGAATATCGTACCTGGACATGCCACAAAAGTGGTTGTTTCCTCAAGTTCACGAGGACTCCAATGACTTCATTTTTATGCATGACGACGCCCCGCCTCCCTTTCACCTTGAGGTGCGGAGTTACCATAGCTCAACATCGGGTTGTATCAGGTGGAAATCAAGAGCTTGTTCACTGATTTCTGTCTCACATCTCAAACTTTGTCTTTCATGTACCCCCACAGAAAAAACCTCAGAGTCCCACTTATGGCAGCTATTCTTCAAGAGGTGAGAAGTCGAAAATCGAATTGCTGAAGTTGTCGATTCAGTAAACATGGACCGGTCGAGTAGTGTGTGAAATGAAATGGGCTACCGTTTCGATGTTTCTCGAACAACGTATGGTGCCGATGATGAGTGTATGGTATAGTGTCTGTGCGAACATAAGACTGAATCTTCTTCTATCCTCTGACATGCGCAATGTGTTTCTTAGTTTCTTGGTAACATACAATTGAAATCTATTCTTTCTTTTTTACTCGCACTGTCCTTTTTCTCTGTCCATCTCCTTTCATTCATCCTCTTTCAACAATCCTTTCTTAATATTCGGCACTATATCTTCTTTCACACCACAACGCTCTCTACAACTAACTTTATAAACTGTAACTTAATCTATAAGTCTTAGTGAAGCCTCAGATACGTTGAATACGGGTTGATATCATACTCAGTAACGATATTATTTACTGATAAAATTGAACTGAAAAATATCGATGAATTGAATCATGACAATAACTGGCAAAAGCTAATGTGAACAATGGCCTTGCAGCATCTTGGAAAGTTTGAGTACGTCAGGTTTGTATGTTATTTTTAATTTTAGTCACGATTCAAGTTTCCCACCAATAATAGGACTTCTCAGTTTACTCTTTTAGGGTTAACGCTTGAAAATTATTGGTCTCATACATTTGTATACTCGAATAATGAAAAACAGAAAACGGTAGTATTTTTCAGCTGGTTATAAGTCAGAAATACTGTTGTAGCTCTTAAAAAATCAACAAATATTCACTACGGCGCAGTTTCCTAAAGATAAAGGAACATAAACCACAACTTTTTATGCAGAACTGGGAATTAAAGAACCAGTCATATCTACAAGTATTTTTATTTCGTAGCAGCCGACAAAACCTGGCATATCCTGGATATTCATTTTGACAATTTTTTATTACAAACAAAAGATGAGCTGTATTTGTAGCATAATATCCCGAACAGTTTCTGTACGCTGTGCCCAGATGTTTGTCGTGCGTACAACGTGATTTGTAAGCGTCTCCATGGCAACATCGCTTCATAGCACTTGAGACGGCTATCGTTTTCGCCAATTTATTGAGAACAGAATTAGTAGTACAAAACCAATAAATTTAAACACCATACATGATGTGGCAGTTATGCGCTCGCTCGTATATATACATTTTTGCACCATATATGGATTACATAAGCTTTTATTTCCTTTTCACTATCATATTTGTTCTACTAAATTCCAACTCAGATTTATTATTAAATCGCTTTCCAAATAATTTCTTGCTACCTAATTATTGACGCAATTATCTCCTTTCAATTGATCGCATGCATTTTTACATCCTTTACATGAAACAGTGCCACACTTGAACAAAACACAATTTACTATTTTTCTTTTTTATTCCCCAGACATGTTTCGCTGAAGTTACAGCATCATCAGTGGGTTTCATGTTATCTTCACGTTACCACGTGCTGTGGATTTCCTGGATTTTATGTAATTTGGTATAGTCGTTTTGTTTCACAGTTTCTAATTTTTGCTGGGTTCCCTATTATCTTGACTGCGAAAGCCAGCACTAAGTGGCTTGGTTCAAATGGCTCTGAGCACTATGGGACTTAACTTCTAAGGTCATCAGTCCCCTAGAACTTAGAACTACTTAAACCTAACTAACCTAAGGACATCTCACACATCCATGCCCGAGGCAGGATTCGGACCTGCGACCGTGGCGGTCCTGCGGTTCCAGACTGTAGCGCCTAGAACCGCACGGCCACAACGGCCGGCGCCAGCACTAAGAACACGAAAAGTTACTTACTACAGGTTTTTACAGTGAAGATGATGGGGGAACCAGCAAAAATGACAAACTGTGAAACAAAACAACTACACTGAATTACATAAAATCCAGGAAATACTCAGCACGTGGTAACAAGAAGATAACGTAAAAGCGACTGACAATGCTGTAACTTCAGCGAAACACGTCTGGAGAATATAAAGAAAAATAAGAAATTGTGTTTCGTCCAAAGCGGGCTGTCTCCAAAAACAGATCTATTTGCAAGAAAACACGGACAGAAGAGCTTCAACCTCAAGATGATCAGTTCCGCCTCTTCAACGGAATAGATATTCCTCACGCTGCGTCACTTTGCACGAACATCAGCACGATGAGTATTAGTCCGCGCACGTGATTTCGCAGCATTGTCCACCCTCTGCTTCCGAAGCAAACAGAAGAACAGTGCGTGAGTCAGCGTGTGAGCGTGGCCCGAATCTCCTACGCCCCCGACTTAACTCCACTTTTTCAAAATAGACTGGCCGAGGCCGCCTAACCGCCTTCTGTGTATTTTAAATTTATCGGGAAGCCGATACATAAAAAAAATCAATATATCAAAAGAAAAAATATCGATGTACCGGCATATAAAAATATCGGCTGCACTTTGAAAGCATACTGCCGGTTTCAGCCAGAGCTGTCTGTTTAAGTATTCGTTTATTCTTCGGTATTCTGTTTATCAACAAGCAAGCAGCCTGCTTATGCCCTTTACAGCAATAATTGAAAGGAAAACGATGCACATTAACGCTTGGCGATAACAACTTTGCCTACAATGGCAGATAAGTGGCACAATGAAAGGTGTCGATTTCGTCACACATCGGATTTGTCTACATCTACATCTACATTCATACTCCACAATCCACCCAACGGTGTGTGGTGGAGGGCACTTTACGTGCCACTATCATTACCTCCCTTTTCTGTTCCAGTCGTGTATGGTTCGCGGGAAGAACGACTGCCTGAAAGCCTCCGCGCGCGCTAGAATCTCTCTAATTTTACATTTGTGATCTCCACGGGAGGTACAAGTATGGGGAAGCAGTATATTTGATACCTCATCCAGAAACGCACCCTCTCGAAACCTGGCGAGCAAGCTACACCACGACGCAGAGCGCCTCTCTTGCAGAGTCTGCTAAACATCTCCGTAACGCTATCACGGTTGCCAAATAACCCTGTGACGAAACGTGCCGCTCTTCTTTGGATCTTCTCTATCTCCTCCGTCAACCCCACACTGACGAGCAATACTCAAGTACAGGTCGAACGAGTGTTTTGTAAGCCACCTCCTTTGTTGATGGACTACATTTTCTAAGGACTCTCCCAATGAATCTCAACGTGGTACCCGCCTTACCAACAATTAATTTTATATGATCATTCCATTTCAAATCGTTCCGCACGCATACTCCCAGATATTTAACAGAAGTAACTGCTACCAGTGTTTGTTCTGCTATCACATAATCATCGAATAAATACATTACATTTGTCTATGTTAAGGGTCAGTTGCCACTCCCTACACCAAGTGCCTATCCGCTGCAGATCTTCCTGCATTTCGCTACAATTTTCTAATGCTGCAACTTGTCTGTATACTACAGCATCATCCGCGAAAAGCCGCATGGAACTTCTGACACTCGGCGCGTACTTGTCTACAACGCATTTTAGAATTGCCTTAAACTTTTTCCATAAACATTCAACATTGTCAGTGTCGCAACAGAAACTAGGTCATTTATATATATTGTGAAAAGCAATGGTTCCATAACACTCCCCTGTGGCACGCCAGAGGTTTCTTTAACGTCTGTAGACGTCTCTCCATTGATAACAACATGCTGTGCTCTGTTTGCTATAAACTCTTCAATCGAGCCACACAGCTGGTGTGATATTCCGTAGGCTCTTACTTTGTTTATCAGGCGACAGTGCGGAACTGTATCGAACGCCTTCCGGAAGTCTAGGAAAATAGCATCTACCTGGGAGCCTGTATCTAATAATTTCTGGGTCTCATGAACAAATAAAACGAGTTGGGTCTCACACGATCGCTGTTTCCGGAATCCATGTTGATTCCTACAGAGTAGATTCTGGGTTTCCAAAAACGACATGTTACTCGAGCAAAAAACATGTTCTAAAATTCTACAACAGATCGACGTCAGAGATATAGGTCTACAGTTTTGCGCATCTGCTCGACGACCCTTTTTGAAGACTGAGAGTACCTGTGCTCTTTTCCAATCATTTGGAACCTTCCGTTCCTCTAGAGACTTGCTGTACACGGTTGTTAGAAGGGGGGCAAGGTCTTTCGCGTACTCTGTGTAGAATCGAAATGGTATTCCGTCAGGTTCAGTGGTCTTTCCTCTGTTGAGTAATTTCAGTTGCTTTTGACACTTATTTCGATGTCGGCCATTTTTTCATTTGTGCGAGGATTTAGAGAAGGAACTACAGCGCGGTCTTCCTCTGTGAAACAGCATTGGAAAAAAGTGTTTAGCATTTCAGCTTTACGCGTGTCATCCTCTGTTTCAAAGCCATCATCATCCCGGAGTGTCTGGATATGCTGTTTCGAGCCACTTACTGATTTAACGTAAGACCAGAACTTCCTAGGATTTTCTGTCAAGTCGGTACATAGAATTTTACTTTCGAATTCACTGAACGCTTCACGCGTAGCCCTCCTTACGCTAACTTTGACATCGTTTAGGTTCTGTTTGTCTGAGAGGTTTTGGCTGCGTTTAAACTTGGAGTGAAGCTCTCTTTGCTTCCGCAGTAGTTTCCTAACTTTGTTGTTGAACCACGGTGCTTTTTTCCCGTCCCTCACAGTTTTACTCGGCACGTACCTGCCTAAAACGCATTTTACAATTGCCTTAAACTTTTTCCATAAACACTCAACATTGTCAGTGTCGGAAGAGAAATTTTCGTTTTGATCTGTTAGGTAGTCTGAAATCTGCCTTCTATTACTCTTGCTAAACAGATAAACCTTCCTCCCTTTTTTTATATTCCTATTAACTTCCACATTCAGGGATGCTGCAACGGCCTTATGATCACTGATTCTCTGTTCTACACTTACAGAGTCGGAAAGTTCGGGTCTGTTTGTTATGAGTAGGTCCAAGATGTTATCTCCACGAGTCGGTTCTCTGTTTAATTGCTCGAGGTAATTTTCGGACAATACACTCAGTATAATGCCACTCGATGCTCTGTCCCTACCACCCGTCCTGAACATCTGAGTATCCCAGTCTATATCTGGTAAATTGAAATCTCCACCTAAGACTATAATATGTTGAGAAAATGTATGTGAAATGTATTCCAAATTTTCTAGCAGCTGTTCTGCCACTAATGCTGCTGAATCGGGAGGTCGGTAAAAGGAGCCAATTATTAACCTAGCTCGGTTGTTGAGTGTAACCTCCACCCATAATATTTCGCAGGAACTATCCACTTCTACTTCACTACAGGATAATCTACTACTAACAGCAACAAACAAGCCACCATCGGTTGCATGCAATCTATGCTTTCTAAACATCGTCTGTGCCTTTGTAAAAATTTCGGCTGAATTTATCTCTGGCTTCAGCCAGCTTTCTGTACCTATAACGATTTCAGCTTCGGTGCTTTTTATCAGCGATTGAAGTTCCGGTACTTTACCAATGCAGCTTCTACAGTTTACAATTACAATACCGATTGCTGCTTGGTCCCCGCATGTCCTGACTTTGCCCCGCACCCTTTGAAGCTGTTGCCCTTTCTGTACTTGCCCGAGGCCATCTAACCTAAAAAACTGCCCAGTCCACGCCACACAGCCCCTGCTACCCGTGTAGCCGCTTGTTGCGTGTAGTGGACTCCTGTCCAGCGGAACCCGAAACCCCACCACCCTATGGCGCAAGTCGAGGAATCTGCAGCCCACGCGGTCGCAGAACCGTCTCAGCCTTTTATACAGACCCTCCACTCGGTTCTGTACCAAAGGTCCGCAGTCAGTCCTGTCGACGATGCTGCAGATGGTGAGCTCTGCTTTCATCCCGCTAGCGAGACTGGCAGTCTTCACCAAATGAGAAAGCCGGAGGAAGCCAGAGAGGATTTCCTCCGATCCATAGTGACACACATCATTGGTGCCGACATGAGCGACCACCTGCAGATGGGTGCACCCTGTACCCTTCATGGCAACCGGAAGGACATTTACACATCTGGAATGACTGCCCCGGTATACACACAGAGTGCACATTGGTTTTCTTCCCCTCCCTTGCTGCCACATCCCTAAGGGGCCCCATTACGCGCCTGACATTGGAGCTCCCAACTACCAGTAAGCCCACCCTCTGCGACTGCCCGGATCTTGCACACTGAGGGGCAACCTCTGGAACAGGACAAGCAGACATCTCCGGTCGAACATCAGTATCAGCCGGAGACAGAGCCTGAAACCGGTTCGTCAGACAAACTGGAGAGGCCTTCCATTCAGCTTTTCAGAATGTCTTTCGCCCCCTGCCACACCTCGAGACGACCTCCCACTCTACCACAGGTGAGGGATCAGCCTCAATGCGGGCAGTATCCTGGGTAGCCACAGTCGTAGTCCGATCGGGGGATGCGTGGGATGAGCTGGCCGTCCCCGACAAACCCTCATCCGGACCCCCACAGTGATGCTCATTGGCAACAGCCTCAAGCTGTGTGAACACTGCCTGAAGCTGGGAACGAAGGGATGCTAACTCAGCCTGCATCCGAACATAGCAGTTGCAGTGTCTATCCATGCTAAAAACTGTTGTGCAAAGAACGTCTGAATTAATCTACAGAGAGCACAAACAATTCGACACAAAATTTAAACGGTTATTAAAATACAAGAGTGCCTAGTAAATGCAGTAATGCTGCTACTTGCGCACTGCTGACACACTGCTTGGCGGCGGAAGGAGACTACGCGATTTTACACTATTCAGGTACTAAAAACGCGAACTGGAACAATTCATGTCGACTTCCCTTTTCATTTCTGCAAACGCCAGCGACATAGCAGTTGTAGCATCAAAACTGCGTGCTGAAGTTAACCGTTGCAGTTTATTTTGGGAGCGCCGATTACGTCAGCATTTCCCCTTACACGTCCCTGACTACTGCGAAGACCAATTTTGCGGTTAGATTTTTGTTCATTAGTTTCAGCAACTGTTTTTGAAGAAGGCGAATGTGAAGAAATAGCACTGTAGTTGCGTTGAAAATTGTTTTCTAACGTAACTGATGCGCTATTTCTTCACACCGGAAATCCTATTCAGATCGGCTCCCCCCCCCCCCCCCCCCCTCAACACAGTCTTTGTGTCACACTACACTTACTTCACTTAGTCAAAGAGAAAGACTGGACGTGCTGAAAGGTCAAATAGGAGTAGTACTCCTTCACACAGTGAAAGTAAAATTATGTTCAACTACAATTTGAAAAGGCCATTTAGAATATTTAGCGAAAAGTGGGAAAAAGATACAATATAAAATAAAAATGCCGTCATCCGACATTGACATTTCGATATCAATATATCGAAAACGAAAATTTGCCGATATTTATCGATAACTATTTAAAAATTGTTGATATATCAACAGCCCTAAAGTTCGTGCACGCGTGCAGGTGGTATTTTGTGGGAAAGCCGCCATAAAGGGGCCACTGACCTAGTGCAACCCACGACTTAGTAACGCCACACTCCACTGGCTGGTGAACGTATAATAGTATACTATATTGATGACTTTAACGATTGCACGGACAAGTTGTTAAATGCAGCCTAGTCGTCAAATGTGGGGTGTATAGGAAACCTGCTTTCTCGAATCGCTAGACAACGTTCAAAGAAATCGTACTAATGAATTTTATTACAAAGGAAAAACTTACAATACTTAACTGGGACTGTTACACAGATCTCTCAGTATAAATACTCCTATGTCGCTGCTGTACAAGTCACTGGTCTTGAAGCTACTCTTGAACAGGGCTGCGACCAGTCTGGCGCGGCGTTTATGTTCTCTTCACACAGAGGCCGCTGCTGTCGCGTTTTCGTCCTAGAGGGATGTACAGGAAGCGTGCGATTAGCTGACGTCTTCTCACAGCCTTCTCTTCCATGTCGTTCCCGACTGGTGTACCTGCGCTTGACCTTACGCCGTTATACAAGTCAGGTTGCAGCCTTGTCTTAGCCCTGAAACTACTCTCAACCATGAACTCAATTTACCATCAACTCTAACTGCTGCCTGACTATCCATGTAAAGACCTTTAATTGCTTGCAAAAGTTTGCCCCCTATTCCATAATCTCGTAGAACAGACAATAACTTCCTCCTAGGAACCCGGTCATATGCCTTTTCTAGATATATAAAGCATATATATACAATTCCCTATTCCACTAGTAACACTTCTCCATAATTTGCCGTAAGCTAAAGATCTGGTCCTGACAACCTCTGAGAGGCCTAAACCCACACTGATTTTCATCCAATTGGTCCTCAACTAATATTCGCACTTTCCTTTCAACAGTACCTGAGAAGATTTTACCCACAACGCTGATTAAAGAGATACCTCTGTAGTTGTTACAAACTTTTCTGTTTCCATGTTTAAAGATTTGTGTGATTATTGCTTTTGTCCAGTCTGACGGAACCTGTCCCGACTCCCAGGCCATTTCAATTGTCCTATGTAGCCATTTAAAACCTGACATTGCACTGTATTTGATGAGTTCTTCAAAATAATCCCTCCATCTGCCCAAGGCATCCACAGGATTCACCAGCAGTTTTCCTGACCTGTCCAAAATACTTGTCATTTCCTTCTTACCTCCCTTTCCAAGACTGCTAATTACACTCCAGAATGGTTTTCCAGCAGCTTGACCCAAAGTCTCCAGCATGTTTCTAAAGTCTTCCCAAGATTTCTTCTTGGATGCTGCAATTATCTGTTTGGCTTTGTTTCTTTCTTCAACATAACTTTCTCTGTCTACCTGAGTTCTAGTATGTAGCCATTTTTGATACCCCTTCTTTTAGCTTTCACAAGCTGCCTTGACTGTGTCATTCCACCAAGCTTTTTGCTTCATCCTACCTTTACACACTACTGTTCCATGACATTCTTTAGCCACTTCTAGTACTGTGTCCCTGTACCTTGTCTATTCCTTTTCCAATGACTGTAATTGACTACATTCAACTAACTGGTACCTTTCTGAGATCACTGTTATGTACTTGTGCCTGATCTTTATCCTGAAGTTTCTCCACTCTTATCCTCCTACATATGGACCTGACCTACTGTACTTTCGGCCTCACAATACCAATTTCACTGCAGAATAAATAATGATTAGTGTCATCAAAGAATCCCCTGAATACACGTGTGTCCCTCACAGCCTTCCTGAATTCAGATCTGTTATTATATAGTCAATGACAGATCTGGTTCCCCTGCCTTCCCAAGTATACCGGTGCATGTTCTTATGTTTAAAAAAGGAGTTTGTGATTACTAAGCCCATACTGGCACAGAAATCCAAGAGTTGTTTCCCGTTCCTGTGGGCCTCCATATCCTCTCCAAATTTACCCATAACCTTTTAATACCTTTCTGTTCGATTTCCAATCCTGGCATTAAAATCACCCATGAGCAGAACACTGTCCTTGTCCTTTACTCTAACAACTACATCACTGAGTGCATCGTAAAAACTATCCATCTTATCTTGATCTATCCCTTCACAATGCGAATATACTGACACAATCCTAATTTTCTTGTTAGACACTGTCAAATCTACCCACATCAGTCGTTCGTTTACATACCTTATTGCAACTACGCTGGGTTCCATTTCTTTCCTGATGTAAACCCCTACACCCCATTGTGCTATTCCTGCTTTGACTCCTGACAGGTAGACCTTGTATTCTCCCACTTCCTCTTCTTTCTCACCCCTTACCCGAATGTCACTAACAGCTAAAACATCCAGCCCCATCTTACTTGCAGCCTCTGCCAGCTCTACCTTCTTCCCAGAGTAGCCCCCATTGATATTAATAGCTCCCCATCTCATTGCCATTTGTTTGCCAAGTCGTATCTTAGGAGTCCCTGGTTTGTCTGTTAGAGGTGGGACTCCGTCACCTCCAAAGGTCCGAAGCATTTTGCTCTGATTGTTGCCAGCATCATATTTAAAGTACCAGGGAATCAGGTTGCTAGCCTAACTTGCCCCGAGTCTCAGTGAGTTTTACCCCTAACGGTTGAGGGACCAACCAGTGGATTTGGTAGTCTTTGCCGTATGAGCACAAAGGCGACCACGACTCAGAATATGTCCGAGATGCCCAGCTTTATTCCTAAGTAACTGGTATCCCGACTGTCGCGACCACTTTCTTGACCACTCATACGTTGCCCGTGGTTCATGAACTAGGACATGACAACAGGAACCAACACCATGAACCACAGTATTCCAATCAACATTGTCAAAAGCTTTCTCTAAGTCTACAAATGCTATAAACGTAGGTTTGCCTTTCCTTAATCTTTCTTCTAAGATAAGTAGTAGGGACAGTATTGCCTCACGTGTTCCAACATTTCTACGGAATCCAAACTGATCTTCCCCGAGGTCGGCTTCTATCAGTTTTTCGATTCGTCTGTAAGGAATTCGCGTTAGTATTTTGCAGCTGTGGCATATTAAACTGATAGTTCAGTAATTCTCACATCTGCTTTCTTTGGGATTGGAATTATTATATTCTTCTTGAAGTCTGAGGGTATTTCGCCTGTCTCATACATCTTGCTCACTAGCTGGTAGACTTTTGTCAGGACTGGCTCTCGCAAGGCTGTCGTAGTTCTAATGGAATGTTGTTTACTGCGGGGGCCTTATTTCGACTCAGGTCTTTCAGTGCTTTGTCAAACTCTTCACGCAGCATCATATCTCCTATTTCATCTTCATCTTCATGTACATCCTCTCCCATTTCCATAATATGGTCCTCAAGAACATCGCCCCTGTATAGACCCTCTATATACTCCTTCCACCTTGCTGCTTTCTCTTCTTTGCTTAAAACTGGGTTTCCATCTGAGCTCTTGATATTCATACAAGTGGTTCTCTTTTCTCCAAAGGTCTCCTTAATTTTCCTGGAGGCAGTATCTATCTTACCCATAGTGAGATAAACCTCAAAATCCTTACATTTTTTCCTCTAGCCACCCAGCTTAACCATTTTGCGCTTCCTGTCGAACTTATTTTTGAGACGTTTGTATTCCTTTTTGCCTGCTTCATTTTCTGCAGTTTTATATTTTCTCCTTTCATCAATTAAATTCAATATTTCTTCTGTTAACCAAAGGTCTCTATTAGCCCTTGTCTTTTTACCTATTTTATCCTGTGCTGCCTTCAGTATTTCATCCCTCAAAGCTCCCGATTGGTTTCTATTGTATTTCTTTCCCCCTATTCCTTACGCTCTCCCTGAAACACTGTACAACCTCTGTTGCTTTCAGTTTATCCAGGTCCCATCTCCTTGAATTCCCACCTTTTTGCAATTTCTTCAATTTTAATCTACAGTTCATAACCAATAGATTGTGGTCAGAGTCCACATCTGACGCTGGAAATGTCTTACAATTTAAAACCTGGTTCCTAAATCTCTGTCTTGCCACTATATAATCTATCTGAAACCTGTCAGTATCTCCAGGCTTCTTCCATGTATAGAACCTTCTTTCATGATTCTTGAACCAAGTGTTAGCTATGATTAAGTTGTGTTCTGTGCAAAATTCTACGAAGCGGCTTCCTCTTTCATTTCTTAGCCCCAAACCATATTCACCTAGTACGTTTCCTTCTCTCCCTTTTCCTACTACCGAATTCCAGTCACCCATGACTATTAAATTTTCGTCTTCCTTCACTATCTGAATAATTTCTTTTATCTCATCATACATTTCTTCAATTTCTTCATCATCTGCAGAGCTAGGTGGCGTAATACTCTAGTAATTGTGGGCTTTGTGTCTATCTTGGCCACAATAATACGTTCACTATGCTGTTTGTAGTAGCTTACCCGTACTCCTACTTTTTTATTCATTATAAACCTATTCCTGCATTACCGCTATTGATTTTGTATTTATAACCCTGTATTCTCCTGACCAAAAGACTTGTTCCTCCTGCAACCGAACTTCACTAATTCCCTCTATATCTAATTTGATCCAATCATTTCCCTAATCTAATTTGATCCAATCATTTCCCTTTTTAAATTTTCTAACCTACCTGCCCGATTAAGGGATCTGACATTCCACGCTCCGATCCGTAGAACGCCAGTTTTCTTTCTTCTGATAACGACGTCCTCTTGAGTAGTCCCCCACCGGAGATCCGAATGGGGGACTATTTTACCTCCGGAATGTTTTACCGAAGAGGACGCCATCATCATTTAATCATACAGTAAAGCTGCCTGCCCTAGGGAAAAATTACGACTGTAGTTTCCCCTTGCTTGCAGCCGTTCGCAGTACCAGCACAGCAAGGCCGTTTTGGTTAGTGTTACAAGGCCAGATCAGTCAATCATCCAGACTGTTGCCCCTGCAACTTCTGTTGTATACAGTTCAGTAAATAATTGAAGACGTAGGTTTAAATTGCTACTCTGAGATGAAGAGGCTGGCACTTGAGAGGAATTCGTGGCGGGCTGCATGAAACCAAAGACGGACGACACACACACAAAAAAAGAAAAGACAGAATGGCTGACTCTTCAAAGCTGGAGAGATAGTTGTGTGACCTGTCAGCCCAATTACGAAGTAAACAGGCGTTATAAGAAACGTAAACCACTCTGTGGTTTGTGGGATGTGACTGCAACAGTGCCGGTGCCCCAGGAAAAGCAATGGGGGCCGCACTTGGACGTTCAGGGGCACAACGTGTGTCATTACATACCTTACAGACAGCCCTCAGAGCTCGACACTCAATACGCCAGCGAAGGCTGCTGCTTCACCTTACTCCAGTTGCGCTGAATAGTCTCCAAACACGACTCTAAGAGGCCACAGCCGCAAGTCACCAGGGGTAAGGTGCGGTTCTGATCTAGTAGGCATTCACTAAATTTTACTACGAAACTGAGCCGGGTGTTGGCATGCCATGCGATAATACGTGAAGTGTCTTAACGAGAAGAGGGGATCGCAGGCCAGGTTATTGTTTGCTTCAGCGAGAGTGACGAACTGAGAAACGTATTCAACTACTGCAGTGTGGTTTTCAACACGTTTTAGACTCTACTCGCTCCATTTTCAGGTGGCAAAGAACGGTCCCATCTCAGCTCGTTCTTTCTCCCACTAAATTTATTATGCTCCGATACCCCTAGAGGTTGTGACATCTAGACAGAATATAATATATATAGGTTTTGAGGTTACATCTGTGTGAAAGTGACTAAGATTAAAGTTACATTTTGCTCCACACGTTAACCTCGATTTATTGGAGTTTTTTCACTGTTAGGAAATAATTACACATTACCACTTACGTGCAGCAGTTTTTAAGTATATATACTGCCTATAATTGCAAACCGTTTTGGCCTTTACATTTTTACCTCAATGTCTCTTCTGTTACCGATAAGAGTGCCTGTAAATGTGAAAAATGCATAGGTCATAGCATGTCCAATAACATCATGCGTAGTGAAGCACTGTGGTTTTTAAATGAATCTTTGAGGTGAGAGTAACACTGTTTTTACCGTAAAATATCATATTACATTACTAGTGACTCAACGAAATGAACGTAGAGTTACAGGCACTGATTTCTTGGGGTTAAATTTGGAAAATTAAGAACTTTCTCTTTAAAAGAAATCAACATCAATCAATAAAATTACGGAACAAGGAAAAAAGTACACGAACACTCGGAAGGAATTCTCAAATGGCCAATTAAAAAAAAAGTCTACCTTACCATAGGTTAAATACAACATACAAAGTATCAAATAATGTATTCTTGTGAAGACTTGCATGTTCCTGATGAATGAGATGCACTGCGATTGACATACAGGACGAAAAACAAATAAGCAAACAAAAAAACACAAAAAATCTGCCCAGGTCCGAAATATCGACAATTCATCCGTTCCTGGAGTCGAGGACAGAGACAATTTTTGCCTGTTATTGACATCGCCACTGGGAAGATATCGGCCGCAAGGATTTCAAAGCTTTTGAGAATGATTTCATTTCAAGTTTATAGTCGGATAAAAATTGAGAAAAGAAATTTTTTTGTATATGATATAATTAAAAATTAACAATTTCGGATTTTTCTCGCTTTGAAATCTTGCTTCTTGCCAAATTTCATCATTCTAGGACAACGGCACGGTCCCTACAGGTCTCTATGACTGAGTTTTCGAGTATCGTAACATGTCACATAAATGGCTGTATCTTTTGACTGCATTGACTTATAAGCTTAAAATTTTAAATCGCCGAGGGACAATAGATCTGAGTGTGCGACATAAATTTTAAGTTGATATGCGAAACTGTGCCAGAAAAAAGGGATTTCAACACACAAATAGACAGACGGAGAAAAATAAGAAAACAATTTTCGTGTTATATAATTACAAATTAACAATTATCAGATTTTTTCCTCTGTCTTTAGTGTTGTATCTCGCTTCTTGTCAACTTTCATCATTCCAGGTCAAAGTGAGTGTTCGAGTGTCAAACTATGCGTTTCGTGTGCTATGGACTAGCAGCAGAAGTCCGGTACCATGACTTTCCCACTCAAGGAACGTAAATCCGCTGGATTACTGGCTATGGGGGCACTTAAAGGCACTGGTGTATGCTTTCAACCGATAATACACTCCTGGAAATGGAAAAAAGAACACATTGACACCGGTGTGTCCGACCCACCATACTTGCTCCGGACACTGCGAGAGGGCTGTACAAGCAACGATCACACGCACGGCACAGCGGACACACCAGGAACCGCGATGTTGGCCGTCGAATGGCGCTAGCTGCGCAGCATTTGTGCACCGCCGCCGTCAGTGTCAGCCAGTTTGCCGTGGCATACGGAGTCCATCGCAGTCTTTAACACTGGTAGCATGCCGCGACAGCGTGGACGTGAACTGTATGTGCAGCTGACGGACTTTGAGCGAGGGCGTATAGTGGGCATGTGGGAGGTCGGGTGGACGTACCGCCGAATTGCTCAACACGTGGGACGTGAGGTCTCCACAGTACATCGATGTTGTCGCCAGTGGTCGGCGGAAGGTGCACGTGCCCGTCGATCTGGGATCGGACCGCAGCGACGCACGGATGCACGCCAAGACCGTAGGATCCTACGCAGTGCCGTAGGGGACCGCACCGCCACTTCCCAGCAAATTAAGGACACTGTTGCTCCTGGGGTATCGGCGAGGACCATTCGCAACCATCTCCATGAAGCTGGGCTACGGTCCCGCACACCGTTAGGCCGTCTTCCGCTCACGCCCCAACATCGTGCAGCCCGTCTCCAGTGGTGTCGCGACAGGCGTGAATGGAGGGACGAATGGAGACGTGTCGTCTTCAGCGATGAGAGTCGCTTCTGCCTTGGTGCCAATGATGGTCGTATGCGTGTTTGCCGCCGTGCAGGTGAGCGCCACAATCAGGACTGCATACGACCGAGGCACACAGGGCCAACACGCGGCATCATGGTGTGGGGAGCAATCTCCTACACTGGCCGTACACCTCTGGTGATCGTCGAGGGGACACTGAATAGTGCACGGTACATCCAAACCGTCATCGAACCCATCGTTCTACCATTCCTAGACCGGCAAGGGAACTTGCTGTTCCAACAGGACAATGCACGTCCGCGTGTATCCCGTGCCACCCAACGTGCTCTAGAAGGTGTAAGTCAACTACCCTGGCCAGCAAGATCTCCGGATCTGCCCCCATTGAGCATGTTTGGGACTGGATGAAGCGTCGTCTCACGCGGTCTGCAGGTCCAGCACCAACGCTGGTCCAATTGAGGCGCCAGGTGGAAATGACATGGCAAGCCGTTCCACAGGACTACATCCAGCATCTCTACGATCGTCCCCATGGGAGAATAGCAGCCTGCATTGCTGCGAAAGGTGGATATACACTGTACTAGTGCCGACATTGTGCATGCTCTGTTGCCTGTGTCTATGTGCCTGTGGTTCTGTCAGTGTGATCATGTGATGTATCTGACCCCAGGAATGTGTCAATAAAGTTTCCCCTTCCTGGGACAATGAATTCACGGTGTTCTTATTTCAATTTCCAGGAGTGTATGTAGAAGTACCAGGAGCGCGCGTCCAGTGCATGTGGCGGAATACGACTGCAGCCACAGAGAGAGAGTATGTGATTCTGTTAAGAGTCTCAATGATGCGTGGTAAAACACGGAGCACTGTCTGTAGCTTCTGCTAACGGGCAGATGGGAATGAGAGGACAGATTGGCTCATATCTCAACAGCATTAGTTTCCTGAAATGTCATAATTACTTTTCTTCTAGTTTTGACCATTACTACCTCCTATAGCAATACACACTTATCTCCAAACGCTCGGTATTTGCGCTGAAAATTCTGTCTGACCGCAGATTTTTGAAGATGCGACAGCAGAAGGATAAATAATGGCCTAATATTTATAATTGGTAAAACGACGTAAATACACACAAGATTGGCTAAATGTTCCGAAATCTGTATCAAAGATCTTACACAACTCACAATTACTTTCCAACAGTAATCGACACTTATAAAAAATCTGTAAAACCGTCGTGTCTGCCTGTTTGCCTTTGAACCCACTGATCTACAAAACTACTGGACGAATTTTGATGAGGCTGTCGCAGATAACCTGAGCACAGTTTGGGGCACCGTAGAAGCTACATCGAATCTCGGAAGAAAACAAAGTGATGATTAAAAAATTTCCTAAGACTTTCACGTCTCTTTGCCCGTCTGTCTGAACACGCTACTCTCCAGAACTACCAGACGGATTTGTATCGTGTTTTCACTCGTAGCTTAAGGGTAGCTAGCCTCATAGGATACATTCTATCAAAATCGGGCCACAAAACAGATGTTCTTGTGTATCATAAAAATGTATGTATTTACATTTGTTCCATATCTCCTCCGAAAGCACTTCACTGATTTCAATCAAACTTGGTACACATTTCACTTACTGCCTGGAAAGAATCGCTGAGGGGACAAAAACACCTACCTGTCTTTTGTATCCCGCCTGGAAAGCGGCACGTGTGTCTGCTCCTGCAAACTGAATTGTACACGTTATAGAGAGTAAAATATATGGCTACTAATCGCACTATCCAGTATTTGAGAACGCGAACATATGGTGACTTGCAATAAACTTTACACGTAATTTCAAATCTTTACGAAACTTTTCTCACTCACTATCCCCCGAAAACGATTAAAGGAAAAAAAATTATCGTTTGCTATATTTTCGTTGTTCATGTAGCAGAACTGCCGCATCTGGTATGAAGTTTTAATTTATTACTTCTTTGCTACTAACTTTATTAGCGACATATTTTGCAGACAGTGTTCGCATGTAACACTGAACGTACCTGCCAAATTATGTTGCCGTACGACACATAGTTCATGAAATATGACGTCATAAACACGAAGCTCCGTTAAAAACTGCTGCATCATGCATGACGCTTGAATTTATTACTTCTTTGTTACTAACTCTATTAGCAACACATTTAGCAGAAACTATCCAGTATATGCCGCTGAATGTAACCACAAAATTGTATCACTGTACGGCACAGAGGGAGGGTGTAAGGTGGCGTAGTCTCCTGATCTTAATTTCTTACATATTCCGTCCTCACAATCGTATTCTGCACATCAAGACGCTTCATTCGAACCCAAACTCGATACGGTGGATTCAATTTTGTATGAATTCATGTATGCGATATGCAAATCTAATAAAAAAACCGCAAGTGCACACCGGGGTTTAAAAAGTCGAAGCTGGCGTACACAACATGACGGCCACAGGAATTTTCGTTCTAAAGAGGAAACCAGCCCGCTGGGAAGACCATCCCTTCAGAGGGCTGGGTCAACAACATATCTACTTCGGCCGAAGCGACCACCCAGAGAGAAGACAGATTTTGCCGGAGCGAAGGGATAACGACCCCTGTGTTCGACTTAAAAGCAAATTCCGCTACATTGTGTGGGAGCACCCAGAAGACGCATTTTTTCACAGACCGACTGCGCAGTTATGGAATTCTCACAGGAGGACAGTATACGCCTAACGGAAATGATACAGATTTCCGCATTGGTCGACTTAAACAAAACGTCATTCTCCCGTTTAGAAGAGCAACGCTGATCGGCGGAATATTTCTGACGCAAGGAGTGAGGGAAGGCAGCCAATGATACCCCCTTGCAACTTTTCCAGAAAAAGTGGCCGTTCCGTTGTCGCTCTTGGATCACGAACACGTAACGAGAGAGAGTGCGCTCGTACATGTACGCAAAGAACGAGGAACAAAGTCTCTCCTCAGTACTTCACTGGGAGAGCTCCTCTGTCGTTAGCGAATCGGAGTGATACTCTGTATTGAGTCGCTCGTGATTAAGCGTTGTTCACTGTGTTGGTCACCACACTTATTGTGCGGTGCGAACAAGGACAGAGTATTAGTTAAACGCCTGTGAATGAGTATTGAGTGCCATCGCGGTGGTTTGGTTGTCTAACCGGTGTACCACGCCAACAGTTAGACTAGGAGTGGATAGGAGTCCTTGACTTTATCAAGGCGTAGTGAGAGTTTGATTGGCGAAGGTCAATCCAGATAGAAAGAGATAGTTGTGTTATTTGTCAGCAGCGAGCGACACAGCCAGCAATCGTCACAGCTCACGGTGTTGTGCACTACAGTGTATGCGAGCCCCATCTTTCCTCCCTAACAGTACACTCCATTACATTTCTCACACGACAGCCTTGACCATAACTAGAAAAGTTACTCAAGTTGTGTAGGTGCAGCTCTCAGCCATTCTGTCGAGTAAATAATATTCTTAAAGAAACGGGAGAAAAGAACCTTTCCATATTTTCTAAGATTCATTCATATCCATAAGACACAATCTACTGTTCCAAAAAGAATCCGGAAACTTATTATTATTTTATAAGAAAAAGTGTCACTTGATTTCTCAGAATTTTTTGTAATAAATACTATTTTTCGTCCGTTTAATGTTTTTCTTATACTAACTAGCAATACTCCAGTACCCAAGTATCCCACTAGTTACGTAAGATATACAAAATCTTTTTGTGTCTTTTTCTTACAGCGGACAACTCCAGAAGATATTTGTTGCTGAATGTTTTTCAAGCAGTTCTTGTTGGTGCATTACGAGCGTCTGTCTGACTTCTGTAGTAGTGTAAGGTGGAAGTTGTTTCTTGCAGGAGCCAAAGGGTACTTGTTGGATCAATCCATTGCGCAACTTGGTAGAATAAAACCCACACACTCACAAGAGGAAGGAGGTGATTGACAGAGAAAGGAAAGAGGAGGAGATGTACAGAGAGAGGGGTAGGAGGAGACGGAGAGAGATTTTTTTGGGTGGGAGGTGGGGGTGTACAAAGGGAAGGGGGAAATGAGATGGACAGAGAGGGGAGGGGCAGGGGAGATGTACACAAAAGAGGAGGAATGAGGAGATTGACTAATAGAATTGAAATAAATACAGACCAAGGCAACGCCGTGCACTCAGCCAGTAATAAGTACGAGTAACTGACAAGGGTAACGCCTCACATGCAGCCAATCGATTCGTCTCATATTTGATATGTCGCTTGTATGCAATTTAAAATGAATGAATAAGATTTTTTGGCTCAACACCTCAGTGTTTTTGAGAAAACCTCCCCTAAAGTTCATAATGCGGAATCGACTCAAAATTGACGGGATTGAGTCCATAAATGCACAGTTTCTCAGAAATCGAGAAAAGTAACTTTCTCGACGGCCGTTTATTTACCCATAAGGCAAAAGCAGCTTCACAAAAGCTCCGCTGGCTTAGCGATCAAGGCATCTGGCGGGGAAACAAACAGCCTGTGCTCGATTCTCAGATGCAGTCTTCGGTTCGTTTCTCCATTTGTGTTTTCTTCCGCAACGAAATGCTTAGGAATATGAGAGTTAATAAAGTAAGTAAATCAATTTAATGTGCCCGTGCTCTGATTAAATTATGTTTTATGTATTGTTTGAAAACGTGTTAACGTTTCAATTTGTTACTATTATGTTAATTAAATATTGCTGTTATAATGTAAGTGAAATGGTCTATATGTTGCGTAATATTGCTACAACTGATAAAACAATAAAAACAATCCAGCATCGTTATGCAAATTCAGAGACACATACGATCAGTATCTTACGAACCCATTAAAACACAACCAAACAAACCGTGATAGTTATTCGTGAAAATAAATATTCTGTTAGATGTATCTTTGCTCTTCAACGTTGTAGGTCACATAAAATGCTCACTTTTTGTAATGAAAGTCGTCCTCCTTTACACGTTGTACAGACCAGGACCTAATTCCACACAGTACGTCTTTGAACTGCCTAGTCAAGGTCTCGAAGTTTTTAAATAATCTGCGCTGACAGTATCGCGCCTGTAAAACAATAACGTAAATTTTAAACGTACGCGTAATGGCGGGGGACTGCAGCGCTAAAGCGATGCTGTTTTCTCTCCGCTGCAGACTATGCGATGATTGTGAAAACTGGATTATTTGACGTACGTTTTACACTTCTATAAATAAAATTCAGTTCACACTTTAAAGTTATTACCTATTTGACATCGGCTCAGTAAGTTACATTGCATTACATTACAGACCTGTACAAGTAAAATACATGATAACGCTGCGGAAGATAATCTTAGAGAGAGAGAGACAGAGAGAGAGAACCTTTACATATAAATAAATCGGTTGAAGACTGCAGATGAACACTTATCAGTACTATGACGTCGTTTATTTATCAGATACATCATTGTCGTCTTTCTTTTTTAAACTATTATTTTCCTGATTATTCGCGTGAAACACTGTTTTACGCGTTTCAAAGGCACACGTGATTTTTCATAGTTTTACTACTCCTCATTTCACTCACAAAAAATATTACTATTACATATTGGTATAGGGGCACAGTGTCAGCAATAATAGGGAGGTACGCAAATCAGTTTCTCAAAAGACTTGGACTGGTAAAGAATTAAAATTTTAAGCCTCATTATATGAAAACAATTCCGAATAAGACTGCTTCGAAGACGAGCATTCGACACGCTTTATTACACGAGGGAGAAAAACTAACCCTTGTCACAGTTGGTAGTACATACAAAATAATACTTTCGTATACGGTGCAATATTCCAATGTATTGACTGTAAAAATTTTGTGAAAATTTACGGTACTTATAAGAAGCTAATGATTAATTTGGTCCTCTGGTATAGAAGGGGCTAGTAGTTTAACCGACTCGTTAAAAAAATGTCTACGCCGCTTGGAAATCAGAGAAATCGAGAATTCAACTTACATAATATGAGAACTATTAAAACCATACGTTGCTGATAAAAAATTTTGTCTGACATTGGATTCCAGGTGCGGACAAACTAACACCGTCATCTATGATAGCATGTTTATAGATCATGATGGAACCGACATATACAGTAGAAGTAATACAGCCAAACTACCCATCTGCGTGCTACCCATGTCATGTTTATTTTCGTGACCATGTTAAAACTATTTTCGAGGCTTCAGAATTGCAAACTGACCCAGTGGAAATTGCACTACCACGTGGATGCGGTTCACAGCATAATGCGCGATCAACTTACAGTCTCATTTTTCAGACAATGTTATCGTGTGTATGGCATGCATCAAATTTAATCCTCGGTAAAGGAATTTTATGAAATGCATGTCAAGTCTGTTTTCCGCCGAATTATCGGAAGGAATGATGTAGTTGCTGAAAGATTGTATTCATTTGATGTTCTTGCTGTCGTGACTACATTTTCTTCGAATGTTTGTACGGCAAGTACCATCCATCGAGGTGTACAAAAGAAATTGAGGACACGTTACCCAGAGTGCGGAAAACCCATTGTAAAGGGATCAGGATTAAACCTTTAATTCTTTACTACTCCAAGTATTTTGAGAATTTTAATTGCCTACCTTGTTATTATTCCGTTTTGATTTACTTACGTTATTAACCCTAGTATGCCTACCAGTTTCGAAACGGAGAACAACTAAACTAAAAGAAGCCTGCAGAATGCAATAGAGACCTGAAACGGATTCTTCACTCTGCGGCAAGATGCCCTGGTCGCTAAACCAATGGCGCTACCATGGAACAGCCCTTACTTTAGTGGTACATTAGCGGCAATAGAAAAAGTTTTTTCGATTTCTGGGGAAGTTTGTGGACGCCATATATGGGGATAAGAAAGGTTCAGTTTTCAATTATCCCTCGACCAGGTCAGTTCTGAGCCGATGGCGTGTCATGAACTTTAGGAGTCGTTTTCTAAAAAACGGAGAGTTGTTGAGCCACAGTGTCAAATAGTCTTTCATTTCAGGTTGTCAAATTTGAACCGAATCGCTTAGCCGTGTCTGTAGCCCTCTCTTATAGAGAATTGTAGGTCCACAACATTAAAGATCTAGACAGAACTTCACGTCTATACACGTGTGATGAAATTTGTTGTCTGCAAAGCGGTGTGTAGCGCGTGGTTGAGGATAAGAACTTTTAAGACCACTTTCAGGATGAATCTTCCACTCTTCAGCGAAGTGTTGCCTCTTATGACACTTCCTGGAAGACTAAAACGGCATACCGAGCGGGAACTCGAAATCCGGTTTCTGGTCTTTCGAGGGAAATGCTCTTCCCTGAAAAGCTGGCCACGGCGACACATCACGCATCTCCACAGCTTCAAGTCTGCCGTTGCCTCTCGCCTACTTTTCTGACGCATCTGTACTTGCAATACATACGTAAATAGACTAGAATCAATGAGAGTAAAGCTAACGCTGAGAAAAATCACAAGAAATATTACTGGTATGAAACGTAACACAGCAGAAAAAACTAATACTGTCAAGTTCTGCCCAGTGCTCCAACAGAAACAACGTTTTTTGGTTTTTTGAGTGTGTAGAAGTTTTGTTTTCGAGAATTCGGATATTTAATTTTGAAAAAAAGAAACACTCTCTTAGTTTGCAAGAAGGAAGAATTTATTTTGTTTACAGAACGTAATCAAGATAGAAGAACTTCTGGTTTTCCAGGAAAAGGCTACACAGAGAATGAGTTGTGGACCTGGGAGCTGACGTTTATAACAATTTGGCCAGCGTAACAATGAGCTAAAGGGATGGAAGGAGACAAAAATATAAAAACCAAACTGAAGATAGGTCAGTTAGTAGGAGAACTGCTAGTGAATGACAAAGGTATTCCCTTCTAATATCTATGGTTTTAACCTGTTAAACTGATTTATCACGACCACCTACCACTCTTCCTTCGTAACCACTCAACAAAAAAGGTTAGAACAGTCGAACGAGTATTTCAGTAAGTTATCCGTTTGCTACGAGGTCCGTGGCTCACCGACCCTGGATACGAAACTTGAGTTTTGATTTAATCTACCAGCAAATCAAGACTGTTGACATTGTGCTGTTGGGAGTTCGTTGTCAGCTGTTGGGATATTCCTGCGAGCAATAATGTGGTTTTCAAGTTGAAAAATTCGAGCCACCCTCCGGTGGAGTTTCACTGTATTTGGTTATTTGAATTGAAGCGCACCAGAGGAATCTTCTGCTTGTGACCGTTCATATTCCGGTTACCTGCCCTGGTCGTTGACGTAAATTTCAGGCATTGTAGTTTCCTCATCCTGTTGTTTCAGACCAGCAGAGTGTGTAGTTTGACAGCTCCATGTATGATTTGTTGTGGGCGCCAATATCTTCTACGTTGTACTGTTGAACTCTCTGTTGTGCCCTGGTCGGGTGAAGTGGAAGTTGTGTCGGTGGGTCCGCTGACTGTCAGTCGGTTGGGTTGTCGTCGGATCGTGAATGGTTGGACCGACTGCCTGTCTCACCTAAGCGAGCGTTAGTGTTTGAATTACAAGCCGACCCTCGAACATCTGAGCACCATTGGGTGTGCTGTCTCTTTTCTATTTGTTCTTGTACGGCTTCTAGACGATTTTTTTTTAAAAAATTAGGTTGTTTTGCCCTTAGGGCGTAAGATTCTTTAGGCCTTCAGCCTAATTTAAAGGACTGTTTCACGTAACACCCTTGGCGTTTTAAAGGTTTTAATGTTGTTGAATTTTTTTGGGCCTTCAGCCGATTTTGAGTTTTTGTTGTTTGCTCTTGAAGTGTGTGATTCTTTGGGACTTCAGCCTAACTAAACAACTGTTTTAAGGTAAGACTTTGCCTTTTAAATTTTTATTTTGGTTGTTTTTTGCCTAATTAAGATCTGTTTTATGCAAGGCCTTTAATTTTTGTAAAAAAAATTAGTGTTGTTTATTTCAGGCATTGTAGTTTCCTCATACTGTTGTTGCAATCCAGCACAGTGTGTAGTTTGACAGCTCCATGTGTGATTGGTTGTGGGCGCCAATATCTTCTACGTTGTTCTGTTGAACTCTCTGTTGTGTTGGGCTTTCAGCCGATTGTGAATTCAAATTGTTTGCTCTGAAAATCTCAGATTATTTGGGCCTTAAGCCTAAATAAAGAACTGTTGTAAGACAAGGCTTGCCTTTTAAATTTCTGTTTACACTTGCGTTTTAAGTTATTGGCCTTCAGCTGTTTTTAAATTAAAGTGGCTTTCAGCTGGTAATTAAGTCCCAAAGATTAAAGCCATATGTTTAAAAAAATTTTTGGACTCTTCTAATGTTTGATTAAATAAATAAGTCTTATGTTCGAGTGTAACTGACAGCCCCTTATTTTGGCCCCTTTCCACAATTTTAACTACGTGTCCTGTCCTGCGGGTTTAGCGGGGCGTCTCACTTTTGTATGCTTCGAGAAACACAAGTTAAGTAAATCTTCTGTTCAATTGTTAACTTGTTTGCTATCATTTCTGCTCCTGTCCAGATTTCCTGTGACGAGGGTTGCCACACCACTCCTTACCAATGTGTACGAAGTCGTACACAACATATTGAGGGCATGTAATACGGTGAACGTATGAATTACAAGTGTTGCCACTAATTTTCATCCAAGTCAAGCATGCCAGCTGTGATATTGGATATTTGCTTGTTCCTTGGTAGTATTACTGAGAGTATTTCATCATATTATCCCCTTTTGGGGTCTGATAATTTCATTCTGATATAGCATGCACTAGACTTTAGAATTCACTCCTTGCTTAATTCGTACCATACTGGCTGCCGCCCACTACCATTACATTTCTGCTTCTCGTTTATTTTCCACTGTACTTGTGTTCCAGTTTCGTGGTTTTCCTAGCACTGATTCGGCTGTTGCCTGCACATAAATTTAAATCCACATTTTTTGCGACACTGGATGTTTTGCCCAAACAGATTATGGAACGAAAATATGGGTGTGATCTGAGGCATATATCAGCAGAAAAATTAGTGCTAGGAAACCTTCGAAAATTCTAGGCACTCTCGCTGGCGAAACTTGAAGAAGTAATGTTAGTGGACGAAGCTTAACATGATCATCAAACAAACAAGATACTTGTGTCTTATGATGACCTGATACACTTGGTGATGTATAAGTAGATTACCACACCATGTACCTGAAAATGAAATCTATTGGAAATAACCAAAATCAATAAAAACAGCTAGTTGGAGACAATTATTACTAAAGGCTATAACACTTTTATTTTCCGTAAAACGACAAAAGATTGAAATATGGTGTTACAGAAGGCTACTGAAAATTAAGTGGAAATAAGGAGAAGGCGCTCCGCAGAAATGACGAGGAAAGATGAAAAACATTAATTATACGTAATTTGTTAAGCCATCGAGGACTAATTTACATGGAATTAGAGGGAAAGCAGAGGCTGGAAAATGTCCAACAGATAACTGAGCACGTTGGGTGCAAGTGCCATTTAAGTTGAAGAGGCACAGCAGAGGAAATTGTGGTGATGTGCATCAAGAAAATAAATATCCCGTAAATCAATAAATAAAGCGCAGCCGCTAAAAGCCTGGCTGCCTTACGTCGAAGCCAATATATTACGACCAGCGTGAAGTCTATAAATGACGACTACCCAAGCCAATAAATTTATAGGCACTGCACTGTTAAAAGAAATATGTGCGACGTATTATGACATTGTCACACGCTGTTAGCTCATTTCAGTAAAAATTTTACACGCAACAGTGTACTAATTCCTTCATGAATTTGACTGCCTTCAAGTAGGATACTATTTCAGTAACGGCAACAAATATTTGCCGTCTGCTTTCGTTTTGTCTGACTATCATTTCTTACTTCACACATCAGAGGAACAGCGGTGAGTCACACATACTTGCTACTCTCTTGACCATTAGAGCTACCCTAACGCCGTAATCGTGAATCTAGCGACGTCTGGTCTCTGCCACGTTCGTGAACCTAAAATATTGGAATGAGAGTGATCGTGTTGCAGTGTTTTTCATATAAAAAATTAAGTTTATATAAAAAGGACTACAAGCGCACAGATTGAAGCCACTTTCAGCAGCTAAATGCTTTGGCCAAACGTGGAATTGTGATCGAAAAACGCTCATTTCGATGTTTTCTATGAACGATTTAACATTTTTATCCTTACGAGATGCAGAGCTGCTATGGACATGTATGAACAGACAGGAATTCAACAAAATGCAGCAAATATCTTCAGATAATTTTTGCTAAGTTGACACCAGTCTAACGTCATTGTAGTTAGTTTTTACCGCAGACGGTACAATGCCTTGCGTTTTCCGTTTCCGCCATGTACACAGAATTCATGTTACGGGAGGTGTTACATAAATGGTTGTAATCAAACAGTGTAAAGTAGATATGTCGTGCTTGTTTCCAGAAGGTACTAAATCCGGAAAATTCAGTAATGACTTAGAGATGGTAGTCCCTACGTAACAGCTTACTGTATCTAACAGCAAGAAGTACCAAATCTCTTCGAGAGCTCGTCAAATCCAGCATTTTACATCAAAACATACCAAATCCCTTTGAACGTTCACAGCAAGAAGTACCAAATGCTCTTGCACTGTAATGTGGATTTCGGACTGAGTGGTTCTCCCCTGTATGTGCTCGTTCATACATGTCTGCAGATAGGTCTTTTGCTAATGCAAAAAAGAATCTCCGTAAACTTTAATCTGTAATGAGCCTAGAGGAATATGACAGTGATTTGAGACAGTAGGAACACGTCATCTCTGAATTATGTTTTTTACTTGGTGAATTGGCAAGAACGCACTCAAATATCAGTTTAAAACTCAAAAACCTTCAAAAATAGTGAATCTCAGTGTCTCACTATTCATCATATGTCAGCTGTAGTTGGTCTGCATGCTGGAAATTCAATGACACCACTCTGAAAACACAAAATGGTTAGAAGTGGGATACGGTATGATCGTATTTTGCCTGAAGTAAAAGATTTACCAAATAGTAGTCATTTACAGCAGGCAAAGAACGCGATATGGTATCCATACATTCTGCAGTGGGCTACGAATTCAACCAAATCCCTTTCTACGAAAGTGTGGCAGAGAATAATGATGTAGTTAATGAGGAAGGAGAGAATGGCAACACAGATGTTCTTTATACTGACTGACGTTTTGAATCAAATATCAGCAGTACTAGAAAAAAATTAGTTCCTATATGTATATTCATTATTAATCGAGTAATTTTTAACAACTCAAACAAAATAACCTTGTATGAATTGAACTAAAGCCCATTTCTAGAAAGTAGAGAACTAATATATGATAAACAATGCTCTAAGTAGGACAAGGATATGTTATGTTCTATGTTGTTTATTGCTCAACATATCCTCTAAATATGTTTGCAATAAATTTCACAGGATATGTTAGTATTGAGTGTTACCTTTCATGAAATATAACCTGCACACTTTTAAAATAATTTTTATGATAAAAAGTACCAAATCCAAAATTAAATGACTAATAACTGTATAAACGCTAAAAGACGTATCAGTGGGTCCCAGACAAAGTGTATATTAATTGTGGTTTACAGACGAGAACTGTTGCGGCTACAGGAATTTTTTCTGCTCTACTCAAAAATTTGTCGAGATGGGTTTGGTAGCTTTGGAAACACATTGCACACATTGTAAGATGGTCAAGTCATTTTGGTTTTAGTATGTTATGAATGTGCACGTCAGAGAAAGAGCAAGTTACGTTACAGTTAAACAATCTTTGGTCTTGCCTTGGCACAAAAAAAAAAAAAAAAAAAAAATGGCTCTGAGCACTATGGGACTTAACGTCTATGGTCATCAGTCCCCTAGAACTTAGAACTACTTAAACCTAACTAACCTAAGGACAACACACAACACCCAGCCATCACGAGGCAGAGAAAATCCCTGACCCCGCCGGGAATCGAATCCGGGAACCCGGGCGTGGGAAGCGAGAACGCTACCGCTGTCTTGGCACAGTCTTTACCTCTGCACAGTCTGATTCATTCTTAGTTGAAGTGCGGTAGGTGATGGGTATATTTAGTACTGGTGTTTGGACTTCTGATTGTATCTGTTACACGAAGAAAAATTGATTGTAAAGGACTGCAAGGATGAAAAAGATACAATAAAAAAGGTTTTGCATCACCCCAGTTCCCAGAACTTCTGAAGGTAGACATTGATTGTGGATATTGTATCACAGACATAGACCCTCTGACTGTTCAGAGATTTAACTAAACACGCCCACAGATGTAAACAACCACGCACGAGCAGCGCCTATTAGACGGAGGGGGTCCGACAGCCGATCAGTTCCACTCATTCCACCTGGAAGGAGATACACAGCTCGTGTTGTCTGTAGTTCGACCATGCCTAGACAATCAATACGGCGGTTTGATCGCGTCTGCATTGTTACTTTGTGCCAGGAAGGGCTCTCAATAAGGGAAACGTCCAGGTGTCTCGGAGTGAATCAAAGTGATATTGTTCGGAAATGGAGACGATACAGAGAGACGGGAACTGACGATGACATGCCTCGCTCAGGCCGCCCAAGGGCCACTATTTCAGTGGATAACTGCTACCTACTGATTATGGGTCGAAAGACCCCTGACAGCAATGCCACCACGTTGAATAATGCTTTCTGTGAAGCCATGGGACATCATGTTACGATTCAATCTGTGCGCAAACTCCCGACTTCCATGGCGAAGTCCATCTTTGCAACGACACCATTCAGCGCGGTACAATTGGGCCCATCAACATGCTGAATGGATCGCTTAGGATTGGCAGCACGTTCTCTTCACAAATGAGTGTCGCATATGCCTTCAAACAGACAATTGTCGGAGACGTGTTTGGAGGCAACCCGGTCAGACTGAACGCCTTAGACAGTCCAGTGAGTGCAGCAAGGTGGAGGCTCCCTGCTGTTTTGGGATGGCATTATGTGGGACCGACATACGCCGTTGGTGGTCATGGAAGGTGCCATCCTACGACCGATAGTGCAACCATGGTTCAAATGGTTCAAATGGTTCTGAGCACTATGGGACGCAACTGCTGTGCTCATCAGTCCCCTAGAACTTAGAACTACTTAAACCTAACTAACCTAAGGACATCACACACATCCATGCCCGAGGCAGGATTCGAACCTGCGACCGTAACGGTCGCACTTCTCCGGACTGCGCGCCGAGAACCGCGAGACCACCGCTTCCGGCGATAGTGCAACCATATCGGCAGCATATTGGCGAGGCATTCGTCTTCATGGACGAGCATTCGCGCCCCCGTCGTGCACATCTTGAGAATGAATTAGTTCAGGATGACGACATCGCTCGATTAGAGTGGCCGGCATGTTCTCCAATCATGAACCGTATTGAACATGCCTGGGATAGACTGAAAAGGGCTGTTTATGGACGACGTGACCCACCAACCACTCTGAGGGATCTACGCCGAATCGCCGTTAAGGAGTGGGACAATCTGGACCAACAGTGCCTTGATGAACTTGTGGATAGTATGCCACGACGAATACAGGCATTCATCAATGCAAGAGGACATGCTAATGGGTATTAGAGTACCGGTGTGTACAGCAATCTGGACTAGTACCTCTGAAGGTCTCTCTGTATGGTGGTACAACATGCAACGTGAGGTTTTTATGAACAATGAAAAGGGCGAAAATGATGTTCATTTTGATCTCTTTTCCAATTTTCTGTACAGGTTCCGGAACTCTCGGAACCGAGGTGATGAAAAACATTTTTTGATGTGTTTATATATGTTAGAAAGTGAAGAGAATATAAAGTTTGAATAATGTTATTATTTTTTTGAAGAGAAGATGCTTGAGATAAGACTGCAGCACTTTGCGGATAGTTTGTCAGTAAGACTATTGTCACCTGGTTAACTTTGTACATTTGCTCAGAGCCGAGAGAAAGGCCACCTCACTTTCCTGAGTCATGTATTCACACATTAACTGATTAAGCTGTCTGTGCTTATCGATATTCTGTGTTAAAATTGTACCCTCTTTAAATCATTGTCCACTTTGCTGAGCATATTATTAGTCGGACCTACATTACGTGTGAAGATGACCTGAAGCTTTACTCTGTCTTTTTGAATGTATACGTCATTCTAAAATCGTTGTCTTTGAACATCATTTCATAGGAATAGGTACTCTCCACACCTCACCGATTATCATTACACATTACCACATGGGGTTCGAATCCTGCCTCGGGCATGGATGTGTGTGGTGTCCTTAGGTTAGTTAGGTTTAAGTTTTTCTAAGTCTAGGGGACTGAGGACCTCAGATGTTAAGTCACATAGTGCTGAGGGCTATTTTAACCATTTGAACAACGTGTGGTGTGCAACAGTTGGAAACTTTATTTAGAAATAGAAATCTAGTTTAGCCGCCACCTGCTTGCTGTTTGCTATTGTGCTGTCGATAAATCTGCAACAATGTTGTCTAGGCCCTATGTAACTGGAAATTTTGATTAGGGACAGGTAACTGGTTTCCTTCATCTGCGCATTTAATATAAAGACACCTTGCATTGAAATCAGTTCAGTTCAAATTCGGTTCTGTTTATTTGAAGCTTAACAAAGTATTTTAAATTGAATAACTGTTTGTGGGTACAGAGTTTTGGTAATACGTAGACTTTTGTAGAGTGGGAGGTGAAGTTGGGCTATATTTCAGAGAGAAACGAATATAGTGTGGAGGTTACAACATACATTTTAGGTAGATTTTAGTGTCAGAGGTTTTTTCGCTGGTGTTCCATGTCACAGCAACAAAAGAAAATTGGTAATGTGTAGAGTAGCCTAACCATTAGAGAAAAAAGATAATGTTGCGCAGAGCGGAAAAGAAACAAAACGTGCGCTAAAATTCATTTTAACATGAATGCTTAATGACACGGACACTAAAAAAATAACTTTCGTTCAATGTTGTCGTGTTCCTCAAAGTAAAAGTTTAAAATTGTAAGTCTTGATGGTGAAATGATGGGAAGAATCTTGTGCCATTTGTGTTGGGGTTACTGCAGTTGGTAACATGTTGTTTTGTACGGCGGCCAACCACAGCCAAATTTCGACCTTTTTCCAAAGAAAATTCCGCACTGGGTGTATTAATGATGCTTATTAAATCTGCGACTGGTTTCGCACCACTTATCGGTGCATCCTCAGGCAATATCCGCTATTTGTAACATAGTAACGTTGAACATTAGCCTGTAGCCACTGCTCACCAATTTAAAATTTTTTAAATGATGGGAGCGGCTATGACCGTGCAAGCTGAGAGGAGTTGCGCGGCAGCGGACACGGCCTGACTGTTGGTATTTCTGTTTCAATATGGCTTTGGCGCAGCGAAGTAGGTAATTCTTACTGAATGAGCTTTCGTGTCCTGTTATGTTGCAGCTGTCTGATTATGAGTATTTCTGTAAGGAGGTACATCCAATATAAATACATGAGCTGCATCAGTCTTAGGACTGAAAAGCCCAACAAGAACAACAACTTAGCAATAAGTGCCTAAATTTCGCAGTAACAGTGACGTTAGTGTAGGCTTTGGGCTCAAGAAAATTTGCAAGTGACCTAAACGTCATTAGATAAAAAATATCTATGTTGGGAAAAGGAGATGACATATAGCGAGGTTTTGCATAATATTAACTTCACATTAAAATTCATTTTAGTATGAATGCTGAATGGTTCAGTATCTGTAACGAATCAGATTTCGCGTCAAATTACTTTTCCGACTAAACATTCTCAGAAGTGACTGCAACCAGTCGCCTTGCGTGGTGGTAGATCTTTTCTGTCTTGCCACAGACAAACAAGAACCCCAACAATGCTGTGAACGATCTCTGGGAGAACTGTACCATGTGATGATGAGTCGAGTGGGCGACTCGACACCAGTGATGAGAAACTGAAAATTCTTCCATCGCGATGGTGTACTGGTTGCAGTCACTTCTGAAGACCTTTATTCACCACTAATCGCAGTGTTCCACATCCAAAATACACTACTGGCCGTTAAAATTGTTACACCAAGAAGAAATGCAGATGAAAAACGGGTATTCATTGGACAAATGTATTATACTAGAACTGACAAGTGATCACATTATCACGCAATTTGGGTGCATAGATCCTGAGAAATCAGTACCCAGAACAACAACCTCTGGCCGTAATAGCGGCCTTGATTCAAACAGAGCTTGGATGGCATGTACAGGTACAGCTGCCCATGCAGCTTCAACACAATTGCACAGGTCATCAAGAATAGTGACTGGTGCATTGTGACAAGCCAGTTGCTCGACCACCATTGACCAGGCGTTTTCAACTGGTGAGAGGTCTGGAGAATATGCTGGCCAGGGCAGCATTCGAACATTTACTGTATCGAGAGAGGCCCGTACAGGACCTGCAACATGAGGTCGTACATTATCCTGCTGAAATGTAGGGTTTCGCAAGGGATCGAATGAAGGGTAGAGCCACGGGTCGTAACAATGTAACGTCCACTGTTGAAAGTGCCGTCAATACGAACAAGAAGTGACCGACACGTGTAACCAATGGCACCCCATACCATCACTCCGGGTGACACGCCAGTATGGCGATGACGAATACGCCCTTCCAATGTGCGTTCACCGCGATGTTGCCAAAACGGATGCGACCATCATGATGCTGTAAACAGAAACTGGACTCATCCGAAAAAATGACGTTTTGCCATTCGTGCACCCACGTTCGTCGTTGAATATACCATCGCAGGCGCTCCTGTCTGTGATGCAGCGTCAAAGGTAACCGCAGCCACGGTCTCCGAGCTGATAGTCATGCTGCTTCTAACGTCGCCGAACTGTTCGTGCAGATGATTCTTGTCTTGTAAACGTCCCCATCTGCCAACTCAGGGATCGAGACGTGGCTGCACGATCCGTTAGAGCCATGCGAATAAGATGCCTGTCATCTCGACTGCTAGTGATACGAGGCTGTTGGGATCCAGCACGGCGTTCCGTATTACCCTGCTGAACCCACCGATTCCGTATTCTGCTATCAGTCATTGGATATCGACCAACGCGAGCAGCAATGTTTATGGTAATAATCCGCATTCGCGACAGGCTACAATCCGACCTTTATCAAAGTAGGAAACGTGATGGTACGCATTTCTCCTCCTAACACGAGGCATCACAACAACATTTCACCAGGCAACGTCGGTCGACTGCTGTTTGTGTATGAGAAATCGGTTGGAAACTTTCGTCATGTCAGCACGTTGTAGGTGTCGCCAACCTTGTGTGAATGCTCTGAAAAGCTAATCTTTTGCATATCACGTTCTTACTGTCGGTTAAATTTCGCGTCTGTAGCAATTTTAATGGCCAGTTGTGTAGATAAAAGGCATCTTCTTTTTTTTACATCTTTCGCTAACACACGATGGGTGTTGAAACACGAAAGGATATAGATAGTAAGTAGGCACTTATTAACGTCTGTCCACTCCAGGAGTTTAAGGTCAGAGGGAAAATGTCGTACGGAGAAACACGCGTCTTTGAGCCAACAATATGGGATGGCTGAACTCGGCGCAGCCACCGCTACCTCCCTGTGTTCTGAGCCCCTCGGTCTTGACTCCCACTCAAGAGGCTGCGGGTCGTAATTTTGACCTTTGTCGCCGTCCAGTTGTGCTGTGGCCCGGCCGTTCGGTCACCTTGGCGCTACCGGCGGCCTTGGCAGCGTCCGACCTTGCGGCAGACTCGAACCCGTTGTTCAGCAAAAAGTGGCGGCGCCCCGCCGCCGGGTTCTCGACCCACGGCGGACCGCGGGCCGCTACCAGGCGCTGCTCCTCTGCACCACGACGGCGCTCTCACTGCGGAAATCGACGGAGCCACTTTGTTCCTCACCCGACAACCGTGAAGCCACACTTTCTCGGTGTCAGCACTTTCTCGAAGCTCCTTCTGCCTCGTGTCACTGGTTCTGTAACCGGAACGACGAATATTGTCGCCTGTATTTGCAGAAGTCTTCGGCTCTCTTATTTATACTCGCTTCCGTTTCTCTCTTGCCGGCCTCCTGCTAAGAGAATTCGAGAAGGTCAGCCGGAGTGTTCGAGCGGTTCTAGGCTCTACAGTCTGGAACCGCTACGGTCGCAGGTTCGAATCCTGCCTCGGGCATGGATGTGTGTGATGTCCTTAGGTTAGTTAGGTTTAAGTAGTTCTATGTTCTAGGGGACTTATGACCTCAAAAGTTAAGTCCCATAGTTCTCAGAGCCATTTGAACCATTTTGAATTCGAGAAGTATCCCCTCGCTTGCTACAAGAAATTGAACGTTACATTGAAATAGGGGCTACAGTCGTGTGCGAAACGTAAGGTGTAGAGTACCTTTCGGATGATGTCTCACTGGAAAGAATCGGACCAAATCGAAATTTGCGTCATGGGTAGAAAGAAATGGGACAGTATGGTACAGAAGGTAACTGAAAGAAATACAAAATGAGACGACCAGAAATGATACTTCTATTCAAAGACGATAATTACACCGAAATCTTGGTGGGACACGGTTATTAATATGGTATCTAATGACCACGCTAGGCAATGAATGCTCTTTAAAGTGCTTCCATGCCAGCCATGAAGCAGGGTAGATGGTATCGATATATCGATACATTCTGCGGAGATGTCGATATACCTTCGCGTTAGTTCTTCCATCAATATATCGCTATATAGATACCAGAAGTCCAATATCCAGTCTCCATATTTTTTTTCATTACTTTTTTTCGCAATTTTCAATACATAGGATATTGTTCTTTTGAAATTGTAGTACAACACCATTTTACTTTCACTGTGAGGAGCAGTCTTACTACTTCTGAGCTTTCACCCGGTCCAGTCTTTCTCTTTGATTGTGTGAAGCAATCGTAGGTGGCACAAAGAACAAGTCCAGTTGCACTGTGGGGGTGGCGGTGTGAATGGAGTGAGCTGTAAGCAAACAGCAGACTACTTGTGTTAAAAAACAATTTTTAACGCAACTACTGTGTTATTTCATCGCACTGGTACTCTTCAAAAACAGTCGCAGAAAAGATGAACAGAAATGTAAATGACAAGAGTGGTTTTGCCGGCGGTCGGAGTCGTGTGACGAGATATGCTGACGTCATCAGCGACGGCAACGTTTAACTTCAACACCAATGTTGACGCTACAGCTGTTAGTTCGCTGGTGTTGACAGAAAAGAGAAAGCAAGGAAGCCGACGTCAAGCGTTCCGAACAAATCCGATATGTGACGAAACCGAACGACGGACCCATCGGACACCTTTTGTTGCGCCACTTACATGCAGTTAGCACTGTGAGCAAAGTGCTTATCGTCAAGCGTGAACGAGCATCGTTTTCCTTTCAATTGTTGCTCTAGGGGGGATTAGCAAAAAATGGTTCAAATGGTTCTGAGCACTATGGAAATTAACACCTGAGGTCATCAGTCCCCAAGAATTTAAACCACTTTAACCTAACTAACCTAAGGACATCACACACATCAATGCCCGAGGCAGGATTCAAACCTACGATCGAAGAGGTCGCGCGGTTCCAGACTGAAGCGCCTAGAGCCGCTCGGCCACAGCGGCCGGCTGGGGATTAGCAGGCTGATAGCTTGTTGATGTACAGAATAGCTAACAAAAAATCAGTACTTAAATATACGGCTGGGAAACCGCTAGTATATTTACAATGTCGATATATTTATAGGCCGGGGAACGTCGTTACTTTCTTCTTCGATATATCGATGCCACTTTTCATACACCGATAGCTGAGAATAGTGTTTAAATATCGAAATATCGGATTCTGGATGTTTTTAAAAATATCAACACTCCTACCATGAAGCAGACGGGTATTACACTACAAAATTTCTTTGTCAAAGATTTGATCAAATAAGTGATAAAATATTCGTCGAATGTATTGGACAAAGATATTTGACAAAGGCATTGGCCAAAGAAATTTGATAATGTAATACCGGCCTAAGTTCTTGTGATAGGGCGCTCCATTCTTCCATCAGTGCGATTGACAATTGCTGGATGGTGGTTGTGCGAGTGCTGCAATCGGTCTCCATGTGTGTGCTACGTGCCCAAACCACTCGCCATCGAGGTTACATCCAGAATTGCCGAACACGCTCATTTTGGTGGTCCGGATGTTATGGTGTGGGAGGCATTATAATGAGTGGGGCTATTGACCTCCAAATCTCTGAAAGGAATACAGTCACCTGTCAAGTTATTGCGACACATTATTCATTCCCCATGTGCGCCTCTTCAGAGGTACATTCGACCTTGAATTCATTTTTATCCATGACTGCATCAAACGAAGCAGGTGCAGGAGCTCATGGAACTAGAGGACTTTCGGAAAACGGACTGACATTCTGATTCGTCCGACTTAAATCACACCGCGCTTGTGTGGGACGCCTTGGGGAGACCTGTCGCAGCTTGTCCACACGCACCAGCGACCGTCCACCAGTTGTTAGCCGCGCTGCTGGAGAAATCGACATCCGACCACAAGAACTCCCTACCATCTTTGAGTGCAGCACGTGAGTGCTTTGTAGAGCGTGCATGGATGGCCACCTGTGCTGTTCACACTACTAAGAACCATGTCCTACCTTTTGTAATGTCCACGGAATCGTCTTAAATGGGGTGACTTCAGTTTAATTATTGTATTTGAATAAAAGTGTCGTTTCTGTTCGTCTCATTGCGTATTTCTCTCACTTACCTGGTTTACTATGTTGTAGCTGTTCTTTCCATGTATGGTCAAAGTTCTGGCTCATCATTCGAAAGTTACTTTCATCCTTAAGTTTTGTACATCAGTGTATCTATTTTTAAAAGAAAACAAATAATGTACGAATGCATGGTTTCGCACCGATGAAATCCTCTAGAGCTTGATGGCAGCGTCAAGTGGTTAAATATACCTGAGCTTTCAAACGAGCGATCTTCGGCCATTGTCAACTGATGCTCCATGTATGACTGCTTTTGCTGTCCTTATATAGCTAAGCTACCGCCTGTGATTTACGGGCAGTTGATTTGCAAAAGCGTGATGTCACCAAAACTTTACACATCTGTAGACCTCGGCTCTAAACCACAGTGAGAGTCAAGTTCGTCCTTTTGACATACTGCCTCGTGAAGTTAAAATAAAATGTCATAAATATTTCAAGTAGTCTAGGCTAAATGCAACTGGGTTTTTTATTCATGCAAGTCATTGTTTTGAAATATATTGTAGCAACGACACATTTTTAAAATGGTAAATTTGCGCAGAATTTTATACTTAACCCTTTAGCTACCATCAGGCCTCGGAGTTCCGTACGTTATGTTTAATATCTTCTCTATTAGTGACTACAGATTTTATTAATGAAATTTTATGGCTTTTCCTAATTAGTTCAGTTACTCATAATTTTGGAAAGAAACTATAAAACTTTACCTATGGCTTTGTGTTAATGTGTTGGTGCACGTTTCCTCCAGTACCGGCCTCTCAGGCCCTTGCGGTGAGAAACAATTTTTTACCAAACACATGGCTGTCTGCGCAGCGTCTGTTACGTCATTCGCCGTTATTGACTCACGCTGTTATTCTGTCAGTGTCAGTGTTTGGACATTATGTCATAGCAGTTGTCTGTTCTTTTTTTTATTTGGTCATCAGTCTACTGACTGGTTTGATGCGGCTCGCCACGAATTCCTTTCCTGTGCTAACTTCTTCATCTCAGAGTAGCACTTGCAACCTACGTCCTCAAATATTTGCTTGACGTATTCCAATCTCTGTCTTCCTCTACAGTTTTTGCCCTCTACAGCTCCCTCTAGTACCATGGAAGTCATTCCCTCATGTCTTAGCAGATGTCCTGTCATCCTGTCCCTTCTCCTTATCATTGTTTTCCACATATTCCTTTCCTCTCCGATTCTGCGTAGAACCTCCTCATTCCTTACCTTATCAGTCCACCTAATTTTCAACATTCGTCTATAGCAGCACATCTCAAATGCTTCGATTCTCTTCTGTTCCGGTATTCCCACAGTCCATGTTTCACTACCATACATACAATGCTGTACTCCAGACGTACATCCTCAGAAACTTCTTCCTCAAATTAAGGCCGGTATTTGATATTAGTAGACTTCTCTTGGCCAGAAATGCCTTTTATGCCATAGCGAGTGTGCTTTTGATGTCCTCCTTGCTCCGTCCGTCACTGGTTATTTTACTGCCTAGGTAGCAGAATTCCTTAAATTCATTGACTTCGTTACCATCAATCCCGATGTTAAGTTTCTCGCTGTTCTCATTTCTACTACTTCTCATTACCTTCGTATTTCTCCGATTTACTCTCAAACCATACTGTGTACTCATTAGACTGCTCATTCCGTTCAGCAAATCATTTAATTCTTCTTCACTTTCACTCAGCATAGCAATGTCATCAGCGAACCGTATCATTGATATCCTTTCACCTTGTATTTTAATTCCACTCCTGAACCTTTCTTTTATTTCCATCATTGCTTCCTCGATGTGCAGATTGAAGAGTAGGGGCGAAAGGCTACATCCTTGTCTTACTCCCTTCTTAATACGAGCACTTCGTTCTTGCTCGTCAACTCTTATTATTTCCTCTTGGTTCTTGTACATATTGTATATGACCCGTCTCTCCCTATAGCTTACCCCTACTTTTTTCAGAATCTTGAACAGCTTGCACCATTTTATATTGTCGAACACTTTTTCCATGTCGACAAATCCTATGAAGGTGTCTTGATTTTTCTTTAGCCTTGCTTCCATTAATAGCCGTAACGTCAGAATTGCCTCTCTCGTGCCTTTACTTTTCCTGAAGCCAAGCTGATCGTCACCTAGCGCATTCTCAATTTTCTTTTCCATTCTTCTGTATATTATTCTTGTAAGCAGCTTCGATGCATGAGCTGTTAAGCTGATTGTGCGATAATTCTCGCACTTGTCAGCTCTTGCCGTCTTCGGAATTGTGTGTATGACGCTTTTCCGAAAGTCAGATGGTATGTCGCCAGACTCATATATTCTGCACACCAACGTGAATAGTCGTTTTGTTGCCACTTCCCCTAATGATTTTAGAAATTCTGATGGAATGTTATCTATCCCTTCTGCCTTATTTGACCGTAAGTTCTCCAATGCTCTTTTAAATTCCGATTCTAATACTGGATCCCCTATCTCTTCTAAATCGACTCCTGTTTCTTCTTCTACCACATCAGACAAATCTTCATCCTCGTAGAGGCTTTCAATGTATTCTTTCCACCTATCTGCTCTCTCCTCTGCATTTAACAGTGGAATTCCCGTTGCACTCTTAATGTTACCACCGTTGCTTTTAATGTCACCAAAGGTTGTTTTGACTTTCCTGTATGCTGAGTCTGTCCTTCCGACAATCATATCTTTTTCGATGTCTTCACATTTTTCCTGCCGCCATTTCGTCTTCGCTTCCCTGAACTTCCTATTTATTTCATTCCTCAGCGACTTGTATTTCTGTATTTCTGATTTTCCCTGAACATGTTTGTATTTCCTCCTTTCATCAATCAACTGAAGTATTTCTTCTCTTACCCATGGTTTCTTCGCAGCTACCTTCTTTGTACCTATGTTTTCCTTCCCAATTTCTGTGATGGCCCTTTTTAGAGATGTCCATTCCTCTTCAACTGTGTTACCTACTGCACTATTCCTTATTGCTGTATCTATAGCGTTAGAGAACTTCAAAGGTATCTCGTCATTCCTTAGAACTTCCGTATCCCACTTCTTAGCGTATTGATTCTTCCTGACCAATGTCTTGAACTTCAGCCTACTCTTCTGTTCTACGAACTGAAAATGTTGCGGAGGACTATCAGATGAGGAGATGAGGAAATTGTTGGTGCAGTCTTCTGATTCTGGAAACCCATCCAGTGAATGTGAATCTTCCAGAGATAATGATAATGAGGTGGATGTCGCTGAAAACGCAGAACTACACGAAGACAGGAACTACTACGTAGACAGGAGAACAATAAATCAGTGGAAATTCTGTTGAGTGTGACATTGTTTTCTCGTAATGGAAATGATATGCGGGCATCAGCTGGTATTCCTGGTAGGCGGAGCCAAAAGGTTGTGTTGAAAAAAGACCAGTGACCTACAAGTTATTCGATTAGGAACTGTGATAATGAGGAATCTCATTTTATGTTGTTTTTCGTGTACCCCTCACTGACAAAGTGTGTATGTCGACCAACAAGGAAGGTCGAATCGTTTACGGGGATTGGGTGGACATAGATATACATGAAAATAAAAAGTTTCTTGGTATCCTGACACTGGAGTTTACAAGTCAAGAAATGAAGATATCAGTCGTCTACTGAGTGTTGAAAATGGCCCACCATCGTGCAACGCAATTATGTCACGCAACCGCATCCATGCTATTCTGCAAGTGTTGCGCTTTGACAGCTCGACGTGAAAATAGGTCAAGCGACAAACTGGAGCCAATCAGAGAAGTTTCTGAGAGGTGGAAAATTACCTTAGGGGTGCCTGCATTCCAGGATGGAGAATGACCGTGAATGAACAGTTGGTCACATTTCGAGATCGCTGTCCATTTCGACAATACATCCCATCAAACCTAATAAATATGGAATGAAGTTCGTGGCAATTTGTGACGGTGTAACAAGCTACTGCTGGAAGATGAAAGTGTATTTGGAGAAGGGAGGAGGAAACGAGAGCCGTGCGACTTGGAAAGAATATAGTGAAAACCCTGATAATTGAACCTGTGAAAGTGTGGACGTAACGTCACCTGTGATAATTTTTTTACATATCTTGATTAACCTTATTACTTCTTGCCAAAAGATCTGACACTAGTCAGTACTATTCAAAAATACGATGGTGAACTACCATCCGATTTTATTACATCTGCAGGGCTTAAAGTATACCCTACATCATTTGGTTGTCAGCCTGTTATTTTCCTAAGGAAAACAAAATTGTTACCTGACACCATGGACCCGAAGACGTGATGCTACTGTGTGAAGAGGAAAAACGAGACGCTGGTCATTGGTGATCGATGTAAGTATAATGAATTCATACAGAATTTGAATGATGCTGGCTACCAATAAAAATCGTGACTCTGTACTTTCATCATCAATTTGCGAAAGCGACTATCGGTGGTAAAGAAGTTAGTGAATTCTTTACTAGCACTGGATACAGGAAGAGCAGCGAAACCACCAGGTAAGAAAAGGAGAAGATGTGTGTATTATATAGAGAGGAAACATAGAAAAGGTAAAGTTAAATGGTATAAGTCCATCAAACTGTATGCTTGGAACATACTGCTATTGTCTGTAGATACTGCGCAAATTTGCAGGAAGAATAAAAGCCACCAGTAAAAGTATAAAAATTTGTTTTTTAAAATGTAAACTCTGAATAAATAAAATTCTTTTAAAAGTCGTTCACATCAGAAGGAGTCAAAATAGCGTCAGTTTTTGTGTTTAAACAACACGGGGCTGAGAGCCCCGACTGGATGGCAATGCTGTACGGATTTTCTGGTAAACAGAGGGTTAAGAATTCGCGAATGGGTACGTAACATTGTTTAATTGAAAACTTAGTGCACTTAACATGGGTTGGCATTGACTTACTATTGTTTACATGCTGGGCGAATCAACTAAGCTTTACTGTGTAACCTCTCAAAAATACAAGTTTAAAAGATCCGAATCGTTTAAGGTTTTGATGCTAAGTTTTCCATTAACAATTTTTGCAATAATAAAATAGAAAAATTAGTTTCAGAAAGCACCATACCAACGCACGTAAACAGTATTAACGATGGCCGTTAACATTTATAACATCACTCTGTCATGTAAATTCGCGTAGACAATGGTAACGGACACAATATTTTATACTTGCACCGGACGACGGTGAGCTCTCACGCCTATAGATAAGCTAACTTATCTTGAACAATTTCAGCATGGTGCAGAGTGTTCTCCGATGTTACCGTGCAACCAGCTATCAGGTGGGACAGTGTTACAGTGTACCTCCATACGTTGCCGTTGGTCAGTGTTTATTTTCAGTAATGCACACCGAACTAGACGTAACCCTCTAACGTCGCCAATATGCACCATGGGCCATCACGTTTGGTGACAATCTCAACCAACAGAGGTTCACGAAAGCTTTGGGGAGCGGCCTGGATAATCAGCGTGTTTGTTCTCGGTCATTTACTGCTGGAAAAGCACACGTCTATGAGCTTGCAGTAACGGCCTGCCTCAAAGTTCTGATTAATGACGCTAAAACGGACACCAGAGTGACGCGTGTACTTTGGTCTACTGCTTCCTCACACTGTATTGCCTGCCGTCAGTTCAACACATCACTGCACTACAAAATCTGGCGGCAGGCGGCCTGTTCTTTAACGCTGCCCTCACCAACGGTAAAGGCCGGTGCCAAAGCACAGTCTTCTATCGTCACAAAACACGACCCTGCACCAATCACTCCGACGCATTGCAACCACTTGTTATCAGAGCAAAGGACGAACTGAAGCAGTTTGGCGTGGCAGAGGTGAATGTTGTGACACAGAGCAGATTTCTTCACTCGTTGGTAGGGAGGACATGCATACTTTTTTAATCTAGCATCGTACGAGTAATCTTTTGTACTAGATTCTGTTTTAAGCAATGTTGATCACATTTTTAGACGAGCATCGGAACTTAACAATCATGTACACCGATAGGACTAAGAAAGGAGACATATCAGTTACTCTGTAGATCTTTTTTTTCCTTAACAGTGATTATAGGAATGGTTTCTAGGTAACGTGCTCAATGGAACAATTTCCTGATATGGCTTGCTTTCGTAAATGCCCTACATTAGGCAGACATCCCTAGCACACAAATTCCTAAAGAATATACGTCATTCATCCTCCACAACGGCACACGGAATATTCTGTAATGCCACAATCTCAAGTAGTGACGGCATTAATATTTTTAACCATGATCAAATGGAATTAATCATGAGAATTACTGAGATTAAAAATTAATGAGAAATATTGATGAGTCGATAAGTGCGACAATTTGAAACATAATTGTTTTTCTATTTAGAGAGCGACCGAGAAATAATAATACGATGACGTTTCACAGCCATACACTATGTGATCATAGTTATCCGGAAAGGCCCAAAAACATAATTTTTCATATTAGGTGCATTGTGCTGCTACCTACTTCCAGATACTCCATGTCAGCGATCTCAGTAACCATTAGACGGCGTGAGACAGCAGAATGGGGCGCTATGCGGAACTCGTGGACTTCGAACGTGTTCAGGAGAATGGAAGTCACTTGTACCATACGTCTGTATGCGAGATTTCCACACTCCTAAATATCCCTAGGTCCACTGTTCCCGATATGATTGGTTGGTTGGTTGTGGTCTTCCAGTCCTGAGACTGGCACGCTGGAGCTCCCCATGCTACTTTATCCTGTGCAAGCTTCTTCATCTCCCAGTACTTACTGCAACCTATCCATCTGAATCTGCTTCGTTTATTCATCTCCCTCTACGATTTTTACCCTCCACGCTGCCCTCCGATGCTAAATTTGTGATAACCTGATGCCTAAGAACATGTCCTACCAACCGGTCCCTTCTTCTTGTCAAGTTGTGCCACAAACTCCTCCCCAGCTCCATTCAATACCTCCTCATTAGTTATGTGATCTGCCCATCTAATCTTCATCATTCTTCTGTAGCACCAAATTTCGAAAGCTTCTAATCTCTTCTTGTCCAAACTATTTAACGCCCATGCTTCACTTTCATACATGACTACACTCCATACAATTACTTTCAAAAACGACTTCCTGACACTTAAATCTATACTCGATGTTAACAAATTTCTTTTCTTCAGAAACGCTTTCCTTGCCATTGCCAGTCTATATTTTATGTCTTCTCTACTTCGACAATCATCAGTTATTTTGCTCACCAAATAGCAAAACTCCTTTACTACTTTAAGTGTCTCATTTCCTTATCTAATTCCCTCAGGATCACCCGATTTAATTCCACTACATTCCATTACCCTCGTTTTGCTTTTGTTGATTTTCATCTTATATCCTCCTTTGAAGACACTGTCCATCCCGTTAAACTGCTCTTCCAGGTCCTTTGCTGTCTCTGACAGAATTACAATGTCATCGGCGAACCTCAAAGTTTTTATTTCTTCTCCATGGGTTTTGATACCTACTCCGAATTTTTCTTTTGTTTCCTTTACTGCTTCCCCAATATCACATGGGGGAGAGGCTACAACCCTGTCTCACTCCCTTCCCAAACACTGCTTCCCTTTCGTACCCCTCGACTCTTATAACTGCCATCTGGTTTCTGTACAAATTGTAAAAAGCCGACAGTTGAAGAGGATCGTAATGTGTAATAGGCAGACATCAAAAATGGTTCAAATGGCTCTGAGCACTATGGGACTTAATATCTGAGGTCATCAATGCCCTAGAACATAGAATTACTTAAACCTAACTAACCTGAGGACATCACACACATCCATGCCAGAGGCAGGATTCGAATCTGCGACCGTGGCGATCGCGCGGTTGCAGACTGAAGCCTCTATAACCGCTCGGCCACACCGGCCGGCAGGCAAACATGTATCCGGATCATCACACAGGAATTCCAGAATGCATCAGCAACCACTGCAATTACTATTGCAGTAAGGCGGGTGGTGAGAAAACTTGGATTTCATGGTCGAGCGGCTGCTCATAAGTCACACATCTCGCCGATGAATGCCAAACGGCGCTTCGCTTAATGTAAGGAGCGCAAACATTGGACGACTGAACAGTAGAAAAACGTTGTGTGGAGTGAAAAATCACGGTACATACTGTGGCGATCCGATGGCAGAGTGTGCGTATGGCGAATGCCCGGTGAACGTCATCTGTCAGCGTGTGTAGTGGCAACAGTAAAAGTCGGATGCGGTGGTGCTATGGGCGTGTTTTCCATGAAGGGGGCTTACACACATTGTTGTTTTGTGTGGTAGTATCACAACACAGGCCTACATTGATGTTTTAAGCATCTTCTTGCTTCCCACTATTGAAGAGCAATTTGGGGATGGCGGCTCCATCTTTCAACATGATCGAGCACCTGTTCATAATGCACGGCCTGTGACGGAGCGGTCACGCAACAATAACATGGCTGTAATGGACTGGCCTGCACAGAGTCCTGACTTGAATCCTGTAGAGGACCTTTGGGATGTTTAGGAACGCCGACTTCGTGCCAAGCCTGACCGACAGACATCGATACCTCTCCTCAGTGCAGCACTCCGTGAAGAATGGGCTGCCATTCCCCGCGATACCTTCCAGCACCTGAATAAACGTGTGCCTGCGATAGTGGAAGCTGCCAACAATTCTAAGTGTGGACGAACACCATATTCAGTTCCAGCATTACCGATGGAGGGCGTCACGAACTTGCAAGTCACTTTCAGCCAGGTGTTCGGATACTTTTGATCACATAGTTTAGGAATGTTTGGAATGATTCTTACGAGTCGATATACATTGACGAAAATAATCGCAACACCAACGAGTTTTGCGAGATAAACGAAAGTTGATGGGCGTGCTCCTATATGTGGTAGATTTTTATTCACATCTAGTGCCAGTTGCATAAGAGGATGCATATCATGTTTGCTTTAAATACACGCTGTAACGATCGTGTGCGTTAGTTGCCTTTGGAAATGTTTGCGGTGAATTACGTTAGTCAAGAATGTCTTTAAAGGGGCAAAGACGTCACAGTAACACCTTACTGAGCCTGAACGAGACCTTGTAATAGGGCTACTAGAAGTTGGGCGTTCCTTCTGCAATATCGCAGAAAGACATGGCAGGGATGTAGTCAGTGTACGTGACTGCTACCAGTGATATTCACGGGAATGTACGATGGCATGAAGACCGGGCTCCGGACGGCCAGATCGCACTAGCGAGAGGGAAGACCATAGTGCTCGACATATGGCTCTGGTGCATCGTACTGCATATCCAGCAACAGTTTGAGCAGAAGTTGGCACTACAGTGACACATCGAACTGTAACAAGTCTGTTATTTTAAGGGCAGCTCCGAACCAGACGCTCTGGAGAATGCATTCAATTATCCCCTGAGCACCGCCGTTTGCTACTACAGTGGTATCAAGCGAGAACTCATTGGAGGGGAGCTCGAGATCTATTGTGCTCTCTCATCAAAGTTGGTTCTACATCGGTGCCAGTGATGGCCGCATGCTGGTTACAAGGAGGCAATTTGAGGGCCTGCAGCCAACATGTCTCCAAGCTAGACACCTGTACCTACACCTGGAGTTATGGTCTGGGGTTACCTAGACGAATGTATTCTCGAAATTTCATTACTTTACATTAATTGGTTTTTGGTGTTGCAATTTTTTTCCTTCAGTGAATATCAACATCGGAAAGTGAAAATTATCTCAAAGATGATGATTTCCGTGAAATCCAAGACTTCATGGGATGAAAGCCTGTCTTCACGACGGAGATAACCTGCAGGTTGAAACAGGCGATAAAATGTCGCCAGTATCTTCTTACCTAACATCCCTGACGGTTCTTTTCACATCTTGCTGTCGCGATGCTTTTATGTTGGCCACAGAAAATACTACCACTTTGATCCGTCGGCCGTATTTTTCGGAGCCCGTCAGGTTAATAGGATGCGAGAAGGCCAATCGGCGTCACTATGTAGCGGGTCTTCCAGAGAACAACACATGCTTCTGTCACCAGTGTACTTGCTCTCCAGACCTGGCCAGCTGAAGGCTCGGAAGCTTAAGGAAGGCCACCGGTTTCCAACACGTATCAATTATCCTTTTGCCCGCTAGTTGCAATTACTCCCACAAGGTCATAAATTCAAGTGCTCAGCGCTAAACGTTCTACTGCCACTGAACCAGTATGTGATAATATCTCCCACGCTTGCCTCATTATCTACCTTGTGCATTTTCCTGTTAACCGAGCAATGACTGGCGGATTTATTTTATGTTCGTGTTCAACAAGCTAAACACTCTTTGCAGGGGTGAAGTGAGCTGGTTTATGTGTGGAAGTGAAGAGCTCAATATATCTGTTGGAGTCTGAATACGACTCTTGTGTGAGTATCATTGTAAGCTCTCCGCCTGTCATTTGCTAATAGTGGCTATAACCAAATTAATCGTGACTACTTAAGCGTGTCGTGACAAAAAATAGAAACACCTACAGCCGTCCTTATTATTTTATTTTATTTTTTCGCTACCAGTTTCAACGATTCATTGCGTCATCTTCAGGTTATTTTGATGCGTACAGCCTGAAGATGAAGGACTGAAGCGTTGAAACTGGTAGCGAAAAAATGAAATAAAATCATAAGCACGGCTGTAGGTGCTTTTATTTTTTGTCACGATAGTAAACGGCCGTCGTCCTAGAGACCTCCTGCTAAAAGGATGGACATACAAAAACTTAAGCGTATTGTGAACAGTAGATCTTCCAGTAAGGTTCAGTAAGTCGCCGCGCTCAGGACAGGAGAGTTATAAGGCAGATTCCCCGTGCAGCAGGACTTGACAACACAGAGAAGAACAGGCGGAAAATGGGTGTCTGTTGCAGAAGTGACACCCGAGCGAGATGTTTTGGTCTTAAATAGAGATGGTAAAGATTTGAAGAGCTTCACGATATCCAACGTTACGTGGAATTGTGTTCGCATTGAGTAGGCTGCAGATAGCTCTGTCGAAACTAGGTACGAAACAAATCCGCCACACGCGAAGTCGTAGCAGTTGACGGAGAATTACTAGAGCACTAGAGCTCAGACTCGGACGGAATTTCTGAGGTGTCTTCACATCAACATATGTTACATTTCTAATCTTTTGCTGTTTGACTTTATGCGAGATATTTTATGAGTATTGATACCCTTATGTTTATTTTCACTGCGGGTATGGTGTTAGTACGACTCGAGTGACTTGCAGCTGATGGTATCCAATCCTACCTCGTAGCATCCACGACACTAGAACTAGGTGGCGTATTCAAATTTCTGACAAATTTGCTTAGGCGACACTGTCACCTAACGTGCCTGACGAGACTACATATGGCAGGAATGACCACTTCACTTAGGGATGGGGCACTACACCGGTTGTCGGTTACTGCAAGTGTCCGTATTAGCAGTGACTGCTGTCTGGATCAGGATGGGTTGAAATTGCGTTGGATCAGTAAAAAAATACGTACTGCGCTAAGGAGACTTCACGAAGAACACCCAGCTCACTCATGTGCACAGAACGATGTTACAGAAATCATTTTACATATTATGTTCAGGGTTTTCTGTAGTGTTTCCCAAGTCAGCACAATGCCAGAAACATACCACTTCACCACGTCATACATTGAGTGTTGACAAAATTAAACGCCTGGAAGAAAAAGCCCGAAGTAGAGATATTCCCTGCGCTTACAGACCATCAGTGGCTATGTAAATGATTAGGAGCATCATATTAAATAGGAAACACGTTCCTAGTGTTCTGTAAAATATTATTTATTCTGTCACGATATGGCTTTCTGGTTCTTAGGATATCGTCAGATGACAAATGAATGTCATACACAGATAAAATGGCGCCAGACGTACACATAAAATATAAAAGACTACAAAAGAGTTGACATATTTTGTAATATAAAATGTTTACAAAGGAGGGTTTTACATTTTCATGTGAAGCAGAAATAGTTATATCTAACTAAAAATTTAAAAAAATGGGTTTTTATGTGGTTCTCACCATTTGATAAATAATGTCGAATTAGCAGTTGTGATCTAACACTTTATAGGACAAACTTAATGTAACACAGGGGAAAGGGAATTGATTCAGATCATTTGAAACTAAGCTGGAATTCAGTGCCACGTTTATCGACCAATGGAAAAATGTTCCGATTGGAACACAAAATGTGTCATGCTCCTGTGTACTTAAATCATGCTGACTGAATAGTGGGGTACCAGGTGCCTCATCCTACCTACATCTACATCTACATATATATACTCCGCAATCCACAATACGGTGCGTGGCGGATGGTACCTCGTACCATAATTAGCATCTTCTCTCCCTGTTCCACACCCAAACAGAACGAGGGAAAAATGACTGCCTACAAGCCTCTGTACGAGCCCTAATCTCTGTTACCTTATCTTTGTGGTCTTTCCGCGGAATGTAAGTTGGCGGCAGTAAAGTTGTACTGCACTCAGCCTCAAACGCTGGTTCTCTAAATTTCCTCAGTAGCGATTCACGAAAAGAACGTCTCCTTTCCTCCAGAGACTCCCACCCCAGTTTCTGAAGCATTTCCGTAACACTCGCGAGATGATCAAACCTACCAGTAACACATCTAGCAGCCCGCCTCTGAATTCCTTCTATGTCCTCCCTCAATCCGACCTGATAGGAATCCCAAACGCTCGAGCAGTACTCCAAAATAGGCCTTATTAGTGTTTTATAATCGGTCTCCTTTACAGATGAACCACATCTTCCCAAAATTTCACGACTATCCGCCCTCCCCACAACTGCCACTACATGCTTGTCCCACATGATATCACTCTGCAATGCTACGCCCAAATATTTAATCGACGTGACTATGTGAAGCGCTACACTACTAAGGGAGTATTCAAACATTACAGGATTCTTTTTCCTATTCATCTGCATTAACATACATTTATCTATATTTAGAATTAGCTGCCATTCTTAACACCAATCACAAATCCTGTCCAAGTCAGCCGGCCACGGTGCTCTCGCTGTTAAGGCGCTCAGTCCGGAACCGCGCGACTGCTACGATCGCAGTTTCGAATCCTGCCTCGGGCATGGTTGTGTGTCATGTCCTTAGGTTAGTTAGGTTTAAGTAGTTCTAAGTTCTAGGGGACTGATGACCTAAGATGTTAAGTCCCATAGTGCTCAGAGCCATTTGAACCATTTTTTTACATCACTTCCCTGTGGCGCTCCAGATGATACCCTCACCTCCGATGAAAACTCACCATCGAGGACAACGTACTGGGTTCTATTACTTAAGACGTCTTCGAGCCACTCACATATTTGGGAACCAATCCCATATGCTCGTACTTGCGCTGCAATGGGGCACCGAGTCAAACGCTTTCAGAAGTCAAGGAATAAGGCATCCGTCTGATACCCTTCATCCATGGTTCACAAGATATCGCGTGAAAAAAGGGCGAGTTGGGTTTCGCAGGAGCGATGCTTCCTGAATCCGTGCTGATGCATGGACAGCAACTTCTCTGTCTCAAGGAAATTCATTATATTCGAACTGAGAACATGTTTGAGAATCCTGCAACAAACCGATGTTAAGGATATTGGTCTGTAATTTTGAGGACCCGTCCTTCTACCCTTCAGGCGTCACCTGCGCTATTTTTCCAGTCGCTCGGGACTTTACCATGGGCAAGAGATTCGAGATAAGTGCAAGCTAAGTAAGTAGCCAATGCAGTAGAGTACTCTCTGTAAAACCGAATTGGAATCCCATCAGGACCTGACGATTTATTTATTTTCAACCCATTCAGCTGCTTCACAACCCCAGGGAAGTCTATCACTACGTCCTCCATGCGGGAATCTGTACGAGACTCAAATGGCGGTATGTTTGTACGATCCTCCTGCGTGAAAGATTTCTCAAATGCTAAATTTGAAATTTCAGCTTTCGTTTTGTTGTCTGCCGTTGCCAGGCCAGACTGATCAGTGAGTGACTGGATGGAAACCCTCGATCCGCTTACCGATTTTATGTAAGACGAGAATTTCCTTGGGTTTTCAGCAAGATCTTTTGCTAAGGTATGACGGTGGTAGTGGTTGAATGCTTCGCGCATCGCTCTTTTTACAGCAGCACGAATCTCTACCAACTTTTGCCTGTCCTCATTCTCCCGATCTTTCTTGTACCGCAAGTGCAACTGCCTTTGCTTCCTGAGCATTCTCCGAATTGCGCTGTTAAACCACTGTGGGTCTTTTACTTCCGTAACCCACTTTTTCGGCACATACTTGTCCAATGCGTGATTTACAATGTGTTTAGAATTTGCCCATAATTCTTCCACGTCCATCGTACCGGAAGTAAATGAAGTCGATTCATTTACTAAGTGGGATGCTAACAACTGCTTATCTGCTCTTTCTGGTAAGAATACTCTCCTAGCCTTCTTGACTGACTTTTTAACTCTCGTAACCATAGTCGTAATGACACCATCATGATCACTAATCCCTGTCTCACCACTGACACCGTCGATGAGGTCTGGTCTGTCCGTGGCTACCAGATCTAAAATATTTCCATGATGCGTTGGCTGTCGATTTAGCTGCTCAAGGCAGTTTTCGGTTAATGTGTTCAAAAGTAATTCACACGACAGCTTGTATGTACCACCTGTAATGAATCCATAGACATCCCAGTCTATACTACCAGTCTATACTACCTTCCTCAGCACCTTCAAAAATGTTTACAAAAATTTTGGAATGCGAAGATATTCGCCCAATTTTCACTAGCCTTTTCTCACTCATTTATTCAATCCAGCTCTTTGTCATTGTCTCTTTGTGTCTGTCTGTCATTGTCTCCTGTGTCACAACCACTGTCACCTTCAGTCTGTCCTACTACTACAGTCTTCTCTCACTGTCACTGTCCCCCTCTTCCTCTCTCTCCTACTACTAATAGTTCGTTCCTCCCTCCCCGCCCCAGCTGTCTCTTCTCACTGTCTCTATCACTCTATTTCTCGTTGTCACTGTCATATACTCGGTCTGACTCTCACGGACTTTATTGCTACCCTCCCCCCACCCCCTTGACTGATGGCCTCAGACGCTAAGCCCTATAGCGCTTAGAGCCATGTGAATCCGCCCCCCGACCCCCCCCCCCCCCCCCCCCATCTTCTCACTGACACATTCACTCTTTTCCTAGCTCTGTACTAACACTGTCAACTACTCCTATGTTCCATTGCCGCTGTGTCCATGTGTGGCGTGGGTGCAAAATTCAGTCCCTTGCATCCACACCACAGGCTCTGCCATTGCCTTCGTTTATCAGCGCCATTGAAGAAGCTGTTCGACCACTTCTCTCTGATTCAGCAGAGGAAATGACGTGAAATATGCCGTGCAATTATGAAGGCTCGCCCACAAAGGAGCAATATATCTGTGGCAGAAAGGGCTGCTCTACGCAAGCTTTGCCTGGATACTCGGACGGTGGTACTCCCAGCAGATAAAGGTAATGCTACTGTTTTATTTTCTCGGGACGAATACCATGATAAAATGTACAATTTATTGAGTGATAGCATCTACCGGAAGATCAGCAGGGATCCCACCAATCGAGTGGCGAAGAAAACTGTTTCGCTTCTGAATGATTCTCCCTTTCCACCAGAAATTGTTCGGAGATAGAAACCAAGTGGTCCGGCGCCTCCTAGACTTTATGGACTACCAAAGGTCCACAAGAAAGATGTCCCTCCACGCCCCATAGTGAGTAACATAGGCTCTCCGACCTATGACGTTGCCAAACATCTGGCATCATTGTTGAGGCCTCTTGTGGGAAAATGTACTCAGACCTAAGAAATTCGGCTGACTTCATTAGTAAACTGAAATCATTGAAAATGAACCCGTCTGATATATTAGTTAGTTTTGATATGGTGGCTTTGTTTACGATGGTTCCCCTTCCAGAATCTCTACAACGTATTGAAGGAAGTTTTGACAAAGAGATTTCAGCTTTATTTAAACATGTTCTGACCTCCACACATTTCTTATTTAACAACGAATTTTTTGAACAGACGGACGGAGTCCCCATGGGTAGTCCCTTATCCCTTCTGGTGGTCAATTTATTTATGGAGGACTTCGAGGAGAAGGCACTTGAATCTGCTGACTTCAAACCCATGGTATGCTGGAGGTATGTTGATGACGCCTTTGTAGTTTGGCCCCATGGTGAAGACAACTTGCAAAACTTCTTAAAACGTCTGAACTCCCTCCAGGATCAAATAAATTTCACAATGGAAATTGAAAAGGAGGGATGCCTTCCATTCTTGGATGTTTTGGTTCGGCGCAGAGAGGATGGCACTTTGGGACATGAAGTGTATAGGAAGCCGACGCACACCGATCTGTATTTACGTGCAAATAGCTGCCACCATCCTGCTCAGACAATGAGTGTTCTCAGAACTTTGACTCATAGAGCGCATATTATTTCTGAAGAAAGCAGTCTGCAAGATGAACTTTCCCACTTACAATGGGTACTCTCCACAACAAATGCAGAGGGCACTGAAAATGAAACCGAAAGAGGCCACAAAGAAAGCAGAAGAAGATGAAGAAACCTTTAAATCGATGGCCTTCCTGACATATGTGGGTAGCCTCTCATCAAAAATAGGACGCATTCTCGACAGACGCAAAGTAAAGACAGCTGCACTCGTGGGCTCCGTCAAAGATGATTTGCTGCTCCGGAAATCTGGAGTTTACAAAATTCCATGTGAATGTGGCCTTTTTTTACATCGGACAAACAACTCGTACTGTCAAAGAAAGATGTACAGAACACCGGAGGTACACACGACTTTTACAACCGAACAAGTCGGCAGTGGCAGAGCACTGTACTGACAATGGTATGTTGTATGACGACGTCGAAATTTTGGCAACAACGTCATCCTTTTGCGACTCGATAGTATAGGAGGCAATTGAAATTCACTTGACGACAAATTTAATTAATAGAGATAGTGGTTTCAATCTTGATAAATCTTGGAATCCGGCACTTGCTATAATAAACTCGCAAAGACGTCGTTACAGTGCAGCTCACAATAACGTATCGATATGCCAACACAGATTACCTGCGGAGTCATAGATACAACTCGCGCATTATGCACGTCTCTGCCGCCGACCAACGTCTCTTGCGCATTTGCATCTGTGGCCGCATGTGCAGTCGCGCGGTACAACAGTATAAAGGGACGAAGCGAGCACTGGAGCGGCAGTCTTGCGGCTCACTCTGAAGATGGCTGAACGTTATACAGCCGAAATATTAGAAAAAGAAGGAGATTTCTTGCGGCTGCACACCCGAAACTTAATGGAACAAGATTTAGACAGTTTACTTACGTGAAACTGAAATAACCCAAAACTAGTTCTATTCCTCAGACCAGATTTTACGTGCAAAAAAAATTTGCATGTTCTTCAGTAATACAACGTGAGGTTGCGAAGTGTTAACGGATACACTTTAAACATATTTATCTGTGCTACGTCACTTTATAAACTACTATTTCTCCTCACACCGGATTTTACATGCGCATTTTACATTTACATGTAGGGTACATTTGAACCTTTGCGTCTCGGAAAGGGATAAAGGTATGAATAAAATATTCAAGATTCTTTGACATCAGGATATTATAAATACATAGTACGAATTTCAGCTATTTTCTGTGCTTAGCCGTCTGGAACTCCTCGGCTAGGTTTTGGTCTGCTCGTGACATCGAAAATATAACAGAAACCCTTTTTCTGAGGTTTTCCAAGGAAACGCCGACGAACTAATTGTGCCTCCATAAGTCTCGTGAAGGCCATGGTAGACCACACCAAATGAAAAAAGAAACAACCGATCTTCCCAAACAGAAAAATAGTGAATTAAATTCATACCTTGACGCTGTACTGTGGGATAGTGATCTAACACTATCCTCCTGTTGGGTACACAATTGGCCCCTGGCCCAAGAGCTATCCAAAGCACTTGACCCTATCTTTTTATCATCTATAAACTCAAGGCATGAGCACCGGAAAAACCTGTTGTTCGGCGTGACGTTTTGGAACATATTAGCCACGCATGCTGCCGCGTGCATGTCAATTTCCAATATTTATGATAAGGTCATCTCTCTGCTTTGCTTAATGGTATGCAGAATTTCACGGACCGCATTGTGTGCGTGGTTTTCTAATAAGAACTGTTTCGCAGACGATGAACATACCTTTCTTAGTCTGTAGCTTCTCTCATGTCCCAATAAGCGTCCATAACTCTACCTGGCTGAACGCCGTATATTCCTCCACGGTGCTTGGACGTCATTTTATACACACCTCTCCGTGCCAAAGGTTGCTGATAAAAATGTTGATATGTTGTTGTTATTGCAGTATACAGGTCTGTGTAACGCATAGCGTAGTGCCATGTCCATATTGTGTTTTATGTTCAAAAATATTATGCGTATAGAAGGTTATCATCCATCGTCATTCCAGGGTGAACATCTAACATTCTGCGTGGTGTCTGTTTGTTCTATATCGTGTCTCCCTACCATTTTCGCGCAACGACGCCTGAGCGTGTTTTTTTAGGGAATTAACTAGTTTGAACTTGGGACCCGTTGCTGATAAGGAGACACCAGACCACACATGACATGTAGAATTCAGAAGAGTTCAGTGAGACTAGCGATGATATAAACAAATAGTAAATAATCTCAGCGTCAGCTCCACTGCAATGCCTGTAAAAGAATCTTAATACTAACTAAATTTAGTGGAAGGGGTTCAAGGCTTTCCTATTTTTAGTTAGCTGGTAAAATAACGTCGAAAAAGCAGTTAAGTTTACCACTGGAAATTTTATTCTACTCGCAAAACATGGTTTATAAATTGCACTGTTGATAAAAGGAAATGTTTTAATATAGGATGGTAAAAACCAACTGCGTTAAATAAAATGTGAACGAATATTCCCTGAGTGGGTTTCCAAGTTCTACAATGAATCGAAGGATGACCTATGCCATATCACACATATAATCTAGGTTTAAATTAAGTTTCACAAAAGAGAAAACTATCAAAATGGACTGCAGTGACCCTCAATTATCTTTAATTACTTATCTAACTTGTCATAAATTACAGTGGCTAATGTGGCTTCTCAATAACTATATAACACAAAAATCATCGTGTTTCAGATTTCTACTTCAAGTGGCAAATGTGAACACCATGAGCTTTAATTGACGATCGACACTGGTATTACGCAAAAAGGGGGTGTAACAGATGAGACTTCTGCAGTTCTGAGTGAAGCTTTATGCGCTGTTATGCGGCATCGCGTGCGTTCATTACCTTGTCGGTGTTCGTCAGGGGGCGGCCCTCAGCACAGCTCCGCTCACCTCGCCGTCTCGGAAGCAACTGTTTCCTAACTTCTCCATACTACAATTTATCGAAGTTGGTTTATTAAAAAAGCTATCTGGCTCTGTTTTCATCTGAACAATCACGGTCTCAATGTTAACCTTAAGCTCCGCCTACCAAAATTCTGAGAAACGTTATACTTTTCGTGGTGGGGCAATGTTTTTAAAGTTTACATCGTAACAAAGACGCGAAAAAGTCTCACGCTAAAACTTACAGCTGGAGTGGTCCTTTTAATGTTATCGTAAGATCTATACTGTTCTTCTGGAGGGCACTATCTTTTAGCATGGGCTGGGGGGTGGTCCCGACGTAACAGAGACGCGAAAAAGTCTCACGCTAAAACTTGCGGGTGGTGTGGTCCTAGCGGTTAGCTGGCGACGTGGGTGCATGTCCCTTATTGTAGGGCCTTCTCGCTTAACACGGTTCTGCTCTCGACTTCTGTTCTCGTTTCTTCCCTCGGAACTGCGTCTGTCTCACGGTGCGAAGGTATGACATGCATTTAGGCATTCTTGTGTTAGTCTGTGGTATTCCATTTGCTCACTCGTTACTCGTATTACTTTGGTTAATTTAATGTCACAATTTATTCGGAGCTATGTGACATACTACTGGATTTGCTTATCATGTCAGGGTTTTCATGGAAGGTGTTGGATTTGTCTGACACCTTACAAACAACAGCGGTACAAGTGATGGATTTTTTTTCTACTAATGATTGGAATAATAATGATACAAAAGTTCAGTATCAGAACGAGCCTACGAGTATCGTAAAGTGACGGGTTGGCGGGGGGGGGGGGGGGGGGGGGGGGAGGAGGTATATGACAAACAGGTAATGACACGGGTGAGTTTTCTCAATGAAGAAACATTTTCAGATGAACATTAGTTTTGTGTCATAAACAGAATAAGCACTTATGATTCTATCGTTCCTTACTTAGAACGTAATTATGTAGGATACTTCCAGTAAAGACCAAAGAACACCAGAAGTCAGGACAAGTGATCATAACTCTAAATTAATTATTACTGAATGGCTTGAAGACGAAGCACTCTTTGACCAAGAAGACTGCAGAGATTCAGAGACTGATGGACATCAGTTTTGTAAACCCTCGTCGCCAGTTTTGTAAAAGCCTCATCGCTGTTGCTGTGGTGGCCGAGTTGCCACTGTTGTTACGGTAGGCCGAGTCTGTGAGTTCGTGAAACGGCTTCTGATGCAGTACCAGCTAAGACAATTTCTCCCTGCCACTATTACACTGCTGAGCTCCAGGTTCAGGTAACTGGACAGGAGCACGAATTAGTAACAAAGTCACACAAATGAGTTAAAAACATTTACTTATCTTTATGACTTGTTGAATAATGAAGTCTGCAATACTGCTTGTAATATAACACAAAAAAGCCAGCAATGGCTAAGTGCAGGTAATCGTACGTAAACTTCACAGAACATATCAAATGCAATTTACAACAACTGCTGTCCTGTCTAAGTCAGCCCTGGGCGATGATGGCGAGAGCTGCTCTTGTATCTTCCGAGTGGGCTTCGGTCCGTTGTCTGCCGGTCATTGACGGGTTGTACTCGGCCGGCAGTTGGCCGAGGCGAAGTCGACATCTTCATCCTCAGCGCCGCCCGTGGCGCTGGTGGAACTCGTCTTCTGGCGTGCCAGGTGAAATATGCAATTCATAATTAGACGATAAAGACCACAAAACTGCTGATTTCCTTATTGATAGCGATGGGACTGAGCAAAGTAAATCACTGTCACCTATGGGCAGACTCCGAGTACACAGTATCATGAGTATTCTATGGTGTCTAGTGAGACGTAGTGTAGCTAAACAAAAAGCAAAATCCACTACTCGAAATCAAGGCTTACATGACCTGAAAACTTATAATCATCTTTTTGGTGTGTATGTGTGTGTGTGTGTAGGTGTGTGTGTGTTTGTGTGTGTGTGTGTGTTGTGTGTGTGTGAAATCCTAAAGGATCAGACTGCTGAGGTCATCAGTCCTTAGAGTTGCACACCACTTAAACTAAAACTAACTTATGCTAAGAACAATACACACACTCATGTCCGAGGGAGGACTCGAACCTCCGGCGGGAGGGGCCGCGTCATCCGTATCATGGCGCTTCAAACCGCGCGGTCACTGCGCGTGGCAAAATTTTCGTCTGAAAGACAGTTTGACAGTTGTATGTTGGGAGGCCAAAAAGGACTTTATGCCAGTTTCTGGAACGAGCGAGGTGGCGCAGTGGTTAGCGCACTGGACTCGTATTCGGGAGGACGACGGTCCAAACCCGCGTCTGGCCATCCTGATTTAGGTTTTCCGTGATTTGCCTACATCGCTTCAAGCAAATGCCAGGATGATTCCTTTGAAAGGGCACGGCCGACTTCCTTTCCCACCCTTCTCTAATCCGATGAGACCGATGACCTCGCTTGTTGGTCCCCTCCCCCAAATCAACCAACCACCCAACTGAAACAGCATCACTACCGATGAACGACGTAAAAACGACATTATTCTTTAACGAATGTACGTCGGAAGTTGATACTCTTGACCAGTACATATATATCTGGGAGAGGCAAGAAGATACTATATTGCAGTGCTTGTATTATTCCGAATACGATGCAAAGTTCCTTTGGGCATGCATTCATGTCCAAATGAACAAGCACTGCGGCGACTACAGCCATTCGAAAATAAATCAGAAGTATTCGCAGTTGCGAATTTGGACAACCATCAGCAGTGGAATGGAATGAGGAGAATGACAATTTGTGCTGGACCGGGACTCGAACCGGGATTTTCCGCTGGTCGCGAGTTGTCGCCTTCCCGTTAGGTTATCCGTGCACGACTCTCAGCCAGACCCAATGCTTGATGGCATGCAGGAGTCTGCGTATGACCGTTAGTCGTGCACGGATAGCCAAATGGTCAGACGGCCCTAAATGTAAGCTGTGATTGTGTACGGACCTACTCCACGCTCCGGCCCGCGTTCCGCTCTCGGAGTTGTTTATTACCGCGCCGCGGTGTTTGTGTACATAGAGCCCACTAATAACGTACCTCGTAGCGAACTCTTACCGCCGTGCGACGATCAACGTAACGTTTCAGGACGAACATCCACGACCAAGAGTGTTTGAAGTTGAACAGATCATCCGAGAGGAACTGCGTTTGAACGTGACCGATGAGCCGATGGCGGCTCGCGTTGATGGCGTTCATCTTGTAATAGCGATAGTAGCGTCTCGTTTTCTTAGTGTGTTCACTGGCGACAATACGTTTGCTCGTCTGGTCCGTGCGTGAGTGGCAGCAGCAGCGCTTATCGATAGCGCGTACTGTGGTATCATCTTTGGAGCGGTCTCTAGTATTTCCGGGTTGTCGTGTGTCGAGCGAGTTGAGTCGGGACAGAGCAGTAGCGAGGTCCGGACAGCCAGTACTTGCCCGACGGCTGGCGACACACCATGCACTGTCCCACGGAAGAATGTGGTCGCGAGAGTGCACGACCACGTCAAGGACCGCATTCAGCGAGTTTTTGTTGAATAGACCGTTATATTCGAGTACTGCGACTTTCACTCGCGTGTGTGTGTATGTGTGTGTGTGTGTGTGTGTGTGTGTGTGTGTGTGTGTGTGTGTGTGTGTGTGGGAGTGTCCGCCTGTCGAAGTGACCTCATGGCAATAAGTTGTCAGTCCACGATTTATACTGGGATCTTTCCCGTGACTCACTTGAGTGGGGACGACCGTTGGTTGTAGAGATGGGCAAACTCCTTCACCCGTGTGAACTAGTTCATTGCTGATCGTTCTTTTTTGGGAACCGTTCATTTTTACTCGTTCACTGTTCATTTGTGCTTGGTATATGGTTCTTACGAAAAACTGAAAACTAGTGGTGTAGGTGACTGAAGGATGGAGGGCACCAAGAGGGGGCACTTGCCTCCCCCTGGAGTATAGAGGGTTTATTCATTACAGAAATCTTACACACTTTTAGAAGTAATTTCTGTGATTCTGCAGAACCACTCGTTTAGCCAACTGTAGCCTTGTGTGGCTGATCGCAGGTAAATAATATAGGGTGGCGCACGGAAAACCGGCCCCAAGTACAGACTGCTCGCCAATTACGGACGATGTGTCGCCCGTTACCAGCAGATACAACAAACAGACAAACATGTAATAATTAGGCAGTGCAGAAATAACAAGCTAATGCAAGCAACAACTGCGAAAAAATCGATGACGATATGTAGAGAGCTGGAGCAGAGAACGTGAAAATCTCACGCGACGGGCATGGACTATAGCTCATGTAGTAAACCTGTTGGTGACTGTATCCCAACATAATAGACCACAAGTGTCTTGTATAAAATTCTTCGTTTCGACTTCCACTACATAGCTATGCTACGTTGTAAACAATAATCGTTTACACCCTATATATACTTCATGTTGTCTCTGATTTCGTAGGCGAAGTAGAGACTTTATGGAAGCAGAAAGTAAAATGTGGTTTCTCATACTTGCGTGACACGCTTAGTAAAAATTAGGTTTTTATGTTGCATTAGCAAAGTTAATGCAGCAATAATAATAATTATTACTAAGTTCGCAGTAATTAAGTTTTTGGTTTGAAAGCTCCTTCTGAACAACTGTTTTTGAGATAAAAAGTAAATACGATTTTATGGAAATCTATGTCTTTTCAAATGGAGAGCCACCGCTTTTCCTACTGAGCCAAAATGACCCATAACCCACTTTTTTTCTCAAAGAAACCAAACTAGCAGGTAATGCAAATTTTAAACAACCAAACTTAAAAGTAATTAGAGCCTTCCTAAATGTAACGTTTTGTATATGAAAGATACACTAAAATCGTTTTATATGAATTTTCTTACACTAAAAATTAAGCAAATTATTGAAAGTTAGCTGCTAAATCAAGTCGACGAAACCAAAAAATAAATGAATAACAAAAAAACGTTATAAGTATGACTTATGCTGTTCATCGATATAATGAAGTAAGCTGATATACCCTTTTGTTACCTGAAAAGACGCAGCTATTACCTACAACGTAATTTTTATGTAATTTACGTAACAATAAAATACTTTTTGATTACCGGTCGTGGACGCTGAATAGCCAGAACCAAGTGCAAGAACAGTTTGGAACACATCTAAAATGGGCGAGCGCAGTGAACGAAACGAACAATTGGATACTGAACTGACTAGGAGCATTCGGCAGTGGAACTGAGACAGGTGGTCAGGCGAAGAACGACGAGTGCGGCCGAGGGAGACCGAGACTGAGACGACCACACGATCGAGGCAGGAACGAGAACTGCCGATGTGACCGCCGCGACCGAAGTGAACTACGAACCGATCGTTCCTCGTTCCCGGGAACTATAAGTAGACCGCCGTGACCGAAGTGAACTGTGAACCGATCGTTCCTTGTTCCCGGGAACTATAAGCAGACCGCCGCGACCGAAGTGAACTATGAACCGATCGTTCCTTGGAATTCGTTCCTCGGCCCTTTCGTTCATCTTGGTGAACCGTTCCTTTGGACCGGTTCGTTCGCGAACTACCCATCTCTAGTTGGTTGGTCGTTAGGTCGGTCGTCACAGCGGACGACGTGCGTTTGGTCTTCCGGCCGCTTCTGGCTTCTCTGTGTTTGTGCCGACTAATTCGTCCGTGCTCTTTCACAGTGACTTGCTTTAGTATGCTGAGTTGTTGGTGGAATTGTTTTCCCGGATCCGTGTGTACCTTGTGGTTTTGAATGAGCAGTTATTTTAATGCTGTCTGCGTACTGGATTTGGTGAGGAGTTGCGAACGGACATTAGTTCGCACAGCACAGCACGGATCTAGCTGGGGCCGCTGACGGCGTGCTGCCACTGCCGGATCTAGGAGGGGTGGCTGCGAGAGCGACGACTTCGTTGCACACCGAACGCTGGACGTTTAAGTTGAGGAAAAAGTTAACTGCTAATGCAACCTCGACTATTCTGAGATCTCACCTTTGGTCGCTGGGTTGTTTCCAGGGTCCCTGAGCCTGGCGGCAGCGAGTGAAGTGTTTCGAGGTGGTGAAACACTTCAACCGTCTTTCTCTGTTTGTTATTCATCATTGAATTTATTATTATTCTTATTAGTGAAGTGCAACCAGCGGTATTTTTTGCATCGTGGCCGCTAATGTCCCAGTTACCTGCCCTGGAGGTTAGCGTACTTTTCCGGCAGTGTACCTTTCCTCGTCATGTTGATGCTGTCCGACATGGCGTGTAGTTAGACAGCCTGTTGTATTGTACTGTGCATATATTTTGGGGACGTCTACATTGGTTCTAGTGTGTTCCTCGACCTTGGGTGTTTTCTGAAGATGTAGTGCTGTCTGTCTTTTCGCCCTTGCCTAAAAATACTCCATCGTTGTACTGGTGAACGGACGTGTATTGGTTAGTCGGCCGGTCTTCGCTTAAGCTGCTTCTAGTTTGAGTTACCATCCTGCTACTTGAGTACAACTCTTGGCTGCCTGTCTCACCTTACCTTCTGTTTGAGTTACCTCCCCAGGCCGACCCTTGGAACACTTGCTGAGAACCGCTTCTCCTTCCATAGATTGTGATGTTTCTTTTAAGGATATTTGTAATTTCCTAATTATTGTTGGTGTGGCCTTCAGCCAAGCAATAATTCCACTTATTTCGTGATAAGTCCTTGTTTTAAAAACTTGGGATTTATTGCAAAAGTGCTATTTGGAATTGTTTTCCTGGCTTCTAATTCAGGCCTTCAGCCGTTTCTTATTTGAAATTGTTGTGGCCTTCAGCCGAGTAATAATTTCACTTCTTTTGTAATAAGGCCTTCAGCCGTGTTTCAGTTTGTTTTAAAACGAAGTATTTATTTTAATATATGCTATTTGGAATTGTTCTTCTGACTTCTAATTCAGGCCTTCAGCCCTTGTTTGAGGTTATTATTGATGATCTTCGGCCCTAAAATTGTGGATTTTTTTTCGGTGATAAGGCCTTCACCCGTCATACAGCCAATTGTGTTTTTTAAGAGATTGCTACAAAATTTTAATTTCTTTAAATAAAGTTTACGTATTTGGGATCCTGCCCTATCCTGAGAAACTCAAACTGTGTGCAATTGGCTGCATGATGCGCAACTTCACTACCGACGTCCGTGGCGAGGTCCAGCTCTGCAACCACGACACCATGCAGCGTGGTACAGATGGACCCAACAACATGCCGAATGGACCGCTCAGGATTGGCATTACGTCTTCATCGATGAGTGTCGCACATACCTTCAACCAGGCAATCGTCGGAGACGTGTTTGGAGGCAATTACAATATCATCGGCAAATCTCAAAGACTTTATTTCTTCTCCCTGGACTTTAATTCCAACAAATTTGCTTCCTTTACTGCTTGCTCAACATACAGATTAAATAACATCGGGGATAGGCTACAAGTCTGTCTCACTCCCTTCTCAATCACTGAGTCCCTTTCGTGCCCATTGACTCTCATAACTGCCATCTAGATTCTGTAAAAAATGTAAATAGCCTTTCGCTCCCTGATCCTTTACCCCTGTCACCTTCAAAATTAGAAAGACTGTATTCCAGTCAACATTGTCAAAAGCTGTCTGTAAGTTTACAAACGCTAGAAACGTAGGCTTGCCTTTCCTTAACCTATCTTCTTTGAGAAATCGCAGCGTCACTGTTGCCTCCTGTGTTCTTGCATTTATACGAAATCCAAACTGATCTTCCCAGAGGTCGGCTTCTACCAGATTTTCCATTCTTCTGTAAAGAATTCGTGTTAATATTTTACAACCGTAATGTATTAAACTGATAGTTCAGTAATTTTCAAGGCTCTCAGCACCTGTATTCTTTGGAATTGGTTTTATTATATTGTTCATGAAGTCAGAGAGTATTTCGCCTGTTTCATACATCTTTCTCACCAGATGGAAGAGATTTGTCATGGCGGGCTCTCCAAGACTATCAGTAGTTCTAACGGAATTTTGTCTACTCCTGGGTCCTTGTTTCGACTTAGGTCTTTCAGTGCTCTGTCATGTTCTGCACGCAGTACTCTATCTCCTATCCCACCTTCATCTACGACCTCTTTCATTTCCATAATATTGCCCTCAAGTACATCTCTCTCGTATAGATCCTCTGTATACTCTTTCCATCTTCTTACTTTTCTTTCTTTGCTTAGGACTGGTTTTCCATCTGAGCTCTTGATTTTCATACAGATGGTTCCCTACTCTCCAAAGGTGTTTTTGATTTTCTGTAGGTGCGATCTACCTTACCCCTAGTGTGATATATTTCTACATCCTTACATTTGTCCTTTAACAACTCCTCCTTAGCCATTTTGTATTTCCTGTCGATCTCATTTTTTAGACGTTTGTATTCCCTTTTGCGTGCTTCATTTACAGCGTTTTCGTATTTTGTCCTTCCATCAATTAAATTCAATATACTGTAGCTTGTGCTACCCAAGGATTACTACTACCCGTCTTCTCGTTACCTATTTGATCCTCTACTGCCATCTCTATTTCATCTCTCAAAGCTACCCATTCGTCTTCTAGTATATTCTTTTCTCCAGTTCTTGTCAATCGTCCACTAAATCTCCCCCTGAAACTCTCCACAATCTGTCGTTCTTTCAGTTAATCCAGGTTCCATCTCCTTAAATTCCTACATTTCTCCAGTTTCTTCAGCTTTAATCTACATTTCATAACCAATAAATTGTTGTTAGAGTCCAGATCTATGTCTGGAAATGTCTTACACTTTAAAACGTGGTTCCGAAATCTCTATCTTACGGTTACTTAATCAATGTGATACCTTCTGGTGTCTCCAGGTCTCTTCTAAGTATACAACCTTCTTTCACGATTCTTAAATCAAGTGTTAATTATAATTAAATTGCGCTCTGTGCAAAATTCTGTAAGGCGGCTTCCTCTTTCATTCCTTTCCCCCAGTCCATATTCACCTACTACTTTTCCTCTCTTCCTTTTTCTACTATCAAATTCCAGTCTCCCATGACTATTAAATTTCCCTCTTCCTCAAGTATCTGAATAATTTCTTTTATCTCGTCATACACTTCGTCCATCTCTACATCATCTGCGGAAGAAGTTGCCATATACTTAAACTTGTACTACTGTGGTGGGCGTGGGCTTCATGTATGTTCTCTACAATAATGCATTCACTATGCTGTTCATAGTAGGTTATCCGCGTTCCTATTTTTGTAGTAATTATTAAACTATACTCCTGCATTGCTCATACATTGTTCTGTATTTATAATCTTGTATTCACCTGACCAGAAGTCCTCTTCCCCATGCCACCGAACTTCACTAATTCCCACTGTATCTAACTTTAACCTATCCATTCCACTTTTTAAATTTTTTAACCTACCTGCCCGATTAAGGGATCTGACACTCCACTCTCCGATCCGTAGAACGCCAGTTTTGTTTCTCCTGATAACGACGTCCTCCTGAGTAGTCCCCGCCCGGAGATCCGAAAGGGGCATTATTTTATCTCCGAAAGAACAGATACCATCAAATAGTTAAGGCTAACCGGCCATTGACCTGCTTCTGTGCTGGATGCACACGCATTGCCCGAACTCTTACGGGATAAATCCCTGCAGTCGCACTATCCTCTGTGCCCTCAGTGGCTCTGGTAGAGCGACTGCCATATACGCATGAGATCCCGGGATCGAGTCCCGGTCGGGGTACACATTTTCAACTGTCCCCGTTGATGTATATCAACGCCTGTCGTCAGCTTAGGGTCTTGCTTTAATTATCATTTCATACCGCAGAAGAGGACCGACAAGCGTGGTGTAGGCAGTCTCTTTAATAATCTGTTTCATCTTCTAAGGCGGAAAGCTATGAACATGCTTCCAGATCGTTGTGAATTCTCATATTTTTTTCTGATGTAAAGAATTCACCTCTACCTTACTGGGACAAAGATGACTGAGCGCACGATAAGAGTAGTGAATAAGATCCCTGACTCTGTTTTAGTTTTATCTGTGGTTCACTTCTAATTGCTCAGTTTTGTAGTGCTCAGACATTCTTATTTGAGGCGCAGCAGCGTGCAGTTTTTCAGAGAAATATATCTGTTACTTGTGAAGCTGGGAGACATTATCTGCAATACTTTGTTATCAAGATGAAGACACTTTTATAATACTATCTTGTTCTATATATTTATGGAAAAGATTTTGGAGCTATTTTAAAAGTTTGATTGTAATGAGAGAATTTTTTAATTGTTAGAGTCTTCTTATGTTGTGCAGTTTTCCTGTCAATAATAAGAGATGGAGTTCTCAAAAACGATTTTCTTGAAAGTAAAAGCCACCTCCGCTACTCACACCGAAGTTTTAAACTTTAGTCCATACGCATTGTTGCCAACAAAAAATAAATAAATAGATTAGAGTAGATTATATTTCTTTAGCTGCAGCGTCTTATGATTTGCATTTGCTTTCAAGAACGTAAGTACTCCATTCACAGAAACAAGAGGTTAGTCACTTTTATTTCAGGACAGATCTCAGCTTGCATTCTTGGGCAAATACTGTGTCGTAGGGACTGTCAGGTGTCGTGCTGGCAACTACATTAATTTTCAGTGAAGAGTGTTGGTAATTTCAAACGGTTATTTTCTTCCGAGTAGAGCAGTACTTTATTTTTGTGGACATTCCAAATTTTACATTGCACATCATATCACGCAACGACTATAATGTACTTCGATACTGAGATTTAGATATACATTTTTCATTGAGCACACAATTAGTTTCTTCTGGCATTTAAATGGATTCATTTTCTTTATATTTTAAATTTTGTATTTCATGAAGTTTAAAGTTTTATTTCACGGCACTGTACACATGTGTAGCACAGGGCCAACCAACATTCAGTTTCAGCAGTTGAATACGATACCTTCTCTTAGACAGAGGATATTTTCATAGAAAACGTACACCATAAATATCTCCACAGCACTGATCGTGCAGATAAAATTAGGCAAAGAGGTGCAGAAGCAGTCATTCTTGTCACAGTCCATCAATGGATACAATGGGATGGACCCCGAGTACTATGTTGAGACAATGAAAAGAACCCTCTGCCACGCACTACACAGTGATTTACATAAATGTAGAATCCAAAATCGCACTATGATTCAATCACGCGGTAAGACTTTACAAATGACATCAGCGGTTTCAGATTCTCTACGTGGCTTGCTAGCGCCTTCCTTCCCAGCACGGCGTTCTGAATCATTTCCCTGACTGCCCGTATGCAAACGCGACGTCCCTGAGCTACAGCTTTAGAGGCGATAAACATTCGCTGGAGTCTGGAAGACAGACGGTTCCCGTCGTTGGCACTCCTGCGTCGCAGCGGCACAGCGGGTGTGGGCACGCGCCCTGCTGCCGGCCACGCACCCTGCTGCCGCCCACGCACCGTGTTGCTGCGTGGTCGGGGGCAGCGGAGACGGGCGCGGAGGCGGCAGCAGCGGCCATTGTCCCTGCGTAACGGTCAGCGGCGCCGGCGCCGCCCCACGCCACCTTCCCTCTCGTCTGCAGCCTCTCTGCTAGCCTATTCGGCCAACGTGTTTTGAAAATGCATACATTTCTGTTAATTAACCTTGGGAGCTGAATGCAGACACTTTAACATCATTTCCAGCTCCCATGACTAGCGCTTCTGTGTAAAGCGCCACTTCTGCGACGAATCTTGAAAAGTTAGCTGAAAAAGATTAGAAGTCACAAGTTTTTGAATTTCTGGGCCTACGTAGTGATAGGACAGAGTTCCCGTCACGTTGGCTAGGCTTCACGAATTTGGAAATTCAGAAGTGTATAAACAATAATAGCTAGCCCTCTGGAAATTCAGAAATGTAGATACAATAATGCCAACGCTTCTGGAAATCCAGAAGTGTATAAACAATAATGGCTACGCTTCTGGAATTGTAAAAGTGTATAAACAATAATAGCTAGCCCTCTGGGAATTCAGAAATGTAGATACAGTAATGGCTACGCTTCTTGAAACCCAGAAGTGTATAAACAATAATGGCTACGCTCCTGGAATTGCAGAAGGGCATAAACAATAATAGCTAGCCCTCTGGAAATTCAGAAATGTAGATACAATAATGGCTACGCTTCTGGAAGTCCAGAAGGGTATAAACAATAATGGCTACGCTTCTGGAATTGCAGAAGTGTATAAACAATAATGGCTAAGCTTATGGACTTTGAGAAGTATATAAGCAATAATGGCTAGGCTTCTACAAATTCAGAGGTGTATGTATAACACTCTGATTCGCCCATCGCCACATGACGTCTGACGAGAATTTCTAGAGCTAACTGGCGAGGGAGATGTGCTCTGATTGGCCCGCGTCTGGAGACATTCTCTGGTGGGAATTTATTGAACGTGGCAGTTTTCACGCTACAGCTCGATCGGCGGTTGTGGACGGAACGGCGAAAACAGCAGCGTCGCGTTCAGGGACACATGAAGAAAGACACTCTTGCTTTGGACGTGGAAGGTTAAAGGTCACTGCTTGTAGACATCGAATTCCCTAAATTCAGACGGGAGTTCACGGTATCCGAGGCCTGACGAGCGAGATTCAGGTTCTTGACATGCGATCTCGCACGACCGACTTGATGCCACAGCAGATTGGTGAGAATATGCATCAGCAACGCCGATAGGTGGGCGTTGATGTTTGCACAAGGGAAGTACCGTTGCCTCAGTACCGTTAATCCCGGTTCCGCTGACAGTATCTTTTTCATTTATTATTCAGTCAACCACTGGAGTAATTTAAAATGTTTGGTGGGTTACCTTCGGATGAACGATTCAATGTGCAGCTAGGATATGGTAGTCCTCCCTCAGTTGCTTCATACCTTTTTTGCAACCGCTTTTTCTTATAGCCATTTTACTGAGTCGTATGCTATATCATTGCTTTTAATGTAGTAAAACATCAGTTTCGTTTAATTTTTATTTCAATTGAGGTAGCTTGTAGTTTCCTTCAATTCATTATTATTATTATTTGTCGACTGAGTGCAAATGGTAATTCAGTAGGAGTTTATAGCAATTGCCCACCTTAGGATTCCATGTTAGGGTCATTTTTAAGGTAGCAGCTATGTTGGGCAATTAAACTTTAACATCGGGTCTTAAGGAGTGTTTGATGTAGTCTGCGAAATTCTATCATTCCGAAAGTGACGTAACGGCTTAAGAGAAAATACGCAATCACTAACAGTGAAACATACTATTTTTTTGTCCGTCTTTATTGCATTAATTTTTTTGAACTGACCATTACGCTTAAACATGAGCCATCCTTAGATTTCCAGATAACTGTAAAACAATAAATACATGAGCTTATCATAGTGTACCACCATCAAACATCAACTATACTAGAATGCATGTGACTGTCTCGATTACAAGAGTAACGCCTCCAACTATCAGAAAAATTTGCATTTTATATTACCCGGCGGCAGTCAGCACACGACTGGCCTGATCGTGGAACAAAGACAAAACAGAGGCTACTAGGAGCATGCCGGGACAGAGGTGGGACTGCAGCAGCGCTAAGAATACACCGTCCGTTATTTAAACTACGAAAAATTTTGTCGTGTGTTATAAAGAAAGGGCCATAACCTTGAAAGACTGCAAATTTTAATTATCACCGTATAAAGAAAAATTACTGCTAATTTTGTGTAGGAGTACATGTTTCATTCAAATGTAACATACGTCAAAGTTGGCAGGAATCTTATTACGTAAATTCAACGGAGCACTATTGTATCCTGTGACATAAAGCGTAAATTTTGCTGATAGTTGAACACCAAGAAGGAATTCTGCGACATAATCTAAATCTGGTAGGTGTGTATCTACATCTGAAAGACGAAGTCTATTCGTAATTCGCGCCAGTCGCATAAGAGTGCCGCTTTTAGGGCTACTATCAGGACGAAAATCAGGTTTGCATTAAATACACGCTGTAACGATTGTGAGCGTTAGTTATCTTTGAGGTTGGACTTGGTGCGTTAACGTTAGTCCAGAATGCTTTTAAGGCGACGGAGACTCCATTACCAGTACCTCACTGAGTTTAGACGAGGTCGTGTATTTGGACTACGAGAAGCTGAATGTTCCTTCTGCGATAGCCTCTTCCAGAAAGACTTGGCACTAACCACTCTACATGATTGCTGTCAGCGGTGGTCTCGAAAATGTACGGGCTCCCAATGGCCGCGTGGCACTGCCGAGAGGGAAGACCATCGTGTTCAGCGTAATCGTAATGCAGCACTTTAAGCAGCAGTTGGCATCACAGAGATGCAAGGAACCTTAACAAATCGGTTACTTCAAAGACAGCTCCGAAACAGACGACCTGTAGCGCGGTCCGTAGCTCGTGGTCGTGCAATAGCGTCATCGCTTCCCACGCCCGGGTTCCCGGGTTAGATTCCCGGCGGGGTCAGCGATTTTCTGTGCCTCGTGATGACTGGGTGTTGTGTGATGTCCTTAGGTTAGTTAGGTTTAAGTAGTTCTAAGTTCTAGGGGACTGATGACCTCAGAAGTTAAGTCCCATAGTGCACAGAGCCATTTGAACCATTTTGAACCTGTAGCGCACACTCCACTGATCACAAACCATCGCCATCTGCGACTTCAGTGGTGTCAACCGGTAGCTCATTGGAGGAAGAGGAGATTAGTGTTTAAGAACGAGGCCATTGCAGACGGAGCAGAAGCTCGGATTAGGGAAGGACGGCATAGGAGGTCAATGTGGCGGTTATTGTGTACCATCAACATGGACAAATGCAATGAATATGGATGATATGATACTCTATGGTATTCTGCGGTTTGAATTCACTCCGTTTTTCTTAGCAGTTGCATTGATTTGGTTTTGTAAATGATACTGACAATATTATACACATGTATAATGCATTATTCATACTACAACTTCTCCCGGATAATTATTTTGTTCAAATTGCACAAGAATTCCACCAGACGTAATGTAATAATGTTGACTGTAAGTTGTGTTCATATCACTAAAATTACAGATCGTACATCAGAGCTTTTATAATTTTTGTCTTCGATGGATTTAATTATTCTTAGCAAATTGATCATGAAAAGGAACCACAGAATACCACCCGCACACAACGCTGACGTACGCTACCAGAAAAAATTTTCTCCGTGATTCGTGCGTAGTATTTAATTTTGGCCTCATACATCAGCAATGAAATCTGGTTCCACAATAAATACCATCAGCACTGTTCTTAGAAGATGCAGTCTGATTCGATTAATTTTTTCTTTTATGAATAGAGTTCGGTACCACAGGTGCACATTTATTTCTTACACATTGGAACATTGTTTGCAGTTTCAAGTAATTTAAATTTGCCACTGTGATAAAAGTTAAGATAGCAGCCGACAAAAGATAGAGGATTTCTTTTTTAATTAAGATTTTCCTTTGCTCAATAAATAATTAGTCATTTAAGTTGATGGCATCAATAAAGAAATTATTAAATTGTTTTGCAAATTAGTTTAACACAAACCCATGCTATTTTCAACTAGAAGTAAAGGCGTAGTTGCTATATAACCGCAACTAACAAAAGCTGCGCTTCTTGCAGCTATGATAAAACAATTAATACAAAATTATAATCAAAAGAGGAAGTGAATTTTCAATAAATAATCATAAATAGTTTTAATGCATTTGCCTCTATTTGTTTTTACCAACAAAAGAACATAAAAGTACAATAATTTTACATTAAATTTTTTTCATTCAACAGGCCTCAACTCGATTCGCGTCTTGCGTCGGCGACGTAAGACGACAAAAGGGTACAAAACAGAAGAAAAGAATGAGATAGATTAACAAAGAATGTGAAACAAATATTGTCTCTGTTTTACATAATTATCATCTTTTTAAGAAATAATTACATAAATGAATATACACTCCTGGAAATTACAATAAGAACACCGTGAATTCATTGTCCCAGGAAGGGGAAACTTTATTGACACATTTCTGGGGTCAGATACATCACATGATCACACTGACAGAACCACAGGTACGTAGACACAGGCAACAGAGCATGCAAAATGTCGGCACTAGTACAGTGTATATCCACCTTTCGCAGCAATGCAGGCTGCTATTCTCCCATGAAGACGATCGTAGAGATGCTGGATGTAGTCCTGTGGAACGGCTTGCCATGCCATTTCCACCTGGCGCCTCAGTTGGACCAGCGTTCGTGCTGGACGTGCAGACCGCGTGAGACGACGCTTCATCCAGTCCCAAACATGCTCAATGGGGGACAGATCCGGAGATCTTGCTGGCCAGGGTAGTTGATTTACACCTTCTAGAGCACGTTGGGTGGCACGGGATACATACGGACGTGCATTGTCCTGTTGGAACAACAAGTTCCCTTGCCGGTCTAGGAATGGTAGAACGATGGGTTCGATGACGGTTTGGATGTACCGTGCACTATTCAGTGTCCCCTCGACGATCACCAGAGGTGTATGGCCAGTCTAGGAGATCGCTCCCCACACCATGATGCCGGGTGTTGGCCCTGTGCGCCTCGGTCGTATGCAGTCCTGATTGTGGCGCTCACACGCATACGACCATCATTGGCACCAAGGCAGAAGCGACTCTCATCGCTGAAGACGACACGTCTCCATTCGTCCCTCCATTCACGCCTGTCGCGACACCACTGGAGGCGGGCTGCACGATGTTGGGGCGTGAGCGGAAGACGGCCTAACAGCGTGCGGGACCGTAGCCCCGCTTCATGGAGACGGTTGCGAATGGTCCTCGCCGATACCCCAGGAGCAACAGTGTCCGTAATTTGCTGGGAAGTGGCGGTGCGGTCCCCTACGGCACTGCGTAGGATCCTACGGTCTTGGCGTGCATCCGTGCGTCGCTGCGGCCCGGTCCCAGGTCGACGGGCACGTGCACCTTCCGCCGACCACCCGGCCTCCCGCATGCCCACTATACGCCCTCGCTCAAAGTCCGTCAACTGCTCATACGGTTCACGTCCACGCTGTCGCGGCATGCTACCAGTGTTAAAGACAGCGATGGAGCTCCGTATGCCACGGGAAACTGGCTGACACTGACGGCGGCGGTGCACAAATGCTGCGCCGCCATTCGACGGCCAACACCGCGGTTCCTGGTGTGTCCGCTGTGCCGTGCGTGTGATCATTGCTTGTACAGCCCTCTCGCAGTGTCCGGAGCAAGTATGGTGGGTCTGACACACCGGTGTCAATGTGTTCTTTTTTCCATTTCCAGGAGTATATATATATATATATATATATATATATCGTGGATGTTATTTCGACCGTGCTCTTTCAAAGGAACCGTCCCGCCATTTGCCTTAAGCGGTACAGGAAAATCACTGAAAACCTAAACCAGGATGCGGTTTTGAACCGTCGTCTCCGAGAGGCGAGTTCAGTGTGCTGACCACTGCGGCATAACGCTCACTAACTCACTGGAGACAGGTGCGACACCTGTCGTATTTTCTGATGAAAGTTTGTTCTGCCTTTGTTCCGGTGACGACTGTGTGTTGGTTAGAGGGGCGCCAGTTGAGGACCTGCAACCAACCTGTCCGCATGCTAGCACACTGAACCTATAACTAGATCTACGATATGACAGCAGGAGCACTTTCGTGGTTATCCCAAGCGCCCTGATTGCAAATTCGGTACGTCACTCTGGTGATACGACTTGTTGTTTTTCTGTTAATGAACAGCATCCCAGGGAGTGTTTTCCAACAGGATAACGCTCGTCTACATACCACTGTTGTAGCTCATCGTGCTCTACAAAGCGTCGACATGTTCCCTTGACCTGCTCGATATCAGCTCTGTCTGCAGTCGAGCACGGGACATCGACGACAGTTCTATCGTCATGCACAAACAGCATTAACCGTCGGTGTATTGCCACCAATGCAACAGGCGTGGAAATCCATCCGACAAAGTGATGACCATCACCTGTACAACGCAATGCATGCACGTTTGCATCTTTACCTTCAACATTCTGACGGTAACACCAAATATTAATGTGACAGCATATGACGTGTTCAATGGCTTATCTCGCATTTAGATTAACCTGTCATCTTGCAGTGCTAATCATTTAAATACACTACTAGCCATTTAAATTGCTACACCACGAAGAAGGCGTTCTACAGACGCGAAATTTAACCGACAGGAAGAAGATGCCGTGATATGCAAATGATTAGCTTTTCAGAGCATTCACACTAGGTTACCGCCGGTGTCGACACTTACAACCTGCTGACATGAGGAAAGTTTCCAACCGATTTCTCACACACAAACAGCAGTTGACCGGTGTTGCCTGGTGAAACGTTGTTGTGATGCCTCGTGTAAGAAGGAGAAATGCGTACCATCACGTTTCCGACTTTGATAAAAGTCGGATTCTAGGCTATAGCGATTGCGGTTTATCGTATCGCGACACTGCTGCTCGCCTTGGTCGAGATCCAATGACTGTTAGCAGAATATGGAATCGGTGGGTTCAGGAGGGTAATACGGAACACCTTGCTGGATACCAACGGCCTCGTATCACTAGCAGCCGAGATGACAGGCATCTTATCCACATGGGTGCAAAGGATCGTGTCAAGAGATGGGGACGTTTGCAAGACAACAACCATCTGCACGAACAGTCGACGACGTTTGCAGCAGCATGGACTATCAGCTCGGAGACCATGGCTGCGGTTACCCTTGACGCTGCATCACAGACAGGAGCGACGGCAATGGTGTACTCAAAGACGAACCTGGATGCACGAATGGCAAAATGTCATTTTCTCGGATGAATCCAGCTTCTGTTTACAGCATCATGATAGTCGCATCCGAGTTTGGCGACATCACGGTGAACGCACATTGGAAGCGTGTATTTGTCATCGCCATGTTGGCGTATCACCCGGATTGGTGGTATGGGGTGCCATTGGTTACACGATTCGGTCACCGCTTGTTCGCAATGACGGCACGATGAAAAGTGGAAGTTACATTTCAGATGTGCTACGACCCGTGGCCCTACATTCGATCCCTGCGAAACTCAACATTTCAGCAGGTTAATGCACGACCGCATGTTGCAAGTCCCGTACGTGCCTTTCTGGATACAGAAAATATTCCGCTGCTGCCCTGGCCAGCGCATTCTCCAGATCTCTCACCAACTGAAAACGTCTGGTCTATGGTGGCCGAGCATTTGGCTCGTCACAATACACCAGTCAATACTCTTGATGAACTGTGGTATCGTGTTGAAGCTGCATGGGCAGCTGTACCTGTGCACGCCATTCAAGCTCTGTTTGACCTGCTAGGTCGGTGGGTGGGTGGGTGGCAGAAATGTGCAGGCACCCCGAATTGAACGCAGATCCCTCGGAGACTGGCTGTACTGTCAGATGATGCAAGTGTTGGTGTCATCTCCTCGGCACAACGAATCTTCCAGGAGAACCAGCATGCAGATAGAAGGCCCGGGGTGGGTGGCAGAAATGTGCAGGCAACCCCGAATTGGACACAGAACCCTTGGAGACTGGATGCACTGTCAGATGTTGTAAGTGGGGTGTGTCTCCTCGGCACAGCGAATCTTCCAGGAGAGCCAGCATGCAGATATAAGGGCAAGGGTGGGTAGCAGAAACGTGCAGGCACTCCAAATTGGACTCAGAACCCTCGGAGACTGGCTGCACTCTCAGGTGATGCAAGTGTTGGTGTCATCTCCTCCACACAGCGAATCTTCCAGGAGTGCCAGCACGCAGATAGAAGGCCCAGAGTGGGTAGCAGAAATGTGCAGGCACCCCGAATTTAACCCAAAACCCTTGGAGACTGGCTGCCTGTCAGGTGATGGTATCTATGGGGCAATCTCACCTCTGCTAGTACAGTTCAAAGGTCGGAACCACAAGGGCTACTTGAAGGCTCTTAGATCAGCGACTTGACCTGGTTGGTGACAACTTTCGATTAGGCTGTAGCAACTCAGCTGCGGCTCCGATCGATGACTGGCTCGGATACTGCAGCATGGAAAATCTGCCACTGGCTGTGCTGGGATCATATACAGGGTGAATCAATTAACCTTTATACACTCCTGGAAATTGAAATAAGAACACCGTGAATTCAATGTCCCAGGAAGGGGAAACTTTATTGACACATTCCTGGGGTCAGATACATCACATGATCACACTGACAGAACCACAGGCACATAGACACAGGCAACAGAGCATGCACAATGTCGGCAATAGTACAGTGTATATCCACCTTTCGCAGCAATGCAGGCTGCTATTCTCCCATGAAGACGATCGTAGAGATGCTGGATGTAGTCCTGTGGAACGGCTTGCCATGCCATTTCCACCTGGCGCCTCAGTTGGACCAGCGTTCGTGCTGGACGTGCAGACCGCGTGAGACGACGCTTCATCCAGTCCCAAACATGCTCAATGGGGGACAGATCCGGAGATCTTGCTGGCCAGGGTAGTTGATTTACACCTTCTAGAGCACGTTGGGTGGCACGGGATACATACGGACGTGCATTGTCCTGTTGGAACAACAAGTTCCCTTGCCGGTCTAGGAATGGTAGAACGATGGGTTCGATGACGGTTTGGATGTACCGTGCACTATTCAGTGTCCCCTCGACGATCACCAGAGGTGTATGGCCAGTCTAGGAGATCGCTCCCCACACCATGATGCCGGGTGTTGGCCCTGTGCGCCTCGGTCGTATGCAGTCCTGATTGTGGCGCTCACACGCATACGACCATCATTGGCACCAAGGCAGAAGCGACTCTCATCGCTGAAGACGACACGTCTCCATTCGTCCCTCCATTCACGCCTGTCGCGACACCACTGGAGGCGGGCTGCACGATGTTGGGGCGTGAGCGGAAGACGGCCTAACAGCGTGCGGGACCGTAGCCCCGCTTCATGGAGACGGTTGCGAATGGTCCTCGCCGATACCCCAGGAGCAACAGTGTCCGTAATTTGCTGGGAAGTGGCGGTGCGGTCCCCTACGGCACTGCGTAGGGTCCTACGGTCTTGGCGTGCATCCGTGCGTCGCTGCGGCCCGGTCCCAGGTCGACGGGCACGTGCACCTTCCGCCGACCACCCGGCCTCCCGCATGCCCACTATACGCCCTCGCTCAAAGTCCGTCAACTGCACATACGGTTCACGTCCACGCTGTCGCGGCATGCTACCAGTGTTAAAGACAGCGATGGAGCTCCGTATGCCACGGGAAACTGGCTGACACTGACGGCGGCGGTGCTCAAATGCTGCGCAGCTAGCGCCATTCGACGGCCAACACCGCGGTTCCTGGTGTGTCCGCTGTGCCGTGCGTGTGATCATTGCTTGTACAGCCCTCTCGCAGTGTCCGGAGCAAGTATGGTGGGTCTGACACACCGGTGTCAATGTGTTCTTTTTTCCATTTCCAGAAGTGTATTTTGGAGATTGAAAGTGCGTTCGTGTGCGGTTTCCACAGAATGGTTGGTAGTAAGAGGCAAGTATAATTACAAAATAAACAGTTTGCAATAAAATTTATTTTTGTATCCCTTTCGACACTGTAGAGTCTTGTACCATGGGAATCGAGGTCGATTATGTTATTTGGTGGCTAATATCCTCTTCCTACAACATGACTGCACAGATGTATTAACAGGGTTCTTGAGTCACGTAAACAGGAGGCTGCGACTTTAGCAGTGTCCATGCGTTGTGGTACAACCTCTTGCGTAATAGTCCACGTTAACCTCACTGCTTGTGAATGACAGACACCAAACTAGAATGCGAGTTAGTGCGCCAGTGACTGAAGTAGAGACTGAGCGGCTGTGATAGAGACTGAGAGACTGCGCTAGTAACTGAGAGACTAATAGTGACTGAGAGCTAGTAACTAAGACTAAGAATGAGCCCTCTGGCTAGTGGCAGCGATCTACATACTTGCAGCCCAGAGGGCGTTGGCAGCACGTTGCTTGCAAGTCTGTCGTTGGCCTATCTTCTGATAGACGTGCTTGATCCAGGTCATTCTATCGATCTTCTTGTTATATCTCTGTCAACCGTGTGCTGGCGACACCCTACGTCAGCACACTTACAAAGTCTATTTTTTGTACACACATAGAGTTTCTAAATGCTACAATGCCTATTGACATTAACATACTAAAATTAAGTTAAATTAGGATGTCGGTTGCGTTTTTTACAGAATTCTAGTCTGAGTCATTTACGAGATATCGTATTTTGAACAGTTGCCACACCTACATGTCAACCAAGCCTGTGGTACCACACATTGAAGAAAAACAAAAGTGTGTGCACTATTTGCGTGGTTTCTGACCAGTAGTGAGAGAGCTAATCATCAGAAGTTGTGTTCAAAATGACAACCAGTAGCTGCACTATACACTTTCAGCCTGGTATGGAACGACTCCTGCACATACGGTAGCAATTCAGGGGCAGTTCCTAGCAGGATACATTAATACATTTTGCAACTCATTAGGTCAGCGCCCCCGCGGAAAAAAAGTCGACAGGCGTCAAATCTTGGGAATGGGGTCTAAGGTACTTGTCCTCTGCGTTCTATCCAACAACTTGGAAACGATTCGTGTTGTAGTACTCCGTACATAATGGGCCGGACAGTCATCATTGGTTCCTCCTACTTTGCAGAGTAGGCTCTCCTGGAAGATTCGCTGTGCCGAGCAGATGACACCCCACTGGCATCCCCTGACAGTGCAGCCAGTCTCCGAGGGTTCTGGGTCGAATACGTGATGTCTGCACATTTCTGCCACCCACCCTGGGCCTTCTAGTTGCATGCTGGCTCTCCTGGAAGATTCGCTGTGCCAAGGAGATGATACCCCACTTGCATCACCTGACAGTGCAGACAGTCTCCGAGGATTCTGGGTCCAATTCGGAGTGGCTGCACATTTCTGACACCCACCCTGGGCTTACTATCTGCATGCTGGCTCTCCTGGAAGATTCGCTGTGCCGAGGAGATGACACCCCACTTGCATCACCTGACAGTGCAGCCAAACTCTTGGGGTTCTGGGTCCAATTCAGAGCGCCTGCACATTTCTGCCATCCACCCTGGGCCTTCTATCTGCATGTTGGCTCTTCTGGAAGATTCGCTGTGCCAAGGAGATGACACCCCACTTGCATTACCTGACAGTGCAGATAGTCGCTTAGAGTTCTCGGTCCAATTCAGAAAGCCTGCACATTTGTGCCACCCAACCTGGGCCTTCTATGCTGCATGCTGGCTCTCCTGGAAGATTCGCTGCGCCGAGGAGATGACACATCATTTACATCACCTGACAGTGCAGCCAGTCTCTTAGGGTTTTGGGTCCAATTCAGAGTGCCTGCACATTTGGGCCACCCACCTTGGGCCTTCTATCTGCATGCTGGCTCTCCTGGAAGATTCGCTGTGCCTAGGAGTTCACACACCAATTGCATCACTTGACAGTGCAGCCAGTCTCCAAGGGTTCTGGGTCCAATTTGGGGTGCCTGCACATTTGTGTCACCCACCCTGGGCCTTCTATCTGCATGCTGGCTCTCCTGGAAGATTCGCTGTGCCTAGGAGTTGACACACCAATTGCATCACTTGACAGTGCAGCCAGTCTCCGAGGGTTCTGGGTTCAATTTGGGGTGCCTGCACATTTCTGCCACCTACCCTGGGCCATCTATCTACATGCTGGCTCTCCTGGAAGATTCGCTGTGCCGAGGAGATGACACCCCACTTGCATCACCTGACCGTGCAGCCAGTCTCAGAGGGTTCTGGGTCGAATTCGGAGTGCCTGCACATTTCTGCCACCCACCTTGGGCCTTCTATCTGCATGCTGGCTCTCCTGGAAGATTCGCTGTGCCAAGGAAATGACACTCCACTTGCATTACCTGACAGTGCAGAGTCTCTTAGGGTTCTGGGTCCAATTCAGAAAGCCTGCATATTTGTGCCACCCAACCTGGGCCTTCTATGTGTATGCTGGCTCCCCTGGAAGATTCCCTGCGCCGAGGAGATGACACTCCATTTGCATCACCTGACAGTGCAGCCAGTCTCTTAGGGTTCTGGGTCCAATTCAGAGTGCCTGCACATTTGTGCCACCCACCTGGGGCCTTCTATTTGCATGCTGGCTCTCCTGGAAGATTCGCTGTGCCTAGGAGTTGACACACCAATTGCATCACCTGACAGTGCAGCCAGACTCCGAGGGTTCTGGGTCCAATTCAGAGTGCCAGCACATTTGAGCCACCCACCCTTTGCCTTCTATCTGCATGCTGTCTCTTGTGGAAGATTCGCTGTGCCAAGGAGATGACTCACCACTTGCATTACCTGACAGTGCAGCCAGTCTCCATGGGTTCTGGGTCCAATTCGTGGTTCCTGCACATTTCTGCCATCCATCCTGGGTCGTGTGTCCTGCACTCTACTCTGCTGGTATCCTCGCTGCGCCACGGGGTTGACATCCCACTTGCATCACCTGACGGTGCAGCCAGTCTCCGAGAGTTCTGGGTTCAATTCGGGGTGCCTGCACATTTCTGCCACCCACACTCGGCCTTCTATCTGCATGCTGGCTCTCCTGGAAGATTCGCTGTGCCGAGGAGATGACACCCCACTTGCATCATCTGACAGTGCAGCCAGACTCCGAGGGTTCTGCGTCCAATACGGGGTGCCTGCACATTTCTGCCAGCCACCCTGGGCCTTCTATGCTGCATGCTGGCTCTCCTGGAAGATTCGTTGCGCCTAGGAGTTGACAACCCAATTGCATCACCTGACAGTGCAGCCAGTCTCCGAGGGTTCTGGGTTCAATTTTGGGTGCCTGCACATTTCTGCCAGCTACCCTGTGTTTTCTATCTACATGCTGGCTCTCCTGGAAGACTCGCTGTGCCGAGGAGATGACACCCCACTTGCATCACCTGACAGTGCAGTCAGTCAGGGTTCTGGGTCCAATTCAGAGTGCCTGCACATTTGTGCCACCCACCTTGGGCCTTCTATTTGCATGCTGGCTCTCCTGGAAGATTCGCTGTGCCTAGGAGTTGACACACCAGTTGCATCACTTGACAGTGCAGCCAGTCTCCATGGGTTCTGGGTCCAATTCGGGGTGCCTGCACATTTGTGTCACCCACCCTGGGCCTTCTATCTGCATGCTGTCTCTCCTGGAAGATTCGCTGTGCCGTGGAGATAACACTCCCCTTGCATCACCTGACCGTGCAGCCAGTCTCCATGGGTTCTGGGTCGAATTCGGAGTGCCTGCACATTTCTGCCACCCACCCTGGGCCTTCTATCTGCATGCTGGCTCTCCTGGAAGATTCGCTGTGCCGAGGAGATGACACCCCACTTGCATGACCTGACAGTGCAGCCAGTCTCCGAGGGTTCTCTGTCCAGTTCGGGGTGCCTGCATATTTCTGCCACCCACCCTCGGCCTACGCTGCATGCTGGCTCTCCTGGAAGATTCGCTGTGTCGAGGAGATGACACCCCACTTGCATCACCTGACATTGCAGCCTGTCTCCAAGTTTATTGGGTTGAATTCGGGGAGCCTGCACGTTTATCCACCCATCCTGGGCCTCGTATGCTGCATACTGGCTCTGCTGGATGCCTCGCTGCTTCACAGAGCTGACACCCAACTTGCACTACCTGAAAGTGCAGCCAGTCTCCGAGGGTTCTGGGTCTAATTAGTGGTACCTGCACATTTCTGCCATCCACCCTGTGCCTCGTATGCTGCACGCTGGCTCTGCTGAAAGCCTCTCTGTGCCACGGATCTGACACTCCTCTTGCATCAGCAAGGACACTACCCACTGACTACCGCTGCTGCCTCAGCAAATGTCACTCACTACCCACCAGTTGGCACTTGCGTCCTGGCTGTAGGCATACCACATGGAAGCGTCGAATGATAGAAACTGCTACTGTTGCATTAGCAATTACGACACTGTGCTGACTGTGGTACTGGAGATCCTGTCCCACACCTTCCTGCACATACGGCCGTGGAGTCAGAAGTCGTCATACTGCAACAGTGGTGCCATCCAGCTGTAACACTGGAAACAAACTTGTTCTAGTCACCCATGGTACTTGCTGCCGTTTCACTTTTCGCCTTCAAGCTTGCATTGAATATTGTTTTAAAATGCGTACATTTCCGTTACTTAATTTCGACAGCTGAATGCAGGCACTTTGTCTGGTCATTTCCTCCTCCCATTAGTAGCACATCTCTGCAATGTGCCACAACCATAGATGGCCTTGACCAGAACACAATTCTTTGTTAAATGTTTGAGTGGTTTGAAACCAAGATTCCCTGGAATTTAAACACCGGTTTTTTGTCCTAGTTTTCATATCCCAAAAGAGGTGTAAATGGACAAATGGAGTGTCACATTAATTAGCATTATGTATAGATTTCATAAAATCGCTTGACTCCTCTGAAGTAATCAGGATAATTATGAAAAAATTAACGAGCGATTTGAGGGAAAATTAGTATCCGAATTTTCATTTCCAAACAAAGAGTGAGAAATGAACAAATGAGGCATCAATCTGGCCACGGTGAGGTTTAGTTTTGCAAAACAATATTTAATTGGTTGAAAATGAACTGTGTGATTAAGAAAAATACAGTTATTTAAGGGGAAACAGAAATGTGTCATGAACAGCTTCTGCCATTTATCTAATTGAAGTGTGAAATACCAAATCCAGACTGAGTTGCCAAAATTCATGGGAGACCTCATAATATCGTGACGGACCTCCTTTCACCCGGCGTAGTGCAGCAGCCCGACGTTGCATCCCCTCAACAAGTCGCTGGAAGTCCCTGCAGAAATATTGAGCCATGCTGCCTCTATAGCCGTCCATAATTAAGAAAGCGTTGTCAGTGCCGGATTTTGTGCACCAACTGACCTCTCGATTGCATCCCATGATTCTTGCCGGCCGGTATGGATCGCCAAATCTTTCGCTCGAACCGCCCAGAATGTTCTTCAAACCAGTTGCTAGCAATTGTGGCCATGTGACATGGCGCATTGTCATCCATAACAATTCCATTGTTGTTTGCTGCAAATGGTCTCCAAGTCGCCGAACATAACCATTTCCAGTCAATAGATCACTTGGACGTAAAGAGCCAGTCCGTTCCGTGTAAATACAGCCTGCACCGAATTGCACAGTGCCTTGTTGAAAACTTGGGTCCATGGCAACTTGAGGTCTCCTTCACACTCGGACCCTACCATCAACTGAAATCTGGACTTATCTGACCAGGCTACGGTTTTACAGTCGTCTAAAGTCCACGAGCCCAGGAAAGGCGCTGCAGGCGATGTCGTGCTGTTAACAAAAGTACTCGATTCGGTCGTCTGCAACCATAACCCATTAATGCCAAATTTCATCGCACTGTCCTGAAGTATACGTCCGTTGTACGTCCCACATTGATTTGTTAGGTTAGTTCACCCATTGTTCCTTGTCTGCTAGCATTGACAAACACCGCTGTTCTCTGTCGCTAAGCGAAGGCTGTCCGCCACTGCGTGGTCCGTGGTGAGGGGTAATGCCCGAAATTTGGTATCCGCAGCACAGTCTTGACCCTGTGGATCTCGGAGTACTGAATTCTCTAATGATTTACCAAATGGAATGTCGCATGCGTCTAGCTCCAACTACCATTCCGCTTTCGAAGCCTGTTAATTGCCGTCGTTTTGTCATAATCATGTCGGAAACATTTTCACATGAAGCACCTGAATACAAATGACAAAAAATGCAATGCCCTTTGGTTCTTTCTGTATGCGATGCAGCTGCCCACTGTAAATGTGCATATCGCTATCCCATGACTTCTGTCACCTCATTGTATGTATACAAAAGCACTGTCGTGACATTCTGACTCACCATGTTCAGCCCAAACTCTAAGGATAGAAACTTGAAATGTAGAGAGGTTGTTAATCTTTTACTGCAAGCGTCATTTAAGAAGGGATTTTCCAAAATTCCACCCCAACTGATGAAAGATTTTTTTAAATGTGTCCCTGTTATGGCAATTTTGAAGCTAGAATTATGAAAACTGATATGTAGTTTCTCCGCCACAAAAATTGAAATAAGTGTTTAAGCATTTTTGGAAATTTATCCCCGATGAGGATAAAGTAGTATGTGAAAGAGTTTTGAAAATAAATCATTATTAAAGAGGCACTGAAGTATTTTTAAACCTACATTTATTATAACTGGCATTTGACTTCTCGGTTGCAAATTTTAAAAAAAATACATGTTTCACTGTTCTTGGAAATATAACATTTGACATGGTAAAATAGGGGGTGAATATTTAACGGTATACTTCATTATGCCAACATTTTTAAAGTTAAATCTACGAAAATTTGTATTTGGCTTCTCTGTAAGAAACAAATAATATACATGTAACTGTTTTTGGAATTTCAATGACTGAGGGGAGAAATAGGGGTTCAAATGTCGTAGAATGTTTGGAATTACACTAGGGTGTAAAGGAATGTGTGAAAGTTTTGTTGGAAATAAATTGTTATTAAAGAACCACTAAAGCATTTTTAAAGCTACATCTATGAAAATTGGTATTTGACTTCGCAATTAGAAATTAAGAAATACCTGTTTCGGTGTTTTTGAAAATTTAACTATGGGGGTAAAATAGAGGAAGAACGTTTTATGGGATATATTCCATTATAGAAGAATATTTAACGCTAAGTCTCTGAAAATAAGTATTTGGCTTCTCTGTTAGAAACAAAAAAAAATGTGTTTCACTGTCATTGGAAATTCAGCCCATAAGTGGTGCAATTCAGGGTGAAATGTTTTATGAAATGAGTTAATTCTGATAACATTTTTAAAGCTAAATCTCTTAAAATTGGTATTTGGCTTCTCAATTAGAAACGAAAAAATACATGTTTCACTGTTTTTGGAAGTTCAACGCCTAAGGGGATGAAATAACTCCAGAGGGATTCATTGACTCATCATTGATCTGCCCAAACCACTAAGCGTAGTAACTTGAGGGTGCGGTCTTCATACTGCAGGCGTACTTTAAGAAGGGATAGTTAGAAATTCCACTCCTAAGTGGGTGATACAGGGGATGAAAGGCTTTTCGAAAATACATTGCTATTAAGTTAATTTTGAACCTAGAACTGCGAAATTGCGATTTGGTTTCCCAGTCAAAAATTTAAAAAGAATAACGTGTTGCAGAATTTCTGGAAATTCAACCATTAATCCGGTAACTTAATGGGTCAATTTAAAAAAGTAATTAATGAAGTACTACTGCAGCATTTTTAAAGCTACGTTTATGAAAATTGGTATATGACTTCTCGGTTCGAAATAAAAAGATACGTGTGTCAGTGTTTTGGAAATTCAACGCTCTAAGTAAGAGAAATAGCGAATGAAAAGTTTTAGGAAATTATTTCATTATGAGAACATTTTCAAAGCTAAATTTATGAAAATTTGATTTCGCTTCTGTGTTAGAAATTAAAAGGATACGTATGTCAATGTGCCTAGGGGATGAAAATTTTTACGAAAATATTTAAACTGTAGTCTATGAAAATTGGTATTTCGCTTCTCGAATATATGTAAATAAATGGAAAGGCGAAAGGCGTTACTAAAACAAATCTTTTACTCAAGCTGCCAGAATAGCTTTTTCGTCAGAAGTACATTTAGAAAGAAAACATGCTTCTACTGCCTTAATTACCGAGAAATGTTTGGATAGTGGTCTGTTTGTAAACAATTTAAGGAATTTAGTTATAGAAAAGCCAAAAAATCTGTGCAAACCATGCAGTATACGCGATTGACGCAGCGGCCACTAAGCTAGTCACAACATAAAATGGAATTTCTCTGCTTTCTCTTGATCTATATACTCTTAATAATAATAGAATACTGAGCGATATTGAAGTATATTATAATTCGTGCATTCTGAACAAAATTTGAAAAATAAAAAAATTGAAAAAGATACTCAATTGCTTGTGAATCGATTTGTCTAAAAACAAGAAATGAAATAGATTACAGTAACATTTAATGTGCCTTTCCATGATGCTCAAAACCGTGTACAATAAATTAAGTACTGACTGAGACTTGTGGTCTTCAGTTCAAAGACTGGTTTGATGCAGCTGTCCATGCTACTGTTCTGTACAAGCCTCTTCATCTCCGAGTACCTACCGCAACATACATCCTTCTGAATCTGCTTAGTGTATTCATCTCTAGGTCTCCGCCTACGATTTTTAGCCCCCATCCCCATACTTCTCTCCAATACTAAATTGATCCCTTGATGCCTCAGAACGTGTCCTAACAACTAATGCCTTCCTTTAGTCAGGTTGTGCCATAAATTCCTCTTCTCCCAATTCTATTCAGTACCTCCTCATTAATTACGTGATCTACCCATCTAATCTTCAGCATTCTCCTGTAGCACCACATTTCAGAAGCTTCTATACTGTACTTGTCTAAACTGTTTATCGACCATTTTTCACTTCCATACATGGCTACACTCCAAACAAATACTTTCAGGAACGACTTCTTGACACTTAAAGCTATACTTAATGTTAACAAATTTGTCTTCTTCAGAAACGCTTTCTTTGCCATTGCCAGTCTACATTTTATATCCTCTCCATTTCGACCATCATCAGTTATTTTGCCGCCCAAGTAGCAAAACTCATGTACTACTTTAAGTACCTCATTTCCCAATCTGATTGCCTCAGCATCAACTGATTTAATTCGACTACATTCCATTATCTTTGTTTTTTCTTTTGTTGATGTTCATAGTATATCCTCCTTTGAAGATAGTAGCTATTCCACTCAACTGCTCTCCCGATTCCTTTGGTGTCTCTGACAGAATTACAATGCCATCGGCGAACCTGAAAGTTTTTGTTTCTTCTCCCAGGACTTTAATTCCTACTCCGAATTTTTCTTTTGTTTCCTTTACTGCTTGCTCAGTATACAGATTGAATAACACCGTGGATACGCTACAACTCTGTCCCACTGCCTTCTTAACCACTACTTCGCTTTCGTGTCCCTCGACTCTTATAACTGCCATCTGGTTTCCGTACAAATTGTAAATAGCCTTTCGCTCCCTGTATTTCAACCCCACCACCTTCAGGATGTGCAGAGGAGTATCTAGTCAACATTGTCAAAAGCTTTCTCGAAGTCTACAAATGCTATAAACGTAGGTTTCTCCTTCCTTAAGGAGAGAGGATTTTAAAGAGTTCACGAGGATATTTATGTGGTGGAATTTCACTCAGAGAGCTCCTTATGTCACTAACGTATGACTGTCTCGATTGACGTTCACAACTGCGACCATCATTGAAAGGAGCGTCAACTCTTTCTCTAATCTGTTTTATTCTTACTCTCACACAAATCATTTCACAAAAATTTGACCGTCTAGTTTTCAAAAAGATTTTTTATTTGTATTATAGAAGGTTGGGCAAAGCGCCGTTCTCACAGGTACCAAAAACTAGAAATCATTTCTGGCTACCAAAATAGCCAGGACTGACAAACCAGAAGCTTTCGTTTGAAAAACAGGTAGAAATTCTTAACATATTTTTGCAGTTATAACCAGGAAAATACGTTTCTTAGATGTATGTCGAGTTGTATTCCAGTAAACGGCTCTAGCCAGGATACAGTCTTGTGAGGTGGCGAGGTGAAACTCGCCATTTGGGTAGCGAAAACCACGCGAAAGAATTAAATTCACCGACTGTGTTTGGTTGCAGCTACTAATTGTCGTCGAAGTCCAAGGAAGCTTATGTTTGTGGCTAGAGAAAAGTACACGCTGATTCCGACTATCGAGTAGGACAAAAATCTGGTCTTCCTCACTTGGAAGATATTACTGCGTTATAAGGCATCATACGAGCAGTACCTGATAGGAATCAATCACTTTCTCTTACACAGGTTCTTTTATTATTCACTGCCGGTGATTAACACACAGTGGTGACCATTTCATTAAACCTGTATGCTCTTATATATTGCTTGGACGTTACTATTATTCTCCGCTTTGTCATGTTATGTTACAAGCGAGACCTTCCAGTAACAGTGGATAATACGGGAGATTCTTTGGCATAAGCAAACAGCCTGTCCATCATACTCAGGATGTTATTTTGTTCTACTAGGAAACTGATTATAGTCATTTTACTTACTTCTGTATTCTAATTTTTGAAAGTTTTCCGCACTGGTTGTTTTACGTATGCTCAAGGGTCCCTTAAACCAAATTACGGAAATCCTAAGGCAGTTTCTTTGCAGACAATTTTTTCTCAGACTTTGTCAGAGGTGGATCTAGTTTAGAGAAAGAACATTATGGTAGGAAACTAGAAATCAAGAGAGGGCAAAAAATAACGTGAGTGACTGAAAAACAAAAAGAGAAACCAGCTTCGCTGGAGAAGAAGGAGCAGGGACAATTTGCTTTAGTGTTTGGCAGAGAGGAACATCCATATATGTTAATTTTTGAGGACGAATGTACGGATCGCTAACGCAGTTTCATTTTAGATGCTCACCTTTTGGCAGTACACTTTCTCTACGAAATCAACATGTGTGACTATTCATCCGTGCCAGACACTGAAGAAAACTATTCCGTCTTCTACCCCAGCGAAGCTGTTTTCCCTTTCTGTTTTTCAATCATTCACGGTATTTCTTTTTGTCCTCTCTCTGTTACTTATGTTCTACCACGTTGCACTCTCTTTTCCTCTCCCACTTCTCCTCTCACCTCTGTCACTGCCATAGCACACACACTAAATTTACGTCCCTAAAAACTGTCTCTTTTATTTTACATTTCACAAAAAAGTACATACTGTTATTTCTGCGACATCGTTTAATGTTTTGACTATTTCGGTAGTTGCAATTTGATAGCGTTGGGTTACACGGTGAATGTGGAAACTGTTATAGCATGTCTGTCTCAATCAGCCTTGTGACATACCTTGAAGTGCCAAAGAAACTGGTATAGACATGAGTATTCAAATACAGAGATATGTAAACAGGCAGAAAGCGCGCTGCAGTCGCAACGTCTACATAAGACAAGAAGTGTCTGGCGCAATTGTTAGATCGGTTACTGCTGCCACAATGGCAGGTTATCAAGATTTGAGTGAGTTTGAATTATAGTCGGCGTACGAGCGATGGGGCACAACATCTCAGAGGTAGCGTTAAAGTGGAGATTATCCCGTACGACCATTTCACGAGCGAACTGTGAATATCAGGAATCCGGTTAAACATCAGATCTTTGACATCTGTGCGGCAGGAAAAAGATCCTGCAAGAACGGGACCAACGACGATTGAAAAGAATCGTTCAACGTGACAGAAGAGCAACCCTTCCGCAAAGCGCTGCAGATTTCAATGCTAGGCCATCGAAAAACGTCAGCGTGCGAACCATTCAACGAAACATCATCGATATGGGCTTTCGGAACGAAGGCCCACTGGTGTACCCTTGATGACTGGACGACACAAAGCTTTACCCCCCGCCTGGTTCCGTCAACACCGACATGGGACTATTGATGATAGGAAACATGTTACCTGGTCGGAAGAGTCTCGTTTCAAAATGTATCGAGCGGATGGACGTGCATGGGTATCGTGACAACCTCATGAATCCATAGAACCTGCATGCCAGCAGGGGACTGTTCAAGCTGATGGAGGCTCTATAATTGTGTGGGGCGTGTGCAGTTGGGGTGATATGGGACCACTGATACGTCTAGATACGATTCTACTCTACTGGCCATTAAAATTACTACATGAAGAAGAAATGCAGGCAACGCCGGTCGACTGCTGTTTCTGTATGAGAAATCGGTTGGAAACTTTCATCATGTCAGCACGTTGTAAATGTCGCCACCGGCGCCAACCTTATGTGAATGCTCTGAAAAGCTAATCATATGCATACCACAGCATCTTTTTCCTGTCGCTTATATTTCGCTTCTGTAGCAATTCGTGGTGTCGCAGTTTTAATGGCCAGTAGTGTAACAGGTGTCACGTACGTAAGCATCCTGTCTGATCACCTGTATCCATATATGTTCATTGTACATTGCGACGGAGTTGGGCAATTCCAGTAGGACAATGCGACACCGCACACTTGCAGAACTGCTACAGAGTGGCTCGAGAAACAATCTTCTGACTAAAGATTTCCGCTGGCCACCATACTCCCCAGACAGGACTATTATTGAGCATATTTAGGATGCCTAGCAACGTGCTCTTCAGAAGAGATCTCCACTCCCTCGCACTCTTACGGATTTGTGGGCAGCCCTGCAGGATTCATGGTGTCAGTTCCCTCCAGCACTACTTCATTCATTAGTGAAGTCCATGTCTGCTTGCTCGCGGTGGCACTACACGATATTAGGCAGATTTACCAGTATCTTTGGCTCTTCAGTGTGTATGAAGAATTCCTGATGTTTCATCTTGGCGGAATCAGTATAAAAAGAAACTAATCAAACAGCTGGAGAGATAACTGCCTCATACGCCCTAGTTATTCACGTGGGCCTTCGTGTTTCTATTATTTCTGTTAGGTTTAAATTACCGCAGCATGTCAGTTCACATATTATCAGACTACGCTCATTTTTCCTCTTGAAAGACATTGTAATTCCAACAGCGTATTCTTCATAAAAAGACGAAGTAGCAATTAAGAAAACGCAGGTGTTTCATTAAAACAAAGGACGAGCTAAACTGATCCAGTCAGCTCTCCTCGTGGTACAAGGAGAAGGACGGCCATTCATATTCTAAGCGGGCCGTACACAGTCTGTCTTCTGACGCAATCCTCTTCACGATGTCAAGATGTGTCTCAAGGTCGCCACGAGGTACGACGCCACCACGGTAGACGGCTGTCTGTGGGCGAGTCCGGGAGACAATGAAAGCATTGTTCCGGGGAGCTATAAATACTCGCGCGGGCAGACGTCGTCCTCAGCGGGCACACAGTCACCAGCATGGCCCGTGGGCTTCGTTCAGCGCGTGACCTTCGGAACCGATACGCCGCCCCAAAGGCGAGCAAGCGTGCGTCATAACGGACCTGCGGGCCAAGCCCCTGGCGCACCCACACGCACGACAGACTCGCACGGGAATCTCATCGTGGCGCGCCGCTGCCGAATGCCAATGACGCCGCTGGCGACCACAAGAACTCTTTCGACATCTGCTTCGCTAACGACTCGGATTAGAAGGCTAAGGCGTCGGGGCGTACCCTTTCGTACCAACTGTTCTACCTGCACATCGAAGAAGGAATGGTGAAAGTAAACGAGAGGTTCAAGAATGTATTTCAGCAGCAGATTTGAAAGTCTGAGTGAAATGTTACAAATAAAAAGATCCATTGACGACATTGCTATCATCAATGGAACTGATAAGAGGTACGGAAAGTGTTGAATGGAATTAACAATCTAATGATTACATAATGTGGATCGAGAGTAACGAGAAAGAAGACGAAAATAATGAGAAACGGCAAAAATGAGATTAGCGATAAACTTAACATTAAAACTGCGGACCGATGAACAGATGACTGAAAGGAATTCTGCTGTCTCAGAAGCAGTATAACACATGATGAGGGAAGCAAGTACAAAATAAAGAAAACAGACTAGCAGTGGAGCATAGGATATTTCTAATAACAATAAGTCTGATGGTATCAAAAGTCGGCCTTAATTTCAGGAAGAAATATACGTTGCACCAACTGCGACATGGTCGCGTATACAAACAGTGATCCAATACTGTCATATGTTTTTTATTCCAGCCTTTGATCACAATATGAATTCTTTAGACGATGACCGGTTTCAGTCCGTAATGAGAATCCTCATATCTTTTTACACCATTTCCTAAAGTGATAAAGCTATAATGGCATCGTCAGAACATGCGGACTATATTCGTATGTTTTGACGATGCCATTATGGCCTTATCACTTAGGACAGGGTGTAAAAAAGATCTGAGGATGTTCATTACGGACTCAAACCTGTCATCGGCTAAGGAATTCATATTGTGATCAAAGACTGAAATAAAAAAAAACATTTGAAATATACGTTAGTTACAGCATCGTTTAAAAGTGAATCGAGGACTGTAGCGAAATGGGGTTGCAGAGGATGGAAGTGTTTGACATGTAGTGCTGTAGAAAAGTGTTGAAAATTAGGTGAACTAGTAAGATTAGAAATAGGAACAAACGGGAAACACTAACAATATGAACGAGTAGGGCTGTAGAACGTGTATTAAAACATCAAAATATAATTTCCTGGGTGCTCGAGGAGCTGCAGAGCATAAAACTTGTAGGACAAGCTAGAGACTGGGATATATCAAAAAACTAATTAAGGACGTCGGGGACAAGTGTTAATCTGTCAAAAATGGTTCAAATGTGTCTGAGCACTATGGGACTTAGCTTCTGAGGTCATCAGTCCCCTAGCACTTAGAACTAATTAAACTTAACTAACATAAGGGCATCACACACATCTAGGCCCTAGGCAGGATTAGAACCTGCGACCGTAGCGGTCGCGCGGTGCCAGACTGTAGCGCCTAGAACCGCTCGGCCACCCCAGCCGGCTGTAAATCTGTGATGAAGCGTTTGGTGCAAGAGAGGAATTCTTGGCGGGCCTCATCAAAGGAATCAGATGACCTATGGCAGCAATAAAAAATGTTATCGAAACGTCAGGTGTCTCTACAGTGGAATCCTGTGGCTTGACATGTAAATTTACTGATGAGGTGGAAGGGCTACTCTAGTAACCGATACATTCATATCTCAAAATGATTCACGAAGAACAGACGCCAGTTTTAGAAGTGAATGCAATGAAGACGGGCAGTAAAATTCATTTTACAACTTTTGATTGTGGATTTTCTCCGAAAAAGTGTACCTGCTTACCTAATCCATTAACGCTGAAAACTGCACCAGACGTCCCAAATGATTTAAGAAAAGGACGCCAGTGAAGGACTAGACCAGTTTACTATCTCCTGGGAAATCGGAGTCACAGACGCACGCCTGTGTGATGGCACACAATAAGAAGGTTGCCTATTCGAACCCTGGTGGTGGAAGACCTAACAGTTGAGAAAACTGCTTGAAATTTCTAATCACCAAATTTTTTATGAATGACGTGGACTGAACTGGAAACCTCTTCACAGTACCTCATGGAGTGAGGACATTGACACTGTGGATGGGGTTCTGTTTCTCAGGTAAAGGACTCCAATCTCTGTGGTCCTTTCTCTGCATGTTTTCAGAGATGGTTGAGGGACTCGGCTGTTCGCTACAGGATGTCGAATCAAACACTTTTCAGCCATCTAATTTTAAAACCTGTTATTTTAGTTGGCTAACAGTTTCGGCGATTTACTACTCCATCTTCAGGTCAATATCTGAATAGTAACCCCTATTTTGACCGGAATCGAGATTTTAATCTTCCTACACTTGAATCAGGTGCCTGAAGATGGCGTAGTATATCGCCGAAATCGTAGCCAAATAAAATAACAGTTTGGAAATTAGACGGCTGAAAGGTTTTTGATCTGACATCCTGTTTTCTGCCAGCACGCTCTTTCAAACCTTCCTATATCTCATCATATTGCAGAAATATCACATCATTGTACTCACACACGCATTACACTCACCTACACTTGATAGATACACTTAAGACAAAACTCTCACACACCCAGAGAAAGAGGTCATTGTGCGAGGAATGCAAATGTCTGTGATGTTGATGAAGAAAGTGTACCTGAGTACATACTCTTACATCTGATTCGGCCCCTGTCCGTAACGAAAGGAATTTGGCGGAAAATGCTGGATGGATACATGGATGGCTTTTAACGTTTTGGGCGTTCAACATTTTGGTCATCGGCTCCCTTTCACAAGATCGTAGTACTGGTGCATGTGGAGTAATCTTGTTAAAACGAAAGGCAAAGGCCACAGGACGACAGCCACACCAATAGAAAATGCCACATACAAGTCCCAGCAGATCTAGTCATACCGTTGCAACCACTTTGATATTCATTTATGACAGGGTCGCGATGAGTGTGGAAACTCCAATAGCCGCATCATTGCATACTTTTAAGTAACACATTACAAACTCTTTTAGCAGAACATGAGCACAATGCTGCAAATTTCAGCCATTAAATACGTTTTTGGTAATCACATGCACAAACACCTCACGACTGTAGAAAGAGTTCAATGTGGATTTAGTTTCGCAGGCAGAAGCAAGATCCAACCTCGCTAACATTTGCCAAGCTCGCATACATCTCCGTCTACACGCCTTAACTGCAATCCATCCCGTTTACAGGAGAATTGAATGCCACCAAGGTTTCGCTTCAGTTAGGTGCAGATGGTATGTCCTGCCACGCAGGCACGCCTCAAGAAGTGGCACCCACTCACATGGCGGCAGCCAAGATCCACCTTGCAGCTCATGCTGCCTAGGTTTTTTTTTACCACTTTTAGTGTTTTCTTGTATTAAATTCCTGTCTGTTAACAGGGGATATGTTTACCCCTAGCAGCGACACCTGGTGCACAACGACATGGCATCCTCTTTACGAGATGGTTCAAGAGCTTCATTGCTAGCAAGTGATCCCATTCCTCAGCAAGAGCGGTGAGGCAGTCTTGAAGCGTTGTTGGTGAAGGCTCGTGGCATGCACTTCGCTTCCATAACGCATCCGAGTCATGTTCTACAGGAGTCAGTACCGGAGCCCTCTCTCACGGATATCGTTACGTTCAAGAAATTCATCCGCCAGAGCAGCTCGGTGCGGCCGTGCGTTATCGTCCATAAAAAGGAAGTCTGGACCATTTACACTTCTGATAAGGAGAGTATATGGTAGCAGTACCTCATGTCAGTGCCTCTGAGTATTTACAGTATTCCTCCGAAGATGTGCAATTCTGTGCAGCCATTCAACATGCCGCCTCCCCACACCACGACGCTATCAACGCCAGTTGCTGGGCTTTTATCGGCAAGCAGGTTCTCTCCTGAGTAATATGGGACGAGAATGACTTTGCATACTAAAGCGGGATTCTTTTGTGAAGAGCATTGTCAAGTTTTGATGGTGCCGACTCCAAAAGACACGGGCGCGTTTCTGTACTGCAGTGAGGGGTATGCACACGGTCGGACGCCTGGCAAACATCCCTGCTTTTCTGACCCTCCGATGTACACTTTGTAGGGAAAAAGTAACTCCTGAGGCGCCTGCAAGCTCTGCAGCCATTATCCTTGCAGGTGTACTCCGTTCTCGTCGGGCCCCTGCTGCGGGGTGGCTGTACTTGGCCGACCTGGTACTGGCCTACGTCGAACATCTCCTCTGTCTCGAAACCGTCGCCGGAGCCTCGAAACGGCATTTGGTGGCACATGCAAGGATACTGAGACTTCGGTGTGCGTCTGGTTTTCTTCCAGGTGGCCGAGTTTTCGACCTTGTGAAACAGCGACCAAATAACGTCTCTGTGTGACATTACGTTGTCAACTTTACCAAGACACTACACTTCTCATACTATGAAAGGAAAAATAAGATTGAGACAAGAGTGTTCTCATGCACTGTTTGTGTCTACCTTTCGGTTACGCCACTATTCAAGCTCGTTGTACTCCTTTCCTATTTCCTAGGTAAATATTTACTGCGATATTCGGGGATTTCTCACGTTTTCTCTTTACATGTTCGTGTTTTCGTGATTATGCTTAACTTTTATACACTAATGTGTTGTCTAGACTAGTTTTGTTTTGCTCAACATGTGTTTGTTTTTTGATTTGTGGAGAAAGTATTTGGTCAACAGCCTTTACTATCCACCCGTGGGAGGATGATAGGTATCATTGCTGCTGGCAGGAGCGGACCCGTAGCGGTGCTCTGCCCTTCTGAATGGTCACTTCCGAGAATTTGAGGCATCTTTGTCAGATTTGCAAGCGGTAGCGTCAGAAATCTGCGGGGCCCGTCCTGCTGGACAAAGAAAACATTTTTTTTTATAGCTCTGTGGGACGATTGTATCATTACATCGACATTTACATCTACATCCATACTCCGCAAACCACCTGATGGTGTGTGTCGGAGGGTACTTTGAGTGCCTCTATCAGTTTCTCCCTTCTATTCCAGTCTCGTATTGTTCGTGGAAAGAAAGATTGTCGGTATGCCTCTGTGTGGGCTCTAATCTCTCTGATTTTATCCTCATGGTCTCTTCGCGATATATACGTAGGAGGGAGCACTATACTACTTGACTCCTCCGTGAAGGTCTGTTTTCGAAACTTCAACAAAAGCCTGTACCGAGCTACTGAGCCTCTTTCTTGCAGAGTCTTCCACTGGAGTTTATCTATAATCTCCGTACAGCTTTCTCGATTACTAAATGATCCTGTAAGAAAGCGCGCTGCTCTGCGTTGGATCTTCTCTATCTCTTGTATCAACCCTATCTGGTACGGTTCCCACACTGGTGAGCAGTATTCAAGCAGTGGAGGCGAACAAGTGTACTGTAATCTACTTCCTTTGTTTTCGTATTGCATTTCCTTAGGATTCTTCCAATGAATCTCAGTCTGGCGTCTGCTTTCCCGACGATAAACTTTATATGATCATTCCATTTTAAATCACTCCTAATGCCCACGCCCAGATAATTTATGGAATTTACTGCTTCCAGTTTCTGACCTTCTATATTGTATCTAAAAGATAAAGGATCTTTCTTTCTATGTATTCGCAGCACCTTACACTTGTCTACATTGAGATTCAATTGCCATTCCCTGCACCATGCGTCAATTCGTAGTAGATCCTCCCGCATTTCAGTACAATTTTCCATCATTGCAACCTATCGATATACCACAGCATCATCCGCAAAAAGCCTCAGTGAACTTCCCATGTTATCCACAAGGTCATTTATGTATATTGTGAACAGCAACGGCCCCACGACACTCTCCTGCGGCAGACGTGAAATCACTCTTACTTCGGAAGACTTCTCTCCATTGACAATGACATGCTGCGTTCTGTTATCTAGGAACTCCTCAATCCAATCACACAATTAGTCTGATAGTCCATATGCTCTTATGTTGTTCATTAAACGACTGTGTGGAACTGTATGGAATGCCTTGCAGAAGTCAAGAAACACGGCATCTACCTGGGAACCCGTGTCTATGGTCCTCTAACAACAAGAGAACGAAATTCGTTTTGATTAGCCGACTGAGGAGAGGGTCGTGTCATATCGGCAGCCTTTCAGAGGGGAAGTTACAAAGTTGTTTGGTGCTGAAACCCATTCTTCACACAGGAGGAAACAGTCTACCGTGTCTGCACAACTGGAGCGTGCGGATGGCTGGGTAGTTCGCAATAAGAAAACTGCTTTATGAAAGACGCGGAAAGGAATCCTTTTTAGCCAGATAAGAATCTGAAGGCCATGTGAAAACATGAGCGAGTGGGAGCAGCTGTTGAGCTTTGGTACACCTTGCTGGAATGTTTGTTCAAATTTTAGTAAGGGATTTGCTGATTGGTCCATAGTAATTTGTAGAAGGGGCAAATTACTATGTGTGCGGATGTGTAAGACTTTTGGCTGACCATGACTGCATTCTTGACCGTGCCATACCTTGCTGGTTAGCCGTGACAAAATCCAGAAGATATGAAGATGGTATCTGTTCTTTCTGACATGCCTGAACTCTTACGGGACTCGGTGGATTGTCTGCCGATAGGAATGGGTATAATGACAGGGCACTACGAATGTAGTGCGTGGACTGTAAGTTGAGAATGTGGGTCTCACGGGGAGCGTGTCGGCGATAAATCCCTGCAGTCGTACTATCCTCTGTACCAAAGGTGGCGCAGATGGACAGAGCGTCTGCCATGTAAGCAGGAGATCCCGGATTCGAGTCCCGGTCGGGGCACACACTTTCAACTGTCCCCGTTGATGTATATCAACGCCCGTCAGCAGCTAATAGTATTGATTTAATTGTAATTTCAAATCCAGAAGAGTAGGAAATTGTTGAACTTGTTTATAAAATTGTCATTGGTTGTAAATGGCAGTGTCTGCTGCAGTTGGCTGCTGAAATTCCGACGCTGGCGGAACCATCAAGTTTCGGTGAGAAGACTTTGCTTAGGGATGCCATCTGTAGATAGACTTGCTCCGGGTCGAGGCAGGGAACTGTATAGAGAGATGTCTACGACAAAGAGCAAAGTGGCAGATATGAACTTAGGATTTCCAGCAACCACTGCAGCCGTCTTCTGCACTGTCACAGTTTAGGAGTGGCAACCATGCGCCGTCATTGCTACCAGAGAGATGAGTGGAACATGAACTTAGTTAATTTGTATCAGGCTTCCGTTCCGTGGATCTAATATCCACAGCCTGATAGTTACGCCCTCCATGCATTATAGCGAAACTGCTGGTGTTTGTTCACGGTTTTCTGTGACTTTTATTTAAATCGTTAACATTTTCTGCACGCACTGACTATAGGAGTATGTCTGACATAGTTTCAGTTTGTTCATTTACGTGTCCACCTTCCAGTGCGAAGGCTGTAGTTCATATTTGTGTTGTCCACATTAATTACTCATGTATCTGATACACTGGGTAATTCATCTTGTTTGGTGTCTAATGGTAATAAACCAAACTATTATAGCGACCACAAGTTTCCTTAGCACAATAGTTTGATGGCCTTCTCATTAACATCTCCATATGAGGTGCGGTACCCATACCTCATGCTTAATTGGGCCAACCCTAGTGAATACCACTTAATAGTTACCCATTGCGAGACATCATTCCTTTTAAATTTATATGATCTTATTGGAAGCTTCCCTCCCCATTAGATCACTGTAGCTTATTAGGAGTATGTTGCACAGCTCGATTGTCACCTCAAAAGGTGGCATTTGATACAAAGGAGACAGGGTTTCAGACTGGGTGGACTGCATGGTGGTTTGTTATACTTCAGTTCATGCACCAAAAGTTGCCACCTGAACATTCCTTTTACATACAGTGCATGTTGCGTACTGAATATTTGGTCGCCGTGAAGTATTATTAATCAGGATCCAGCTAGTGTGTGCCCTCAATCCGTGTGCCTTCTTCCTCCAACTTGGCTCAGACTTCGCCTTCTTCTAGCCTGCAGGAAAAGCTGCTCATAATTGACTGCTTGTTCCCATTCACGCCATCACATAAATGAAAAGTGATATTCAATTCATGTTCTTCTTTAATCTTAAAAATTATAACTGAATAAATAAATAATAAATGAGGACAGCTACTGACTCGTATACTGCCTCTCTGTATTACGTATCTGATATTCAATCTGATAATGAACAACTACATTATTATCTTTGACATTTCGCGTTCTTAGATTTCATGGAGCTCTTTCTTCTGCACCACCCGCTCCGTGGAACTCCTTATCTCCACCTCAGGAGGTACTGTCGTCTCATTGCTACCCACTTCCCTATAGTCGTTGGATCTCCTATCAGCATCTACGATTTAAAACACCCCCCTCCCCCCCCCTCCCCCCCCCCCACCCAACAGTGGGGTGGTCACCACTTATCGACTACTCTCAGTCGCGAACGTCTTTTCTCTGACATATTTACTTAAGGACATGATTCCTCTCATTGAAGGAGTGGGATGTATCAGTACAAGGTCTGAAGGAAGGCAATAAATTCCGTTTGTGTCCGCGGACACACGAACTTTCTGTTTGTCTTTTTTCTATTCTTGTCTCTAAACTGATACCTTGTTTTATGATGGAGATTATTGGTGGTAATAACTCGAAACCAGGTGGTGAGGGTGTACTGACTGTTTGTTGTTTCAGTTAGCAGTTTAGTGGTCGGATCAGATTGTGGTGTCCTGCTATAGGCAGGAAAGAACTGACGCTCAAGTTTGAACACAGTTTATTTAACTAAACCGTCTTCTTGGCGTGCACTAGTTTCCAAACGCAAGAACAACAAGAAGCACAAAAATTGCTGTGGTGTCAAAATCCACAGAAAAGTAAAATAAAATGAAAATAAATAATAACCAAAATACTATGCTACACAATTTCCAAGTGGCGTCACTTCCACAAGATACAATTTTCTACTGAAGGCTGCTGCGAGTGTCTACTGGGCTAGAGCCGGTGTAAGTATTGTCCGGAGCTGTCCTAGCAGTAGGTACACACTGCCGATCTGACTCTGCTGGGCTGCTTATAACTTCGATTCTGCGGAGTGCCGCACGTAGTCACATTAGTTCAAATCGGTGGATCTCTGTCTCACGGCTTCTCACGAAGTCTGTTGATGTTTACATCCATTGGCGATGTTTTGATGTGAGCTGTTGAAGGGAGGTCGTCAGCCCACTTTCCGTGTCTGTTGAGCGGGTCCTCTAACTGATAAGGGGCCGCTACGACAGAGAGAATCTTTCGAAAGTAGTTGGATTACTGCTGATCATTTATTGTTGCTGTGGGAGTAGTGACAGTTTTAACCACGTCTCATCAAAGCGAGACTGATGGCCCTGATTTCGACCAATTTAGTAGTGCAGCAGTGGTAGGGTTAGTATGGGGGTTCAGCAAAAGGGTTTTCGAATACGTCCGTGGAGCGACACGTCTTGTAGCATGTCTCATACACCTCACACGCTAAGAGTGCGTGGTTCCTGCCCAAGCAACAAAGCATGTGGCCAAGGAAGCTCCGAAGAGAGACAAAAGGAACGTATCAGTGTCCTGTTAACATCAGTGCATCAGCTGATATGTCATAATACCTTTGGTGAGAGAAATAGTGACATGAACGGGTTGTGAGTGTGACGACAGAGAGAATGTGGAGAAAATTATTCGGGATATGTCAGCTCCAGTGAGGAATTAACCTGTTATTCTTTACATAAGGGACTTCACTCTGTGTTGCGACACGAGAGGCGCATTCGGCTGAATGAAAGAAGGCTCGAGAGCGGAGTGCCACAAGGTGGCCCGTAATGGACGACGCGAACTGCGTTCTCGCTGAGTCACTCACCAAGTAGCTACGTACCAGACTCATCACTCATCGCCTACTGAGAACGTAATACGTGAGATGGCTACCTGCAAGGCAACCACAATGTCAGTGCAAAGATCAACAAAAGAAGAAAAGGAGAAAAAAAGACTGCCATATGGCGGTCGCCTTGCGCAAGCAGAGGGAGGCTGATAAATTCACAGCAAGCTAGCGCCTGTCTGTTCTGTCCACCTGGAGGGAAAAAAGGAGGAACGGGCAGCGTGCTCGGTTGGGAACAAAATGACACAATAGCTGTCCATGTTTAACACATGAGATGCGGCTGTGTGACTCATCTCTCTTCACCTTCCTTTTCTTTTGGGGAGTGCGCTGCTCGCACTTTGTATTGAATCATCTGCAGAAGACGGCAGATCTAACAAGTTACTGACTCATTTGGGAGACTGATGATAGTCGTATGTCCTTGTTTAGGATGTATAGATCTCCCCTCTTCCATCCATTCGAAACTGTGTAAGCGAGAACCCTTTACTTGTGCGTGTGTTATCGCAAATACGAACCTGCGGATGTGAACTGACAAACTGAATGTACTGAGCTCAAAGCCACATCATTTACATGAAACTGAAAAGAGTCCTGTGTGTGTGAAAACCGATCTCATTCACAAGCAAATAAATAAGCAAACCAATAATTTCACGATCAATAGACTTGGTTCAGTGGGAACTGTTTGAAGAAAACGTAACTGTATATAAACAAAGTACAATGTCGAAATATATAAGAACGTAACCTACAACGCACGAAAATTTCTGCACTGACGTGTGGCCCTGGTAAAATAAAGAAACTGACAGAACCTACATCGCGAAAAGGATACGAAACAATCATGTATTATGAATCTCACCTGCAAAATGAAGTACTTGGAGAAACAGCAACACAGCAAGATTCCGCAACTAAAAAAATACTGTTAGAAACTATCTACAGTATATGAGGGAAATTGGTTTCATAATCTTGACAAAGAATGCCAATGAATCACATAACTCAGTCTTTAAATACTGATATTTCAGTTAGGAAGGAACTTATGAAAGACAATTAAAGACTCTCATAGAAAAATTCATTTAATATAATAACTTTCATGATACAGTAAATTAACTCAGAAGATCAATCAAAAGAACAATTACCTCATCAAATAATGCCTTATCCTTCATTTCAAAACCTTCCCATGATATCACGAGTCAGTATGTTATTTGCCAACACTATGGATCTTAACCCAGCTTACATGTTTATCGTTACAAGTTTATAAAAATTGAATGATTTATTCAAGAGAAAGAGCTTTACAAACTGAGCAAATCAAACATGTAAGGTGGCAGATTTTAGCGCCTTACAGCATGTTTATTCAGAGAATAGTATGTCACGAATACCATGCGGACAGAGATAGCTATTTGACAGAACGATTCTAGTGCCAACATATCAAGGTTAATAATGGTACATAAGATTTTAGAACCGTGCATATTATCATTGGGAAGGTGGTTTTGACGGACACAGCAAAGAGTTGCTGTGGTGTCGAACGAGCGAGGTGGCCGGTAGCTGGCCGGTGCTTCATACGGCAGCTGCTTTGTCAGTTGATTGGAGCTTGTGACCACAGGGAGTATTGGGGGAGCCAGAGACCTCACAGGTGGAAGATGAGAGAGACTGTTTCCCGCCGTTGTGGCTAACGGGACGCAAATACGGAGCGCCCATGAAAGGTGGGAGATCTAGGCGAAATTTTGGAGGTCTTATTAGCCAAAAAGCGTAGAAATACATGTGAGAGGAATGGTAAAGTTTGGCGGCAACAAGATGGGGCTCTGGTGTCGTCGGTGGTGCTAGGCGGACGCTGACGGTCTGCTCTGCAAGAGCTCTCAGAGGGGACAGGCGACATCACGCTGCTGCCTGGGACGGCTGCCGTAGTCCATGTGCTCAATTATGATGATATTGTAGCAAACATCTGGCGAAGTAGGGCATTGTAATTGAAACTGCGTAAGCGTTCCACCAGCTCTTTGCTTGACCTCTGATTCTGTGTCCGTCTAGGTGGAGCTTTAGTAAAACCACTTGCGTGGCCAGTATTAACCTACGTAAGTTAAGGACAGGGACGATTAGGTATAGAGTATAGGTGCCAGTGATAGGATAGTCAGTTTAGGGAATTAATGTGATTGTAATGTTTTAGGTTAGCAATATTGCTCATCCTGTTTTTAATGAATAAATGTAAGATTTAATAACAGACAATAATCAAAGCATTATCACTTCCGTACGTAGCAAACTACTGATAGAATAAGAGTTTCATTAATAAAATAAATTATCATATTAATTGGATGCAAACAACACTGCGGGATTTTCGCTGCGTTAAACAGAGCCAATAAGACAAATAGCAGCAATGAACTCTTGAAGTTTCCTAGACAATATACCCCCGTAAATTGCAAACGTCCAAACGTTCGCAATTGGGAAGGGATCTTGCTGGCTGTGGTTGGGTTTGGCAAGCATGAAGACAAGCAGTACAGCCTCTCGCCGTGCGCTGGTGGATATTACCTAGTTGAAATGTAAAGCCCGAATTGTTTGACATGAAGGACAACAAACTGGGGCGTAGAATATCGTTGATGAGCCGCTGTGCTGTAAGGCTTTGAAAAGAGGCACAATGGCGCTCCAGACCACTACTCCCAGTGTCGGGCAGCGTGGCGAACGAAAGTGGGGTTGGTATCCCACTAATGACTGTGGTGTCTACACCCATCTTCGCCGGTCATCGAGGCTCAGTTCGAAGCGGGACTCATAGCTGAAGACAATTTTACTCTAGAATGAGATTTCCTCTCTGCAGCGGGGTGTGCGCTGATATGAAACTTCCTGGCAGATTAAAACTGTGTGCCGGACCGAGACTCGTACTCGGGACCATGAAAGGTGGGAGGTGTCCCGAGTTCGAGTCTCGGTCCGGCACACAGTTTTAATTTGCCAGGAAGTTTCAATTTTACTCTAGTCAGTGAGATTCTAGAGCAATTGCCGAACCCTACCTTGGTCTGCAAGGTTGTCAGATCTCTCCCCAACTTAGAACGTTTGAAGCATTATGGGTAGCGCCCTCGAATCAACCCGAGCTTTTGACGATGTAGCGCGCCAGTTGGACAGAATTGGCACGACATCCCTCGGGAGGACATCCAGCAGTTCTATCAGTCAGTGCCAAGCCGACTAACAGCTTGCATAAGGGCTAGAGGTGGTCCAATGCGTTATTAAACTGATCAATTTTTGGTGCTCTTTCCGTTGAATCAATCATCCAACTTTTTTCTGAAATTGTAATAATTTATTTGCCTGTACATCACATCTACGATTTCTGTAGAGATGCACTTTGAAGTATTAGCTACGCAGACACTTAATGTGGACTTTGGTTTTGAAATGTTACATCGAGGTGGTATTTTAAATGATTTTTGATTAGACATGTTGCGCTCATAACAGTATCTTATGCATTCCGTTTCGTACTATAAACGCCGTGTGGCAGCACTAGCACATTTCAGATAGTTATGAGAGTTTGTGTTTCAGACGAGCAAATGTTTTTGAACGTTTACTTCTTTTTCATTATACAGTTGATAAGGTGATAGATATTGTATTGGGTTGTTCCGACCACGGACTGGTGCTTTTTCGACAAGTAAGAGAAATTGCAAAAAGGTGGGAATTTAAGGAGATGGGACCTGGATAAACTGACTAAACCAGAGGTTGTACAGAGTTTCAGGGAGAGCATAAGGGAACAATCGACAGGAATGGGGGAAAGAAATACAGTAGAAGACGAATGGGTAGCTCTGAGTGATGACGTAGTGAAGGCAGCAGAGGATCAAGTAGGTAAAAAGACGAGGGCTAGTAGAAATCCTTGGAAACAGAAGAAATATTGAATTTAATTGATGAAAGTACAAAATATAAAAATGCAGTAAATAAAGCAGGCAAAAAGGAACACAATCGTCTCAAAAATGAGATCGACAGGAAGTGCAAAATGGCTAATCTGACATGCCTAGAGGACAAATGTAAGGAAGTGGAGATTTATCTCACTAGGAGTAAGATAGATACAGCCTACAGGTAAATTAAACAGACCTTCGCAGAAAAGAGAGCCACTTGTATGAATATCAAGAGCTCAGATGGAAACCCAGTTCTAAGCAAAGAGGGGAAAGCAGAAAGGTGGAAGCAGTATATAGAGGGTCTATACAAGGGCGATGTACTTGAGGACAATATTATGGAAATGGAAGAGGATGTAGATGAAAATGAAATGGGAGGCAGGATACTACGTGAAGAGTTTGACAGAGCACTGAAAGACCTGAGTCGATATAAGGCCCCAGGAGTTGACAACATTCCATTAGAACTACTGACGGCCTTGGGAGAGCCAGTCCTGACAAAACTCTACCAGCTGGTGAGCAAGATGTACGAGACAGGCGAAATACCGTCAGACTTCAAGAAGAATATAATAATTCCAATCCCAAAGAAAGCAGGTCTTGACAGGTGTGAAAATTACCAAACTATCAGTTTAATAAGTCACAGCTGCAAAATACTAACACGAATTCTTTACAGACGAATGGAAGAACTGGTAGAAGCCGACCTCGGGGAAGATCGTTTTGGATTCCGTAGAAATGTTGGAACAAGTGAGGCAATACTGACCTTACGACTTATCTTAGAAGAAAGATTAAGGAAAGGCAAACCTACGTTTCTAGCATCTGTAGACTTATAGAAAGCTTTTGACAATGTTGCCTGGAATACTCTCTTTCAAATTCTAATGGTGGCTAGGGTAAAATACAGGGAGCGAAAGGCTATTTACAATTTGTACATAAACCAGATGGCAGTTATGAGAGTCGAGGGGCATGAAAGGGAAGCAGTGGTTGGGAAGGGAGTGAGACAGGGTTGTAGCCTCTCCCCGATGTTAGTCAATCTGTATATTGAGCAAGCAGTAAAGGAAACAAAGAAAATTTGGAATAGGTATTAAAATCCATGGAGAAGAAATAAAAACTTTGAGGTTCGCCGATGACATTGTAATTCTGTCAGAGACAACAAAGGACTTGGAAGAGCAATTGAATGGAATGGAAAATGTCTTGAAAGGAGAATATAAGATGAACATCAACAAAAGCAAAACAAGGATAATGGAATGCAGTAGAATTAAGTCGAGTGATTCTGAGGGAATTAGATTAGGAAATGAGACACTTAAAAGTAGTAGATGAGTTTTGCTATCTGCGGAGCAGAATAACTGATAATGGTCGAAGTAGAGAGGATATAAAATGTAGAATAGCAATGGCACGGAAAGCGTTTCTGAAGAAGAGAAATTTGTTAACATCGAGTATAGATTTAAGTGTCAGGAAGTTGTTTCTGAAAGTATTTGTATGGAGTGGAGCCATGCATGGAAGTGAAACATGGACAATAAATAGTTTGGACTAGAAGAGAATAGAATCATTCGAAATGTGGTGCTACAGAAAAATGTTGAAGATTAGATGGGTTGATCACGTAACTAATGAGGAGGTATTGAATAGGATTGGGGAGAAGAGAAGTTTGTGGCACAACTTGACTAGAAGAAGGGATCTGTTGGTAGGACATGTCCTGATGCATCAAAGGATCACAAATTTAGCATTGGAGGGCAGTGTGGAGGGTAAAAATCGTAGAGGGAGACCAAGGGATGAATACACTAAGCAGATTCAAAGGGAGGAGGGTTGCAGTAGGTAGTGGGAGATGAAGAGGCTTGCACAGGATAGAGTAGCATGGAGAGCTGCATCAAACCAGTCTCAGGACTGAAGGCCACAACTACAACAACATGAGCTTTGTGACCATAAACTGTCTTTCCCATTACAATCCTACGTCATTATCCACGTCCTGTTTAGCGTATGTGTTTTGGCTAGGTTTAGAGTTTGTGCTTCCTTCCTGTGCCCTTGTAGCTATTTTGGCAGAACACACTACACGATTACGAGAACTGCAAATGAACCGAGACACGTTAATAAGCATTAAATATAAAATAAACATAGCTGCACCTTCACGAAGTTCATAACAATTTTGGATAGGCGCAACTCCACGATGTGTATAAGAGTGAGGTAATCTAGGTTACGTGTATAAGGAAAGATTATGCAGTGGTTTGTCATTGAGAAATCGCAGATGAATGTTGTTTCTATTTGAGAAGTCTATGTTATGTCCCCTGTAAGAAGCTGAAACGTCTAGCAGCACCTGTAGGAATTGTACTGCGTCGAGATCATGGCGCACCGAGAGTGCAAAACATTGTTCTGCTATGTTGTTCCTCGGTTTGAATCCCACAGGGTGCATGCGGATACGAAATTCACAAATCAGCGCAGCGCGAGTAGCTCCTGAGAGGACGCACACGTTGTTCGCTTGTCTGTGCAGGACTGCACAGTCACATCGCGTACCGTAAGTTACGGAATGCGATTGTCTCCAACAACAGAAACTTAGAATTTCCCGTTTTACTAATAGCTGGGGTCGTCATTGTAAAATATGAGTAAAATGCTAAATTCTTGCTCAATCACATACAATTTGGTTCAAATGGCTCTGAGCACTATGGGACTTAACATCTGAGGTCATCACTCCCCTAGAACTGAGAACTACTAAAACCTAACTAACCTAAGGACATCACACACATCCATGCCCGAGACAGGATTCGAGCCTGTGATCGTAGCGGTCGCGCGGTTCCAGACTGAAGCGCCTAGAACCGCTCGGCCACCTCGACCGTCAATTCATGGGCCACAGACGCTGTGCTATAACGTGTTAAATAGGTTCAAAAATGGTTCAAATGTCTCTGAGCACTATGGGACTTAACGTCTTAGGTCATCAGTCCCCTATAACTTAGAACTACTTTAACCTAACTAACGTAAGGACATCACACACATCCATGCCCGAGGCAGTATTGGAATCTGCGACCGTAGAGGTAGCGCGGTTCCAGACTGTAGGGCCTAGAACCACTCGGCCGCCTCGGCCGGCAGTCATAAGTCGATTGCATGTATACTAAATGGGTTGGAGAATTTAACACGTAAATATCTCCGACAAAATACGAGGGTTGCCCAGCAAGCAATACACCGCATTTCTTTTCTCACAAGATAACAATGCTACGAATTCGAAATGTTACGTATATATTATTTGAAGTCTCCTGAGCGAGCGCGTCACGTTTCCGTCATTTCCGACAGATAGCATACCTGCAGGGCAATTTCAGAATGCCGTCTGTAGGTGATGTACGCTACAAGCAAGTTGCCGTCATTGAATTTCTCGCTGCAGAGAAAGAAACTGTGGGGAATATTCACAAACCCTTGTGCAAAGTCTACGGAGCATCTGTTGTCGACAGAAGTACAGTTAGTCACTGGGCACGGAAGGTGAGGCCATCGGAAGGACGTTCGGCGGAGCTCCACGATTTGCAGCGGTCGGGGAGACCATCCACGGCTGTCACGCCTGGCATGTGACCCAGCTGAAGTTGTCATTCACGAGGTCAGACGCATAACGTCTCGGCAGTTGCCGCTCCATCTGTCAGACTGCAAAGGAAGTTCACACAGTGAAGCACTGGCTCCGTCACCAGGAAAAGGTTGGCACTGACAGGGTATACGCGCTCTTATTCGCGCGCCGGGCAACGACTCCTTAAGCAACACCGATTTGAAACAGTTGCCCAGGAAGTCAACTGTGCTCCTTACCCGAATTTTCAACAGCTGTCTTCTGCACGGATATTTTCCTACGGCATGGAAGACGGCTCGAATAATTCCACTACCAAAGCCAGGTAAAGACGTAGCAGAACCCAACAGTTACGGCCAATTAGCCTCCTGATGACCCTTGGCAAGATGGTCGAGAGAGCGCTGTTGAAGAGGCTCCATGACACGCATACAGCGCATGATGTTATACGGCCCGAACAATTCTGTTTCAAGAACAAGTTATTTGCCGAACTTCAACTTCTACGGACCACCAAACGGATACGACAAGCAGCAGTTCACGATTGGTGTATTCCTTGACATCGAAAAAGCTTACCATATGGTGTGGCGGCGCAACCTTTTCGTCAAACTGCATCGCACTACCCCTATTGCGGATTGTTACATTAGGCTCATAGACAGCTTTCTGCAGGACAGGAGATTGTATGTCCGTGTCGACGATAAAAACTCCGAAATGAAACTGATCTCCGCCTCTGCTTTTCAACTTATATATAAATGACATCCCAACAGTCCCCCTTGTTACGGCGAGTTTTTATGCGGACGATACGACCTTTCTGACAACTGGACGACACTTGGACCAGCTAATCGCTAGGAAGCAATGGCAACTTCCTGTAATGGAACGCTGGGCGCCGAAAAATAAGATAACGATCAACCCGACGAAGACGGCAGCCGTTATGTTCACACGGAGGAAACCAGTTCTGAACGACAGACTCCAAGTAGCTGATCAATTTATCCTATGGTCGCCGGGAGGGAAGAACCTCGGTGTCTACCTTGACAAAAAATTACTCTTTACGACAAGAAGACGGCATCCCAAAGATGGCCAGGGCATTGATTCCGTTCCTGAAGAGACCCTAAGGCTAAATTCCAATTGTGTAAGGCAACGGTGGAACCTACAATGTTATATGGCTCCACCTCGTGGCGAACTACGTGCGTCTCCAACTACAACAAACTCCAAACGCTGCAAAACATTTGCTATCGATGGATCACAGGAGCTCCATGGTGGACAAGAAACGTCGACGTCCGCACCGCACTCCACGAGACCACTATACGTGAGAATGTCTATGAAAGGCTCTACGAGTTTTTGGCAAAATCGATGCCCCTAGGGACGAAGTTCGACAATTAGAATCGGTACGAACGGTAAACCCTGCAAGATGCACAAGGATCGAGTACCGAAGTCAATAACGTTTCACCCCCCCCCCTCCCGCCCCCCATGGGCAATCTGTCATAACACGAGGAAGCAGTCACACATAACCTCCTAGACACATCTCACCCTCTACAGCAGATAGACATCACCAAAGACTCATTGAGTGCTCAAGCCTAACTGAATGTGTAAAAAAGTAAAGTGCTTTCCTTTAATCCTTACATCCCATCCTAGAAGAATATATCATCCAGGATGATCTATTCAGCAAAAAATAAATAAATAAATAAATTCGCGCTAAGGAAGGCCATATAACGGGATGCAGATTACGTGGAAAATTAGGTGTGTAGATAAAAGAACATTCTTTCGTGTGTGTAATTCTCATTATGTCCAGTAAAGAATTTTTGAAGAGAAAAATGCGGTGTATTCCTTTCTGCGAACCCCTGTAGTTTTACTCGACATTCTTGACCCACCGGCGTGTCACTGCAGTATAGGACCACCATTGCATAATGAGGTTAAAATGATTTTCATACCCGCCAAGCACATTAAAAAAAAAAGTCGCAAGATGGCGTACGCCCTTGAAAGAAAAGAGCCGTTTAGCTCAAACTTTCTTCGTGGGCTCTTTCGTTCGAGTGAAGCCCTTTCTTTCCCTGTGCTCGAGTATCACCACTTCAGAGTAGACAACCTAAGGGCCTGGCAGTCGCCCTAACCTGACCGCATAAGAAACGACAGGTGACGTCAGTGCAACATCCCCTATAAGGTTGTCAGTGCGGACTATGTTTTTGACGGAGCCACACCAACTATGCAGTAACACTGATTAAAACACGCAGTCCGTACCACTCCGTTTGGGTTTGGAATGTTCGTGAAAACAGGTTCGGAATTGTGGCCTCATATAACCTGGCTGCATTTTCTTGCCCCCCTTCTCCTTGCAGCCAGAGGTGCGCAAAGTAGTCACGGTAGGAATCCGGACACGTCGCGAGGGGATGCATCCGGCTACCGCGATTGCCGAAACTACGCGCGTGCACCGTCTGCTATGTGAGCCAACTGCACACCGTACGCCGCTGCTGCTTCGGTACAAATTGCCGCTCATACCACGTCTTTGCATTGCCGGTTGTAGGCAAATATCGCAACAGGCGGGAACACGTAGTGTAGTCAGGAACGATGTCGATCATGATCGTTTTGATATTCCTCGAGTTACGGTGTGTGGAGGTGTAACGTCGCGAGAGCGTACTGAGCTCTAAATCTTTCAATTGATAATGACATAATTGTTACAACAATGATCCAGAATAGATGCTTATAATATCTAATCTTTATTCACGTCAGACTGTATCGGCATTTACCGCCATTGCCAAGTACGTCTAGTGTCCTTCATGTTACGTCGTTAGTCAACTGTCTTAAAGCTGTCCCTGTTTTGATAAAGTGGTAAATGACGTAAATACATCGAAAATAATACGTTATGGTTTGACAGTTCATCTCTTACGACTTTATATGTTCACAAACATCGTAAGAGATGAACTGTTTACAAATACAAGCGTCGTAAGAGATGAACTGTTAAGAGATGAACTGTTAGACTACTGTCAATCCGTAATTGACGTATTATTTTCGATCTATTAACGTCATTTACCATCTTATCAAAATAATGACAGCTGTAATACAGACGTAATAAGGATGTCACATCATTCTAGATGTACTTTACAATGGTGATAAATGCCGAAACAGTCTGTCGTGAATAGAGTGATAAGAAGATGTTTCTAATAATCACGTCATTATTAGACGCTAGTCCGAAGGAAGGAACTTGCCCCCCTTCTTGCAGCGGTGTATCGTAGGTCTCTGAAAGAGCGTAGCGTTCCAAAGGATTGGAAAATGGCATAGGTAATCACCATTTGCGAGAAGGGACGACGAACAAATGTGCAGAACTATAGACCTATATCTCCAACGTCGATCAGTTGTAGAATTTTGGAACACGTCTTATGTTCGAGTATAATGACTTTTCTGGAGACTAGAAAACTACTCTGTAGGAATCAGCATGGGTTTCGAAAAAGACGATCGTGTGAAACTCAGCTCTCGCTACTCGTCCACGAGACACAGAGGGCCATAGACACGGGTTCCCAGGTAGATGCCGTGTTTCTTGACTTCCGCAAGGCGTTCGATACAGTTCCCCATAGTCGTTTAATGAACAAAGTATGAGCATATGGACTATCAGACAAATTGTGTGATTGGATTCAACAGTTTCTAGGTAACAGAACGCAGCATGTCATTCTCAATGGAGAGAAGTCTTCCGAAGTAAGAGAGATTTCAGGTGTGCCGCAGGGGAGTGTCGTGGGACCCTTGCTATTCACAGTATATATAAATGACCTTGTGGATAACATTGTAAGTTCACTTAGGCTTTTTGCGGATGATGCTGTGGTATATCGAGAGGTTGTAACAATGGAAAATTGTACCGAAGTGTAGGTGGATCTGCAACGAATTGACACATGGTGCAGGGAATGGCAATTGAATCTCAATGTAGACAAGTGTAATGTGCTGCGAATACCTAAAAAGAAAGATCCTTTATCAGTTAGCTACAGTACAGCAGGTCAGCAACTGGAAGCAGTTAATTCCATAAATTATCTGGGAGTAGGCATTAGGAGTGATTTAAAACGGGATGATCGTATAAAATTAATCGTCGGTAAAGCAGATGCCAGACACAAATGCATTGGAAGAATCCTAAGGAAATGCAATCCGAAAACAAAGGAAGTAGGTTACAGTACACTTGTTCGCCTACTGCTTGGATATTGCTCAGAAACGTGGTATCCGTACCAGGTAGGGTTGATAGAAGAGATAGAGAAGATCCAACGGAGAGCAGCTCGCTTCGTTACAGGATCATTTAGTAATCGCGTTATGGAGATCATAGAAAAAACTCCAGTGGAAGACTCTGCAGGAGAGACGCACAGTACCTCAGTACGGTCTTTTGTTGAAGTTTCGAGAACATGCCTTCACCGAGGAGTCAAGCAGTATATTGCTCCCTGCTGCGTATATCTCACGAAGAGACCAAGAGGATAAAATCAGAGAGATTAGAGCCCACACGGAGGCATACCGACAATCTTTCTTTCCACGAACGAGACTGAAATAGAAGGGAGAACAGATAGAGGTTCTCAAGTACCCTCCGCCACACACCATCAGGTGGCTTCCGGAGTATGGATGTAGATGTACATGTAGATGTCGAAGAAAAAAATATTTGAATACTCACCAGACAACGCTATCGATTCTGTCCAGGAGTGCATTCTGCCGTGACTTAATTTTTATGGACGAAGATGCGCTACCGCTTGGCAGATTAGATGGAGGGGTTGTTCGAACGAGAAAATATTCGTTGAATCGACAGGACTGCTCCTTCGCCCGATTGAAATCACATGGACCACGTTTGGGTTGCGTTGGGGCGACGGGCTGCAGCTATAGCGACGATCCAGCTGGTGGAGCAATGGAACGCCCTGCCACAAAGACTCTTTTAAAGAGCTTTGAGGCCAATACGGGAGCAGTTTGCAGAACACGAGTGCCGTCCGTGGTTATTGCACACCCTATTGAGAACCGTGTCTCGTATTCTGTAATATTCAGGGCACCATCAGAAATAGCGGTGACTTAAGTGTAAATATTGTCTATGAGTAAAAGTTCCATTTGCGTTCGTCTCATTGCGCATTTCTCTCAGTTACTTTCTGTGTTGTAGCCGTTCTTTCTACACTACTGGCCATTAAAATTGCTACACCAAGAAGAAATGCAAATAATAAACGGGTATTCATTGGACAAATATGTTATGCTAGAAGTGACATATGATTACATTTTCATGCAATTTGGGTGCATAGATCCTGAGAAATCAGTACTCAGGGCAACCACCTCTGGCCGTAATAACGGCCTTGATACACCTGGGCATTGAGTCAAACAGAGCGTTGATGGCATGGTACAGCAGCCCATGCAGCTTCAACACGATACCACAATTCATCAAGGCGTAATGTGGCGAGCCAGTTGCTCGGCCACCATTGACCAAACCTTTGCAATTGGTGAGAGATCTGGAGAATGTGCTAGCCAGAACAGCAGTCGAACATTTCCTGTATCCAGAACAGAAAAGCCTGTACAGGACCGGAAAAATGCAGTCGTGCATTATCCTGCTGAAATGTAGGGTTTCGCAGGGTTCGAATGAAGGGTAGAGACACGGGTCGAAACACATCCGAAATGTAACGTCCACTGTTCAAAGTGCCGTCAATCCGAACAAGAGGTGATTGAGACGTGTAACCATTGGCACCCCATACCATCACGCCGGGTGATACGCCAGTATAGCGATGATGAATACACGCTTCCAATGTGCGTTCACCGCGATGTCACAAAACACGGAGGCGACCACCATGATGCTGTAAACAGAAGTTGGATTCATCCGAAAAAGTGAGGTTTCGCCATTCGTGCACCCAGGTTCGCTGTTGAGTACACCATCGCAGGCGCTCGTTTTGCGATGCAGCGTCAAGGGTCACCGCAGGCATGGTCTCCGAGCTGATAGTCCACGCTGCTGCAAACGTCGTCGAACTGTTCGTGCAGATGGTTATTGTCTTGCAAACGTCCCCAGCTGTTGACTCAGGGATCGAGACGTGGCTGCATGATCCGTTACAGCGGTGCGGATAAGATGCCTGTCATCTCGACTGCTAGTGATACAAGGCCGTTGGGCTCCAGCACGGCGTTCCGTATTACCCTCCTGAACCCACCTATTCCATATTCTGCTAACAATCTTTGGATCTTGACTAACGCGAGCAGCAATGTCACGATGGGCTACAATCCGACCTTTATCAAAGTCGGAAACGTGATGGTACGCATTTCTCCTCCTTACACGAGGCATCACAACAACGTTTCACCAGGCAACGCCGGTCAACTGCTGTTTGTCTATGAGGAATCGGTTGGAAACTTTGCTCATGTTAGCATGCTGTAGGTGTAGCCACCGGCGCCAACCTTGTGTGAATGCTCTGAAAAGCTAGCCATTTCCATATCACAGCATCTTCTCCCTGTCGGTTAAATTTCGCGTCTGTAACGCGTCATCTTCGTGGTGTAGCAATTTTAATGTCCAGTAGTGTATGTATCGCCCAAGTTTCAGCGAGCTACAGACGCTGCGAGACGTTTCCTGGCAAGAACCAGCTCCCACTCCCGGCACGGCCCGGTTCTCCTCAAGGCGAAGGTCACGATGCAGGCCGTCAGAAGCCTGCTCCGAGGGAGTTATATGCAAGAATGCCTGGAGTCGCGGGCCAGTTTATTTGAGCACCAGATCGTAGAAATTTTCTAGATTTGCAGTCCAGTTTCGTTCAGCACCGTATCGTAGAGATTTTTCCGCGTTCGAAGCGAGTGCCGCGCGCTGTGGGATGGGCCCGCCCAGGGCAGGGGGGTTCCGGCGGTCTGGTTTGGCGGTCAGGAGCCGCAAGGACGCCCGGTGACCACGCCCGGACCGCCGTGTGCCGCCAGGCGGGAACACACATGCACGCACGGACGCATGCGTCTCTGCCTGCCTCTGACGCCGGGTCTAAGCGGGATTTCCTTTTTTTACGTTTCCCGCCGTTCGTAATTTATTGCCTCTAGCTGGCTCGTCATGCGCAGGAGACAACACCCTTCTGGGATTATTTTTCACTACGCTGTAAGAGTAGTTCGAGCGCTCTCAGTCTGAATGCGCTGCTCGTGTGGACGAGAAATTAAACCCATCTACATACAGGGTGTTACAAAAAGGTACGGCCAAACTTCCAGGAAACATTTCTCACACTCAAAGAAAGGATATATGTTATGTGCACATGTGTCTGGAATCGCTTACTTTCCATGTTAGAGCTCATTTTATTACATCTCTTCAAACCACATTAATCGTGGAATGGAAACACACAGCAACAGAATGTACCAGCGTGACTTCAAACACTTTGTTACAGGAAACGTTCAAAATGTCTTCCGTTAGCGAGGATACACGCATCCACCCTCCGTCGCGTGGAATCCCTGATGCGCTGATGCAGCCCTGGAGAATGGCGTATTGTATCACAGCCGTCCACAATACGAGCACGAAGAGTCTCTACATTTGGTACCGGGGTTGCGTAGACAAGAGCTTTCAAATGCCCCCATAAATGAAAGTCAAGAGGGTTGAGGTCAGGAGAGCGTGGAGGCCATGGAATTGGTCCGCCTCTACCAATCCATCGGTCACGGAATCTGTTGTTGAGAAGCGTACGAACACTTCGACTGAAATGTGCAGGAGCTACATCGTGCATGAACCACATGTTGTGTCGTACTTGTAAAGGCACATGTTCTAGCAGCACAGGTAGAGTATCCCGTATAAAATCATGATAACGTGCTCCATTGAGCGTAGCACAATTGCGTGCGGATTCTCCTCAGCCCACACATGTTGACTGCAAAAATTTGCAATTTGATCACATTGGAATGAAGCCTCATCCGTAAAGAGAACATTTGCACTGAAATGAGGATTGACACATTGTTGGATGAACCATTCGCAGAAGTGTACCCGTGGAGGCCAATCAGCTGCTGATAGTGCCTGCACACGCTATACATGGTACGGAAATAACTGGTTCTCCCGTAGCACTCTCCATGCAGTGACGTGGTCAACGTTACCTTGTACAGCAGCAACTTCTCTGCCCCTGACATTAGCATTATCGTCAACAGCACGAAGAATTGCCCCGTCCCTTGCAGGTGTCCTCGTCGTTCTAGGTCTTCCCCAGACGCGAGTCATAGGCTGGAATGTTCCGTGCTCCCTAAGACGCCGATCAATTGCTTCGAACGTCTTCCTGTCGGGACACCTTCGTTCTGGAAATCTGTCTCGATACAAACGTACTGCGCCACGGCTATTGCCCCGTGCTAATCCATACATCAAATGGGCATCTGCCAACTCCGCAGTTGTAAACATTGCACTGACTGCAAAACCACGTTCGTGATGAACACTAACCTGTTGATGCTACGTAGTGATGTGCTTGATGCTAGTACTGTAGAGCAATGAGTGTCAACACAAGCACCGAAGTCAACATTACCTTCCTTCAACTGGGCCAACTGACGGCGAATCGAGGAAGTACAGTACATACTGACGAAACTAAAATGAGGTCTAACATGAAAATTAAGCGTTTCAAGACACATGTACACTTAACATCTTTTCTTTATTTGTGTGTGAGGATTGTTTCCTGAAAGTTTGGCCGTATCTTTTTGTAACACCCTGTATATTGCTGTGCTTACGTTACACTTGATAAAAGAAGTCAAACAGGGCACTTTCGTAAGTGCAGCCTTTTGCTGTTCCGGTCGTCGCTGGTTTGCGTGAATAACGGTTTCTGGTAAGCCTCCGACCCCAAACCTTCAGCTGTCAGACACTCAGATCTGTACCAAACGTTGAGTGCCGATAGAGTATCAACCAAAACACTGATTTAATTCGTGCTGTGTGCTGTCGTCAGTAGAAGATGCGTAAACGGTAGTTAAAAGTAACATCACAACTACGCAGTATAAGAAAAGCCTGTCTATCAGCCACCAAAGCGAAGCTCTCTGGTCTGTGAGTTGTTATAACATCAGATAGGTGTCCTAATTGTCCCGAGGTCGAAACTAAACTGGTAGCGACTTTCTTTAACAATTTATGCGTGAAATTGTTGTGTGGGAGAACATTCTGCTGACATGTAAACCAACGTCTCGGAGTTTATAGCGGTGCTGTTTCGGCAGTCTGCTATTGCTACGTTAGTTGAAAGTAGCCTATAGTGTACATTTGTATAGATAACACCATCCTTATCTACACAAATGGAGTAAATAGGTTTGCTACTTTCAACTAATGAAGCGGAAGCATACTGCCAAAAGGACACCGCTACAAACTCCGAAATGTCCTTTTACATGTCAGAAGAATGTTCTCCCACATAACATTTTATACATACTAAGATGGTATCTGTTCTTTCGGACATTTCCGAAAGAACAGATACCGTCTTAGTATGTATATAGTTAAGGATCACCGGTCACTTGACCATCTTATTCTTCTGTGCGAATGCACAAACAGTGCCCGACCTCTTACGGGAATCGGCAACGCGCCGCGAGTAGTGAGTATAATGGGCGGGAGCACTACGAATGTAGTGCAGGACAATACGTTGAGAATGTGGGCTTCGCGGGAGGCGTGCCAGAGATAAATCCCTGCAGTCGCGCTTTCATCTGTGTCCTCGGTGGCTCAGATGGCTGCCGGCACGGTAGCTCAGCGTGTTCGGTCAGAGGGTTAGCGGCCCTCTGTAATAAAAAAAACTGAGCTAATGGATCAACAACGAACTTAAACGGATGTCTGACGACGTCCGCCCCGAGCAGATATACCGAAGAAAAGCGAACAAAATGAGATAAAAAAAAAACGAAAAAGAAGATGGATAGAGCGTCTGTCATGTAAGCTGGAGATCTCGGGTTCGAGTCCCGGTCGGGACACACATTTTGATCTGTCCCTGTTGACGTACGTCACCGCCTGTAAGCAGCTAAGGGTGTTCATTTCATTGTAATTTCAAATAGCATTTTCACGCGTAAACTGATGAAAACATGGCTATCGGTGGGTTTCGAACTGTAAACCGTTTCTACGACCAGCTAACACGCTACCAACTCACCTACCACAGATGAACACGTCTGCTCATAGATACACAGAAACACTTCTCCTTTACTCCGCTGCACGCATATCGTGGTCGTGCGGTAGCGTTCGCGCTTCCCACGCCCGGGTTACCGGGTTCGATTCCCGGCGGGGTCAGGGATTTTCGCTGCCTCGTGATGGTTGGGTGTTGTGTGTTGTCCTTAGGTTAGTTAGGTTTACGTAGTTCTAAGTTCTAGGGGACTGATGACCATAGATGTTAAGTCCTATAGTGCTCAGAACCATTCGCTCCGAGTTTTGTTATTAGTTTTAATTACCGTTTACGCGTGTTCTACTGGACGACAGCACATAGCAGGAGCTAAATTAGAGTTTTACTTTATACTCTATCGGCACACAACGTTTGGTACCGATCAGAATGTCTGACATGAAGAGGTTTGGGTGTGAATGGATCTTATCTTCGTGGTCTTTTCGTTAGTTGCATGTTGGCTGGAGCAATATATTAGCAGACTTTTCTAGGAACGTACGCTCTCGGAATTTATATAAGCAGACCATACCGTGCTGCAGAACGCCTCTCTTGCATCGTCTGCCACTGGATCTAACTGAGCATCGGTGTGACGCTATCGTGCTTGCTAAATGGACCTGTGGCGAAATGCGTCGCCCTTCTTTGGATCGTCTCTGTTTCCTCTATCAGTCCTATCTGATACGGTAACCCAGGCTGACGAACAATATCCAAGTATTTGTCGAACGAGTGTTTTGTAAGCTACCTCCTTTGTTCATGCACAACATTTCCCCAGGATTTTTCTAATAAATCTCAGTCTGCGACCTGCCTTACCTGCGATTAATTTTATGTGGTAATTTCACTTAAAATCGCTCTGTACAAATACTCCTGCATATTTCATGGAAGTAACTGCTTCCAGTGTTTGTTATGCAATCTTGTAACAATACGACAAAGAGTCTATCTGTCTACGTTTTGGCAATGACATACATTTGTGTATATTGGCAGCTGCCACTCTGTGGACCAAGCGTCGATAATCTGCAGCTCTTTCTGCATTTCGCTACAGTGTTTCTGCTGTTGTGACTTCTTTGTACTCGTATACAACAGCATTACATGCGAAAAGCCTCATAGAACTGCCAACATTATATATATATATATATATATATATATATATATATATATATATATATATATATATATATATATGGGTGGTCGATTGATAGTGACCGGGCCAAATATCTCACGAAATAAGCATCAAACGAAAAAAACTACAAAGAACGGAACTCATCTAGATTGAAGGGGGACACCAGATGGCGCTATGGTTGGCCCGCTAGATGGCGCTGCCATAGGTCAAACGGATATCAACTGCGTTTTTTTAAATAGGAACTCCCATTTTTATTACATATTCGTGTAGCACGTAAAGAAATATGAATGTTTTAGTTGGACCACTTTTTTCGCTTTGCGATAGATGGCGCTGTAATAGCCAGAAACGTATAAGTACGTGGTATTACGTAACATTCTGCCAGTGCAGACGGTATTCGCTTCGTGATACATTACCCATGTCAAAATGGACCGCTTACCAATTGGGGAAAAGGTCGATATCGTCTTGATGTATGGCTACTGTGATCAAAATTCCCAATGGGTGTGTGCTATGATACGCTGCTCGGTATCCTGGGGTGGGGGGAGGGGGTGGGGGGGTGGGGGGTGTGATGATCCTTGACGTAACAGAGACGCGAAAAAGTCTCACGCTAAAACTGTGGGTGGTGTGGCCCTAGTGGTTAGCTGGCGACATGGATGACCAGTCCGTCCCTTATCGTAGGGCCTTCTAGCTTAACACGGTTCTGCTGTCAGCTTGTGTTCTCGTTTCTCCCCTCAGAACTGCGTCTGTCTCACGGTGGGAAGGTATGACATGCATTAGGCATTCTTGTGTTAGTCTGTGATATTCCATTTGCTCACTCGTTACTCGTATTACTTTGGTTAATTTAATGTCACGATTTATTCGGAGCTATGTGACATACTACTGGATTTGCTTATCATGTCAGGGTTTTCGTGGAAGGTGTTGGATTTGCCTGACACCTTACACTATGATAACGACACACGGAACACTGAAGGCTTACTGCCATAGATTCACAATAACCAACGACGCCCTGTATCCATGCACTGGAAATAACCAAACTGTAAAACATCTGAAGACCGGTAATACAGAGTGTCTCAGAAGGAATGGCCAGTGTTCAAGAATATAACAGGAACGATTATTCGAAGCAAAAACTGTGTAGTGAACATGGGTTCTTAACCGGCATACGTTAAGAGCTATGATCACATCTTCGACACTGTGGAACGAATCTCTTCTGCTGCAAGCTCTACGCTTTCCACATTCCTAGAGGTGGTAGTATGCACCAAGCCAAGAAAAATTGTCTCGTATACATGGGCTATAAAAGGGCATACCTTAAGAGCTACGAACACTTGTTTATGTTAGTTAGCGTGTAACACATCTCTTCTACTGAACAGGGGCTCAAAACTATTAACGTATGTGCTGTCAGATCCCATGTTTACTGGATATATTTTTTTTTGTTTTTATCCGTACTATGTAACTGTGAGAATAGGGGAAGCAAAGAGTTTGGAGTGGAAGAGATGTGTTTTACAGTATGGAAGATCAAGAAGTGCTCATAGCGCTGCAGATATGCGCTTTAGAGTCCGTGTTTACTGGACTTTTCTGCTTCGAATGATCACATCTGTCAAACGCCTGAATATTGTACGTGCCTCCTGGAACACCCTGCATAACCTCATGAAAACCTCATCTCCATAAATTTAGTCGTTCCAGATACATTATCGGTGGCCTCTGTGAGGTGCCTCACTCTGCTCATACTAGAGATTCAGCAGTTTCACAAATCTGTCTTCTGAAATGAACTCCGTCGAAGACTGGAACTGCTTCTGCCAAATAAACTGTGCTCGTAATTGCTGCTGGAATAAGATGTTACCAAAGTCAGACACAAACAATTGCGACATTCCCGCTGATTTTTGTCATACGATGCGATAGCAAAGCGCCAAGCAGACACTAAGCTTCTGCTGTGATTGAGATACCTGATGAATGTGTAGAACATCGTTTACATTGACTTGTAGAACATCGTGCCAGGCAGTTTAACGGTAAAACTCGTACACGGAAACCGAACTGTCGCGTGATCGAATTCCAGTCGGACGACGAAAACTGTTTTTAATCGTCTTCTCAACGATGTGAAAAATCGTCAGGAATGGCACGTGGCTTGGACTCCACCTTAAACTGTAGGTTCTCTTTCCGTCTTTGGATAACTCAGGAATGTCACCGAACACGCAAGTCACCGCAGAACGTTGTATAGAAAGACTTGGTCCTGGCGATTTAGCCACACTAAATTATTTTCTGTAGAACCGTTTTTACAAAAATGAGAGTAAGCAGCGAAAAAAAATTACTGCAGTAACAAAAATAAGATTTACATTTGTAATTCTTTAAGTTTTCTAAGGATCTTGCGAGGTGTGCAACACCGCATTACAGGACTGTTTAGTTCCGATAATCTTGTAACCTACATACAAAGTTCATTTAGTAAAGATTCATACTTCGGTTTAGGAGCAGGAAATGGTTATTAAATAGAATAGATGACCTTTTTGCAGGAAGTCTAGTATAGCTACACAATAAAATGTGGTTTTGTCCGCTACGCTTTGAGCCAAACCAGTTTATGAATGAATGCAGGCCCTACATTACTTATAAAACTTGCCATCGTAACTGTCACTAAAGAGAAACTGAGACACGTGCGTGATATTAAAACGTCGTAAGTTGTAAAACTGGTTCCTGACACAGAAAAAAAGCAACATTTCCACAACTGTTGCTACACCAGAGCCACAAATAGAGCCACAAACTTCAGAAACTTCAACACAGACGTGTTTTGAATACGGAGTAATTACAAACCGCGTGAAGTTAGGAATGTGTAAATCATGACACCACGTGCAAAATTATTGCGTGACAAATGAAGTGCTTATGTTAATAAGAACGGAAAGCAACAAAAATGACAGAAACCCAGTGAAGAAGTAAAAAGATCTATTTAAATTACTTATATGCACGTGCTTAAAAAAGATGAAGCTAGTTCATTTAGGTTGTTAATTTGTTAAGTGTGTATTTAACTTATTTGTGTTGGTAACTTCTGTCTTCCTTTAAAAATGATTCTTGCCCCTTTCCTGCTGAACGTTCTGAAATTAGTGAAAATCTTTCATATAATGTTTACAGTTACATTTAACTGTAACGTAAGTTAGTATTATAGCAAAGTTTGAATCAAACTTGCACCTTTAATTAGAAGAACCTCTTTCCTTCCAGTATATGAATAATAATAAGACGGAAGCTTCATTTTCGGCAAAGGCGTCCTAATGACTCCAAACCAAAACAAAACGTCAAATGGTGTCTCGATCCTTTTTATACGTGAAAGTGCCTTTACACGCATGTCTCTTTCCTTGACATGTCATATGCAATTAGCTTATGCCCTTTTATTCACAATTTTTTCTGTGTACATTTATTCAATGGTCATTCATGTCTCTTGATGTTTACGGAAAAATATATTATTTCGTAATCAGTGCAAAATCTGACATGTCAGTATTTTATGTTTCTAATCGTTCAGGTTGGCTTCCCAGAATGGTTTGTGCTCAGTGAGTGACTGAAAATTATAACGTAAAGTTCTTACACTACGTGGCATAACGAAATAAAACAAAACTACATAACTAGACTTAATATATCACTTCAGGCTTATTTATCGATTGTCACTCTTTATTTTCAGTTCACTATTGTTATTTGAGTTTACATGTTGTTATTTTGTCATCTGGAGATCGTGAATGGAGCTGTGTACGCTAGAAAATGTAGTGTCGAGTGGAGAAATCGGAACATTTCCCACATATTCTTCTGTTTGAGTTTAGTAGAGGGGTGAAGGCAGCTGGGTCAGCCAGGAACGTTTGCTCCGCGTATGGAGATAATGCCATTGGACAGAGCACGGCAAGAAAATAGTTTCCTCGTTTTAAGGAGGATCGTTTTCACATTAGTGACCCTTCACGTTCAGGAAGATCTTCGGGGTTTGATGAAGATCGTTTAAACGCATTAATCCACAATGATCGACATCAGTGTACTCGATAAATAGCAAATGTGATGACCGGTGTTCATTCCACCATCGTGAGAGATTTGCATGTAATGGGGAAGGTTAAAAACGAGTGTTTGGGTATCGCATGCTCTAAGCCAGAACCACAAAAACCAGCGGGTGGCCATATATGCTTGCTCGTTATCAATTGGCTAGTGTACACACCTACTAATCCTATACTGTATCGTTACTGGTCACTAGAAATGGTGTCTTTATGCTAACATACGGAAATGACAGGAGTGTTTGCACCTAAACAAAGTATCAACTCCCCATACTTGACCTGCGCTCATCTATATATGGTAATGTTATGCATCTAGTGGAACAGCGGTGCTGTGGTGTACTGCGAACTGCTTCCCCGAAGTAGAACCAACACTGGTGACATTTGTCATCAACAACGGAAACGTTTTGCAGACGCATTCTAAGAACAACGACCAGGAAGACTGCGTGAAGTGAAGTGATGCATGACAACGCCCGCCTGCAGTCTGATAGATGCATGCTGATAGATTGACAAAAAAACACTAAACAAGAGTTGACTTGGGAAGTCATTCCGCACCCACTTTATTCGCGTGATCTTGTGTCTCCAGATCTGCACCTTTTCCGCTGTAACTCGAACAACCTTCAAGGAACTTCATTTCCAGGTAAAAAAAAACGCTTCGAACATGGCTCGACGAGTTCTTCGGCTCAAAACCATGTATTTTCTACAGTCGCGGAATCGAAAATTTACCGCAGCATTAGCAGATTGTAGTAGACAGGGAAGGAGAATATATTATTGTTGGCTATAACCTCTGTTATATGTACCTGAACATTTGGCTAAACGGTACGAACTTACGTAGCAGCCCAATAGTTGGAATCAGGAAGCCATATTGTCAGACGTCACGTGCGATTAATCAGACAGCATGGGAATTCCAAGCGATCAACGATCGATCGGTGCGACCTGCGATTTGTCCACAATTTGTCCACATACATCCGATGTTGTTGTTGTGGTCTTCAGTCCTGAGACTGGTTTCATGTAGCTCTCCATGCTACTCTATCCTGTGCAAGCTTCTTAATCTCCGAATACCTACTGCAACCTACATCCTTCTGAATCTGCTTAGTGTATTCGTCTCCTGGTCTCCCTCTACGATTTTTACCCTCCACACTGCCCTCCAATACTAAACTGGTGTTCCTTTGATGCCTTAGAACATGTCCTACCAACCGATCCCTTCATCTAGTCAAGTTGTGCCACAAACTTCTCTTCTCCCCAATCCTATTCAGCACTTCCTCATTAGTTATGTGATCTAGCCATCTAATCTTCAGCATTTTTCTGTAGCACTACATTTCTAAAGATTCTATTCTCTTCTTGTCCAAAATATTTATCGTCCATGTTTCACTTCCATACATGGCTACACTCCATACAAATACTTTCAGAAACAACTTCCTGACACTTAAATCTATACTCGATGTTAACAAATTTCTCTTCTTCAGAAATGCTTTCCTTGCCATTGCCAGTCTACAGTTTATATCGTCTGTACTGCGACCAACATCAGTTATTTTGCTCCCCAAATAGCAAAACTCCTTTACTATTTTAAGTGTCTCATTTCGTAATCTAATTACTTCAGCATCACCCGACTTAATTCGACTGCATTCCATTCTCCTCGTTTTGCTTTTGTTGATATTCATCTTATATCCTCCTTTCAAGAAACTACCCATTCCGTTCAACTGCTCTTCCAAGTCCTTTGCTGTCTCTGACAGAATTACAATATCATCGGCGAACATGAAAGTTTTTATTTCTTCTCCATAGATTTTAATACCTACTCAGAATTTTTCTTTTGTTTCCTTTACTGCTTGCTAAATATACAGATTGAATAAGATCGGGGAGAGGCTACAACCCTGTCTCACTCCCTTCCCAACCACTGCTTCCCTTTGATGTCCCTCGACTCTTGTAACTGCCATCTGGGTTCTGTGCAAATTGTAAATAGCTTTTCGCTCCCTCTATTTTACCCCTACCACCTTCAGAATTTGAAAGAAAGTATTCCAGTCAACATTGTCAAAAGCTTTCTCTAAGTCTACAAAGGCTAGAAACGTAGGTTTGCCTTCCTTAATCTAGCTTCTAAGATAATTCGTAGGATCAGTATTGCCTCACGTGTTCCCATATTTCTACGGAATCCAAACTGATCTTCCCCGAGGTCGGCTTCTACTAGTTTTTCCATTTGTCTGTAAAGAATTCGCGTTAGTATTTTGCAGCCGCTGTCTGATTAATCGCACGTGACGTCTGACAATATGGCTTCCTGATTCCAACTATTGGGCTGCTACGTAAGTTCGTACCGTTTAGCCAAATGTTCAGGTACATATAACAGAGATTATAGCCAACAATAATATATTCTCCTTCCCTGTCTACTACAATCTGCTAATGCTGCGGTAAATTTTCGATTCCGCGACTGTAGAAAATACATGGTTTTGAGCCGAAGAACTCGTCGAGCCATGTTCGAAGCGTTTTTTTACCTGGAAATGAAGTTCCTTGAAGGTTGTTCGAGTTGCAGCGGAAAAGGTGCAGATCTGGAGACACAAGATCACGCGAATAAAGTGGGTGCGGAATGACTTCCCAAGTCAACTCTTGTTTAGTGTTTTTTTGTCAATCTATCAGCATGCATCTATCAGACTGCAGGCGGGCGTTGTCATGCATCACTTCACTTCACGCAGTCTTCCTGGTCGTTGTTCTTAGAATGCGTCTGCAAAACGTTTCCGTTGTTGATGACAAATGTCACCAGTGTTGGTTCTACTTCGGGGAAGCAGTTCGCAGTACACCACAGCACCGCTGTTCCACTAGATGCATAACATTACCATATATAGATGAGCGCAGGTCAAGTATGGGGAGTTGATACTTTGTTTAGGTGCAAACACTCCTGTCATTTCCGTATGTTAGCATAAAGACACCATTTCTAGTGACCAGTAACGATACAGTATAGGATTAGTAGGTGTGTACACTAGCCAATTGATAACGAGCAAGCATATATGGCCACCCGCTGGTTTTTGTGGTTCTGGCTTAGAGCATGCGATACCCAAACACTAGTTTTTAACCTTCCCCATTACATGCAAATCTCTCACGATGGTGGAATGAACACCGGTCATCACATTTGCTATTTATCGAGTACACTGATGTCGATCATTGTGGATTAATGCGTTTAAACGATCTTCATCAAACCCCGAAGATCTTTCTGAACGTGAAGGGTCACTAATGTGAAAACGATCCTCCTTAAAACGAGGAAACTATTTTCTTGCCGTGCTCTGTCCAATGGCATTATCTCCATACGCGGAGCAAACGTTCCTGGCTGACCCAGCTGCCTTCACCCCTCTACTAAACTCAAACAGAAGAATATGTGGGAAATGTTCCGATTTCTCCACTCGACACTACATTTTCTAGCGTACACAGCTCCATTCACGATCTCCAGATGACAAAATAACAACATGTAAACTCAAATAACAATAGTGAACTGAAAATAAAGAGTGGCAATCGATAAATAAGCCTGAAGTGATATATTAAGTCTAGTTATGTAGTTATGTTTTATTTCGTTATGCCACGTAGAGTAAGAACTGAGCACAAACCATTCTGGGAAGCCAAGCTGAACGATTAGAAACATAAAATACTGTCATGTCAGATTTTGCACTGATTACGAAATAATATATTTTTCCGTAAACATCAAGGGACATGAATGACCATTGAATAAATGTACACAGAAAAAATTGTGAATAAAAGGGCATAAGCTAATTGCATATGACATGTCAAGGAAAGAGACATGCGTGTAAAGGCACTTTCACGTATAAAAAGGATCGAGACACCATTTGACGTTTTGTTTTGGTTTGGAGTCATTAGGACGCCTTTGCCGAAAATGAAGCTTCCGTCTTATTATTATTCATATACTGGAAGGAAAGAGGTTCTTCTAATTAAAGGTGCAAGTTTGATTCAAACTTTGCTATAATACTAACTTACGTTACAGTTAAATGTAACTGTAAACATTATATGAAAGATTTTCACTAACTTCAGAACGTTCAGCAGGAAAGGGGCAAGAATCATTTTTAAAGGAAGACAGAAGTTACCAACACAAATAAGTTAAATACACACTTAACAAATTAACAACCTAAATGAACTAGCTTCATCTTTTTTAAGCACGTGCATATAAGTAATTTAAATAGATCTTTTTACTTCTTCACTGGGTTTCTGTCATTTTTGTTGCTTTCCGTTCTTATTAACATAAGCACTTCATTTGTCACGCAATAATTTTGCACGTGGTGTCATGATTTACACATTCCTAACATCACGCGGTTTGTAATTACTCCGTATTCAAAACACGTCTGTGTTGAAGTTTCTGAGGTTTGTGGCTCTATTTGTGGCTCTTATGTAGCAACAGTTGTGGAATTGTTGCTTTTTTTCTGTGTCAGGAACCAGTTTTACAACTTACGACGTTTTAGTATCACGCACGTGTCTCAGTTTCTCTTTAGTGACAGTTACGATGGCAAATTTTATAAGTAATGTAGGGCCTGCATTCATTCATAAACTGGTTTGGCTCAAAGCGTAGCGGACAAAACCACATTTTGTTGTGTAGCTATACTAGACTTCCTGCAAAAAGGTCATCTATTCTATTTAATAACCATTTCCTGCTCCTAAACCGAAGTATGAATCTTTACTAAATGAACTTTGTATGTAGGTTACAAGATTATCGGAACTAGACAGTCCTGTAATGCGGTGTTGCACATCTCGCAAGATCCTTAGAAAACTTAAAGAATTACAAATGTAAATCTTATTTTTGTTACTGCAGTAATTTTTTTTCG